>NC_056727.1:1212902576-1213502576 GCF_019279795.1 Protopterus annectens
CACCTAGTTTTCCCTTACTTGTTGATGTACCACAAGATTGCAATATTGACTGTAACCAAATGAAGAGGTCACGGGGATCAAATATGGTTCAGACAGTCCAGTGCCTTGAGCAGAGCAAGCATCTCCTTGATATTTACGTACTTATATCTGTCCTTGGTGTCCTACATCCCCTGCACTTTTATCCCTCCAAAAACTGCTCCTCAATCAGTCTGAAGCATCTGTGGTGACTGATTGCTTTGGAGCAGGGAGGGAGAACAGGAGACCTGGATTTAAAGATATCAGTTGTCTCCACCAGAAGACCTCTTCTGACAAACCCCAGCACCGTGATCTGAAATGTTAAAGGGTGTGGATGCTGGGACCAAAAAAATTTCAATGTATTTTTCTCATGTGGAGTCTTGCCGGGGGTATCATGAGAATCATAGTTGCCATGAGACCCAAAATCCTGACATACTTCCTCTCAGTGACCAAAGTACGAGTAGAAAAACTTAAGAAAACTTTAGAAAAATCTTTTTGAACTGACGTGTCTAGTTAAGATCCCAGAAACACAATCCTGTATGAGGGAGACAAGAAAGACTTTTGAATGTTCTCTTGGAATCCCAGTTTCTGTGAGAGATCTCATCCAACAGAGAGATTCATAACACTTTGAAAAAAACAAACACTCTGCAAAGGTAAGCAGGTCATTTAAATACAAATTCACAGGTAAGTAATAGGCCAGCTACCGTTGCGGACCATTTTAAGTCTAGCCAATTTCCCTTTTAGTGCTTGAAATAATGTATTCAATTTGGTTTACAGACTGACCTTACCCATCCCCTGGTCAATAATTATACATTACCCCTAATGAGAATAACTGGGATCATACCATAGATAATTTGAGGGAAAATTGTGGATACTTTGCAGCCTGCAATGAGCTAGAACTGGAGCCAGGTACTTTTGTGAACACTCTTAGTACAGTGGATAGTCCAAAGGGTAAGGCAGAGAACTGGTAATGTGATCCTGGCGCACACAACCTTAGGAAACACCTGAAGTCTGGATGAATAGGGATGTGATGCTAAGTGTAGTGTTACCAGGAAATTTGAAATAGGAAGAAGAGGTAAGAGGTTGTGAAGTGGCATCATTTTGAATTTGGGCAATATCACAAAACAGGTTTAGGAAAGAAATAAAATGCTTGGAGACCAGTTCTAGATCTTTCTTTGGGACTAGGAACATCCTTGAATAAAACCCTACCCCACCTGGGAAGTTTCTATCACTCCTTGAGAGAGCATGTAATGAAGAACTGGTGGAAACAAAAAACAAAACAAAAAAGAGAGAGTCTGATCTGAAAGAGGAGGAATGACCCCCTGGAAAGGAGAAATTTTCTCTCCTTGCCATCTGTAAACCTTGATGAATAATTTTAGAAACACATTTGTCTGAAACAATCTTGCTGCCAAACAGAAAAATGGAGAGTTGCACTTTCTGGAAGAAAAAAAAGTGCACGGGGGGGGGGTTACAAGACCTCTTGAACAGTCAGATTTCTTCAACTGTCCTTGGTTTTGGAAGGTTCAAGACTTCCTTTTGGAACCTCCTTGCAATTTCTTCTTAAACATCTACTTACCTTAACTTTGTTGATACTGTTTATTCTGTTTGCCAAAATTGGATAGAGAGACAGAAAAATCTTTTGGACAATTTGCAACAGGAGGGTTGAAAAATCTTATAGACTCCTTAGACCAGCTTGCCCCTTTCCATCACACATTTTGATCACTTCTGCAGCAGAGGGACCAAACACAATCTCTATCCAAGAGAGAATTTAAAATCCTATTTTTAACATCATCTGGGAGAGTCTGAGAAGACAGCCATGCAAATTTCCTTGACACATTACCAGTGGCCATAGCCCTGGAAGAAGTATCAAAGTCATTACACACACTGCAATCAACAAGTAGTGACCTGTGTAAAAGAAGAAACCAAGTTATTTAAAGCAGATTTTTTTCCTCTCCAGAAGAAAAGTACAGTTTTGAACCTACCATAAATGTTGATGTTAGAGTGTATACCCTGCTGCAGTCATCACACACGGGTTATCCTGTCGTCAGGCGATCCCGCAGTCGGCCTGAATTCCAAAGTCCTGGTCCGGCGTCGGTTGCTGTTGATTCTTCCCTGACGTCAGTGCGCCAAGGGTATATAAGAGGCATCGGACGCCATTTTTTTCAGTTTTTCTTGCCCCAGATGTCAGGTGCGCCCCCCCCCCCCAAAAAAAAGGTGGTCAGTAGATAATACCAATAATAAAAGTTTAGCACAAACAAAACATCCCTCCAGCTATAAGCAAATACACCACAAAGGTTGTATCAGATTTTAAGGTATTGAAAGGTTTTAGTTAGGTCAGAGGGGATGGAAGGAGGGTAACCTGGACTGCAGCAGGGTATACACTCGAACATCTACATTTATGGTAGGTACAAAACTGTACTATGTTCATTGTGTTACCCTGCTGAAGTCATCACACTTGGGTAGAATCCCAAAGCTAAGGATGGGAGGTGGAGTCAAACAGGGTTAAAGGAGGCTAGAAGGGCCTGCAAAACTGCAGTGGCAAAGCCAGCTCTAGTCTTAGAGTAAAGAGGTAAGTGATACTGTTTGGTGAAGGTGTGTACTGAACACCAATTTGCAGCTTCCAGAATATCCTTGGTTGGCACCCCCCCTGAGGAAGGCTGTAGATGTAGCTGCTGCCCTGGTAGAGTGGGGCCTTATGCTAGCAGGAACTGGTTTTCCATGGTGGGTGTAGCAAAAACGTATGCAATGTCCTATCCATTTGGAAATGGTCTGTTTTGAGATAGCCTTTCCTTGTGATGCTGTAGCATAGGATACAAAAAGCTGGTCAGATTTTCTGAAAACCTTAGTTTTATCCAAGTAGTAACGTAGCTGCCTGTGAATGTCCAAGGAATGTAGGAGTCTTTCTCCTTTGTTCTGTGGATTTGGAAAGAAGGTGGGTAAATGGATGGTTTGATTTAGAGCCACACTGGTTACCACCTTAGGCATAAAGGAGGGGTTAGTTCGTAGAGAAACTCTGTCTTGATGAAAAATGAGGAAAGGCTCTACTGCCATTAGTGCCTGAAGCTCTGAGACTCTTCTGGCTGAAGTAATTGCTAGCAGCAGGGCAGTCTTCCATGATATAAACTTTAAGTCAGCTGAGAAAGCTGGTTCAAAAGGAGGTAGCGTAAGTTTTTCCAGAACAAAATTGAGGTCCCAAGTTGGTGTTGGTGCTCTCCTGGGAGGTCTAATGTTTTTGGCCCCTCTGAGAAACTGCCTTAGAAGTGGATGTGAAAATAAGGGAGGATCTGTGTTGTAGTGAGCTGAAATAGCTAAGGCGTGGATTTTAATAGATGAAAGAGAAAGACCTTTGTGTAACATCTCAGTTAAATATTGCAGAATCTGAGGTATGTCCGGCTGAAGGGTATTTTGGCCTTTAGCTTGGTTCCAGGCGCAAAACCTTTTCCATTTGTCTGAGTAGGCTTTCCTGGTGCTGGGCCTCCTGGCTTCCAGAACAACATCCATAACAGCTTGTGAAAGAGGAGCTGGCTGGTTGCTTAGGTGATTTGCCATGCAGCCAAATTTAAGGTTTTGAGCTGGCTGTGTAGAATCTGACTGTCTTGCTGTGTGAGAAGATGAGTAATTTGTGGTAAAATCCATGGTGGGCCCTGGGCCATATTCCTTAATAGTGGGTACCAGTGCTGGCATGGCCAGTCTGGGGCAATGAGTATCATTTGGGGTCTCTCCATCCTGACTTTCAGCAGCACCTTTGTGAGAAGGGGCAATGGAGGGAAGGCATATACTGTCAGCATTTTCCAACTGAATGAGAGTGCGTCCACTTTCCAAGCTTGATGGTGAAATGTCCTTGTACAAAATTTTGTTAGCTGATAAAAATGGGGGTACCCAGACACAGACCTGTTTGCCAACCCCCAACATTGAGTTATCATTGCAAATACTTGTGGATCCAGTTTCCACTCATGGGGATCCATGATGTTTCTGCTTAGGTCGTCTGCCAATGTGTTCTTTTTTCCTGGCAGGAATTGAGCTTGTAATTGAACTTGGTAAGCCAGTGCTGTGTTCCACAAGGTCATTGCTTGTCTGCATAGAGGGTAGGAGTGTGTAACTCCTTGTTTATTTATGTACCACATTACTGTGGTGTTGTCTGTCCTTATTGCAAGCTGTCCTGGATGGAAGAGGTCCTTGAAGGCTGTCAGGGCATTCTGTACAGCTAACATTTCTTTTTGACTGATGTGCAGATTCCTTTGATCTGCAGTCCATATGCCTTGAACGCACCGTCCTGGCATGTATGCCCCCCAGGCATAGTCCGATGCATCTATTGTCATAGCTTGCCTGGCTGGGGGTAAGGTGAAAGGCTGACCCTTGTTGAGGTGACATGCCTGTGACCACCCTAGCAACTCCTGTTGAAGACAGGGAATGAGAGGTATCATTGTTTCCAAGTTGCGGCTGTGTTGAGTCCATACGTTTTTTAGGTACCATTGTAATTTCCTCATATGCAGTTTTGCAAATGGTATTAGTAGTATGCAAGATGCCATGAAACCCAAGGCCTGCAGAATTTTTCTTGCAGGGAGTTGGGTCTTTGCTGCCATTGTTTTGAAGTATTGAGTTAGTTGTAGTTGTTTGTCTGGCGTCAGATAAGCCATCTGGGCCGTTGTATTCAAGCTGGCACCCAAGAATGTCATATTTTGTGAGGGCACTAGTTTTGATTTCTTTTCATTTACTGTGTACCCTAGGCAACTTAGAAGGTGTTTTACAAAAGCCAGGTGTTGTAAGAGAATGTCCTTGCTTTCTGCTTGGATGAGGCAGTCGTCCAGGTATGGGTATATTTGAATTCCTCTTTGCCTGCAGTATGCAATTATTGGTGCCAGGCATTTTGTAAAGACCCTGGGCGCAGTAGATAAGCCAAAGGGCAGTGCAGAGAATTGGTAATGGGTTGAACCTGCAATGAAACGGAGGTATCTTTTGCAATTTTGTCTGATAGGGACATGCAGGTATGCCTCCTTGAGGTCCAACGTTACTAGCCAAGCTTTCTTGCCCAACATGGGAAGAAGCTGCTGTAGTGTTAGCATCTTGAATTTGGGTACTTGCAAGAACGTGTTTAGAATTGAAAGGTCCAGAATGGGTCTCCAAGCATTGTCCTTTCTGGGGACTAGAAAGAGCCTTGAGTAAAATCCTTGGCCTTGCTCCTGTGTAGGTACCAGTTGAATGGCTCTCATGTCCATGACAGCTGTAATTTGTTTTTGTGCCTCTGCCCATTGATTTTGTAGCAGGTTTGGCATTCCTTTTATCCTTGGCAAGGTGTGGAAATAGAATCTGTATCCTTGTGAGATAATATCTAGGACCCATTTGTCCTTTGTGACGATGCGCCAGTTGTCTGCAAAAAGTGCTAATTTTCCTCCCAAGGGAGCTGCCAAGAGAGTTTTTCTTGGCAGTTTGAGGTTTAAGTCATTGTGTTTGCCTTCTAGTAGTTTGGGACCTGTCTTCTCTTCCCTTCTGTGTTGCAGTGCCCCATTGTCGAGGTTTGTAAGGGATTTGTGCTTGTCCTCTGCCCCTTGGGCGCCTGTATTTACCCCTCTGTGGTCTGTCAGAAGCTGGAAAGGACCAATTTTTTGTTGGCCAATTTCTGCTGAAGTGTGGGGGCTGTATCTGTAAGAAATCTTTGACCGTCTGCATAGATTTTGTCTTATCCTCCATTTTCTTTAAAACATTTTCTGCTTTAACCCCAAATAAGACATCCTGCTGTAAGGGTGCATCTAGTAACTTTGCTTTAACATGATCAGGCAGAGTTTGTTCCTTTAACCAAGCATGCCTACGTATAACAGACCCAGTAACAGCTGCTCTACAGGAAGCTTCCAAGGAATCAAATCCACATTGTAAAGTATGTTTGCCCACCTGTTCAGCTGCATGCAACAGATCCTGCATTTCCTTGAATTCAGACTGTTGAGGGTGCGTGCCCATCTTTTGTTTTATTTGAGACATTAGGAATTCCTGGTATTTAAGCATGTGAAATTGACAATTTAATGCTCTCATAGCTAGAGTAGCTAAGGTGTAAACCTTCTTCCCCCACCTATCTTGTGCTCTGGAGTCCCTTTCAGAGGGAACAGGATTTTTAGCCATAGAAGCCTTAGCCCCTTTGGGACCCTGGGAGATTGTCTCTGGATCAGCAACAGGGCTTTTGTAAAGGAATTTGTGCGAGTCAGGCACTCTATGGTATCTATCTGGTTTGGCTGGAGCAGGAGGCAGAGAATCTGGATTTAGACTAGATTCTAAGTAAACATCATCCACAATGTCTAAAACTGGGGGGATAGCAAGTGGTCTGTGCTGGGGGAGTAAAAGAAACTCTCGGAGCCTTTTCTTTCAGTCGGAGTAGTCCTGACCTTCCCAGTGAAAATGTTCCCTCATGGTATGTAAGGTTTCCCCAAAGGAATAGTCTTCAGGGGGAGAAGCTGAGGGAATGGAATCTTCAGCATCAGAATCTTCATAAGGGGAAAAGGAGTAATCCTGCTCCTCAGAGGAGCCTGAGGAAATAGACACTTGATCAGAGGAGGCATAATCCTCTAGGCCTTTTGTCGGGGGGGGGGGTTGGGAACCCCTGATTAAAGAAATCAAATCTTCAGCCATTTTAAGCATTGGTTTGTTAGGCATGGGGCCTTGAACTGGAGACTGAAGTGCAGTCTTTTTTGGTTTTAGAGGAGTCTTAAGCTTAGCATAAGATTTTATGGTGAGAGTAGTCGGTCTGAAGACACCTTCTGAAACCGAAGGTGTTTCTACAGCACCGGCTTTTCCTTCTGCAATGTCGTCGGTAAGGCCTAAAGAAAATGGCTGCGTCGGCCTGGAATTCTCTGCTAGAGAATCCGAAGCGGTCTGGGGTTCCAATTCTGCGGTAGCCAGGGGCTGCTTAGGCGCCTCACAGAAAACCGGAGAACCGGCAACCGGCCCAGCCGAGGCCTCGGAGTCTGGCTTGGATCTAGGCTGCCTGTCTATCTTTGCATTTTTTTTATGCACGCCGGTAGTCGGTTGCTCTAACGGCATAGTGTAATTAAATTTCTTACCGAAGTAGTGTTGTGCGAAATCAAAGCGTCACTTTATAATCCGCTTATTGAACCTAGCACAAAACCGACAACCAGTGACGTCGTGGTCTGGACCTAGGCAAGGTATACAATAAGAACGAAAGCCCTTAGGAGGTATTTGCTTCCCACAAGAAATGAAATTGTTAACTTTTTCTGACATCGGACTGAGGTAAGAAAAGGTGCCCCAACGGGGTACTTAGCTTTGAAGACTTCTGAGACTTCTGACTGAAACTCGATTCGAAAACCTAAGGTGTCGGCCGACCGGCACTTGCAAACTGCTTCTGCTTCGGGCACCGCACGGCAAGAAAGACTGAAGAAAATGGTGTTGGATGCCTCTTATATACCCCTGGTGCACTGACGTCAGGGAAGAAGCGACAGCAACCGACGCCAGACCAGGACTTTGGAATTCAGGCCGATTGCGGGACCACCTGACGACAGGATAACCCAAGTGTGATGACTGCAGCAGGGTAACCCGATGAACATCCGCAAAATACACATCCCTCAATACTTTCACAGTTTATCAGAACAAACTAACATGCAAGTCCGACATTTCTGAAATCAAAGTTGCAGAAGTGTACACCCCACCCCCAATACCCATCAATAATTTTCCCATCCTTATCAAAAAACTAGGATTGTAATTAAATAAATGCTTAGCAGTGGGATCAACTAAAGCTATAGCTGCTGGGTCAAGTTTGTGAAGTCTATAAAATTTTAAAAGACTGAGGAACTTTATACATCCTAGTTGCTTTTCTAGCTGCAGCTGGCTATCAGGAAATTGCTGGCAGTAACACCCACATCCTCTAAAGCAGACAGGCAGGAATGGGTGTGGGTTCTGGAAAATCCTTCTATAACAACTCATAGTATTTTCCGAGGGACTGAGAAACCTCAATGTTCTCCCACAAAAAACACTGACCCATTCTAGCAATATTCGCAGAGAAACAGTGCACAATCAGACAATGAACTCTCATTAGTCTGACTCAGAAATCTAAGGGAAAAACTGTCCATCCATGCATCCTCCTGTTCGAGATTCAGAATCTTGAGTCTCTTCAGGAAAAGAGAAATCCCTTTTTCTTCTACAAGAAAATACTTTACAAGAAGGATCAACAGCCTGAATTAAACCCTGAGCCAGACCCAGTAAACTACGCCTATCCAAGGAAATTTGAGGATGAGTAGATACAGTACATGCTTAGTCTTCAGATTCTTTTGACAGGAAAAATGAGGCCAACTGTGTTACTAATGGCAGCAGCTGCTTCACCCCCAGGGATGGGCACATCACTCTGACACAACAGGGAAACCTTTCCAGTTCCCTTTTCCAGAACAGACTTCAATGGCTCTCCGTTGTCCACTGAGCCACAGAGGACAAGGCTAACCCCTGGTTAATAGTGGCTGTAGGTACTAAGGGGAATCTGGATAAACGATGTGCGGTTTGAGGTGCAACAAATGGCCAGGGCAGAGTCGCCCACCTGCTTAACATTTTCTTTTTGTGGCTGGAAGAAGGATTGATTGAGACCAGTAGTCTGTTCCATGGTAAAGCCAAAAATACTGCCTCTTTTCTGAGGAAGACAACTGGCAAGTAAACACTATCAGTCCACAAAAGTTACTTTTTGACAGAAAGACCACAATAGAAAGCACTTAAAACACTAAGCCAGCCACACAAAAGAAAAATAAACACACGGTTTCTCCAAAGAAAAAAAATTTAGTTGCTTTATATTAGTTTCAAACTGACAAAAAAAAAAAAGTACTCCATTTAAAAGTACATTACAGTCTCAAGACAATCCAATGAAACACAGATTCTTAACTTTAAATAACTTTCAAGAAGAGGAAAATAATAAAATATCAATAAAATTAGAAAAATTGAAGTTTTTTTCCCCCCAAAGGGAACTTAAATGCCCAACATAGGAAACCACAAGCAGACTGTCAATCGTTAAAGCCACAGGGGAGCATACTCTTCAACAGCAGTAAAGCTCTGAAGGGCTTTTTGCTCATCAAACTTGCCTTTTCATCAACTCAGCTTGAGCTGCTTGACAGTTTGGGTGCGTGAAAGGTGCCCTGAAGCTTTGGAAGCTGGATGGCCGTTATATGCTTGGTAGGATATATAACTCATTTAGGCAAGGTTACTGCAACAGTGATCAATATGATGAACATCAAGTGGATTAGAAAATGGGTGAAATTCCTTGTCACCTTGTCAGTTGTGGAAGGTAGAGGTCCTAGCCTGTAGCCTTTTCCCCAAAGCACAAAAAAAAAAAATGTATATATGTGTGTGTGTGTGTATATATATATATATATATATATATATATATATATACATACATACATACATATATATATATATATATATATATATATATATATATATATATATATATATATACACACACACATTATATATATATATACACACACACACACACATTATATATATATATATATATATATATATATATATATATATATATATATATATATACACACACACACACACACACACACACACACACACACACACACACACACACTGTAAAGGTTGTAAAATATAGGTTGGAATAAGAACTGGGTAGAGAGGTCTCCTGATGTTCAAGTAATTTGATAGTTTTATCATTAAACTGCATCCATTTAAAGTTGCATGAGCTAAACAACCTACACAGATTCTTATACAGCTTCAATGTATTTGCATAAATAATGGATAGAGCCTTCGCCAGTAATAGTCATCACATTTTTTTATGGAAAGTCCACAAGAGTCTCCACATGGCAACATTTTAGAAATGATAGCTTGATAATTAAGATTAGTTTAGTTTAAACAGTTTTTCCCCATTATAAAGCATGTCTACATTGTTTCATTGGCAGACAGCTTCTCAAAACAAGTTATTTCCCAATGGCCACCTGTTCTTTAAGCAACTAACATTCTTTTTCTCTTTTACCAATATCTTCAGACATGCCTTCCCTGTGTCTTGTACATTTAGGATAAAGAAGCATTTTTAAGTCTACTACCTACTAAGGTATAATTTATTTTATGTATTTTTCACTTCTTTGCATGAAAAAATATTCTTCACAATAGTCATAATTTACCTAACTCACATTCTTTACATTGTGCCAGTTTAACTCTCACACTTTTCATTCTTACAGAGGCTTCCATCAGAAATGTTGATTCTCACGAGACATGCAAATTATATAAATTTCTCATTTAGTCTCTCTTTATGTGATTTATTGTGTACACCCTGCATTACTTTAGCTTTACCTTCTCTGAATGCCCCCGATTTCTGAATACTGCCATGGAGTGATAGGGTTTCTAGAAATGCAGAAACTGTGTGTGTGGGGTGTTGTCTCATGAGTTTTCATATACAAGACATTTCTTCCTTCCTTCCTGTTTTTTTCCTTGATAATCTAGTTATTTCCATAGAGTACAGCATTTCTTTTCCCAGAGGAACTTAGTTAATATTAAACGACCACTTCAATGAATACAGCTAAATCAATGCACTTCTTTGACAACCAATCACAAATATAGTCACTTAAGAGAGAAATTCATTAAAAATATGCAAAATACTTTTTCACATAAGGCAGATTCAAATCCTTATAACTGCACCACGTCACACCCTCCAATCCTAATCATAAACCGTATAATCTAACCCCAACCAGATCTAATGATGAATTATAAAAAGTCAACAACTTTTGCACATTACAAAAAACATAACTGACTGCCAAGAAGGTACAGAGAGTAGAACACATACGATACAAGTGAAAAAGTAGTAACTGTAAGCAATTAACTTGCTGAGAGACTAGAACATTCCTGTTCATTGGAGGATGGGGGTTGGCATAATGATTAAAGCGTTTGTGTCTCAGACACAAGATAGAGGGTTTGATTCTCACTTTTAAGGGAAATAGGCTAGGCTTAAAGTTGCCCACTATGGCAGCTAGCCTAGTACTTGGCTATAAACAAGCATCTAGCTCTGCTAATCTTCATAGTCCACAACAAGACGAAAAGAAAAGCAGGATGGTTTTGGTGTAGCTGACCTGGAGTCCAAAGGCTGTACTGGGGCCCAAGGAGCTTCAGGAGACATAGTGTCAAGAAAGACAACTGTTGGTATTTTGACTGACTCAGCAGCAATGTGTTTTTTTTTTTTTTTTTAGTAAAGTGTTTATAGGTGGAAAAAACAGGATATATTACATGAAAGAATTAAAAAAAAAACATAGGCAGAGACATCTTCCTTCTTTATTTTGGGAAGAGGAGACCCCTATACTGATTTATTTGCAACAGATGAAGAGATTGTTGAGAGGAATCTGATGGTTCTCTACACACACAAAATTACTTCATAAGAAAAGGAGGGGTCCAGGCAGTCTGGGAAATTTCTACCTACTGAGTGGTGCTACTGTTTGCAGCAGCCGTCCTGCAAGTCATCTAAGATGAACCACCTTCTTGAGTGACCTTCTTTTACACGTGTTAAAGCAAAAACGTGAATATAAAATCATAACATTCTAGTCAAACGGAAAGGAAATTGAGAGCTAATACTTTTACATAAAGAAGCAATATTTGGCTTTCTACAAAGGACCCGGATTACTATGGGTAACATTATTGATGTGCAGGTATTTGGGGGGCAGAAAATATTCTGGAATTATTTTCAGATCACATTATTATAAGCACTGGATATCTACTCCATTTATACTGAGAAGCAATAAATTAAGTCTTTGGCAGCAGCGGATTCTCCATATCTAGATATCCTTATCAAGCTAACAATTCCTATCAATTAAGAATGGACCTAAAATGCACTCTGCAAACCCTTTCACCAACAAGTCTAATCAGAAATATGTGGAATGCTTTGGAATGAGCATCTTAAAAAAAGGGATTATTAAAGGACTTCAGTTACCTATATAACTGCTTGGGAAGAAACAGTTACTGAAATTAGCTAACAAATGATCAAATGGCACAATCCCACTAAAATGGCTAACTACAAGAGATCAGTAGTATGGATTTAAATTTTTCAGCAACTTTCTTGCTGACAAAGCCAGTGAAATCATAATGTGGACAGATACACATGCAGATAACTGCAAAACGGATATACGATGTGATCTCATTTAAGCCTTTCAGTCATACCCAAGAACACACAAATAGAATAAAGCATGTAACTAGTGTTTTGAAACAGTGCAGCGTGGGGCCATTTGCAAGGTGATGAAATACCAAGAAAATAAATTTGCGCAGATTAACAGAACAAAAATCACACTCACTACTCCTTTATCAACACCAGCTCTATTTGAAACCTATTTTAACGTCCCTTCTCTGGGCCAGTAATCAAGGATCCTCAATCGTCATCACTGACACTGGAGAGGGATGTTCACTTGCAACAAAAATGGATACACTCAGTATTTCAAGCTCTCTACATCAAGCATAATTTCCCTTAAGAGCACAGGGAACACACAGTCCAGGGTCCGAGTTTCCCTCCAGGTCCCCCAATAAGACTACCCATTGGCATAGTTATAGAGTTGAGAACTCAGCTGACTGTCCAAGCCAAGTTCTCCAGCACCCTCTTTGTGAAACCAGTGCTTCATGTCCCTGTTCCAAGTAGCTGACACACATACTTTGATATACATGAGTGTGTGTCTGTGAAAAATCACACACAAAACACATACCTGGGAAAGGCTGGCACAGATTTACTAAGCTATGCCCCCTTCTTCTCAGGCTACAAGGTAGTTGCCCTGCAACCAGACACCCCAAAGCCAGCTACTCTAAGGCTCTTACAAGGCTGTTCAATTATACTGAGTGAAATGAATATTACTACAGTTATAATAATGCATATACATTTTTTTCTGTACAGCAGGGCGCACTGTTGCTACACTTTTAACACAAGCAACTTCACAACTGTACAAATCAGTTTGAGATTCAAACTGAATTCTATACTAAATTCCAGCTAGCTGTGTTGGCATATGTTACACATCCACTGCCCTACTTCTCCTTGCACAGCTGTCAGATACCTGACAATGTCACACATATCTAAAACTACAATACCCAAAACAAAATGTCTGGTAATCCAATCTACTGTTAAAAACATAAAATAAAGAAACAGGTAATGTAGATTTGTAAAAGTGCCAGACTTAGCACCCACTGCATTACTGGAATAATCATGCTACTGCACATGCAAAAACATCTAATGGAACAAAATCTGAATTCAAAGTTACAGAAGCTAGATCATGCATTATAAAACATAATACTAGAAAGAAAAACTCTTAAAGGAGTCTTAAAGCATTATGCTGAATATACTGAATTGTAGCCAATTAAGCGTTTATATCACGTTATCAAAAGATGAAAATAGCGAACGCTATTTCATCGAACCTAAAATATCTAAACCACAAAATATCAAACATTCAGAACAGTGAATTTTCCCATGGAAAAAAATTGCTATTCTGAAACACATACACACAACACAAGCACACCAAAAAAACAGCAATCCACACACAATCCTACATCTAACCCTACACTAAACTGTACATACACTACTATCTATCCACTTACCTTAACCCAAACCCTAACTCTAAGGTCCGTCACTATCGCACACTCACCTAAACCGTGCCCTAACCCTAACTCACCTAACCAGAGCCCTAACCCTAACGTCCACACAATCGCAAACTTACCTGAACCCGACCTGTAACTTTCCACCACAGCGCTGAAAATAGCGAAGCCACAGAAATGGCCAACCAAATTCTTTCCCTAGAAAAAAATTCGGTGTTCTGCAGCTTCGCTATTTTTAGCATTCACTGAAATAGGGGTCGATATTAGAATATTTGAAGTTTTAAAACTTCAATGTTCTGATATGGACCCATTATTAATACATTAATCACATTCAGTCATCAGTCAAGAGGTACAGTAGAGTAGATACTTTTTCAGATCCTTGATGGAGCCTGCAAACAGAAGCAAATATGACGAAGGAAATAAAATAGACTTTTAGGAAAGTATTGGAGAATCCCTCAGCTATAAAGGGAACAGAAAAAAAATAATGTCAAGAAGACATTTCTTTGCAGAGTATATTCTAACATTACTTCTTATCTTAACAAACATCAGAAGATGGAGTGAAAGAAAACAAGCAAGCAATCTATATACAAGACACCTTGAGGTAAGGGCTGATCTTCCAGCGTCTCTTGGACCACAGATCCAGTCAAAAGAATCAGTCCTTGCGTACACTGAAATTACTTTGGAAATGGATGGAAGCAAGGATTACTATCCAATATGAAGACATTACCTTTAAAAAGACAAGTAGTGATGTTTTAAAGGTATGGCTTGGAGGAGGAAAGGGTTAAAATCCCAGGACAGAGAATAGATAATAGAGGAGGCAGTTAAAAATGCCAGTGATACCACTATACAAAGGAAGTATCCTTAAGGGAAAAGGATGTTTTAAAGCATTACAAATATAATACACAACCAAGGTACTTACAGTGCTAAGTAGGGACAGTAAAAAAGTATATGAATTATTAAAGAAAGAAGTAAGCGGAGCAAGTCATTTAAATAGGAAACGCTTTTCAGATTATCCTTTTGAAAACAGACACTAGAGTTGTACATTTGAATGCAAGCTGCACTGACAATGGCAGAAGTTAGACAAGTACAACAGTACACAAGTATAAATTAGTAACCTAAAATACATACAAAAAATGCATATCATTTGAGGAATTTTGGGTAGGACAGTGCTCTAAAGAACTTTAGACCTGCTAAGATCCATGGCTGTTGGGAAATGTAATTGAAAAAAGTGAAAAAATGCCATCCAAAATAGAAACCCAAGTATGGGAACTGCTGGAGTCATGAATGCAATCAAATACCAGGAAAAAATGCAGCAGAGACAAAAGAAAACAGAAGGTAAAACCCAGATGGAGTGGAAAGTGAAAATTAGGCGTCGGTCACAATAATGCTGATAAGGCAAGAAAAGAATCAGACTGATGGATAACCATTCAGCGCAAGAAAAGAAAAATCAAGAAAGTTCAGCAAAGGCTACAAACAGTCTACCATTATTCAGTCGTTGGCAGAGAATGAGGAATTGAAGACAAGGGCAGCAGAAGCAAGACTGGCCTGTCTGGAGATGAAATGCATGGACTTGAAGCAAGAAAGAAAAACAACTGGGGACACCAGAGATTTATTAGAGGCAGAACTGCTCAAAAGCAGTGGCAGCAAGTATGGCACAATGCAATGCAATTCCAGAAATAGAAATTAAGATGGACTGAGCCCACAGAGCTGCATGGCAGCCAGAAATGGAAGAGGATAAGAGACCAAGATCAGATCAGAAATTGTCATGTTTCAAACCTACAAACTGACAGCAAAAATACTGAATCTGCTATGGGAACAAGGCAAGAAGTTGGCAGCAGATGGAGAGAGCATTTGTGGATCAGGACTTCTTATTTAAAAAAATGGAGAAAAATAAGTGCATTTGCCCCAGCCATCAAATTGTGCATGGAGAGGGGAATTCAGTGGAAAATGCTCTACCCTACAACTTTAAGATCTTCCTACAGGGAGCTGCAATGTCTTTTACAAGTCTGTGGGAAGACAACAGTACACTACAGAAGACAGCAAACCACAAAAAGTAATCTAACAGGAGACCCAGAAAGACCACAACACGGAGATAAGCATATACTCTCTCCAGTCCTTTAGCAATATGTCCATCTTCTCTCTTAGAAGCTGCTGTTTTCATAATGGTGGGAAATATTCAGGAAAGCATGCCTTAGGGCAGCAGAAAGGTCTTAAAAGGCAAAATGGTAAATATGTTGTAGGTATGGACAGATTTTGTCAATATACCGTAATGCACAAAATATGCTTCACGAGAGAGGCTGCAACAAATTACAGGGGCAAATATGTTATTTCTATATGGACAATGGTCTTCTACTCCTTATTTACTTATTTGTGGACTAGAAGCTGCGGTGGTACAGCGGTAGCGTTGTTGCCTCACAGCAAGAGGTTCTCCTGTTCCACTCTCAGCTGGAGTGCCTTCTGTGTGGAGTCTGCATGTCTTCTCAGTGGTCGAGTGGCCTCCGAAAGACATGTGTGAATGGGCATGCCTTCGGTGAAGGTTGGGCGTCGGGCTGGCAACTCGGCACCATAAACATCTACTGCCAATCATTAGCGGATCCGCTGTGGCGACCCCTAACCGGGAAAAGCTGAAAAGACAAACAACAACATAATTTGTGGACTAGGTTAGCTCCACTAGGCTAGCAGACTTTTTCCAGGAAGATTGAGGTGGCGTTTATACTACTAGAGGAAATTTGGCCATGGCATTGGGGAACTTCCCCTACTGCTATAACGCTCATGGTGCATGCGGCCGATGAGTGAGACTGTTCTTGATGCAGTAGCAGCTGGGAGAACAGCATACAGACATGGCAACAGAGGAGTGAAAAGTACAGGCAAATGCCAATTGTTTGGGTTTATTTTCCAAGAAGTAAGTGGAGAGATCTGGCACAGAGAATTATCTTCAGTATGCTCTATCTAGTCACCCTCATATTTTTCAACATAATTTATATATGGAGTCGAAGGGAGAGGAGTGACAACAGGAAGAAGTGATTTTTACAACCTTCCAGCAGGAAGGGTTGCAGGATGACTTATTGGTGGAGATAGTTAATCATAGTGAGACAAAGACGAGGAAGGGTTTATCTTGGGGTGAAATGATAAAAAGAATACATAAAGAGGGTGGACAAGAATTTAAGAGAAAAACATTTGCAGAAGTGATCAGAGAACAGAAGGAAGAAAGAAGATGGAAGAAATGGAAGAGCAGTATGTAGCTAGAATACAGAATAAAGTAGAACAAGGAATGAAATATGGGACAAGATAGTTATGCCTTTGGGAATAAAGGCACAGGAGGTTATTCCGATTAAAGAGAGACGTATTGTGACATTTTCTGAGACTGCTACAGGGTTAGAAACCTTTCTTGGGAAGAGTACGAAAAAGAAAAGATATGTATCCATGGAATAAATATAAGGACATTATTTCATGAAACAAAAGTAAACATACAATTTCAGAGAGAAACTGAAAGAGAACTCATTAAAACGTTTATTAAAGAATTTTGAAAATAAGCGTAAGACATTTAGTTGATAATAGAGGACTTTGGATAGGGGCTCAGGATTGTGATATGATTTTTGAATATGAAAAATGGAAAAGTCCTACATATTCCTAGCATGATTAATGTTGAAGGTCATAGAGCTACTGTTAAGTACAGGGGACAACCGAAAAAAAATTGTGGGAAGGAAGAACATTTTGTAAGTAACTGTGACAAAAAGAAAATGCTATTGATGGAAGAATGGCCATGATGTAAAAAAAAATAATAATAAAACACAAGTAAAATGAAATGTTATAAATGCAATCAAACAGGTCATTTATGGAAGGACTTTGAGGAAAAGTAAAATATAGAACTTAATGTAGAAGGACAGATTAGAGAAAAAGCAAACAGCAAAGTACAACTGCAAGAAGTGGATCAGATGTTAGTGATGGAAAATACATATATTGGAAAATGGTTAAAAGAAAAATTCATTTCGGAAAAAGGGTTAAAGATAGGAAAAGGAAATTTCACAGTGCAAGTTTGAAAGCAAAAAGAAAGGAGATTGTTACATAAAAAACTGCAAAATTAAGGATAAGAGAAGGAAATAATCAGAATTTTATCTATCAGTCAATGTCAACAGTATAAAAATATAGTAAGAAGGATTGGGAGCATTAGAATGGTGTAATAAATGGGAGCTCTAATAGTCCTACAAGATAAAACTAAAGAAGAAAGAACAGAAAATTTATGGATGGGAAGTATATAAATAATTTTAATAGAGAAACATGTTCAGGGATAGCTATATTATACAGTATGGCAACAAAAACATTTGATTACACTTTAGTTATATTAGGAAGATTAATGGTAGTTGACATTGGGTGGGAAGGAAAAGTTTAAAGACTTACAGCTATTTATGCTTATGTAATATATAAAGAGAGATATTATCTCACTAAGTGTTGGACTGTGCCATAGTAAATATAGATATTAAAATAACAGGAGATTTTAATTGTGACTTAAGGCATAAGAAGCAAAGAGATTGGATAAGAAAATAATGGAAGAAATAATAAAATCTGGGGATTTAGAGTTATGGAATATGAATAAAAGTACACAGAAAGGGAAAACTGAAAACAGAAATATATTATTTTTATATCTAAAACTATAAAAATAATGACAGAAGTAGAAGAAACATTTCTGAATCATTTGACTATATGAACAGAAACAGTAGAATATAAAAAACATATAAACATCGAAGGGGAATAAACAGAATAAAGAGAATAAATGAAAAACAGTGAAATGAGAAAAGTAAAAGATACAATAGCATTGACATTTGAGAATTTTATAATAGATGGTCAGAATGGGAAATATAAAAGAATATATTTCATCTGGGAAAACAGAACAAACAGAAAAAGAAGAAACACAAAAATCAGTATTAGATAAACTGGACAGAAATGAAAAGGAATATTTTAGAAAAGAAGAGATTTACCAAGAGAAAAAAGAAAAAAAAGAAGATTTATTAAATAAAAAAAATAAATAAAGTAAAAATACTTTTTACATGGAAAAAGGAAAGGAAAACCAAATTCGAGTAAAAAGTAAAAGGAAAAAAGTGTTATTACAGAAATGAAAAATAAAGATGGAGAAGTTGAAACAGAACAAAGAATTATGAGTACTGTAGAGGTAGATGTTTAAAAATAGAGATAAAGAAAAAATAATTTGAGAATGAAGCAGTTTATGGAGGAAATAAAGAACTGGAAAAACAAATTACAATTATGGACTTGGGGGTCTACTTCAGATGACTGAAAAAAAACAGAGGCTGAATCCCAAAAGACTGAAAATTCAAAATATTGAATGATGGAATGTGCCCCTTCTCCACTGTTGTGTGATCTTGGAGTTGGTATATATAGTTAGCAGGGGTGTAGGGGGCACAGCTTCCCATGAGGGGTGCAGGGGGGTCTTGCCCCACATTAAAAACGCTCAGTATTTTGAATTTTCAGTCTCTTGGTTTGTCACTCTTCTGAAGTAGGCCCAGACTTAGAGATGGTAATGAGGAAAATGAATACAAATTTAGCAACAGGAACTGAAGGTATAGGATATTTAAATGTGTAAGAATGTGATACAATGGCATAAAGAAGTTTTGGTGGAAGTATTTAATGGATGCTATACAAAATATGTAGGGGGGGTTATAAGATTTATATGGAAAAAATGAAAGAAGAATGAAGTAAAAAAAAACTGGAGAGCCGCACTGTTAAATAGTACAGAATACAAGACATTTATGAAGATAATGCAAAATAAATTAGAACATAGACTGGAATATGCAATTGAAGAATGCATTTATGGGGTTAAAGCAAAAAGAAGCCAAGAATTAGTAATGATAATTAGGAAAACTGTGGATGATGTAAAAAAAAAAAAAAAAAAACAAAAGGAAGCAAAATTAATGGTGGCTAATAAACACAGCATTTGATTCAACACAGCATGAAATATTGTGGTAAGCAATGGAAGGATATAATTGTAGTATACAAATAAAAAAATATATTATTAAAGTCAGAGTATAAAAATACTGATAACAGGATCTTGATAATGGTTGGTTAAGTGAAGAAATTGAGACGAACAGAGGTTTAAAGAAAGGATATCCAATGAGTAGCACTTTGTTTGTAATGGTCATGAACCATATATAACATGTAAAATAAATAAATGAAGAAATGGTAAAAGTTAAATTTGTACAATGGCCAAGAACAGACAGAAAATGAAAGGGATAATTTATACATGTGCATAAAATTGCAAGTTGGACTAACAATAGATAGAGAAAAATGCAAGGGTTTTGGAGGAAAGGAATGGTTGGAAGGAATGCAATTTGGAAAAGAGATATCGATATTAGGAATTTCACTTAGAGACTATACCATAATAAATGAACAATAGGAGAAATTTTTGAAAAAGTAAAATGACTTGAGTGTTATATGGAACAGATTATCTTATAACAAAAGAGAAATTTAATTAATACGATATGGATTGGTAACATTCCATGCATAGCTAGATACCAAGAGATCTGAAGAAACAATTGCTTGAAGTAGTCTTTAGGTTTATATGGGGATCTAGCTTGAATCCAGTGTTATATACAAGTAAGGAAAAAGGGGGATTAGGATTATTAAATCCTGTAGTATATAGAGCTTCATTAAATTTATATAAGGTATTGAAATGGGCAAATGGGTACAAAAACACATTGGTTGTAACAATATTGAAACAGAAATATGAAAGAGCATGGCTCTTGATGAAAACAAATAAGAGAGATATGGGTGAATGAAGAGATAAAGAGGCATCATGAAAAAAATACAAATATGCAAGTTAAAAATAAAAGACTAAGAAGACATTAGAAATACTTGGTATAAAACATATAATGACACAAAATTATGACATAAATCCATGGAGAAATTTAAGAGAAGAAAAGTCTGAGCTAGAAAAGAAAGGAAGGAATAAATGGGGTATAAAATAGGTAGAAAGTCAAACACTTCTTACCGAAGTGGCAAATAAATAGCCAATGAAAGGAAGCATGTTACATAAGAGAGTAATTCAAAGGACATGTTACTTTTATAATGAATTAGAGATGGTAGAACACGTTCTTTTACAGTGCAGAAGAGTTGAAAAATTACGGGAAAAATAATGCAAGAAACAATTTTTTTAAAGTAGTATGAGACTACAAGATAAATATGGATATGATTGCATATTTTTATGAAAATCATAGTAAGCAATATCAAACTATAGAAACAAAATTGTTTTGTATTGTACAGACAATATGGAAAGAAAGACTGACCAAACTTTTCTTCAATGGAAATTGGGCAATACCAAATATAAGAAAACTCAAATGGTTGTGGAAGGGATGGGGGTCTAAAAAACAGAAAAATTATGATGGAACAAAAAGAGAATTGTAACCAATATTTTTTAAATATGTAGATATGTAGATTACTATTTAGTTGTACATAGTTATAATAAAAGACCTCTACTCTTGATAGATGCTGTGGGATCTTTTCCAAATGTATGCTACTACCAACTGAAGTAGATGAGGCCTCAGTTTAAAATCTCATCTGAAGGACAGCAAACTCAGACGAGTGCAGCACCACCCCCCATGCTGCACTGCAGTGTCAACAATACAAGTACCTAGTGTGGGAACAGAACTCTCACCCTTCTGTACTAAAAGCAAGGTATACTGCAAGTTGCATCACTATCATTTTCTTTTATACAATATTTTATTGATATTTAGAAAAGTATACATTTGAGCATTAAAAAGGTGCAAAAAAGCCGAAAGGGGAATTTTGTGTAGTATACATCACACACAGACAGACACACAGATTCATCTGATAAGAATGATAAAGTGCTTTAGAAACTGACAGATACAAGTAACAGACTGCAGTGGACTTCACAAGCAAATGTAATACTTTTGTTCTTGTTTTTCTGTTTCCATTACCTGTGCCACAGTTAAATATTTATCCCTGTATTTCCTTTACCTAAAGCTTACTATAAATTGAAAAAAAAAAAAAAAGAATATATTACAAGAAATAAGGGAGTCTGTAGGAAGGTTGTAAAATAGATGTTCTCAAAGGCTAAATACTGACAAAGTGGGGAGTATGCCTAATGGATAGAGAAGGGGAGAAACATGAATCACAAGCAAGTGAAATGTAGAAGAGGATGTTAGAGAAATCTCAGGCATTCTGCCTATGTATGAAAATAGCCATATAACTAAAGAAAAGACCACCTGTGAAACTAACAGGGTGAAACAATCATGAGGGGAATAAAAAAAGACAGACAAAGGGAATGCGGTGAAGGAACAGAAAAGAATACAGAACAAGAACTTAATAAAAGGATAAAGGTGATGCAGCACATGCCATGTAAATAATAGGAAAAGAATGAAGGATAGATGTGTTAAATACACAAGAAATTTGACAGTTCAGCATAGTGAAAGATGCTAGAACAAAATAGGGTAGGGAGGATGTTCTGCTAAATGCCAGACCCCTCACTGTAAGGACTTAAGAGAAAAATGAAAGCAGGTAACCAGGCAAAGCAGAGAATAAAACATCTACAAAATGGAGTAGTTAAGAGCATTCATTCTTCTTCTGCCCTGTACTGTATATGTAAGAAAGGAAGAGAAGATGGAGAAAAGTTTAAAAGAAAGAAAAGTGGAAACAACGGGTGTTGAAATTAAATCTAGACTGAGAACTGAAGTTACGGTCGAAAAGTGACAGAGACAGGATGAAAACTAGAGAAGGGGAAGAGGAATGGAGGGAAAAAAGAAGGCATGAAAAAATGTAAAGAAGTTGGGTAGTGGGCAGAAAACCCCAACACACAATAGTGTACCACCATATTTATGATGGGGAAAAAGGAATAGGAGGCTGATTATACCAAATCAGACAAACAGTGCTCTAAGAAAGGAAGAGCATTTTGTAAGTGTGTATACAGTTAGAGAAGAGAGGGAGGTAAAGTAGTGGGGAGGTAGAGCAAGTGGGCTCTTCGAGAAGAGAGATTAGGGGAGGAATGCAAAAAATGAAGGGGAAATATTCAGAGATATTCTGGGAGGAGAGGCATGCAAATTTGGTGTTAAGAAAAAGTAAAGGGATAAATAGGTTACAAAAACAAAATGGAAGAAAATGCAGCTAACATTAAAATTTGTAATGTAAATGGTATGGGTAGAAAAATAAGAGACATGAAAAGAAGAACCAAGGCACAGATAATAAATAGCATTACGAGAAACACATTTAACAAAGGAGAAACAAATTAACTTAAAGAAGGGTTATAATTCAGCTTAAAGTGCATCTTGGGGATGTAACAATGCTGCTGATGAAGACACTCAAATTGGCCCAAAGACTAGAAGACAGGAAGGGAAGATGTGCAGGGATTAAAGGGTGCTTCTGAAGGAATTAAAATGACAGTAGTATTAATAATGTACAGGAGACTGTAATGTTATTACTAGTAAAAAGGAAGTGGCTGGAGTACCAAGAAGTAGGAAACAAAGGAAGAAAGAATTATTTTTAAAAATTACTTAGGAAATGGTAGGCTGGACTGATGCGTGGAAAATGGGAGGAGAATTTTAATTATGCTAGTGTGAGTAATATTGTTTGGCTAGACTGAACAGAAAAAATATTATGGTGAAAGGTGTCAATACATAAAAGGTTGGAATAATAACTTTTTAATACAATGATGCTTTCTTTAATGTCTTTAAATGTAAATGACCTCACAGATAAATACAAACAAGAAAGAATCCTATTTTCCCTTTATTTGCATTATATTTAGAACTACTGACAAAGAAAATAAGGGATTCAGAAATTCAAGGATATAATTGGTATGGTAGTCAAGAAAAGCTGGCTTTATTTGCAGATGGTATTATTTTGTACCTGACAAACCAGAAAAGGACATTAGTGTGTTGTGAAGCATTTTGAGACAGTTTCAGATCTTTTCAGGATACAAAATTAATGAAGCTAAACCAAAAACAATACTTGTAAATTATGTACCCACAAATGGACAGTTTCAGGAATACCCATTTTTATGAGGAGGGACATGATAAAATGAAATATTTACGAGTATGGATTAAAAATGATTCTAGGTGTGGCAGCTAAGGATATGTGGGAAGAGACTAAACAAAAGATAATACAAAAACTGACAAAATGGAAGCTTT
Organism: Protopterus annectens; assembly: GCF_019279795.1. Classification (NCBI taxonomy): domain Eukaryota; kingdom Metazoa; phylum Chordata; order Ceratodontiformes; family Protopteridae; genus Protopterus; species Protopterus annectens. The sequence goes on from NC_056727.1 coordinate 1,212,926,300, forward strand.
GCTATATGGATATAGATAAGTTATAAGCAGTTAAAATGTTTTTAGTCCCTTTAGTCTTATACACAGGTCAGGCATATTTTTATCAACCATAGGAGAAGTTGTTGGTAGCAGTTAATAAAATGCTGAAGGACTTTATCTGGGAGGGGAAGAAGGCAAGAGTCAAGTGGGATAAGCCGATTGTTCCAGTAGAACACGGTGGATTGGGATTACCCAATTAGAAGGGGTATTTCAGTGCTACACAGTTAAGACTCCTATACATAGCACAAGCAGAAAACTATAATTCAAAGTGGAAAAGGATGATGATGAAACAGAGAGGCTCATGAAAGAAGGAGAGACTGGAATTTTGGGTGCAGACCTTTAAGGAGAATATTGGTAATTATACAGAAAATTATATCCATAAATTAGTAGAAAGTATTCCAAGAACTAAACAAACATGGGATGACTGCAATTAGGGATAGACAATAGGCAAGAGGGGGCCGGAATTTATTGGAGAAAACTGGCAATGGAAGCAAATACTAGAGAGGAAAGGATGACAGAATGGGAAAACACCAAGAATTTGGACTGCAGGTTAGAGATTGATCTCAATCCCCAATAGGAAAGGCAGAGTGTAGGCAAAAAGAGAAAGAAACAGGGGGGGTCGTAAATGAAAGACCAGCACTTGTAGAATTTTTAATAGAATCTAAAGCAGAGACTGCCATTAAAAAAGGATCAATTAATACAGCATATAAAATATTGCATGATAACTATGAGAATCAGAGGAGGTTAGAAGGCTTGGGAAGAGAGACTGGATAAGCAATTCACAAAGAAATAATAGGAGGATATATGTATGTATGTCTCCCAAATATGCAACAAAATCTAGAAGATTTAGGATTTTTGCCTGGAATTGTTTACATAGATAGCTTTATACCCCAAGTAGAGTCCAGAGAATTTTTCCTCAGGCAGAAAGTAAATGTTGGAGATGTGAAAGGGAAGAAAGAGGCAATTGGGAGCATATTTTTTGGGAGTGCGGCAAGTTGGCAGACTTTAAATATTCCCTGCAGGATGCACTGTCGGAGATGCAGGGTGGGCAGACTGGTCCGATGAGGGAGATGATTTTTCTGAACTAGGAGTCAGAATCAGAATTGCCTTGCTGTGTCTAATAATGGTGGCTTCCACAAAAGCAATTAGAAAAATGGAAATCAAAATCTAAACCAGCTATACTAAAAGTAGTGACTACAGTAACAGAGATAAAACAACTGGAATGGAGATCTTTAGAAAAAAAGAGTTGGAGCAAACTACACAGGAAAAATGGGAATTGTGGGAACAATAAATAGAAGGGAGAAATGACGTTGAAAAGGCGGCAAGACTTATATGCGCTATGTAATGTTTTTTGTGAGAAAGATTGGGTAGATTATACATTTGCAACTGGGAGTGTGTCAGCATGGTTTGTGATGTAAAATGCTTGCAACTAGGATTTTTGTCTGTGTGGTTTGTTTTCATTTATATAAAGTGTATGATTGCCTATGCAGTAAGTGATGGTTTAATAAAGTTGTTTCTTGTTTAAAAAAAAGGCAGAAATTAATAATTTAATATTGCTTAGGTTATACAATATATAGTAATACAGTGGATATAAACATTGTACACACCCCCTGTTAAAATGCCAGGTTTTTGAGATATTAAGACCACAATAAATCATTTCAAAATTTTTCCCACTTTTAGTGTGACCTATAACCTGTACAATTCAATTGAAAAATAAATCTGTTAGGAGAAAAAATATAAAAAAACGTACAATAAGCTGGTTGCGTAAGTGTGCACACCCTTAAACTAATACTTTGTTGAAACACCTTTTCATTTAATTACAGCATTCAGTCTTCTTAGGTAGGAGCCCTATCAGCATGGCACATTTGACTTGGCAATCTTTGCCCATTCTTCCTTGCAAATGCGTTCCAAATATGTCAGATTGCAAGGCCATCTCTTGTGCATAGCCCTCTTCAAGTCACCCCACAGATTTTCTGTTGGATTTAAGTCTGGGGTCTGGCTGGGCCAGTCCAAAAAAATTTTCTTCTGGTGAAACCATTATTTTGTTGATTTGGATGTATGCTTAGGGTCATTGTCATGTTGAAAGGTGAAATTCCTCATCTTCAGCTTTCTAGCAGACGTCTGAAGGTTTTGGGCCAAAAGTGACTGGTATTTGGAACTGCTCATAATTCATTCCACCTTGACTAAAGCTCCAGTTCCAGCTGAAGAAAAGCAACCCCAAAGCATAATACTGCCATCACCATGCTTCACCGTGGGGATGGTGTTCTTTTGGTGATGTGAAGTGTTGTTTTTCTCCAAACGTACCTTTTGGAATTGTGGCCAGAAAGTTCAACCTTGGTCTTATCTGACTGTAACACATTTTCCCACATGCTTTTGGGAGACTTGATGTATTATTTTGCAAATTTTATAGACAGGGCTGGATGTTTTTCTGTGTAAGAAAAGAATTCTGTCTTGCAACCCTACCCCATAGTCCAGACATACGGAGAATACAGGAGACTATTGTGTATAGTACACAATCTGTAGTACACAATTAGTACTTGCTAGAAATTCCTACAGCTCCTTCAGTGTTGTAGGTCTCTTGGCAGCCTCCTTGGACCAGTTTTTGTCTTGTCTTTTCATCAATTTTGGAGGGACGTCCAGTTTTTTGTAACGTAACTGTTGTCTCATATTTTCTCCACTTTTTGATGACCGTCTTCACGGTGTTCCATGGTATAGCCAATGCAGTGAAAATTTTTTGTACCCTTCTCCTGATACCTTTTAACAATGAGATCCCTTTAATACTTTGAAAGTTCTCTGCGAACCATGGCTTTTGCTGTAGCACGCAACTGAGTAAATATCAAGAAAATCCTACTAGGACAGCTGAACTTTATTTGGGATGAATCGGAGTCTCTTTAATTGATGGCAGGTGTGTACACAAGAAGAGTGAATGTTGTAATTAAATCAAAAGGTGCTTCGAAGTATTAGCTTAAGGGTGTGCACACTTATGCAACCAGTGCATTGTATGTTATTTTTTATATTTTTCCCCTAACAGATTGGTTTGTTTTTCAATTGAATTGTACAGGTTATAGGTCACATTAAAGGTGGGAAAAGTTTGGAAATTATTTATTGTGGTCTCATGGTTTATATCACAAAAACCTGGCATTTTAACAGGAGTACGTACACTTTTTATATCTACTGTATATGTGAAGTATAATGTTTGTCGTGCTAATATAGTTTTATTACTTTTATGGGAATGTAAATTTGCCTAAAAGTCACAAGTGATAATTCAATAAAGGTGTTTGAAAGAAAAAAGTATGGTGGAGCATAAACAGATGGTAAACTGAGAACAGAGGTTATTACAATAATAGATCACGCAATTCTAGGTTGGCAATTGAGAAAACAGGAAGATAAATCAGACATGCACTGGAGGATGAAAAGGTCTGGGGGGGGGGGGTAGTGGCAGACTATATTTCAGCACTAACCTTCAAGTCATTAAGGTGCTAGCTGTAAGGCTAAGACAGCAAGAAGTAGAAACAAAGATACTCAAGATCTAGCTAGGAAAATAAAAGGAGAATAAGACAGAAGCTGGAGGACATTTTGGAAGGATTCAGAGAGTATTATTAGGATTTATACACAGAGAAGGATTGACAGGGGAAGTGAGAGGATGCAAGTAGGAGGAGTATGGGAAATCCCAAAGTTTTAAAAAACTACAGGAAGAGGAGAAGAAATGAGGAAGGCAAGTAAATCTGATTGTAATGTTTGCTTACCCTATTTTTTTCTTGTGGTTTTATGCATTTTTTTTCTTTACATTGCTTATCATCATTAAAACAATGTTAAAAGAGAAGTGGTGTAAATTAAAGTACAGTGAAATGACAGATGTTGTGAATAAGAAAATTATACCAAGATTGTAACTACGGATACTGGGCTGGGATGAAATGACATGGATGCACAGACAGGAAATGGATGAATAATGAGAAATTACAGTACACCAGCGGATAATTCAAATGCACCACGTATGAGAACTGCATAGATAGAAACCAAAAGTTGACATAAAAAAAAAAAAAAAGTGATATTTTTGAAGGTTTCCAATTGTGGCAGAAGAAAAAAAATACAATAAACAGAAGATTTGAGGCAGTCAAGGGATACTGGCAGGGAAATAGATTTAATCTGCAATCCCCTAAAACTGTGGGGCTTAGAAGAAATTTGACAAGTTTTCAGTCGTGTACTTTCTTTACAGTTGGTGACTGGAATTTAATGGGTAGCGGAAGTGGAGGTTTACAGATCAAGAGGAATGGTTGCAGAATGCTAAGAGGAAAATAACCGCATGTCTGGAAAATATTTAGGAGTTTAAGAAAATAGCTGTTAAAAAGTTTTGTTTAATAACTTCAATGCACAGATATTTGTATTGTGAAGGCAAACAAAAAGTGAAAACTGCAGCAAAACTTAGGGAACCTATGACGAGAAAGTTAATAATGGATTCTGAACAGATTGAGATATTTCAGCAATATTATGGAAAATATATACACAGCAGAAGCAATTAATAGCATAAAGGAGAAAAATCGTATACAAAACGAGGCAACAAGGAAATCTCCAGGAATAGATGGAACTCCTGTGGAAATCTGAACATTTGGAGGAAGGATGCTGGTGTAAACAGTGTTAATAAATGATATTATGGATCAGAGGCAGAAATAAAAAAAACAGGAGGAGTCCTTTCCAAAGAGTTAAAAATAGAAGGACCAGACAGGGATGCACTCATTCTCTTCACCTATTTGCCATATAGCTGGAATCTTTAGCTAAAGAGATAAGAGATTCATAATAAATCAGGAAAATAATTGGTGCAGTAGTCAGGAAAAAAGCTAGCCATGTTTGTAGACGTTATTCTGCACTTATGACGTTGGGGTGCTGTGGAATTTTATAAGACAGTTTTGTGTACTTTCAGGATGCAAAATAAAGGAAAAACACAAGCTACATTGGTAAATGATGTGTCTACATGTGAATTAGTTCAATATACCCTTATTTATAACAAAACACACTGTCAAAGGCAACAAACACAACCAGAAGCAAAAAAAGCCAACATAGTAATGCTAATTCCAGTAAGGCCCAAATACAATTATTGATAAGTAGGTCCAAGACCACGCTGTAATCTCTTCAAGCCACTTTAATAAAATAAAAAAGATAAGGCACAAGAAAAGAAAAAATACCAAGTAATCAGAAGCCAAAAAGAACATACCAACCACCCTGTGAACCACGATTTATTCCAATAAGTTGAGCGCTTTCTTCGCCACTAAAGGGACTTCCTCAGAACAATGTAAAACAAACACCCAGCTCTTTTTATACTTCACCCTAATTAAAACAATTAAGTCACTGATTATTAAAACCATCAAAAAATACATCAAGTAATACATTTAAAAGTACATTTAAAAGAGACAAAACACATTCACAAATTGTAATTAAGAACTTTACCATGAAACTTCATTATATGTGTGTGTATATATATATATATATATATATATATATATATATATATATATATATATATATATACACACACACACACACACACACACACACACACACACACACACACACACACACACACACACACACACACATATATAAAATCCAAAACTTGCTTTAAATCAGTAAATATCTGGATGACAAATTGCAAAGAAGTTTGGAGAAATTTACTTACATTAGTAAAGATTTGTGGCAATTTTTGGAAAAGTTAAAAGCCACTGAAGTTGCCCAATTTAATTTTGGTGACTGTGGATGTAACCAATCTTTTTTCGGTTATACCTCATGAAATAGGATTATCATGGGTTGAACAGCAAATGAATAAGGCACACATTTTTGATCAAGATCAGATTAATAAGTTCATCACATTGATGGAGGTAGTTCTAAAGACTAATTATATTTTTTTTCAAGGGCCAGTATTATAGACAGATGAAGGATGTTAGCAATGGGGGCAGCATGTGCCCCCATTTTTGTGAATCTGGTCATGTCATTTTGGGAACAGGAATTCCTAATGAAAAGTTCTTTTGAAACTGACATAGTGCATTATACTAGATTCCTGGATGACCTGTTCCTTATTTAGAGAGGAACTGAGCAAAGATTAATAGAACTTTTAGAATATATAAATAAGTCAGTTGAATTTTTAAAATTTACTTATGAGTCACAAGTAACAAAATGTTTATCACCAATATCTACAGAAAATCTACCTTTTCCAATTCATATTTGGATTATACCAGCTGGCACCTGCACCATCAAAAGAAATCCGTAGTCAAGGGTCAATTGGTGCGGGCAGCCAGAATGGTCAACCAATATGAAGATTTTTTTTATGTGAGGTGGATTTCATATTGCAAATGTTTAGGCAGAGAGGTTACCCGAATAACATGTCAGCCATATCCACAGAGGTTAAAAATAAGCGGGATATGGGAATGTACAAGCACATTTTGGATTATGCAAACAATGTTTATTCAGGGGGAGCAGTTTCAATGGTGGGCCACACAAATAATGCCAATGTATGTATGAGTTTAATAATAACATACAACAGTGAAGCCAGTATTATAACGGATATTATTCAAAGAAATTAGGAGATACTATAATTTGATGAGAATATTGCACAGAAGGTGGGTAGAACTCCCAAAATAGTATATAGGAAAGACAGATCTTTCAAGAACATTTTAGAATGGAGGGTTGAGAAGGTAACAGTTAACAGAGCCATGGGTAATTTCAAGTGCAATAGCTGTATGTACTGTTCATTCATTTTGGAAACAGGGAAAGATTTTAAATTAAATTTAAGAACAATATGTATAAATGGACATTTTAACTGTAATTCCACCAATGTGACATATATGGCTAAATGCCAGGGCTGACCCATATTTTATATTGGGAAAACCTGTAGGAAATTTAAAGTGAGGATAGGTGAACATATAGGTGACATAAGGAATAATAGAATCACAAGTCCATTGTACAGACATATACATACAAATGCAGAACATAAGTTTAAATTTATGGTGGTGCAACAGCTGCAAAAAGATGTGCATCTAGATATTATGGAATTAAAATGACAACTGATTTTAAATGCTTCCCATTACCCTGGAATAAATTAAATGATTACTACTTCTAGTATTTTAAAGTTGCGTAATATTTTGGGGTAATGAGGGAGCATATCAATTATGCTGGTTAATCCAACATTTTATATATATATATATATATATATATATATATATATATATATATATATATGCACACATATATATATATATATATATATATATATATAAAAATAATGAAGTTTCATTGCAAAGTTTTTAATTACAATTTGTGAATGTGTTACATCTGTTTTAAATGTACTTTTAAATGTATTACTTCATGTATTTTTGATGGTTTTAATAATCAGTGACTTAATTGTTTAATTAGGGTGGAGTACAAAAAGAGCTGGGTGTTTGTTTTACATTGTTCTGAGGAAGTCCCTTTAGTGGGGAAGAAAGCGCTCAACTTATTGGAATAAACAGTGTTTCACAAGGTGGCTGGTCTGTTCTTTTTGGCTTCTGATTACTTAAAATAAAAAAGATAAAATGGTCAAGGGCTTTCTTCCTTTGAAACTGGACTTCATCAAAACCATTAAACATAATACAACATCTCTTAAACAGTAAAAAATACATCATGTGATCTAGTCAATTAACTTACTCATTTCAATCTTAACGGTGAATCGATTAAAAAACATAAACTACATACATTATAATAACTCCTACTATTATAAAACCATAGCCTTTTTTTTTTTTTTTTTTTTTAATATTCGTACTATGGAGGTGCATTCAATACCTGGTACCATTATGGCGTTTAACCTTAATTGCCACTTTAGTTCACACTTATTACCCTTATTTATGGTGACACAAAAACATGAAATATTTAGGTATATAATTAAATGAATGGCAGTTGATCAATAATCTTTCATTTAGTTTCTATTTAAACAATAAATAAAATTAATGACCACAGACAAAAAGATGCAGACAGGGAAACTGCTTTTAGTTCCTTTGGTGCTGAAGATATGCCAGCCAAATTTTTATCAGTTAAATGTGGATGACAAGTTAAAAAAAAAAACGGTTGAAAGAATTTATATCGGAAGGCAAGAGGTCAACAGTAAAGTAGGATAATTTGATTTGTCCTACTGAATGTGGGGTGGAGGGAGTTAGAACTACCTACTTGGAGGGGATAATGCAAAGCTACACAATTGGGACTTTAGCATAAGCAGGGAGGATAAAGATAAACGTGGGAAAAGATGATGGGAGTCAAGTGGAAATTTGAGGGATGAAGAAAGGTTAGGGTTTTGAAGGAAAGCCATTAGGCAGAGTGGAAACAGTAAGAGTATCACAAAGAAGTTGACAACATTATAAAGACTAAATTAGTAATGAAGTAGAAAAAGTAGATTTTGCCAATAGGAACAGGGCAAACACACACACACACACACACACTTGTACATATCATTGAATACAATGCCCCCTTTGGCATGTGCATGTCCAGACACATGCAACAACTGAATCGCCAACAGAGACACTTTACTAAAAAGGATACTAAGCCTAAACAAGATGTTTTACATTGAACAACTCAAAGCCCTGTCACTATACTCAATACCCTACAGAATGCTAAGAGGTGGCCAGAAACTGGCAAACAAGGTATCCTCCAACCCATTACTGATGCATTTACTGCACATCAAGTCAAATGGCTAAGAGGTGGCCAGAAACTGGCAAACAAAGTATCCTCCAACCCATTACTGATGCATTTACTGCACATCAAGTCAAATGGCATCAGAAATACTCAGTCTAGGGATCTAAACCTCTTCTGCAGCACCTACAGAATGGTTTGGAGGGGTAGGTATATTTTGCAGAGGATATTGCTGCTGTGAAACAGACTCCATGTCTACGTAAAACAAAGTTCATCCCTGTCCATTTTCAAACCTAACTTGGACTGCCCCCTGTACTACTAATGGACACAGACAGATGTTAAATTCTTTATCCCATGCATGGGTCCCCTCAAATTATCCATGGTATGATCCTAGTTATTCTCAGTAGGGGTAATATACATTACTGATCATGGGATGTATCTATAACTAAATGGGATAGGTCATTTCAAGACCAAAAAGGGAAATTTGCTAGGCTTAAAATGGCCCGCAAGTGCAGACAGTTGAATACATTCATAGGTAAGTACAAGGCTAAGGAAGAAGGCAGGCAATAGATAGTTAGCAGGAAGTAGCTGGGTGAAACTAAGAAACCATATTACTTGGAGAAAATAAGCTGGAAGGGAAACAGGACAGCATTATAAAAAGCCAAGCATTTGTTTTGTTAACATCTTTGTAATGCTAATGGGGGAATAAAAATAACAGTTTCCATTACTACTGTCCTATATATATGTTTAACAATTTTTCATTCACTCTAACACTGCAGCAGTTGCTCAGTTCTCCTCCTGAATATACATACACTGTTCCCACAAATTCCATCTACTTCTAAGCAATTTGCTCCTTCCCTTTTCTAAAGATACATCTCTAGTTATTTTATCTCCTTTACAATATTCCATATTTCAATTACAGTTGGTTTACACCTTGATTTTTGATCTTCTAGTAATTTTTGGCAGCTCGTAAACTTAGTAAGGCTTTGCTATGTATGCATTTCACAGCACACATCGCAGTTCAAAAAGAATAATTTCCTTAGATAAAACAATTTGTTCCCCCAACCTGTGTGTCACAGTACTCTGTATGGAATTTTTAAAAATCTTCCAACTCATTACATTCCGAAATAACATGTTCCCAATTACCCCTCTCTTCCCCATCAAACCTCTTTTGAAGAAAAACCCAGTCTGTTTTGGGTATAAAAGGTACACATGCAAACGTTTTCTGAATTTTGCTGTAGGTTTACACAATTTCTTTCCACTGGCCCTTTGTCTTGCCATGCTCCTTTTCCCAAGCTTTTCTAACCTTTTCCACTTGATTCTTAAAAGTTATCATGCAATATGTAATACAACCTACTAATTATCCATTTTCAGCTGCAACTTCTGCTCTAGACTCAATTGAAAACCCTGCCAAATATGATCATTCACTTAGCATTCTACAGTCTCTTTCTCTATGCATATACTCTTGTTATCAATCCCTGGTTAGGAAAGCAGTCTCTAACTCGCAGTCCAAATTTCTCCTTAGCCTCATTCAGCTCTCATTACCTTTCCCTCTTCAAATTCCCTCCAGTGTACTACCAATACCCTGGTCCCTCTGCTAAATTTCCTCAAATGAATTCAAGCCCCCCTTTGCCTTTTTTTTTATACCCTTACCACCTTACATACCTATTTCTCCACTCCTGCACTATCTTGCATCTCAAAATACTATCTGTACTTCACAAATGCAATACTCTGTACAATTCTTATTTTCTTTAAGGAAATGCATCCAAAATCCTAGTCTCTCCTGAATCCCACCCTGCTTCATCATCACCTTTTTCCACTTTGACTTATAACCTTCTGCTTGAGTTATGTATTGCGCAGCTTTAAAATATACCTTCCAATCAGGTAACCCTAAACCACGTTGTTCTATAAAAGGAATAGCTATTTATGGATGCTAACAGTCCTACAATTTAACATTGAATACCTGTTGACAATAAATTATTTTGTCCGTATAGCAAATTACTTTGCATTGTAAGGGGTGCCAAGATTATGCTCTGGAAATGGGGAAAAGACATGTTTATTAAATGCTTTTCTGGCATTAGGAACTTATTCAGCTTTGGTTAAGCATCCTTGATCACTGTAACAGCTTCCCCATAGCAATTCTGTTGCGCCCACTCTCTGTATGGCAGAAGCAAGTATAATAAAAAAAAACTTTCACAAGACATAAAATATTTAGCACTGCTAAACTATTTATTTCTATAAATTTCTATTGTACATTGGAATAGGTACAGTTCCATGAACTACAGAAGCAATACTGCCTGACATGGTAGGCATTATAGGGAAATAACAGGCCACCCCTGGAATGTGTGTTGCTGCCTGTGATGCCCGTGCCCTGGTCCAGCAATCAAGGAGCCTCAATCCTCACAACTAACACCAGTGAGGAGAGTCTCACACAGGAGGAAAGGATAACAAATACACACAGTATAGTGCAATTTCCCTTAACAGCACACAGAGATCACAGTCAGTCTGGGGCTCATCGGTCCCTTGCTCTCCAGGTACTCAATAAGACTCCTCACTGGCACAGCTATAGAGTGCGGATCTCAGCCTAGTGGGCAAACTAAAACCTTCAGCCCCCACTCTGTCCAGCCAGTGCTTTGTGTCCCTGCCCAAGTAGCTGACAAATACACTTTGTGTGGTTATATAAACTCTTCTCAGACACTCCTGGGGAAGGCTGGCACAGGTTCTCCAGCTGTGCCCCCTTTTCCCAGACTATACAGTACCACCCACTAATATTTATCAGCTACTCAAAGGCCCTTAAAAGGGTGTCCAATTATTACTGTGCAATATTATTATCCAATTGGTAGTATAGCCCAGGGCTAAAGCTATTGGGGTGGCTTTGTACAATTTTACAAAAGGCATGCAAGTACTCTAAAGAGCTTACATTATCTCTACAAAAACAGCCACAGTTGAAAGGGTTTAAAAATATTTAATAACAAACAATCAAAACACAAGACAATACTTTTTTACTACACAGTAAAAAATCAAGAGTTCAGGGATCACATAGAAATACTTAAAATAATTCAGTAGTACAGTTCTGACATCACAGAAAAATAGTCTAATCTTTCTAGTTTCTAGCTATTTCTAAGAGAAAACACAAGTTTAAGATAAACTTACATATAGAGCAAGGCAGTGGTGATGAGTTGGATGGTCAAGACAAAAATGCTTGATGCTCTCATTCTCTGTTTTTAAAAATCACATTCCTGGTTCACATTACATCATTCTTCACACTTCCCTGGGTTCCCAGGCTAACAGAAACTACATTTACATTCTTCACCTCTGGGCAGAAACCAGAGCAATAAAAGACATTTATGCATGCAAATTCTGGTCATTAACTCGGGCCATAAAACAATAGGCAGGATGCCTCACTCTAGACTCACTGACTCAGAGTTTTAACATCAAAGGGTCACAACATGCTTTACTTGGTCAGTAGAGTGCACTGTCACATTTTTTTTCCAGTTCCACATGTAACACTATTTTTACCATTTAAGACAACAAGCCTGTGCTTTACATTAATATTTACAGATGACAGAATTAACTCCAAAATTCTATTTGGCTAGGCTGGCAGCCTTCACCTATCTTCACCCAATCTTCACACTGCCCTACAACTCCCACAGTGTCAGGCACTATTACAATTAGAAAATGGGAAACCTGTTAAATCGTTTTTGTATTTGTTTTATTAATCACTTGTACATGGACATGTAAATGAATGAATTTTACATCTAAAATGTAAAATTTACGTATTAAAATGACTACACAAAGACATATTACACAGAGAAAATGACAGAGGCAATGTCTCACATATAGAGAAACGCAGATGCACATGCCTCCGAGTACACAATCACACACCGTTACTAACTATGCACACTTCAGCTGTCTTATTGTGATCAAATGAAAACACACATAAATAATACTTTATTTCACTCAACAACCTCTGCACTTAGAAAAATGACTAACTTAAAACAACCTGCTTCTCAAAGCCTAGCTTCTTCTTTTCCTTCCAAAAAACCTCAATCCAGCTAAAGACAATTTCTCCATCTCATCCTTAGACAATACAATTATCACCGCCAACTCAAAACACCAAATAGCTTGGCATTACCATAGACGACCAATTAAAATTTGACCTACATATCTTAAACTGTATCAAAATGTCCAATCAAAAACTAGGCCTTCTATACCGCAACAACAAATATATAGCAAGCAAATCTAGAACTATACCGGCTCAAACATTTATTCTACCATCTCGGTTGTAGGCTGCTCCCATACCTACTAACCTCCAAAATAATCTCTTAACCAAACTAGAAACCACTTAGAACAAGACAGCCAGATTCGCAGCCAGTAATAGCTACAAATCCCATCACTGCATATCCCTGAAAAGCTTAAGATTGCCTGAGCTCCCCCACAAGCTTCAAGTATCACAACTACAAATCGCGCACAGCATCCAAAATAGCCCCAACTCCTGTCCTGCCCTTACAGACATAATTACACACTACACACCCACTCGTAACCTCAGAAGCACAAAACCATTTAACATAGCGAGACAGGTTTTAAAAAAAAAAAAGCAACGGAGAAAGCAATATCTCCGTTGCTTTTTACTCTGTTTCGCTATGTTAAATGGGTTTAACATAGCGAGACAGCTTTAAAATAAGCAACAGAATCTCTGTTGCTTATTTTAAAGCTGTCTCGCTATGTTAAACCCATTTAACATACCGAAACAGTAAAAAGCAACGGAGATCTTGCTTTCTCCGTTGCTTTTGGCCACAGCTCTGATGTACTGCATGGGCACGCACAGTACATCAGAACTGCCGCGGATACCAGACAGCTGCGGAAGGGCAGCAAAGAAGCATTATACAATGCCATTATTTAAGAAAAGTAATTGTTTCTTTTCTTAAATAATGTCATAGTATAATAGCAATAACCCACTTCTGGGTGTGGGTAATGCAGGATTTACCCACGGTTGTCTTTGTTTGGTCCCTTGGGCTTCACCCTCGGGACCAAACCATGCCAACCATAGGTAAATCCCGCATTACCCACACCCAGGCATGGGTTATTGCTATACTGGTCAGGAAATTACCTAATGAATTTTGTTTCTTCTCTCAATTAACATATCTGTGTGGTATCCACTTAAACTGTCTACATATATTACTCTCTCTGCAGTTAGTACCTATGCTATTAAATGCATCTTTGCTATACTATGTCATGCTGTTACTGATTTGATTTTTTTTTTATTTAGGCATTGCTACATTCCTTGTAAACAACTTAATACTAACCAACTTTCTCAAAACAGATTGCTACTGCATTGTCAAAATAAATACTGTACTTATGCCTTGTATATATTCATACTGTATACTTCTCTGTTTTTGTTCTGTTAAGTATCTTACAACTTGAATTGTTAATTTTTTTCTTATTTTTTCATTACTTTCTGGGAGCTTTTCTCCTTGAGCCTCTGCTGAAAAAGAGGATCTCTGGGCTCTGTTGAAATAACCCGGTTAACAAATGTAAAAAATAAATAAATTTAAGGTAATCATTGTCAGACATATATAATCTATAGCATTAGGACTATCACACCTCCTCACACATGTGATCCCCTTCTAAACACTGCAGTTACTTGCATTAAATCCATTTATATTATTTGCTATTTATTTTTTTCCTCTCATTTGTGGCCTACTAAGAGCCTGAGCTAATAAGAAGAAAGGAAAAGACAGGTCCTTGGATCTGTTGCAGTTATTCGGTTAAGTTCTCTTTTGTTTTATCCCCTCTTGCTAAACATGCCTTTAAGGACTGCAGTTAGTGTGTGTGTGTGTGTGTGTGTGGGGGGGGGGGGGGGGTATGGCCAGCTCCTGAAGAAGATTTCAGTCTTGACATTTGAATTTACCAGATTAAGTGCTCTAGATTTCTCTGACCTTACCTGTACAATAATACCAATTTCCGGACTGGTGAGCATCCAGTGAGGATCACGGATTCTCCAAGCTCAGTTTCTACAAAAAAAAAAAGAAGAAGAAGATTAGGTCTTGCAACTCATAGCCCATCTTATTACATGTTCCCAACATAAATGTCAAGATGTACCTATCAAACTTTGCTCTCAGGGTGAATTTCTTGACATCCTTGTCTCAAACACGTAACATTCTAGTTATGATTGGAGACACCATGATAATCCTCTACAATACCACTCTTCAGAGGTTATCTTCACACATGAAGCAGAACCTGCTTTGCATTTCAGAAGATAATTTGTGCTTAACATATCAAGAAATAAACTGTTGACAGCATGCACATCAATCGGGGAAATATGCAAATGTAATACAGACAAGTTTAAAAGATTTCTAACCCCCTAGACCTCTCAACATTGTCAAAGGTAGTAGACACAGCTAAAATGTTGGTGAGAATTCATAGAAGGTAGGCACAACCTTTGAGGAGGTGTTTAACAAACGTCTGAAGTACTGCAGAGGTTAGAACAAAATGCCTGTAACAAAGGTTTCATTTATTGAAAAAATTAACTATTACAAATGGCTGCATTATCCTCCCCCATAGTTTAGTGGTTACGTCCTCATGTATAATGATGATAACGTTTACAACAAAAAACTGTTTAGAGGAAAACCTAAAAGTAAAGAAAAGTGAAAAAAAGAAAAATAAGAAAACAATTAGTATTTAGAAGATAGTTGTAACAGCTATTTGGTGCTTCAAATTTCTCTCACCAAGGCACAATGCAGCTAAAACAAATTTAAAAACGTTAATTTAAAAAAGGCAGCAGAATGTATGATAGAGCTCCAGTTATAGAGGAGGATTACTTTCACATTTTGACCTACTTAGTTTGCTTCTTTATCACCGGATCTATTAAAAACCCTAATAATACAAATTTGGAAACAATCTTCCCCCAAGAAAGTATTCAAGCCACATAATCAGATACTGACTAGAGAAAATTTAGCCAGGACAGCAGGGAAATTCTCCTACTCTTACAACTGCTGTGATAACATTTGTATCCAAACTGAACTATCACCAAAGTAAGGTGTACTAAGCCTCAGTCTAACAGTGCACCCAAAGTGGAGTACAGCACCCCTAATGCTACACTGCAGCATCAGTAATGGAAAATGAATCCCATCATCTGAAGTGGTAATAGAACCCACCCTTCTGATCGTCCAGCACCAAAAATTAATGTGCTACCTGTTGAGCCATTTACAACACACCTTCTGTTTGAATTTGTTTATTGGAAAGGCTAAGGCCCAGCAAAGGTAGTAATGACATTGTGAGCTAGCTAAGAAACTGATAAACAGGACACCTTACAGCATCCAGTATCCAGTTTAAAAAAAAATTGTATATAAACTTTCTGACAATAGATCTCTTTTAATGTTCTGTTTCTCTCCCAGTGCCTGAAGACCATCATCTCCCATAGCCCATTGGCTTTACGGATATGTGATCCTCCATCCCAGGGGTAAGCACCCCGTGTTAACTTTGCTAGAAGACAAATGCCTTCTGATAAAGAACATGCAAACAAGGCAATCATCCTCACTGAAACTCGTCAACTAAAGATGCTGTCTTTATTTGCTTCATTTCTTATTTATCCACAAATACATGCAGTCTAAGTAGTATCTTCAAATGTTAGTGGTGCTGACTGATCGAGCCTACTCTTTCAGGCCAGCTCTCTATACATTCCGTTTCCATACTGATCTAAGAGAGTCGATCTGTTAAAAATGTAATGGTAAGTTTTTCCAATAAAATGAAAGGAATATACATGAATAAATGAAGTTAAGGGCAACCCCCGACTTCATTCCTTACACTCCTTTAGGCACTTGTCCCCTTTCACTGACTTAGATTTTAATCACCCTCTGCTCCGCTTTCATCCTTTGTACCCCCCTATTCAGTCTTCCCAGCCTCATTTTCTGGCATGTCTGCTCTAGTTTAGATTGCCAACACTAACAGTGCTGGCACAGAGTGCTTACTGCATTTCAATTTCTTGTCTGAATTAGTATGCTAAAATTAAGAAATTTTGTATTTACCTAAATCTCTCTCACTGTCTAGACAGCTACATAGTTTTTTTATTGTAAGCTGTTACTTCTGTATTTGACCGTAATGGCACAAACAAATATCTTTTTGATTAGCCCACACACCTGCTTAACAAAATGAAGCAATAAATAAGTATCCTAGCTCTGCAGAGTAGAGGGATAAAGCCTTGACCACTATCAGTGTTTGAATAGTGGCTTTAGCACTAGTATATCTAGGTGGAGAGGATTACGTGACTGGCCAATACCAGCTTCCCATGCCTGAGGAGAGGAAGTGGTGGCTACAGTCAGCCGATAATAACCAATACACAAGCAAAGGCTTGCACATCACCAGAAAGGCCAAGACTAGCAACATGGACTTGGCAATTCAAAATCAGTGATAATAACCCACATTAGCAAACGAGCAGGAAACACAACAAAACACTCGGAGAGGACACAGGAGGCACAGCAGAGACAGATCCTCACATAAAACACCACGTTACACAGAAACACCATCATTGTTGGGATGCCAGCAAGGGCCTTAAATGCATCCATGGCTACCTGCATGACTAACCTTTGATAATAGGCTCAAGAATAACAGGGAGAAATTTGATGATGAGCAGGTATGGAGGGGAAAAAGGGCCAAGGACAAAAACAATACATAAAACAGTAAAAAAAAACAAAGTTACTACCCAAAATGTGAAAATCGTTTTTTTTTTCCACACAGTGAAAGATTACCACTTTAAACTGGAACTCAAGTAGTGAGCATTAAAATTTAAACAATGCAATCTGGAATTTATTGTGCACATCAATATGCAATACTGCACCACATGCAACCATTTCTATGGTTTATGATTTGACATCTGTAATCTATACAGCACAGGAAAAACTTGATAATACATTACTGAAAATTACTTGCAAAATGATACTGAAAGATAAAATCCTACAGCTGAAACCATTTCATGTTACTCTCTTTCTGTAAACTGCAGCCATAGCTAAAAGAGAATTAATCTGGATGCCTTTCACAAACCAGGGTTCAGCCAGCCACTGACAGAACAAGCTCAAATCTGCAGTATTCAAGAAAGAAGAAAGCATGACATCGCCGTCAGTCAAGCAACTATAACAGGAATCCAGCCATATAACAGCAAGAAAGGCAAGGCATGCAGACATAAAGGTGCACACAAGTAAAGTTGGAAAATCTGATGCAAAGGAATATGTACATTTAAATTTAGAAACACAAATCCAGCCTTGCAGCAAGCAGATAAGTAAAACAAAGGAAACAGAGTTCATTCTGATTATCAAAGAAGATAAGGGAGGATTAAAAGCATTCTACCCAAAGACAAAAAATACAAAGGAGATAAGAACATCCAAGTAAAAAAAATGGGGGGGGGGGCACTGGAAAAGCAGACAAAGGCCAAGACATAAAAGAAAACGACTAGTATGATTACAATGGAGATAAACATCTTTTTAGATGCATTAAAAGACACACACACACACACACACACACACACATACACACACACACACACACACACAAGAAAATGTTGGGCTAAAAGCCCTCACAAAAAGAGAACCTGCTAGAATGAAAAACAGAAATGGACAGTCAGCTAAACAAAGTCAGGAAAATACACCACTGAAGAAACACTCTTGTTCAGGCACAAGGGTAGCTTCTGCATGTAAGGCCTACTCAGGAGAGGGAAGGAGATGACAGACCATGTACATTCCAGTATTACAAGTGCCTTTAGGAATATTCAAACACTAACATCTTGTTAGAAACTAGTGGGGCTGCAGCAGATTCTTACATAACATTCTGTCTGCAGAATAAGGGCTGTGGAAGCACAGGTCTGATAGGATGATCACTGCAGGGATCATCATCTGCACCTATCAAAGTTCGGATAGCATCACACCCCACCCCACGTCAGGGGTAGCTAAACTGCAAAGCCACTTGGGGTAGGCACACTGTGCATGCCTTCCACAGGTTCTGCTCCACCATGTCTGTAGCCCAAGTGTCCACTAGGCCACCTATGCCCGCCCACTTCAAGGGCCCAACTGCACTGGCATGTAGTGCCCCCACAGCCTGTTACAGTGGCCACACTGCACATGACTGTACTGGTTTCCCACCCAGTCAGCAGAAGAAATCTAGGACACTGATCTCCATCCCCTTGACCCATGTGGTCTCCATCTCCCCCGAACAGTAGTGCCACACTCCTCAGTTGTGTAGACAGTCATGTGTTCCTAGGCACCAGTGTAAATGACACCAGCTGTGACCAAAATGCTTGATGCACAATGTGACTTGACCTTGTACCCCCCAGTATAGCCTGTAGAGAAAAGTACTTATTTTGTTATGTGCAACACTGCATTACCTTCTTACACATGTCTGGGCACACAGAGCTGTGTTAGATGTTGCTGTTTTGACTGTTAAATGACTGAAAAGCAAGTACCACATATAGTAACTTATAACATAGATGTTCAAATGATCACTGCTGCAGTAGCCTTAGCTATATGGGTTATATCATGCCAAGGACATAATAGCTGCCCAGCTTCCAAGCTTCAGGGCACAGTGCACACACCCATACTGTCAAGCAGCTCAAGCTGACTAAAAGATAGGTTTGGGTGCAAAATGCTGAAAGGACAAGATTGGGAACAGCAAAAAATAAATGTCCACACCTTGGCATAAAAAACACACCAAATAACAAGCGGGATGGATAAAGAGGGAATGACCACTTCAGCAGTGCTCATTCAAACATCTATTGTTATGCTAAGTTCAACTTACACACCTGTATTATGTTCTTTATACTGATCACTGCTGCAGTAGCTTTAGCTATACGGGTAAATTACCATAGCTAACTACATTTTAGAGGTGGATGGAGAAGGGTCCAGATACCCTTGGAGAATGGTCCTAGCAAAGCATAATCTCGACCTCGAGAAGGAATCAAGCTTATAGTGCTTTGTAAAAGTATGAACAGAGGACTAAGAAGCAGCTTCTAGAATACTTTTAAAAATCCAACCTTTTCCAAAAAGCCATTGAAGAAGCCAAGGTACTTCTACAGTGGGCCTTGACCAAGGGCATCCGTAGGCAGCTGCAAGGGGGTGCACATGCACCCCCTGGATCACAGCCAGATTCAGCACTAGGCGACCAAGAGTGTTTTAAACATTTTTCCAGTAAGCAATGAAACAAAACATATGAACCAATAATGACAAAACTGCCCATTTCAGAACATTTCAACAATAAAAGGCCACTCGAACCTCCGTCATTACAGCCCACTAATATCAGTTTATATGCACAATCTCTGCAGAGGTAAAAGTCATCTGCATAATTCCACATTAAAGAGGTATGCAACTAACAAAAAGGTTACTGCTAACAAACAACTTTATATTTCAGTGTTTCATTTACAAATTCACTGCCTGCTGCCAGTTGGTTGTTCAAAAAGGAGACAAAGAGGTCTACTTGAGAAACTCCTCACAAATGATCAAAGCTTGAAGATCCCTGGATCTATTTCCCATTTGTGAGGGTTTGCCATGGTCCTCTCAGCTTGTCTGCCACATAATCTTTCTCGGAGAATGTAGGTACAACATGGTTCCCCTTTACTATAGTGATGTGGCACATCAACAAACATTGTCTAAACACTTGAAGTCCTGGGGAACAAAGATGAGAATTAAACACCTTGACCAGGGCAAGCATCCTCTGATATTCATATGCTTGCATCTATCCTTCATGTCCCAAACCCACTATACTTTTATCTCTCATGAAACTGCTCCCCAAGCAAAAGTCCAAAGCATTTGTGGTGACCAACTGCTTTGGAGCAGGAAGGGAGAAGGAAAACGTTTAATATATCTGTTGTCTCCACCAAGTAACGTCTCTGCTGACGAACTTCAGTATTAGGATATAAAAGATAAAGGGTGCTGATGCTGGGGCCAAAGAGGTTTCAGATACCACTGTATCTTTATCATATGGAGTATTGTCAGACTCAGACTCACAGATGTCATGAGACCCAAAATCCTGAGATATTCCCATGCATTAACCAGAACCTGAGTGGAAATACATATCTATTTTTTCCTGTGGAAGAAAAGTTCTTTGAACTGAGGTGTCTAGCTGACATACCAGGAACACTATCCTATGTGAGGGAGTCAAGAAAGACTTTTGAATGTTATCTTGGAATACCAGCTTGTGCAAGAGATCTATTACCCTAGAGAGAGATTTTGTTCAATTTGAAAGACAAAACTACTCCGCAAAGATAAGCAAGTTGTCTAAATATAGAAAAATGTGGATACCCTGTAGCCTGGAATGAGCTATAACTGGAGCCAGACACTTTGTGAACACTCTTGGTGCAGTGGATAATCCAAAGAGTAAGGCAGGGAACTGATAATGTGATCCAGACACACAAAACCTTAAAAAAAAAAAAAAAAAACATGTGAAGTCTAGATGAATAGGAATATGATAAGCATCTTTTAAGTCTAGTGTTAACAGGAAACTTGAGAAAGGAGAAGAAGCAAACAGGTTATGGAATGACATCATTTTGAATTTAGGAACCATCACAAACAAGTTTAGGAAAGAAATATCCAGAACTGGTCTCCAAGCATTTCCTTTCATTGGGAATTGCAACATCCTTGAATAAAACCCTTCCCCACTTGGGAAAGTCTGACACTCCTGTTCTTCATCACATGCTTTCCCAAGGAGGAAAGAAGAGTTTGATCTGCAGGATGAGGAATGATCCCCTGGAAAGGAAGAATTTCCTCCCACCGTCATTAGTAACCCCGATGAATGATTTTTCAGAACCCATTTGTCTGAAACAATCTGTTGTCAAAGAGAAAAATGGAGATTCAGACTTTCTGAAAGAGAAGGACAATAGTGAGAGAGGGTCCCAAAGTCTCTTGAATAGTCATTCAGACAAGCAAATCTCATTAAAAACAGTAACAGTGGCCATAGCCCTGGAAGAATTGTCAGAGTCATATACACACAGTGCAAACAATTAGTAGTGACCTATGCAATAGAAGAAAGTACATTATTTAAAGCAGATTTTTCTTCACAAGAAGAAACTGTTGATAAAACATTCTTAACACGATGTCAGAATAAACTTTAACATAAGAGCCTGATTAATTCTGAAATTCAAAGTTGCAGAAGTATATACTTTTCCCCATACCTAGCAATAATTTTCCCATGCTTACTAGAAAGACTAGAATTGGAATTATTTAAGTGCTTAGTAGCAGAGGAGTCATCTCAGACAATAGCTGCTTGGTCAGGGCTGAGAATGGTGTATAAAAGTTTAAAAGACTTAAGGAACTTTAAACATCATGTGTAGGAACAGATGGCTGATTATCAGGAAAACTGCAGACAGTAAGACTTGCTCACTGAAGGGCGAGCCCCAATAGCCGCAGAGGAGGTGGCTGTAGGTGCTACACCAGAAGGATCCAAGGTAAAAGATGAGTGGTCTGAGGTACAACTGGCAAATTGCTAGCCTGCTGTGGTGGTAAAGGCTGTTTGCTTAACTTTTTTCTTTTTGTGGCTGGAAGAAGGACTGACCATCTGTTCCATGGTCAAGCCAAAAACGGTGCCTCTGTCCTGGGGAAAACAAGCAACAAATGTCAGTCCACAAAAGTTCCAATTAAAAAACACAGCAAATAGCTCTCTCATATATTACAGAAGCCCCACAATGGAAAAATAACTAACTGATAAAACATTTTCTGTGGTTAATACTACTTTTAAACTGACAGAAATGAGTTCTCCCTTTAAAAGTACATTACAGTCGTGACAGTATGTTAAAACATAACACTCCTAGCTTTAAAATAACTTTCCTGAAGAGGAAAGTAATAAAACATCAGTAAAAAACAAACAAAAATAGAAAAATAGAAGGTTTTACCCCCAAAGGGAACTCATCTGCCTGGCTAAGGAAAGCACAAGTCGATAGTCAGTCCTTACAAGCTTCAAAAGAAAGAGAGTACTCTTCAGCGGCAGGAAAGAATTAAAGGGCTTTGTGCCCAAACTCACAGTCACCTCTGCTTGATCTGCATGACAGCTGGGGCACATGGAAAGTGCCCTGAAGCTTTGGAAGCTGGACGGCCGTTATATCCTCGGCAGGATATAACCCATATAGTTAAGACTGTAATGTGAAGAACATCAAAGAAGTCAAACCAAAACACAGGAGGTAAAAGTTGAAGTTAGTACCTTTGCTTCTCTTCTCTGACCAAACAAACTTCCAGCTCATATTCTGTTCTATACATCACTTGCGGACTAGTATCCCCTTCTAAATCATACTAACCATAGTCCCTCTTCCATTCAGTATGCAATAGACAAATTCACTGTGCAATATCTATCCACCTAAAATGAATGTTCCACAATTCAGTTTCTAAAAAAAAAAAAAAACCTTGACTATTCCAGGCCATTTGCTCAGACTCCCAACTTTCATACAAAAACATTTACCTCATAAAGCCCTGACTTAGTAGTTCAAATAGAATTGCTCTGGAAGCAAAAGAAACTCATGACTTTGTGTCTGTTAATAATGCTTACAGAACTGGCATGTAAAGAGACAGAAACACATCAATGCAAATAAAGTACATATTTCTTGTACTACTTTGACAGAAATCTGATATCTCTTGCACACCAAACATGCCACTGGTGTGTAGCAAAAATCTACAGCACCATGCGGAAATAAAAATACTAAAAAATAAAAGTCCTAAAATCAAACACAATACTAATATCAGCTTTCTATTGTACTTGCATCTAGCTGTCCTAGCAGGGTGTTTTGTTGAACTGTATATTATCATCTACTACTTGCTTTCACAGCTATCTTTCTAGCCACCAACAAGCTGTTATATGGAAAGATGAAGCTTCTACCTTTCTTCCTCTTACTGTTGGAGTCCCACAAGGCTGTATTCTTGGGCCTCTACTTTTCTCCATCTTTACAAACAATCTTAATTCGGCTTCCACACAACCCCCCCCCCCCCCAACCCCGAACACTTATCCAAAACCCAGGCTGCTTTCTCAAACTTAGAGCAGTTCCTCAAAGTTAAGCAACACATATTAAACCCAAACAAGACTAAGATAATGACATTATCCTACAATAAATCCACTGAAACCTCTACCCAATTTCACATACTCTCCTCCAACAGTACCATCAGTGAACCTGTAGACAGTACAAAGTTACTTGGTGTCACATTAGATTCCTCCCTTAAATATGACAACACACATTGCACTTACCATAAGAAAGGTTCATATTAAGCTTGGCTGCCTGTACAGGTCTAAAACATTCCTCACCCCTTCCACTAGACAAGACATTGCCAGAACCCACCTTCTGTCCATACTATTGTATGCCTCCCCCATATTTATTAATCTTAGAAAATATGAACTGTCCAAGCTTGAGGTCTGCTGCAATAAAATAGCTCGTTTTGCTGCAGGTCTCCGATAAAGAACTCATCACTGTGAATTCCTGAAAAAGCTGCACTGGCTTGAGTTACCCAACCTTTTAATCACTTAACCAACTCAGAATTGCTCACAAAAATCTTACACCAACCCGATGCCTGTCCAGCTCTAAGGAATCTTGTGCAGTGTTATAATACCACCTGCACCCTCCGCTCTTCCAATAAACTACTTCTAAAGGTCATGAAATCCAACAACTCTATTGGAGACTCCATATTCGCTAACTATATTGCCAAAATATGGAACGGTATTCCCCAATATATACTTTAATACTCTTACCTCAAAATTCAAACTCCTTCTTAAAGAGCATCTAAACAATAACTGGCTCTGTTCCTTTATCACCCCTGGATAACTGCCTGACCACTACTCTTCTTAGGTGTATCTTTTTTCCTAATATTTACATTGCATTTAAACTATAAATACATTATACCGTATCAACTACATGCCTCTTACTTTTCTTTCTGCCTGCATAACTTTATGTTTTCTATTAGATTACTTGTTATATAATTTTAACTTTGTGTATGTTTAAATACTATGTAACTGTATTCTGTAATATTACCATTACTATTTGGCTTATTAGTCCATTACTGTATTATTATTTTTGCTTTTGGAGATTTTCTCCCCGGGCCTCCACTGAAAATGGACTGTTAGCCCAGTTGGACTATCCCAGTAAACAAATGAAAATAAATAAATACTCAGTACTGAATTACAATTTATATACAACAAATCAAATATGCCATAAAGTTCTACCATATTTCACTTTATATAAAACGCAACTAGTTCTAAAAAAGCTCACAAGATGCAGTACATGACATATGCATGGCCACATCTATGGGCAAATTACAGGTTCATAGGTGTATAATGACCACTATGGCCCTTAAAAGCCTAGCCATGCAATCCAAATGTGCCCTACAAATTAGGTTTATATAGGGGATAATTTACTGATTATCTCTGTACATCAGATTCATAGGTGTCAGACCAGGGGTGAATTTCCGATTACCAATCCATTGGTCCAAGTTGCACTTAAATAGTGTTAGGGAGCAACTCTACTTCACCTGGATGGGGAACCTGTTCCAGAGAATGGGAATTCTCTGGGAAACATATCTGTCTCTCCAACATGTCCTATTTATGTCACACGCAAAGTTTAGGTCTTTTGTTTTGTGGATATGCAAAAGGGTCATCAAAACAGGGTCTAGGGATGCCTTACACACCAGGGAAACTTCACCTCGCAGTAGTATGTATGATTCAGAGTAAAGTGACAGGGCTTTGAGAGAATAAGCTTAGGACATTTTGTTTACTCCCTATATTCTTTTGTAAGGAACCTAGGAGGATGCTCCAGTTGCTGCATGTGCCCAGTGTGGTACATACCAAAGCGGGTATTATAACCTGTGGAGTCTGATGTGGGCCGAGTACATTGGTATGATGGCCTCTCTGGACCTAGATGTCAAGCCTTTACTTCTAAATTAAGCAACACAGAAGGATTATGTTACTACCTTGGACAGGTGCTGGGCGAAGGCTAAGCTACTACCCACATGAGTTCCCAGATCCCCAACTAGAGTCAACTTTTAGGGGTGTTTTAACAATGACTTAGTTACACAAGGTGGCTGATTTTCCAAAAAGTACTAAATGCATTCCTTGGCACCGAGTTTTAAGCCATGGCTTTGGCACCAAGCATTTGTGTGTTACACCTTCCTGAAAAGTGCTCATGTATTGGGGGATTCAATGACTGCTCCCATCATCTGCAAACTTGATCAGTCAGAGGTCTATGACACTGGCTTTAACATGAAACTGCAGAACATGGAATTTAAGACTGAAAATGTAGAACTATCTTTATAAACATACACAGGTGAGAGATTATCCGTGTCTTAAGACTGCACTTTTCATTAAACTGAAAAGGGGAATTTACCCCATACCATCTTATTAGAAACAGAGAAACTGATACATGGACATGCCCACAGGTTGGCATGCCTTTCATATTTCACACATTTAGCTGTATCATATTTGTAGACTATGAACACTAGGTTTATAGGTAGGTACTTGGTGCTTCCTAATGTAAGCTGATCATATTAACAGTACCTGCAACATGCACTCTCCACAATGCTGTTTGTGGAGAGTGGTGACACTTAAAAAAAAAAAAAATTCTGTGGCGATTAAGGGTGTTGGAATTGGCAACTCTGTTAACTCAAACACTCTTCCAAAGTTGGGAAACTGCATACAGGGTCTTTCTTTAACAGCACGTCCATTTAAAGGCTGCAAGGAGAGGTAGATTATTTTGCTTTTTTTTTTTTTTTTTTTTTTTTACTGCAGCAGATGTAATACAAGTTATTAAAAGATCAATTGCCAGAGGTCTGCTTGGACGTTGTTAAACCAAATATACCTTATCTTCATCAGATTTTTTTAAATAAGATTATATTGGTGACAGCATGACATGTTTGTTTAACTTGCTGTGATGCTTTTATGTACTCTATTTGGGACACCATCATTCTTTTTCAACTGATTACTCTCCGATTGTGGTCCCAAGGGGAGAGCTGACAGTTTTTATTAACATGTACACGTTGTCATGTAGTTGCCAATGTTTGTTTTTTTTTTATTACAGTAAAATTATAATTTATTGATTGACATAGGATTATCAGGAAAGTCCGACTGGGTAGGCGTCCATTTTCAGAGAAGGCTTGGGGAGAAAAAACTCCAAAGTATTATAAAAACATTTTTTTTATGTTACTTGTTCATATTTAAGGATGTAGTTTTATAATAAGAAAACAGAAATTAAAGTCTAAACCAACCGTACTAGAGGTAGAGACTATAGTAACAGATAAAAGAACTGGAAGTGGGCTCTTCAGAAAAAGGTAGGAGCAAATTACATAGATGAAAATAGGAATTGTTGGAGTAATACAAGCAGAATAATGTTTTCTAAGAGGAATGAGGTTTAAGGGAAGGCAGGAATTGAATGCACTATGTAACATTTGACTGACAATGACTGTATAGCAGATTATAGGCGACGTATGTCTGCATCTGAAAATATATCACTACAGTTTTTCATTTATATGAATGTATGATTACCAATAACATAAGTGATAATTTAAACAAGAAACATCTTTATTGAATTATGTATGAATGTGCTGCATAGCTCGTGTCCTTACTTTTGATGTTCCATGCTTCTTTTCCCACAATTTTACTTTTTCGGTTGTGCTTTTTTCCCCTTATTTAATAAAATGCAATATATATGTTTTTTTTACTTTTTTTTGTAAATGAAATGACCATTCCCACCTAGTTCTTAAGTGGGGTATCAGCCCCTTCCCCAGACCCCCACATAGGTTACTACAATCAATACATTGTAATTAAACAAATACAGTCGTTATTAAATCAACTTACTTTTTTTATATTAGACCGCTTTATAAATACTGTTGATTATAAAATCAACTTAGGTTTTTCTACTGCTCGGCTTTGTTTACACATACCTCTTCTTAAGTGTACATTCCTCATTTGGTGTCTTAAAAAGTTTATGTTCCTCAAAAAGTTCCACATTGAAAGAATCTGTCACACATTCAGTGATACGAATTGTTTTAGCTGACATAAACAGAACAGAGTCATATTAAGTCATCAAAATAATTTTTTATAAGTTAACATAACACATTATAAACACCCTATGAGCTTCCTAGTTGCAATTGTTAGTAAGTGTTTCATATTTTGTCCATTTGTCCCGCATTATAAGAGGTGGTATTCCTCGCTTTGGAGATATAATGTTGACAGCCATGTGCTTACACAAGACAGTCAACTAATTTACTGCCCAGTGACTTCGTTTAGTCATTTAGCAAGGAACAATTACGGTAATAGCGTAACATTTCTCGTTTACGCTAAAATCGTAACGTAGTCCAGAACTATTACAATAGTCCGGTAGGTAAGAGGAACGCAATTATCACGTTAGTTTCTTTCGGTAAAAAGGTCCAACGTTTTATGAAGAGATCATAACCACCAAATGAACTAACCGGTCAACAAAGCTAAAAACGTATTTACAATAGGGTTACCAACTGTCCCACTTTGCGAGGGACAGTCCCTCTTTGGGCAGTTGTGTCCTGACAAAAAAAATTGTAAAAATGGCAAATGTCCTGAGATTTTAGGACAAAATTATTTCCTATATTTTATGTAATAGTTGCATAAAACAGTTATTCTGTAGGTGAAATACCTAAATGTTATATGAAACAGAATAACCAACTAAAATGCTACAAGAATAAGCTTTATTTAAGCAAAAAAGTTAAGTTATATCCTTTGTACTGACCGTGGGTATGTGTCGGCCTGTAAAATCTGATGTTTGTACCAAAAATGTCTCACTTTGGCCATTTGAAAAGGTGACAACCCTAATTTAAAACTGCCTTTACACATTCGACCCCTCTCCAGCGTTCACAAATGCTACAGTCAAATGACATGTACAAAAAAAAAAAGAGAGAAAAACATTGTACTTTATAATGTATTGCGCTAAAATAACTTCACAACTTAACAAGAGGACTCTGCTATGATAGATCTAGAAAACACTAGCTAAACTTTTCCACACGTTAAATACTGCCAATATGTGCCACATACCAACCGGTACACAGCCAAAAGCAGGATCTTTAATTCATTCATTATGACACCAATGCTAGTCCACAACAAAACACTGCTGCAAGAGCCAGTAAGTATTTGATATACAGACTACATCCTCTGTAAAGAAATATAACAGCTGCCTGCTTCACATTATATGATAAAACACAATAATAGTCATAATCATACCTACAGCGTAGCAATACAACAAAATTTAACTCACCTAGGTCCTATGTCCTCCACTACTGCAAGTTTCCTGCTCAGTCTAATTCATTCTTAAACAAGTTCCACGTAGTATACTTAACCGTGAGCACAAACCACGCCTCCGATAGTACTTCCCTCCCATCTCCTATACTGGTATCATTTCCCCATAGAAACGGATGATCGCATCCTATTTTCTGTGTTGACGTGTTCCTTTTACGTTTACTTTTGCAACCCGGAAATAAAACTTGAAAAAATCATGTTCAGTAGAACTGTTGTGTAAAGTAATATTTCGTGACTTTTGGTAAGTTCTTAAGTCTTTTGAGCTATATAAAGCAAAGAACAAATTATGGTACACAAAAGTAGAATCTGAAAAGTGAATTGTCATGCTAAAATCTGGAATTGCTTTTGAAGTAAATGGGACAACGTTCTGAAATAAAAACTGTTGTAAGAAAACAGTTTTTTACCATAAATAGCTTTATATTTTTCAGTATATGCAGAGAAAAGGTAACATTAAAATAAGCTGCCATTGACAGAGATCAGATTAAAACATTCGGAAATAACACTCCTTTATCTTGTACTGTATATTTAAATAGGAAACTTAGTTATGATAAAAGTATTGGGCGCTTTTAGCTGTATCGCGAAATTTTCTATAAAAAGGTAACACCGCAAAACCGGTTTTGTAAGCAAAATCTTACACGCCTACGTGCGTACAAGCATGAGACCCCCCAGCACTTGAGATTTTTATGCAAATGTAATTAAAGCTATGCACCTCAAATCGTTATATATGAAGACAAATTATATCTGTCGACCTCTTAGCACAAGAAATATGGACAAAGCCTAATATAATTGGGGGCGGCAAAGACCCCAAAATAGGGGCAGATTTTAAATATTGCAGTTATAAACTTAGAAATTTGCTAAAACAACAGGATTTGTGTTAGCATGTATTTTCTGAAGGATGTTGTTGTCTCTTTCGGCTTTTCCCGGTTAGGGGTCGCCACAGCCGAACTCTGGTCCATAATGATTGACAGTAGATTTTTACGTGCCAAGTTGCCGACCCTGACGCACAACCTTCTACGAAGGTACGCTCATTCACGCATGTCTTCACACAGAAGATGCTCTAGCTGAGAACAGGACAACGTCGTACTGTTAGGTGACAACGCTACCGCAGCACTACCACTGCAGTCATATGAAAGTCTAATTATTAAATGTGTGTCATTATTTAGTGACTTCAGTCCTCAGATCATCCCAGTAATTTGCCAGAAAAAAACACAATTTATGAGGAATAGATTAAAAATATGAGGCAAACAATCTGGACGTTCTGTGAAAATTAGGGTTGCCACCTTTTCAAATGCACAAAGTGGGACATTTTTTTTGGAAACGTGAGATTTTGCAGGACAAAACATTCCCATGGCCAGTGCGAAGGACAGAACTTCACTTTTTTTGCCAAATTAAAAGCTTATTTTTGTAGCATTTCAGTTGTTTATGCTATTTCTTATAACACTAAGTTGTTTTGGATGGGAAATAACTGTTTCATGTAACTATTAAAACAACTTAGGAAATTGTTTTTGTCCTAAAATCTCAGGACATTTGTATTTTTTTAGTTTTTCCCACAGGACACAACTATCCAAAGAGAGATGGTCCCTCACAAAGTGGGACAGGTAGTAACCCTAGCGAAAATCTAGACAGTTGAGAGCCACTTTATGCATCGCTGCTTAGCTAGGGTTAAACTATTCCTGGCACCATAAAGTCTGCTCTTCAGATTTTCCCTTCGAACTAGCCAGTTTTTTTAGTTTTAGCACTCAAATCTGTTTCTTTGAGCTCAGCACTTGTTCAGAACTTGTTGTAAGCACTAAATAAGCTACAAATTACTACAGCACTCAACTTTCCTCACTTGTCTAGAGAAAAACATTTTTTAGTACTTAATAAATAAGCACCTATCCAGGCATGTCTAAGGGTCAGCTCCTGGTGTTTTCTCCTGTCTACCTGACGATTCTGGGCATCTTGGGGCAATGCAGCAATTGCCTCATGTACACAGACAGCCCTCTCCTCCTACCACCCAACACTACAACTTGTGAGAGATGCACTTATATAGCCAAACTGGAAGCAAAGCTCTCTTCACCCAAGACTAGACTAGACAGTCAAGAAGAGAAGGTAAACACTTGCACCACACCACACGCATCATAGTCCCTCAAAACATACACCACCAAAACACACACCTACATTCACAGAGGCTCTCAATAAAAATCTGCTCGAGCAACAGAGACCTCCAAAGCAGAAACGCATGCAACCTCCATCCCCCAACACAACTCAAATGACACATAGCCCACAAACTCAGTGTGCCACTCAACCACAGCCCATAACGCATAACAACGTACCCAACACTCTAGTCATAGGTGACTCTATAGTCAGGCACACTGATATTCCACTCACCAGGCTAAACAAGGAGAAAGTTACTGTCAGCTGCCTGTCAGGTGTCAGGATCCGCTACATAACGCACACACTCAGATCACTCCACAACAAGTACAAATATGACTCTGTCATTGTCCATGTTGGTGTGAATGACCTGAGACTTACCTCCCTGGACTACATGAAAAGAGACATGGAGGAGCTCTCAGATCTTGTAGCCCAGGCAGGTATGACCCTAGCCCTGAGTAGCATCCTGCCATCACCCAGAATGATACCACAGTACAAGGACAAAATGATTGACTTCAACAATTGGCTAAGCTTCTAGTGTCATTCTAAGGGGATCCAGTATCTGTCTGGCTGGGATGACATGATCGACAAACCACGATGCTTTGCCAGAGATGTCCTGCACCTGTCGCCCTTGGGATTCCGGATACTGGCTAAGGCTCTTGCCACCCCTCTAGTGCCTTTTTTAGGCAAAGTTCAAATGACAAATTCACCACCATAACAGGTACAAGCAAGCAAAATCTGAAGGTAATGCTACTCAGTGCTAGAAGTCTAAACCTCAAAATACATTCACTCAAGGCACTCTTTAAAATGGAGAACATCGACATCTGTGCAGTGACAGAGACCTAGTCCAAGGCTCCAGAGAGCACCCCTGCATTACCAGGCTATAATTCATACCACACCTTTCAGCCTTCTAACCTGGACTGAAACACTAAAGGTGGAGGTGTGTCCATATTCATTAAGGATACCCACACCTCCAGGCTAGTTGCTCAGCATAATGCATCCATAATTATCCAAGTGCAACTAAATTTGGGCAAGACTGCAATCCAAATTGTAACTTGCTACAGATCCTGCACCATGCCCCAGGATTACCACTCCCCATTTCTTGATACACTGGAAAATATTAGGGTACAACCCAGCACCCTAATAATGGGTGATTTCAACTACCCCACCATTAACTGGGAAAACTACTCATGTACCAACTCTTTTGCTCAACATTTTCTAGAATTCATAAATTCCAACGCCTTGGATCAACTTATCCACACCCCCACCAGGGGCAGCAATATCTTAGACCTGGTCATTACCAACATGGGTGACTGGTGTTCCACACCAGAGGTCAATTCCTCGGTCAGATCCGACCATGAGCTAATCAGTCTAGACATCCACATCCTGCCCCCAACCCCCATTAGGGAAACCACCGTAAAAAAAAATTTCCAAAGCCAATTTCATGCTTAAGACAGAAGTGGCAAACCTCACAACACCCATGCAGATGGACAATAGAGGTACGACTGCTGAATCCTACACAAATGCACTTTATAAGCACTTACACGAGTGCATGGATCATGCTATCCCTAACAGAACCAAGATGCTATCTTCCAAAAAAGGAAGCCAATCTGGTGGTCCCCTGCATAAACAAACTCTACAACAGAAGAAAGAAAATGTTGCAAAAAGAGTAAAATCCCATGACTGGAAGAACTCCCTGGTCAGCCTCAGTAAGAAGCTGAGATCCATCATAAAATCCTCCGCTAGTTATGAAAACAAAAATCACCACTGATTGTAAAGACAACCACAAAGCATTCTATAGCTGTGTCAAGAATCTCAATAGTAACACTCAGATCTGCTCTGAGTTACAGCACTAAATATACAGAACCAATATTGCCAACATTTTGGCAGATGGGTTCAGTGCTAACTTTACCTCCCCCCATCTCTGTACCAGAAAAATGCAAAGTTCCTGTAATCACGGCTGCACAGATAAAAAACACACTCTCCAAAGCCAAGAACACAGCATCCGTGGGACCTGACAACATTCCAGGCTGTGTTCTACATGAACTGCAGAATGAACTGGCACCCCACCTAAGCACCATGTTCAATCATAGCCTTGCCTCAGGCTTTATGCCCACTGAATGGCGCACAGCGACAGTTATCCCACTCCACAAAGAGGGAGCCACCACAGATCCTGGGAACTACTGCCCCATTAGCCTAACGACCTTGGTCTGCAAGGCCGTGGAATGTATCATCATGGAACTTATAAACAAAGACATTGGTAATCTCCAAACTCTGGACCCCACTTAGTTCGGGTTTGTAAAAGGCAGATCGTGTCTCCTAAACCTTACTGACTTCTTTGAAGCAGTCACCAAAGTCGTAGACGAGGGCAAGGTGGTTTACGCAGCCAATCTAGATCTCGCCAAGGCTTTTGACACCACCCCCAGTCTGGAATTATAGATAAACTCACTAAACTAGGTATAAATCCCTATGTCACAAGATGGGTTGCCAACTGGTTCACTGACAGAACCCACACTGTGAAAGTAGCAGACTCTAAATCCGACTTCAGACTAGTGACAAGTGGAGTACCACAGGGTTCAGTTCTGGGTCCTCTACTGTTTGGTATCCACTTTTCTGAAGTACAGGCTAACACAGAAGGTCTTTGGCTAATGAAGTTCGCAGATGACTGCAAACTAGGAGCCATAATTGAAACTCCTAATGATGTGGGCATCCTACAAAAGGGCCTCACTGAGACAGATGCCTGGTGTCAAAGCCATGGCCTCAAGCTCAATGCCAAAAAGTGCATTGTTATCCCCTTTGGTAAAAACTCTGTACCCATGAGCTACCACATAAGTGGTAGTCTACTTAAAACCGAAAGTGTGATAAGAGACCTTGAGACACAGGTGGACAGTAGTCTCTCCTTTGATAATCACATTGCCTCAGTAGTCAGGAAATCCTTCTATATGGCACACCTCATCACAAAATGTTTCTCATCCAGGAAAAAAGAGGTCATTGTTCCCCTCTACTCATCACTCATTAGACCCATTATAGAGTACAATGCCCCTTTTGGTATGTATTTCACAAGATATCTACAACAACTGGAAAGGCCACAGAAATACCTCACAAAGAGGATTACTAGTCTCAAACAGATGCCCTACGCAGACAGTCTCAAAAAACTCCAGCTTTACCTGTCGCATATCACCTACTCAGAGGTGATCTCCGCCTAGCATACAAAGCTATGTCAAACTCAGGGCTGTTGGACATGCTCCACTTAAAGAAATCCCAATCCCTCCGTGCCGCATGCTGTAGGGACCTAAACCTTGTCACCACAATAAACAGAACATGCTGGAGGCATAGATTCTTGTCCCAGAGACTTCCCATACTCTGGAACAAACTACCTATCTATATCAAACAAAGCTCCTCATTAGCACTCTTCAAAAAAAATCTTGATGATTGGATGGGAAATAGGAAGTTCACCCTGGGGATCACCTCTGTGGCTCTGCTCAACAGGGGCACAGGAAAATAATTTTCTTGGGTGACGAAAGCCAGGGTACCTTTTTTGCTAGGCTCGTATAGGCCCTAGGACCGATAGCCTAGTACCTACTTATGAGACTAATCATATGGAGTATTTCCTCCGGGTGAAGAGACTGTCCACTCCCTCAGAAGAAATTGCAGCAATGCTCTAATGTTTATGCTGTTTTTATTCTTCAAGTTTTTTTCCCTAAGTGTAAATTTGTCGTTATACTGTGTATAATAAGCCTTTAGTGCATTTCTTGGCTGAAACAGGTTTGCCTTGGATCAGTTTATCTCCCAGTCATACTTCTCATGTGTTCCTGATTTTTGACTAAAATTTTAGCTCTGACCCTCTTAATCTCCCATAAAACTGGTGAAATGTATTTAATAAATAATTACAGTTATAGACTTCCTTTACTTCAGAAGATGTATGTTAATTCACATTCTCTTATTCTGTTAGTATCTCAAGTTAATAGTACTAATATTTTAAAAGTGTCCCTGATTATTTCTGGATTTGTCCCTGATTGGTTGAGAGCTATGCTTCTGGTTAATAAATAATAATGTGTACTTGAAAGACAGACAGCCTGCTGATGTCATTACAATCAGTATGCTACCCCGCCGACACACATAAATTTACTTGCATGCGCACACACACACAATCAAGGTACTCCTCTTAAAACATGTTTGCAGAATATTCAGGTGCAGCTTTCAACCTTCTATCTCCATAATGTGAAACACTACCTCTTTTATTGCAGAACAAACCGGCAAAATGTGGAACACTTAATGAGAGCTTACTAAAAACTTCAAAAAGAAACTTCACATGATGGTTAAAAAGGTGTTACATCATACTTACAAAACGTTCTTTTGACGTTATGATTTAGAATTATTTACAATAGATATCAGTTAAAAATAAAAACCTGGACATTTTTAGGCTTAAAATGATGAAAGCTCCTCATAATGAGGTACAGTTTTTTTAAATACTTTTATTAAAATATCACTTAAGAAACATTATTTTTTTCCATTTACACACATTATTCATTGCAACTTGTCTTTCTTTATAACAAGTTTATGTAATGTTTCAGTCCAACATTACATAAATCACTCAATTCCTACCTTGTGTTAAACATCGGTCCTCCTCCTGAACATTATTCTAAATGTATTGTTCCCACAAATTCTGTTTATTTCTATGCAATTTTCTCTTTCCCCTTTCCAGTTCTTTTTTCTCTTTTACAGCATTCCATACATCATATACAGTTTGTTTAGATTTTGATTTCCATTTAATAATGATTGCTTTTTTTGGCAGGCAACATAATTAAACTTAATAAGGTCTTACTATATCTAGACAATTCAGATCCTGTGTCCCAGCTCAAAAGAATAATTTCTTTAGTTACAGCAATTTGCTTCACCAATATTTCTAACAGAGTACACTTTAGGGCATTTTTTTTCAAATCTGCCAACTCATTGCACTCCCAAAAAATGTTGCCATTTGCCTTTTCTTTATTGTCACATCTCCAACATTTACTATCTACCCGAGGGAAAAAATCTTTGAAGTCTGCATGGGTTATAAAATACCTATGTAAACATTTCCAAGCAAAAATCCTAAACCTTCTGGACTTTGTTGCTTACTTGCCCCCCCATTGCTTCCTTGTAAATTGCCTTTCCAGTCTCTCTTCCCAATCTTTTCTAACCTTCTCTGATTAATTCATATAACTTACCATGCAATATTTTATATGCCCTACTAATAACCACTCTTTAACAGCCGCTAGAGTCAACTAAAAACTGTACCATTGCAGGTATTTCACTTAGGACTCTCCTATCCTTATCTTTTTGCCTATATTCTGATACAAATCCCTGGTAGGGGGGCAGTCTCTTAAGTGCAGTTCAGACTTTCTTATCTCATTCTTATTACCTTTCCCTCTTTATTTGCTCCCAATACCATGGTTCCTTTGCCAGTTTTCTCCACTAAATTCCAGCCCCCTCTTGCTGTTTTTATGTACCCGTACTTGCAGACATCCCTATTGGCAAAATCTCCTTTCATCATTCATGTGTTGGCTTACTTCTTAGAATACTTTATGCATCTTTATGAATATAATATTCTGCATGGTGGTTATCTTCCTTAAGGATCAGCATCCAAAATACCACTGTCTCCTTATTTCTTGAACCCCCCCCCCTTCTGCTTGTGTTATGTATATGAGCCTTAACTGTGTAGCTCTAAAATATCCATTCAAATCAGGTAGTCCTAAACCACCTTGTTCTATTCAGAGGATCAGCTTATCCCACTTAACTTTTGCTCCCTTTCCCTTACGGATAAATTGCTTTAACTCTTCCTTAATTATTGTCCACGACTTTTCCTCTGATTGATAAAAATATGCCTGATGTCTATATAAAACTAAAGGGACTGTAAACATTTTTCTTGCTTGTTTATTACTATTCTTATCCATGAACAAGTTTCCATGTGCCCGTTTTTTGTTTAGTTTCTTCTCACATATCCTTTGGTGCCATACCACAAGCCTTTTTAATTCTTAGTCCTAAATACTTCATCTTATCATGTTCCCATAAATATGGGTATTGATGAACCAAGTCATGTATGGGTATGTAATTTATGGTTATAGCCTTTGTTTTATCTTCATTAATGTTTATATCTGGAAAAGACTTGAAATGGTCTCAAAATGTTTCACACCACCATGTATTTTTCCGGCTTTATCTAGAAAATAATATCATCTGCAAATAAAGCCAGCTTTTCTTGATTATCATACCAATTACATCTGTGAATTTCTGATGACCTTAATTTCTTTGCCAGTGGCAAATATAGGTCCATAGATGTGTGTATGAAGCACATAATGTGGAAATATGATAGCCCTACTTGATTCATCTGTTCAAATATAGCATATCAGGAAAGAGCCCTGCCACTTTAATTCTTGCCTCCTATCCTTCCTAGATCCTCCTAATTAACCTTATTATTGTATCAAGGAAAACAAATGCTTCTATTGCCCAACGTATAAAATCCCAACTTCCAAAATGCTTTCTCTGCATCAAGACATTCTGCTTCCCTCTGAATCATTTTTCTATTAATGTTGCCAAACATTTGCCTCCCCTCCACAAAACCACACTGAGCCATATCTATCAATTTTAGCAACATCTTTGCAATTCTTTTAGCTAGTATAGACAGAAATACTTTATAATCATGGTTTAAAATTGAAATGTGTCTATTAGATCTTTACTCTCTTTGTGTAATACAGCCGCCACAGCTTTCTTCCAAGATGCTGGTGCTTCCCCTCCTTTTAGAATACTATTAAACAAAATATTCCAGATCTTTATCACTTTCTTCCCTCCCAACTTCCAGACCTCCACAGGAATAACTCTGCAAAGTGATTATACATTATAGTTTTTATCTCACCTCCTCCTATCTTAATTATTAGTTGTTGAGCCTCATCTTCCTCTAATCTTGGCATAACTAAGTCTTCCATAAATATTTCCATGTGTTCTCTTTCTTGATTTCCACATTCATGTGCTTTAAACAGATTTTCATAACATTTCTATAGTATCTCTGCTTATATTTTTCAGGTCATGGGTTCCCTAAGTTTTGCAACAACCATTTCTACTTTCTGTTGTGTAACCATTTTTTGCTCTAGAGTTGTTATCAAAAGTAGTTGCTTAACAGCAATCTTTTTTAACTCAAGCACATTATCCTAATGCTCTTTTATTTTCACTTTAATACTCTGCAGTTGCACCTCTTCTTCATCTGTGAGATTTATTTTATTCTGCAATACTTTAAACTTTATCAGCCCCCAGCAGGATAAAAGCACTTTCATCTAACTAAACAAACAACTCAGAGGACAAATAAAGTCTACCAAAGCCAAATTTAAAGTAAGTTTGGAATCCCAGGCCAAGGAGAACCACAAAGCATTCTTTAGCTATGTCTGCAACCTCAAAGGCAATACACAATTGTGTGCAGAGCTCGTTGTAAATGGAGCCACCTATATTGAGCCAGAATATATAGCAACCCTCCTGGCTGATAAATTCAGGTCCAACTTTACTCCTCTCTCCCCCTCAATCTTCCTCAGGAAATATCAAATATAACTCTCCCTACTATCACTAGGGAACAGATCCTTAATGCCTCTCTAAGACCAAGAACACTGCATCAATGGGCACAGACAATACCCCAGGATGCCTTCTACATAGCATGAAAAATGACCTATCATGGCCTCTGGAATTACTTTTTAACTGTAGCCTCCAAACAGGCTTTGTGCCTCATGAATGGAGAAAGGCAACAGTCATCCCTCTGCACAAAGGTGGGCCATCTACAGACCCTGGAAACTACAGACCCATAAGTCTCACTAGTCTTGTATGTAAAGCCATGGAAAGAATTATCATGGAGAAGATCACTAGAGATATAGTAAACCTCCAGACACTGGACCCAGCCCAGTTTGGATTCATCAAGGGCAGATCGTGCCTACTCAACCTGGTGGACTTCTTTGAGAAGGTCACCAAAGCAATAGATGAGGGCAAAATTGTTCTCACTGCCTACCTTGAACTGGCCAAGGCATTTGACACAATACCCAACTCGGGCATTGTTGACAAACTCAAGAAGTTAGATACAAACCCGTATGTCATCCGGTGCATAGCCCACTGTCTGGGTTCCTATCATGAAATCTAAGAGGCTGGAGACTGAACGGCTTTAACACTGGAAATGCCGTTCATCATCAATGTGTTTTTTGTGAGTTTGCGGTACAATGAAGATCAGAAAATTTGCCCTTTCCTCACTGTAGTGCGATCCTGGAGTTGGTATATATAATTAGCGGAGGGGGGATGGTGCAGCCCCCCACAAAAGCAACTTCAAGGTACAGCATTTTTGTTGTATAAGTCATTCGCTCTCCAGTCTTTTCGATCTTAGACCCAACTGTTTCACAGACAGGACCCAGGACATTAGAATCAGGTCCACCTCCACAAAGAAGTCAGTCTTAAGTGGAGTCCCTCAGGGACCATTTCTTGGACCGCTCCTTTTTGGCATTTATTTCTCAGAAGTCAAGACCAAAGTCAGTGGTCTCTGGTGACTAAATGTGCAGTGGATTGCAAATTAGGAGCTGTCACTGAATTTCACACTGACACAAATGTTCTATTGGAGGGGCTGACACAAGCAAACAACTGGTATCAGAGCCATGGACTACAACTAAATGCCAAGAAATGCATAATAGCATCTTTTGGGAAGTCATCCATCCCTGGTAACGATCATATTGACAACACACCCCTTAGAGTTGACCCAGTTGTCAGGGACTAGGGATACACATAGATAGTAATCTAGCCTTTGATCATCACTTGTCAGGAAATCATTCTATGTTGCGCAACTTATAAACAAAGGTATGGCATCTAAGTCAAAGGAAGTCATTGTTCCACTGTATTCAGCATTTATCTGACCTATCATTGAGAACAATGCCCCCTTTGGTATGTACCTAACCCAACATATCCAATAGTTGAACGTCCACAGAGGTTCTTCACTAAAAGAATACAGGGCCTAAGTAAAAGGTCCTGGGCAAACCGCCTCAAGGCCCTATCCTTGTAGTCTGTCTCCTACAGGCTTTTGAGGGGAGATCTATGCCTGGCATACAGGGCATTGTCAGACCCCACTCTGATGGACCTCAAGCATATCCACAAAACAAACACCACCAGAATTACCCATTCTAAAGACTTAAACGTTGCCTGTGATATAAACAGGACCTGCTGGAGAGATAGGTATGTATCCCAGAGACTACCCTGTCTATGGAACAGGCTCCACATTCATGTGAAGCAGAGTTCCTCCCTAACATAATTCAAGTGCAACTTGGACAATTGGATGGGAAATCGGAAATTCATCCCTGGTTTAGCACCTATATCTCTAATGGACACAGGTATCCTGTAAATGGTTCATCTCCCAGGCCCATGCTTACACTTATCGAGGGTAGCGGAACTTGTCAGCCTTTTCTGGACATCAAGAACCTACAGAGGGAGTAGCAACCAGTGGGTTGTCAGTAGCCTTTGTAGAAGGCTTGTTACTGCCAATTCAGGAACAGATTAAGGTTTGCTTAAACTTGCCAAGTTTAGGTATTCATGAGATTATTAACCTAGCACAATATGTGACAGATAATATAGTTAGAGATGAAAAGGAACAACAAAAGAAATTAGTAGTTCAGTTACAACAGTCTGATACCGATTCATGGGAGAGAGGGAGAAGGAATAGTGCAGGAAGATTTAGATTCTTTCAATCACAAGCCCCAGGACATCATCATCAAACATTTTACCCAAATATGTCACCACAAACCCCACATCAACCACACCTTGACAATTGCTTTAAATTGTGGACAAGCTGGACTTTGGTGTAATGAATGCTTACTTGCCATTCACCCCGGGGATCATGTCAGTCCCCCTGCTAAACAGGGGTCCAGAGAAGTAAATATTGTGGGAAGAAATATCCAGGGAATTGTCATGGCTAGGCTTGCATAGGCCCTAGGGCCGATAGCCTAGTACCAACCTATGAACCTATAAGACATAGGTACTAATTGCCCAGTCGCTACAAAAAGTAGAAAGATACCTGCCAATCTGGAGTACTGCTGGCAGCCACAAGATCATTAGGACAGCCATGAACAGGAACCGCGCTATTTCCTTTGGTACTAGTTGACCAAGAAGGTCCCTTTTTTAATATTGCAGTGTGTAAACCTTCTCTTCCTTTCCTTGCTGCCACAGGAGCAACTAGATCAATGATCACATCAGCAAATGCTGATAATCTCCCTCTGTCCACCAAAATTATACTGTGAGTGAGTGTGTCCAGGGTTCCGCTAGATTGCCAAGAAACTAAACACATTCCTATCCAGATAGGTCCATTAAAAGAACACACCTTTATTGTAGGAAATACTATACCATTAAACCTTTTAAGCAGAGATTTGTTATGTAAATTGTGATGTACTGTTTGTTGTACTCCAGACAGAGTTTTCCTTGATATTCTAAATGAACCCTCTCCTTTGGGACTACACTAAACCTATATTGGTACAGATGCAGATACCCTTTTTGCTGTAATGACATTAGAACAGACTGCAGATATTGTAGATTTGGAAGGATTGGAAACAGTCCTTCTACAGCTCTGGGCTACTCAGGAAAAATGAGGTAGGATTCATAAAGGATGTTGAACCTGTAAAGATTGTATTAAAACCTTGTGAATTGAACCTGTCATTTCTGCATTACTCCAGCAAGAAATAATTGTCCCAACTCAAAGCCCATTCAACATGACTATATTATCAGTTAAGAAACCAGGCAAAAACACATAGATTTGTGTAAGCCCTATGAACATTTAATGCAGTGATAGCATCA
Organism: Protopterus annectens; assembly: GCF_019279795.1. Taxonomy (NCBI): domain Eukaryota; kingdom Metazoa; phylum Chordata; order Ceratodontiformes; family Protopteridae; genus Protopterus; species Protopterus annectens. The sequence goes on from NC_056727.1 coordinate 1,212,968,189, forward strand.
ACTTTTCCTGTAGGCCTTAACCCTGCTACAATATTAAGTACGATTCCAACAACTGACACTGATATTTCCATGATAGATATTTTTTCTGCTTTCTTTTCAACTCCTGTATACCTAGATAGTATATATTTGCATTTACATAAAGAGGACATCGATATACATGAATGAGACTGCCACAAGGGTATGTAGAATCACCTAGTCGTCTCTAGAGATAAAAGAAAAAAAAACAGTTGGACAAGATTGTAATCCCATCTAACTCTACACTAATATCATATGTAGACAATTTACTTCGTTTCAGATTCTCATTACAGTTACAAGCAACATACTACTTTTCTCTTAACCAAAATAGCAGAATTAGGATTCAAGGTTAATAAAGGAAAACTGCAGTTGTGGAAACCACATGTTCAATATTTAGAACACCTTACTTCAGAAGGCTGTAGACAAATTATATCCTCATGCATTACTGCAATACAAACTGCACCATACCCTACAACACTAAAACAACTGCTGGCTTTTCTGGGACTGACAGATTATTGTCAACAGTGGATTTCTAACTATGCATAAGTAGTAAAACATTATTAGAATTATTAAATAAAGACACTCGTGAATCCCTCCCTGGAAAGAATACCATGAGCAAGCTTTTGTCTAATAAAAACTTTAAACCCTCTTGCTTTTGGCTTGCCACATTATTGAAAACAATGTTTCTTATTTTGTTGTGCAAGAAATAAAGTAGCTAACATTAGGGTTATTATTAGCACAATGTAGACATTACGGTTTTAGACCTATTGCTTATTTTAATGCAAATCTTGATCTTGCAGTAGCCCTCTCCCACTGCCTTCGGGCAGTGGTGGCGATAGCTTGCTTGACAGAAATGGCAGCTCCACGTTCTATAGAAGCATTGTTACTAAAGACCAAAACAGTATTATCTACTGTACAGCTGTCAAAATATGAGTTGTCTTTACTTAGCAGCCCTTCTTTACTGATCATCAGATGTCCACCCTCTAACCCTACCTCTTTAATTCCTACAGCAAAGGAAAACCTAATGACTGTGTTTTTGTAGTTAATTATGTGCGCCTGCCTAAGTCTGATGTAAAGGAAGTGCCATTATCAAATCCTGAATTACTTCTTTTTGTGGATGGATCCTGTGTTTGAGGAGATGATGATGCATTAGTAACAGCCTTTTCTGGTGTGTACCCCAGGACAGAATATTGCTGATGGGACAATTAAATGAAAATGTTTCTGCTCAAATCGCTGAACTTGTAGCTATTATTGAAGTATGCAAAGGACAAACCAGTGACAATTTTCACAGATTCATGTTATGCTCATGGGGTGCTTTATAATTCTGAGACACTTTTGAGAGAAAGAGAGACTTAACCTCAGCGGGGACCAGTCCTTAAAAATGCCATTTTTGTTCATGAACTATTGAATGTATTATTACTGCCAAAGCATAAAGCAGTGGTAAAGTTTGTTGCACATAAAAATTACGATTTCTACATGTGAAAGACAGTTGTTTTGCAGATATGGCAGCTAGACAACTTGCATTATTATCCTGTTCAAGATTAATTTTTGCAGCAACTTTGTGAAGTTAATGCATCTGTTTATTTACAGGAATTTTTATATTTCCAAGAGCAAGCTGATGACTCTGAAAGGGTGAGGTGGATCTGTGATGGCTGCAGCCATTCTCTGGACGTACTGTGGCACAACCCAGATGAGTGGGTGGTAGCCCAATGCAATTTTTAAATCAGTTGGTTAAAGCTTACCATTTACCTCTTCACTTGGTGAAAAATGCATTAGTAAACAAATTTTGAATTATTGGTATAGTCCTCACATTTCAGAAGTCATTCAACGTTATGTAAATAACTATAATTTGTTTAGAGTATAGTGTGTCAGAAACTGTACTGGTACCTGTGCAGTCTTTGAAAAAGCCATGGAGACCATTCTGTCGCATTCAATGGGATTTTATTGAGCTCCCACAATCACAACAGTTTAAATATGCTTTAATGATTGTTGATGGTTTTCTGGAAGAATAGAAGCTAATCCATGTGCCAAGGATGATGCAATTACAATAGCTAAGAAAAACATTTTTTTTGAATTTGATACCCAGATATAGTGTACCTTGTTGCATGGAATCATACCTGGGACCCTACTTCCAGTGATTCAACAAATCAGTAAGACACTGAACATGAAAATGCAATACCATCACTCAGAGACCACTGGCTTCAAAGATTGTAGAAAGAATGAATCAAAGTATGAGGATGAAGCTTGCAAAGTTATGTGAGGAAATTGGTTTTAAGTGGCCAGAATCTTACCTCTTGCTTTATGTAGTGCAAGAATGAGGGTTATTAATGCCCTCTCACAGGCAAAAATACAGCCTCCACGGGACCCAGCAACATCCCTAGCTGTGTCCTACATGAACTCAGGCAAGAGCTCTCAGCAGCACTAGGCACCCTATTCAACGAAAACGTGCACTGGCTTCATCCCAGCAGAATGGAGGACAGCCACTGTCATCCTTCTGCACAAAGGTGGAGCGTCAATCAACCCAGGCAGTTATAGGCCAATCAGCCTAACTATCTGATCTGCAAGGCCATGGATCGCATTATCATGGACCTTATATAAACAAGGACATTGGCAACTTCCAAACATTTGATCTCAAACAGTTTGGTTTCGCCAAAGGAGATCATGCCTATTAAACTTGGTTGCCTTCTATGAAACAGTCACCAAAACCATGGATGAGGGCAAGACAGTGCACACCACCTACCTTGACCTAGCCAAAGCCTTCGACACTATTCCCACTTAGGCATAATAGATAAACTCTCCCAGCAAGGCATCAACCCATATGTTACCAGATGGGTAGCTAACTGGCTCAATGATAGAACCCAGTCAGTCAAAATGGGGGAAGCCACCTCTAGTAGACCTGTAAAATGTGGCGTACCCCATAGGTTCATAGGTAGGTACTAGGCTATCGGCCCAAGGGCCTAAGTAAGCCTAGCCAACAAAATTCCCTGGCTTACACCAACCCAAGAAAGTTAATTTCCTGTGCCCCTGTTGAGCTGAGCTACAGAAGTGATCCCTGGGATGTATTTCCTATTTCCCATCCACTCATCAAGATTTTTCTTGAAGAGTGTTAATGGGGAACTTTGCTTGACATAGATGGGTAGCTTGTTCCAGAGTATGGGAAGTCTCTGGGACAGGAATCTATCCCTCCAGCAAGTCCTGTTTATTGTGGTGACAAAGTTTAGGTCCCTAGAGAGTGTAGCTCGGAGGGATTTGGATTTCTTTAGGTGTAGCATGTCCAACAGCTCTGGGTTTGACATAGCTTTATATGTTAGGCAGAGATCACCTTGGAGTAGGCGATATGCTGCAGAGTAAAGCTGGAGTTTTTTGAGACAATCAGTGTAGGGCATCTGTTTGAGGCCAGTAATCCTCTTTGTGAGGTACTTCTGTGGCCTTTCCAGCTACTGCAGATGTCTTGTGAGGTACATTCCAAAAGGGGCATTGTACTCTATAATGGGTCAAATGAGTGTTGAGTAGAGGGGAACAATGACCTCTTTTTTCCTGGATGAGAACCCTTTTGTGATGAGGTGTGCCATGCAGAAGGATATCCTGACTATTGTGGCAATGTGTTTATCAAAGGAGAGTCTACTGTCCACCTGGGTCCCAAGGTCTCTTATCACACATTCGGTGTTAAGAAGACTGCTGCCTATGTGGTGGTTCATGTGTACAGAGTTTTTACCAAAGGGGATAACAATGCACTTTTTGGCATTGAGCTTGAGGCCATGGCTCTGACACCAGGCATCTGTCTCAGTGAGGCCCTTCTGTAGGATGTCCACATCATTTGGGGACTTGACTATAGCTCCTAGTTTGCAGTCGTCTGTGAACTTCATTAGCCGGAGGCTTTCTGTGTTTGGTATCTACTTCTCTGAAGTACAGGCTGACAAGAGAGGTCCCAGGACTGATCCCTGTGGTACTCCACTTGTCACTGGTTTGAAGTCAGATTTGGAGTCTGCAACTTTTACAATGTGGGTTCTGTCAGTGAGCAAGTTGGCAACCCATCTTGTGACAGGGATTTATACCTAGTTTAGTGAGTTTAGCTATAATTCCAGAATGGGGGATGGTGTCAAAAGCCTTGGTGAGGTCAATATAGGTTGTACGAACCACCTTACGCTCATCTACGGCTTTGGTGACTGCCTCAAAGAAGTCAACCAGGTTCAGGAGGCATGATCTGCCTTTCACAAACCCAAACTGGGTGGGGTCCAGAGTTTGGAAATTACCAATGTCTTTATGAATTCCATGATGATACGTTCCATGGCCTTGCAGACCAGGCTCGTCAGGCTACTAGGGTGATAGTTCTCAGGATCAGTGGTGGCTCCCCCTTTCTGGAGTGGGTAACTGTTGCTGTGCACCATTCAGTGGGCACAAAGCCTGATGTGAGGCACCAAGGATCAGTCTTGGGGCCTCTACTGTTTGAGATATACAGTTCTGTGGCTGACCAAGTTTGCAGATGACTGCAAGCTGGGCACGGTCATAAATTCTCCTAGTGATGTGAACATCCTCCAAGAGGGCCTTAACCAAACTAATGGCTAGTGCCAGAAGCATGGCCTCAAACTGAATGCCAAGAAATGCATCATTATCCCCTTTGGGGAAAATGGTGTCCCCACTATCACATTAATAACAATGTACTAAACATGCAATCAGTCGTGAGGGACTTGGACACCCAGGTTATTAGCAACCTGACTTCTGACCACCATGTTGCTTCTGTTGTACGGAAGGCTTTCTACATGGCCCACCTTATAAGTAAGGGTATTCCTCCCTTATCAGACCCATTATCGAATACAATGCCCCTTTCGGCATGCACCTTGCCAAGCACATGCAGCAGTTGGAGAGACCACAGAGGTTCCTGACCAGGAAAATCCAGGTCTTAAACATCTATCCTATACAGATTGGCTAAAGACCCTATCCCTCTACTCAGTCTCATACAGACTGCTCAGAGGTGACCTGTATCAGGAATACAAGGCCATCTCAGACTCAGCCTTGCTGGAGTTGCTGCATATCCGTAAGTCAAACTCCACTCACGCAACCCACACACAAGGTTTCAACCTAATCTGTGACATTAATAGAACTTGTTGGTGGGATAGATTTGTGTCCCAATGATTCCCCCATCTGTGGAATAGACTTCCTCTCAATGTTAAGCAGAGTACCTCACTAGCCCTCTTTACGAGGAATCTAGATGACTGGATAGGAAACAGAAGATATACCCGGGACCCCACCTGACTTTGTGGGTACATGGGTGAAATACTTTTTTGGCTCGGCTTATAAGGGCCTCCAGACCAATAGCCTAGTATCATCCCATGAACCTATGTTAGTACTACTAGGAAATTTTCCCCCTCACAAGATTCTCATGGGAATTCTCATGAGAATGCCTTCCACACCACTACCTAAGAATTTGGAGTTATAAAATCTAGATTAATCTGTTTTTCTTTATTGCAAGTGTCTCCATTCTGTTTTACAGCATCACTACAAACAGATGTTAGAAGCCCAACAGCAGTCTTCAGTTACTGATCATCATGACATGCAGCCAGGTGACACCATTTATTAGCTCTTTCTCCAAAAGACACTTTGTCTCTGAGATGGAAAGGACCCTTCTTGGTTTTGCTTACCACACTTACCACAACCACTGCCATCAGATGTAAAGGACTGCCTACTTGGATCCATGTATCATGTGTCAAGAAGGCCCTCCCTTGTGATAAATGTCAATGAGTTACCATCAGTGTCACGTCTTTTGAAACCAGAGACCCAGTCACAAATTGTACAGGATTAAAAGTCAAGGAAACCATTGTATCCATAAATGAAGTGGAGAGGTTTCAACAGCACCATCATAGTGGGGTTTGGAAGGTAAATCTAGTGATTTGATATCATCATTGTCAGAGATAGCATTGATGTTGAGGAAGAAGACTCACTGAATCTTATTTTCATTAACCTCACAACTGGTACTGAAAATGAATGACTCAGTAACAGCATGCTTTATTAACAATGATGGAATGTCAACCCGAGAACTGGACAATGAATCAAGTGACTATTATTCATGGAGACACAAATGGCAGAAATTTCAAAATGGAGTGTGTTTGAAAGTCAATTTTATATGAACTGCATAAGAACAATTCATCATTTGTGTTTGCAGTTTCTCAAAAAAAATCCTTCAGCCTCAAACTGCATGATTTTCATATGGACTCATTGGGATGGTTGTGATTTTTATCATCAGTTTGTTCTATTTCTTTTTGTCATCCAGATCCATTGGAACTGTAAATACTGAGCAATTTTTTTAGAGGTATGCATTTTCCTAAAATTAGAGAGACACATTATTTTTGAAGACACAATTGAATGAAGAATTTAGGAGTATGGATTAAAACGGATTCTGTTATGTCAGCTAAAGGTATGTGGGAAGAGACTAAACAAAAGATAATGCAAACACTAAGAAACTAGGAGGTCTTGTATACGGATATAGATAGCAAGATACAAGCAGTGACAAATGTTTTTAGTCCCTTTAGTTTTATATACAGGTCAGGCATATTTTTTTATCAACCAGAAAACAAGTTGTGGACAGTAATTAATAAAGAGTTGAAGGAATTCATCTGGGTGGAAAATAGGGCAAAGGCCAAGTGGGATAAGTTGATCCTTCCAAGATGGTTTAGGATTACCTGATTTGAAGGGCTATTTTAGAGGTACACAGTTAAGGCTTCTAGACATAACACAAGCAGAAAGCTATAATTCAAAGTTGAAAGGAATACTGATGAAACAGGAGGGAAATTCCAGAAATAAGGACAGAGTGAGATTTTGAATGCAGATCCTTAAGGACAATAACAACAGCCATACAGAATCTTATTTGGAGAGATGATTTGGGGTCTGAATGGAGAGGTGATAAAATCAGCAAAAGGATAGAAGTATTGCTGAAAATGAATTCATCCTTAAGTCTTGGTGAGTACCTTCAGGGGGTGGACCTTTTTTCACAAAATCCTCACCAAGATGATACTGATATATAAACTATATTTTTTATACCATATATCCTGGACAGAAGTAGGTTAAAAAATAAAGAATATAGCTAGCTGCACAAGTCCCAGGATAAAAAAGTGCCCAATCTTGGTAGGCGCACTAGTACCACCACTGGAAAAAATGGCAGTGCAGAATCCTCAACACATGGAAATATTCCTACAATGGGGTTAGGCCAGGCCCAGGGAGAAGATGCCCCCACCCATTGTAGAACAAAGTAGCAGTCCACAAAATCACAAAAAAGAGCCATACAGACAACAGAGTGGACTACTGAGGGCAAAGGAGAACATATGTATTGTTACTATTATGCAAAAAGCCCAGAATTTCCAGACAAAAGACGTACGAAAAGATTAAGAGAGAAATTAGAGGAAAGAAAAATACTTCCACAAGGAAAACTGTCTTCAAATAAAAATATGTGTTCATTAATACAACAGATCCAATATATAGACCAATAGACCTTGTGCTGTTTGGAAAAGAAGTGACTGAGGAACTGCAAAAATTTAAAGATGCTTGAAAGGTATATATATATATATATATATATATATATATATATATATATATATATAAAAGAAATATGGACATGGGAAAGAAAGAGAGATCTGGAGAGTATAAATACTTGGGAACTGATGATGGAGCAACAATAAAACATGAACAAATGTGGAAAAAACTCAGTAAGGAATATTTTACAAGAGTTAAATTAATCCTGAAAATAGCCTTGACATCTAGGAGCAAAGTTCAAGCTATAAACCAATTTGCTGTTCCTGTCCTAACTTACAGTTTTGGAGTGATTGGCCCCAAAAGGTGTTGGATAGATTAGACCGGAAAATAAGAAGGATGATTCATGCTCATAAAATAATTTATAAAAATCAGTGCATACCAAGATTATATATTCCCCTTTCTGAAGAAGGTACAGTGGATATAAAAAGTGTAAACACCCCTGTTAAAATGCCAGGTTTTTGTGATATAAAAAAATGAGACCACAGTAAATCATTTCTAAACTTTTCCCACCTTTAATGTGACCTATAACCTGTACAATTCAATTGAAAAACAAACAAATCTGTTAGGGGAAAAATATAGAAAATCAAAGTATAATCAGCTGGTTGCATAAGTGTGCATACCCTTAAACTAATACTTTGTTGAAGCACCTTTGGATTTAATTACAGCATTCAGTCTTCTTGGGTGCAAACCTGCCATCGATTAGAGAGACTCTGATTAACCCTAAATAAAGTTCAGCTGTCCTAGTAGGATTTTCCTAACATTTATCCACTTGCCTGCTACAACAAAAGCCATGGTTCACAGAGAGCTTACAAAGCATCAAAAGGATCTCATTGTTGAAAGGTATCAGTCAGGAGAAGGGTACAAACAAAATTTCCAAAAATTTCCACAACATTGGATATACCATGGAATACACTGAAGACAGTCATCAAAAAGTGGAGAAAATATGGGACAACACTAATGTTGCAAAGAACTGGACATCCCTCCAAAATTGATGAAAAGACAAGATGAAAACAGGTCAGGGAGGCTGCCAAGAGACCTACAGCAACACTGAAGGAGCTACAAGACTTTCTGGCAAGTACTGGTTGTGTACTACATGTAACAACAATCTCCCATACCAGTTCCGGTTAAAATTTGTAAAACAGTACATCAAGTCTCCCAAAAGCATGTGGGAAAATGTGTTATGGTCTGATGAGACCAAGGTTGAACTTTCTGGCCACAATTCCAAAAGGTACATCTGGCACAAAAACAACACTTTGCATCACCAAAATAACACCATCCCCATGGTGAAGCATGGTGGTGGCAGTATCATGCTTTGGGGTTGCTTTTTTTCAGCTGGAACTGGGGTCTTTAGTCAAGGTGGAGGGAATTATGAACAGTTCCAAATACCAGTCACTTCCGGCCCAAAACCTTCAGTCGTCTGTTAGCTGAAGATGAAGAGGAATTTCACCTACCAACACTATAATGACCCCAAGCTTACATCCACATCAACAAAAGAATGGCTTCACCAGAAGAAAATTAATGTTTGGAAATGCCCCAGCCAGAGCCCAGACCTAAATCCAATAGAAAATCTGTGGGGTGACCTGAAGAGGGCTGTGCACAAGAGATGTCCTTGCAATCTGACAGATTTGGAGTGCTTTTGCAAGGAGAAGTGGGCAAATATTGCCAAGTCAAGATGTGCCATGCTGATAGACTCCTATCCAAGAAGACTAAATGCTGTAATTAAATCAAAAGGTGCTTCAACAAAGTATTGGTTTAAGGGTATGCACATGGTAAGAAAAGTTCTAAAATGATTTATTGTGGTCTCATTTTTTTATAGCACAAAAACCTGGCATTTTAACAAGGGTGTGTACACTTTTTATATCCATTGTATGGGCCTTCTTGAAATTGATTACATGTATAGATCTCCAATCATGGGACTGCATACATATCCGTTGACCTCACAAGACCCAGACATAGTAAAAGTTTTGAAACATGAGGAGAATAAATCTAAGATGACTTCCCTGCTTAATGTTGGTTGTTGGTGAAGCACCCACCAAGAGGAGAAAACGCTGAGAGAAGAAAGGAGCCACTTTTGAGATTTTAAGTATTTTTCCTCTGTTTATTTGATAAGTTTTTCTGCATAGCTGCCTAGTTTGAGCATTTTCTGGCTTGTTAAACTTGATTTCTGCATTAGTAGCTGTATTTAGAGCACAACCAAAAGCTGTTTACTGAATTTCCTGTTTGCACTTAATTTTAAAATCGTTTTTTTCTCAAAACTTGCATATTTTCTGTCTTTGACCTAGCATTCTTGTGTGGGGTCATTTACTGCACTGTTATAACTTGATATTACTTGTGAACCTCTATCTCTGAAAAAACAAAAAAAAAAATCTTGCTTTTTTCCCACTTTTCTGAGATTTAAAAAAGTTCAAGTAACAGGCTTGATGTTCTTGAACTGTTTTGTACGTTTCTGAGAGGCCATTTTTGCTTGGGCTAAAGGAAAGTCTCTCTGTTGATCAGTGGCAGTGATAAACATTGAGCTACTTCCCTGCCCCCGTGGGAGTGGTTACTGACTTGAAACTGTAGTTTTATTGACCAAAAGGGGTCATTTCCAAAACTTATTCATCTTCCTCTCTTAAAACCTATTTGCCTCATGGTTTTGGCATCTTTTCAGGCTTGTTGGCTGTTGGTGAAGCACCCACCAAGAGGAGAAAATGCTGAGAGAAGAAAGGAGCCACTTTTGAGATTTTAAGTATTTTTCCTCTGTTTATTTGATACGTTTTCTGCAAAGCTGCCTAGTTTGAGCATTTTCTGGCTTGTTAAACTTGATTTCTGCATTAGTAGCTGTATTTAGAGCACAACCAAAAGCTGTATACTGAATTTCCTGTTTGCACTTAATTTTAAAATCGTTTTTTTCTCAAAACTTGCATATTTTCTGTCTTTGACCTAGCACTCTTGTGTGGGGTCATTTACTGCACTGTTATAACTTGATATTTCTTGTGAACCTTTGCTATCTCTGAAAAAACAAAAACAAAAAAATCTTGCTTTTTTCCCACTTTTCTGAGATTTAAAAAAGTTCAAGTTACAGGCTTGCTGTTCTTGAACTGTTTTGTAGGTTTCTGTGAGGCCATTTTTGTTTGTGCTAAAGATAAGTCTCTCTGTTGATCAGTGGCAGCGATAAACATTGAGCTGCTTCCCTGCCCCCCGTGGGAGTGGTTACTGACTTGAAACTGTAGTTTTATTGGCCAAAAGGGGTCATTTCCAAAACTCCTTCATCTTCCTCTCTTAAAACCTAGTTGCCTCGTGGTTTTGGCATCTTTTCAGGCTTGTTGGCTGTTGGTGAAGCACCCACCAAGAGGAGAAAACGCTGAGAGAAGAAAGGAGCCACTTTTGAGATTTTAAGTATTTTTCCTCTGTTTATTTGATAAGTTTTTCTGCATAGCTGCCTTTCTGGCTTGTTAAACTTGATTTCTGCATTAGTAGCTGTATTTAGAGCACAACCAAAAGCTGTTTACTGAATTTCCTGTTTGCACTTAATTTTAAAATCATTTTTTCTCAAAACTTGCATATTTTCTGTCTTTGACCTAGCACTCTTGTGTGGGGTCATTTACTGCACTGTTATAACTTGATATTACTTGTGAACCTCTGCTATCTCTGAAAAAAAAAAAAAAAAATCTTGCTTTTTTCCCACTTTTCTGAGATTTAAAAAAGTTCAAGTTACAGGCGTGCTGTTCTTGAACTGTTTTGTAAGTTTCTGTGAGGCCATTTTTGCTTGGGCTAAAGGAAAGTCTCTCTGTTGATCAGTGGCAGTGAAAAACATTGAGCTGCTTCCCTGCCCCCCGTGGGAGTGGTTACTGACTTGAAACTGTAGTTTTATTGGCCGTTTTGGGTCAATTCCTGGCTCTTTCCAGCCCCTGCTATCAAGCACGCTTTAGAGTGCTTTAGTGCGATTTAGCGCGGAGTTGCCACGAGAGCAGCATCAGGCAGCGCTGGTTTAACAAGGTTAAACTTTTTCTGGCTCCATAAAGTCTGTTCTTCATTTTTTCCCTTAGGACTGCTCTACTAGTAATCTAAACAGTATATCCCTTAACTAAAAAGCTTTTACTTGTCTTAAAAGCATCTTCTTTTCAGGTTTAGCACTTCTGTATTATACAAAGTCCCTCACTAGCAAACCCCCCCAGGAGTACCCACTTCCTTACTAAGTCCTCTCTTATTCAGTTACACCCCTAACTTCTAAATTTCTCTAGCATGTCGAAGGGCCAGATGCTGGCATCCTCTCCTGTCCAGTTGGTGAATTTGGGAATATTGAGGCAATGTTACAATTGCCTCATGTACACTGACAACCCTCTCCTCCTCCCACATAACACAAATACTTGCGAGAGATGCAGCTATTTAGCCAAACTGGAGGCTGAGCTCTCTCAACTCAGGACTGGCAAGACCAGACAGGAGGAGAAGGCAGCTACACACACCACAAAACCAGTCCCACATAAAGCTATCACAACAATGAATCAAACACATAAACACACAAAGTCATACTCGGAGGCTCTGAGCAAAAATTTACCTAAACAGCAGAGGCCTCCAAAGCAGACATCCAAGCAACTGCCACCTCATGACACACCACAGGCAACACATAAACCACAAAATCAGTGTGCAAAGCAGTCACAGCCCTTAAGGCCAAATACAACACCAAACATACTTGTCATAGGTGACTCCATAGTCAGACACACTGACGTCCCACTCACCAGGCTGAACAAGGAGAGGGTCACAGTAAGCTGCCTATCGGGCGCTAGAATCCGCCACATAACACAAGCACTCGGGTCACTCCACAGCAAGTACAAATATGACACAGTCATTGTCCATGCTGGTGTGAATGACCTGAGACGTACCTCCCTGGACTACATGAAAAGAGACATAGAGGAGCTCTCTGATTATGTAGCCCAGGCAGGTATGACCCTGACCCTGAGCAGTATCCTTCCTTCACCGAGAATGATGCCACAACATAGAGACAAGATGATCAGCTTTAACAATTGGCTTAATTTCTGGTGTCATTCAAAGGGGATCCAGTGACTGTCTGCCTGGGATGACATGCTTGACAAGCCACGCTGCTTCGCAAGGGACGGCTTGCACCTGTCACCCCTGGGATTCCGGATATTGGCTAAGGCTCTTGCCACCCCCATAGTGCCGTTTTTAGGCAAGGCTCAAATTCTAAACCTACCACCCTAGAAAACAAAAATGGGAAGAAACTAAGGGTAATGCTGCTCAATGCCAGAAGTCTAAATCTCAAAATGCACACACTCGAGGCCCTTCTCAGTATGGAGAACATTGATGTCTGTGCTGTGACTGAAACCTGGTTCAAGGCTCCTGAGAGCACCCCGGCACTATCAGGTTTTACCTCATATCATGCGTTCGGCCCCAAAACCCGGACCACACCACAAAAGGAGGGGGTGTATCCATATTCATCAAGGATACCCACACCTCCAGGTTGGTGGCAACGCATGAAGCATCGGAAACCATCCAGGTGCAATTAACCATAGGCAAAACTACTCTACAATTTGTAGCATGCTACAGGCCACCCTCTCAAACTCAGGAACCCCACACAGCCTTCCTGAAGACACTGGAGGGTATAAATGTATCTCCAAACACCATTATATTGGGTGACTTCAACTACCCGAATATAGACTGGGAACATTACTCAAGCCCCAACTTTCTAGCCCAAAGGTTCCTGGAGTTCATAAATTCAAATGCCATGGAACAACTAGTCACCGTTCCCACAAGAGGAGAAAATATACTAGATCTCATTCATCACAAACATGGGGACAAAATGCTCCACACCGGAAGTATATCCCTCATCGGTGAGATCAGATCACAAACTTATCTCACTGGAAATCCACATCCCACCCCCACCCCAAACAAAAAAGACCACAGTGAAGAACTTCTCTAAAGCAAACTTCACACTACTCAAGACTGGTGTGGTATCCTTTAAGGCCCCCGAGCCAGTGGAAACCACAATCCAAGCTGCGGAAGCCCTTACAAATGCCTTCTACGAACACCTCCAGGACTGCATGGATCAGGCAATCCCTAATAAAACCAAGACTCTTTCCACCAAGGGCAAACGTCCAGTCTGGTGGACCCCAGCCATAAACAAACTTTACAATAAAAGGAGAAAGCTGTTACATGATAGAGCAAAATCCATAAAAGAGAAGACACCCTTGATCATTATTAGTAAAAAAATACGAGCACTCATAAAATCATCCAAGGCCATCTTTGAGAGAAAAATTGCAATAGATTCAAAAGACAATCATAAGGCCTTCTTCAGCTATGTTAGAAACCTGGGTGGAAACTCCCAGATATGCAGAATTAGTCCAAAATGATACAAAAATCACTGAACCCACAGACATTGCCAACATACTGGCAGACAGGTTCAGTGCAAACTTCACCCCCTCTCCCCCCAAAAGGAGAGATAACTATCCCAGCGGAGTGTAGCCTCCCAGACATCTCAAATGCGCAGGTGAAAGTTGCTCTCTCTAAAGCTAAAAACACAGCATCAATGGGACCGGATGGTGTCCCCGGCTGTGTGCTACACGAACTCAATGAGGAACTAAACCCACATATAAGGCAGCTGTTTAATCTTAGCCTTACCACAGGATACGTGCCCAAGGAGTGGCGTACGGCAACTGTGGTCCCACTCCACAAAGGCGGTGCCTCTACGGACCTTGGTAATTACCGCCCCATAAGCTTAACAAGCCTGGTCTGCAAAGCTATGGAGAGGATCATAATGGAACTCATAAACAAAGACATAGGGGACTTGCAGACATTGGACCCGACCCAGTTTGGCTTTGTCAAGGGCAGATCATGCCTTTTGAACTTCGTCGACTTCTTTGAAACAGTCACCAAGGCCATTGATGAGGGAAAGGCAGTCCATACAGCCTACCTTGACCTTGCAAAAGCTTTCGACACAATACCCCACTCGTGTATTATAGAGAAACTTACCAGCTTAAATGTAAACCCATATGTCACAAGATGGGTTGCAAACTGGCTAAAGGACAGAACCCACAGGGTTAGGGTTGCTGGCGCCATGTCAGACTCCAAGCCGGTCACAAGTGGTGTCCCACAGGGCTCAGTCCTTGGCCCCCTGTTGTTCAGCATCTACTTCTCAGAAGTACAGGCAAACATAGGAGGACGATGACTGCAAACTGGGCGCCATAGTGGAAAGTACATCGGACACAGATATCCTTCAGAGGGGTCTCACGGAAACTGATAGCTGGTGCCAGAGCCATGGCCTGAAGTTAAATGCCAAAAAATGTATAGTCATACCCTTCGGGAAAAACAAGGTAACCCCAAGCTACCATATAGGTGGCAATCCATTAAGCACAGAAGAGGTTATCAGGGACCTGGGGACCCAGGTTGACAGTGGCCTTTCTTTTGACACTCACATTGCTAAAGTGGTTAGAAAGACCTTCTACATTGCCCACCTGATCATGAAGGGATTCACATCCAGATCAAGTGAGGTCATTGTTCCCCTGTACTCTTCACTTATCAGACCAATGATCGAGTACAATGCCCCATTCGGGATGTATCTCACCCGACACCTGCAGCAATTGGAGAGACCCCAAAAGTTCCTCACCAAAAGGATAAAGGGACTCCAAAATCTGTCATATGCTGCCAGACTGAAGAAACTCCAGCTCTATTCAGTCGCATACGCCTGCTCAGAGGTGACCTGTGCCTGACATACAAGGCCATGTCCAACCCGGAATTAATGGACATGCTCCACCTCAAAAAATCCAAATCTACCAGATCCACTAGAGCAAGTGACTTAAACCTTAGCACGGATATAAATAGAAATACAGTCAGCTCCAAGGCAGGAACCCACGAAAACAACGTAATATTGATACCATCGACCACAGGACAGGCAGAATCCAACAATAAGGCACAGACCAGGAATAAAAATAAATGCAGTTTAATCCAATAGTTCACACTGACCGAGTGCTTTCTCCAGTACAACTGGCTTCATCAGAGTCATTTAGTCATTTAGTTAAATGACTCTGATGAAGCCAGTTGTACTGGAGAAAGCGCTCAGTCAGTGTGAACTATTGGATTAAACTGCATTTATTTTTATTCCTGGTCTGTGCCTTATTGTTGGATTCTGCCTGTCCTGTGGTCGATGGTATCAATATTACGGATATAAATAGGACATGCTGGAGGGATAGATTTGTCACCCAGAGACTCCCTATGCTGTGGAATAAAATCCCGGTCCATGTGAGGCAGAGCACCTCGCTGGCTCTGTTCAAGAGAAATCTTGACCGGTGGATGGGAGATCGTAGGTTTACCCCGGGAATCATCTCTGTGTCACTGCTGGACAGAGACACAACAAACTAATGGGCACAGTATTTTTTAACATAAGGGGTGGCGTAAGCCACAAAACTTTGGGCTAGGCTTATAAATGCCTTAGGGCAGATAGCCTAGTATAAACCTATGAACCTAAGAAGAATATCAGCATCAAGCGGGAATGGAAATGAAGCCAGAACTAGATAAAAATCAGGCAGCAACTGAATGTGCCAAAAAAAAAAAAAAAAGAAAGAATATAAGGTGAAGGATCAGATGAGAAGGCAAGAAATGTGTAAAATTCATATATATTGTTGCAAGTATTGAAAACTCCTGGAACAACCTCATGTTGATCAGGAATGAACACAGGAATGGTTAAGGAGAGGCAAATTGAAACCAAAAGATGAAAGGTTAATATCGGTGGCCCAGCACAGTGGACTGCATACATTGGTTTACAAAGTCAGCTGAACATGTGGGAGAAAACAGACAAATGTAGGTTTAGTACAATAAAACTGCAAACAGTTGCACACCTTGTTGATGGCTGTGGCATACTAATAGCAGAAGGACTGCATACTGAAAGGCATAATATTGTGGCAAGACTGTTGCACTGGGGATTGTTCAAACATTATTATACTGAAAAACACTGGAAACCTGAGCCACAAAGCATCATATAAAATGATGAAGTGTATATTACATGGAATCATCCATTACCAGCAGTACAAAGATAAATGCGAGAAAACCAGATAAAGTGATCCACGAAAAGAATACAAAAGTAGCATAGATCACTGAAATCTCTACACCCAGTGACTTGCGTACAGAGAAATGCAAAGTCATAAAATATCAGGATTTGGAGGCAGAAACGAGAGCAATGTGGAAGAAAGATACCCAGATGGTTCGAATAGTAGTAGGAGGAACAGGTCTTATAAAAAAAAAAAAAATCTACAATCGTATTTAGATATGTTACCAATACATGTAACTCCATATGAATTTCAGAAGTCATGTCATTACTGGAGACACAGCGGGTGCTGTGAAGAGCACTCCTGGCTGACATCAAAGATTGAAATAATACTAATTTCATGAACTTTAATCATACTTTGACTTAGGAATGGTGTCCATTCCCATCATGGTATTAGAAACACAAAAGACTTGAAGAAATTAAAAATAGAAATATTTTATATTGAAAAAGTAGCACAAAGTATTCCAAGAACTAAGCTAGCATGAGAATGGAGATTTTGCTGATAGGATGACTGCAATTAGGGTACAGAGAATAGGCAAGAGGGTGCTTGAATTTAACTGGCAAAAGAACCAAGGTGCAAATAACTTGAAAGGAAAGGTTTGGAATGGGAAAATGTCCAGAAGACATTTCGGCTGCAGGCTAGAAACTGCCTTCCTTATCAGGGATTGAAATCAGAATATAGGCAAAGAGAAAGGGACAGAGGAATCCTAATTGAAAGACCTGCTCTGGTAGAGTTTTAGTGGAATCTTTCTTCACTAAGAAAAAGTCTTTTAGTGGAATCTTTCTTCACTGAGAAAGTCTGTACAAAATCCCACACTGATTCTTACTGTAACTTACTTCAGATACTGAGGACAGGCATTTCTCTGTCATATTAGTGTGTCATTTTGTTATTATGGCAGAGTCTGTACTTTTGCCTCCTACCTGGCAGCTCCAGAAGATAGCAAAGAGCAATTACTTTTTTTCACAATACTGAAACTACTCCCAAACACACACACATACACAGTCTGCAGCTTATTCCATTAAACATAAATATCCTTACTTTTTTTGTCCAACAACATATTCTCAATTGCTAGCTATTCAGTCACAGCAAACCTTTTGCTGCTGTTGTGCTTGTCCTAGGTATTCGTGTGCCAGCCATAAGAGTTCCCTAGGCCTGTACCTAACATTTAGGACATACCCCACAACAAACTCTTTGTAGAAATCACAATCACCCCCCCCCCCATTTATCACAAATTAAATCTAGGCCTTCTCTCAACCTGTGATCAAGCAGTAACCTGTGGATTATTGGGGAAACTCACAGCATGCAGAGAAGAAATAAAGTAGGTGTTTATACCAGTCTTGCTTAAATTGGTCTGCAGATGCCCACAACATGATCTTAAGAATAAAGTCAGATGTCTCCTCCTGATAATTTGTTCAAGGATGATTCATGTACTCTTTAGCTACTTTACCCCCCAAGATGTCTACAAACAGATCAATAGGTCTGACATAAGGTTAGTATCTCTGCATATCTGTTTGTGCATTTTAGGGAAGGCCCACCCTGTTGGGAAGTTCTAACAAAGCATCTGCCACCTTCTTTTTCACAGTAGAAGAGAGGCTGACAATTTTAGGGCACCTGGTAGCATTGCCCACCTCCACCAAGATAGATCTCTTACTGATGATGTTTGGGGGTACTAAGAAACTCCACAATATCTGTGGCTACCCTTATAAATGGTTCCTTAAAAACATACAAAGGTAACAAAGCAGCATTGCTTTTGCCTTCTGTCTTGCAAACTTTCTGCTATTGCTCACATATGTTGTAGTACCTGCCCATATCTTTTACAATATCTGGCTAATAAAAAAATTGCATAAGCCTTTTTCACACTTTATATCACCTAAAACAAAAATAGCATGGGGTATGACCAACATTACCTGTCAGTATGTAGAAGCAACTCTGTATCTGGTTTTCATGTCTCAACGGAGACAATCTAATAAAGAGCACTAAAAACAGAATACTTCTTTCTTTTAATGTCTTTCTTTCAATGGCTAGGTGATGGTGTTTTCCCATTCTGGGACAGCAATAAAGATAAGACAAAACCAGACAGCATTTAGTAGAAGCACAGGCTGTACCATGCTTCTTAGCACTGATAACTTTCATTTTAGGTTAACCCACATCTGTGACTGTCAGTTTGAGACAACTGTTATTATTAGGAGGTTAAAACTTCAATATTTGAAGATGTACATAGTTTTTGTGTTAATATTAAGTTAACAGAGTTTGGGGCTGTATTTTTTGAGGGCTTTCAGTAAAACAGAGTTTGTAAGATGTGACATGGGCTCAAATGGATATGACAAGAAACAACTGTATAAAAGGTCAACCTGCCAAACATTAGTGTGTGAAGCAACACAAAAGCTGAACCAAGATACTTAACAAAAAGCTGTTACAAATAAAAGTTGGTTATAATAACTTTTTAACATAATGACTCTTTTGATATAATCTTTACATGTTAATGGTCTCACAAATATATACAAAAAAGAAAGAGCAGTGAATTGTATTAAAACTTGTAGAGTGCAAGTAGCTATGGTACAGGAGACGCATTTGGAAAGAACTAAACGTGAATTTGTTAAAGAAAGGCTTTCAGGGCAGTTATTCAACAGAATGCATGGGACAGAGGAAAAGAAGTACTTATATTAATTGCAAGAGGAGCTCCAACAGTGATAGAAATGGATAAAAAGGATAATAATGATTGATATGTAGTACCAACGGGCTACTGGTAAGGGAGGATTACACTGGCATATATTTATATTCCACCTAAAACTGCTACAATGGAGCTTAACAAAATTCTGGGAGAAATAATCAGTTTTCAAGAGGGAATATTACTTACAAGTGGGGACTGGAATTTGACTTGGAGCAAGGAAGATGTGTATAACAAAGGAGGGTCGATTTTTGAAGTAGTTTGTGAAAATATTTGACATGGGAGATGTGAATTCAGAGTGAACTTGCATATTATTCCTCAAGATACAAAAACTGGGTTAGGCTAAACAGAACTTACATTTCAATGGAACATGTGCATTTAACTGAAAGTTTTGATACACATCCAATAAATATTTCAGATCTCGAGCTAATAATAACTAAAATAAAAATGCAGGGTAATGAAATAAAAATGAGACACTGGCACTTTCCCACCTATCTGTTGAAAAGAGAGGAATTTAAGGAATAGGTAGTGGAAATTATTCGGGAGTTAATAGAGAAGACAGAAATTTCTAATAAAAATATAGCTAGGGAGTGGGATAAAATTAAAGTGGAGTTTAAAAATAGGGTGGAAATAAGAGATATATGGTTAAGAAGCAACAACAATTATGTAGAGGGACTGTCAAATGTTAAAGTATTGCAGAATAGGGGGAACCTCACAGAACAAGAACAGGAGCAATTGCAGAATGCTAAGCAGAAAATAAAGGATTACCTCAGTAATTTGCAGGAGTTTAGAAAAGATTGCTGTTAATCAGTTGTTTTGATAATAATGCCAAAGCACAAAAACTTTTAGTGCAACAACTCGGGCAACACAAAGTAGAAAGGTTGTTGCCAAGGAACCTATAACAAGGAAAATAACAAGAAATCCTGTAGAGGTATTAAAAATATTTCGGAAATTTTATGAAAGTGTATATAAAGCTGAGAAATATGGAGATCAAGAGAGGGTACAAATGGAAATGTTTATGGAAGAATTAAATATGCCAAGGTTAGAGGTAGGTGAAGATCAAGTACTAATAGTTGCAATAGGACGAGATGACAAAAATGGTGATATATAAACAAGCAACAGGAAAGTCCGCAGGAATGGATGGTATTCCTGTAGAAGTTTGAAAGCTAGGAGAGAAAAATGATAAAGATTTGTAAGGTTTTAACAGTATTTTAAGAGGAAAAGAATCACCAACATCCTGGAAAAAAGCAGTGGTGGCTGTAATACCTAAAGCGGGTAAAGACCCATCAGATCCACTGTCATACAAGCCCATTTCAATCCTAACCATGATTACAGAGTGTTTATGTCTATAATGGCTAAAAGAATGGCAAATGTGATGCCAAAATTGATAGACCTGGATCAGTGTGGTTTTGTGGAGGGGAGGAATACATTTGACAACATTAACAGAATATTGATGATCCAGAGGGAAGCAGAATGTATGAAAATACCACTGTTGTTGCTAAGTCTTGATGCAGAGAAAGCATTTGACAGAGTAAGCTGGAGTTTATGAGCAGGCCAATGAAAGCATTTGCATTCCCTGATAAAATTATAAGGTTGATTAGGATATATATCTAGGAGGGGAAGATGGCAAGAGTTAAGTGGATCAGTGGCAAAAATTAAATTGGGTGGGTTCCTCTCTGATAATTTCTATTTTAGCAGAGGAACCAGGCAGAGGTTATTTGCACCACATATAGAATCACTGGCAAAGAAAATAAGAGACTCAGAAATTTAAGGATATAATTGTTACGGTAGTTAAGAAAAGCTTGCTGTATTTGCAGACAATATTATTTTATACCCAATAAAACCAGAAAAAGGACATTTCAGTGTGGAACATTTTGGGGCAGTTCCACATCTTTTGGAATACATAATTAATGAAGATGGAACAAAGGCAAAAGCTATAAATTATGTACCCACACATGAACTGGTTCAGCAATATTCATATTTATGGGGATAAGATAAAATGAAGTACTTGGGGGTATGGATTAAAAAGGATTCTAGTGTGGCAGCTAAGGATATGTGGGGAAGAGACTCAATATAATATAAAAGCTGAGAAACTAGAAGCTCTGTTATATGGATATGGATAGCAAGATACAAGCAGTTAAAATGTTTTAGTTCCTTTAGTTTTATACACAGGCCAGGCATATTTTTATCAACCAGAGGAGAAGTTGCAGATAGCAATTAATAAAGAGATGAAGGATTTTATCTAGGATAGGAGATGGCAAGAGTTAAGTGGGATAAGCAGATTGTTCCAATTGAACAAGGCAGTTTAGGTTTAACCAATTTGAATGGGATATTTCAGAGCTGCACAGCTAAGGCTGCTATACATAGCACAAGCAGAAATCAATAATTCAAAATGGAAAGGGATGATGAAACACGGGGAAGCTCAAGAAACAAGGGGAAACTGGGATTTTGGATGGAGATCCTTAAGGAGAATGACCATGCAGAATATTATATTCATAAAGTAGCAGAAAGTGTTATACGAATTAAGCCAACACAGGAATGGAGAAAGGAGGTTCTGCCAATAGGGATGACTGCAATTAGGGATACAGACAGCTAGAATTTATTGCAGAAAACTGGTAAAAGAAAATGTATTGGGTGCAAATAATTAGAAGGGGAAAGGTAATAGAATGGGAAGAAGCCAATAATTTATTTCGACTGCAGGATAGAGATTGTGTTCTATAGCAAGGATTCATATCAGATTATAGGCAAAGAGAAAGAAATAGGGGATCCTAAGCAAAAGACCAGCACTGATAGATGTTTTGGTAGAACCTAGAACAGAAGCTCCTGTTAAAAAAGGAATAATTAATAGAGCATAAAAATATTGCATGATAACTAATAATCAATCAGAGGATGTTAGAAAGGACTGGGAAGAGAGATTGGATAAGCAATTCACTTAAAAACAATGGAGGAATATGTATGTCTCCCAAATATGCAGCAAAGTCTACAAGATTAGGATCTTTGCTTGGAAGTGTTTACGTAAGTATTTTTATACCTCAAGCAGACCCCAAAGTCTTTTTCCTCAGGTAGACAGCAAATGTTGGAAGTGTGATGAGGAAGAAAAAGGTAACTAGGAAGATATTTTCTGGGAGTGTAATGCGTTGGGAGACATTAAAAGATTCCCTGCAGACTGCTATGTCAGAGATACTGGGTGAGCAAATTAGTGGAACTAAGGTAATGATTTTTTGACCTATGATATAGAATCAGAATTGACTAGTCATAGTAAGGCCTTGCTGAGTCTATGTTGGCTGCCAAAATGCAATTCCTATAAAGTGGAAATCAAAATCTAAACCAACTTTACTAAAAGTAGTGAATATAGTAAGAGAGATAAAAGAACTGGAATTGAGATCTTTATAAAAGTGTATGAGCAAATTAAATAGGAAAAAAAATGGAATTGTGAGAACAATACATGTAGAGGAGGTATAAAGGAATGCAGGATTTGAATGAGCTATGTAATGTATGACTGACAATGACTGGATAGATGTTAAGTGATGTATGTTTGCAACTGAAATTATGTCAGTATGGTTTGTTTTAATTTACATAAATTTATGACTGCCAATGTCATAAGTGATAATTTAATAAAGGTGTTTCTTGTTAAAAAAAAAAAAAAAAAAAAAAACATTACCTGTCAGTAAGTTCTTGAGATTCCCAGCCAATGCCTCAGTTCTACTTCTAGGCCTCCTTCAGGAATTCATTTTCAATGTAATAATATCTTGTCCCACTATACAAACTTTCCCTACTCTTGAGCATCAGGAGCTTCCTTTGCAATGTTCCTCAAATCGTGTATGGTGGGTTCTGAGAGCTAATTCTGTCTCCACTACTTTTTTAAGATCCTTCCCAGTTCCACTTCCAAAGGGTGCAGTATATTACAACCAGTGTGGCTCAGATTCAAGTATAAAGAAAACTAAAGCTTGGAAACAAACTGAAGCCCAAAGAAGCAATACTACTGTGAACCATAAATGTAATTCTCATGAAAAAACAAAGAAGAGCTATCATCCAACATACGAATCACAGAAGATTGAGAGACTTCATCAGATTCAAACCTTAACTAAAGAACCACACATTTAAATATAGGAATCGTCACAAGATCAAGATAATACATCTATAAAAATGTATTACACTTCATTTAAAAAAACACCTTGCATACATTTAAGAGGCATATAAATCAATAACTTAAAATTTATTTAAACAAACTACTCCTTTCAATTTAACATTTTCATATTAGTTTTAATAAACACTTATAATTTACTTGGGCATTTAACCCTTTCCTCCATGTATCCAGCATGATTTGCCACTTATATTCAGAGCAATTTAATGCATAGTCTCTGTTACCTCCCCTAAAAGTGAATGGTACTTGTTCCAAAAAAAAGAAGTTATGTACTCACCATAACATTTCAGCTGAGTTGTTGTTCATTTGTCTTCAACCTGTAGGTTCCCGGATCTGACATGGCTGCATATCCAGCATCTGATCCGAGATCAAAGCTCCTCCCGTACCCATAATCCCCTTGTCTCCTTCCTCCCTTCAGATTGAGTCTGCTGCCCAACTTAGCATCCATACCCAATCCAAAACCTTGTCCCATACTAAATGTCTGCATAAGCAAAAAAGGAAGAGTAAAAGGCACCCTCGAGGTGACCACATCCTCAACACACCAGACCACCACACAGTCTGTGCAAGGCAGGGGGAATGAGGGAGGGATGGTTGAAGACAAATGAAGAACAACTCAGATAGAACGTTATGGTGAGTACATAACTTCTTTATCTGAAGTTGTCTTCATTTGATCTTCAACCTGTGGGACAGAGTCCCCAGCTACTAAACACCTGGAAGGCCCTCCTGGAAGGATATTGTGGAGCCAAAGGATGCCCTATTCCTGGATATGATGTCCAACTTATAATGCAAAATGAAGGTGCGAGATGAAGCCCAAGTGGCTACAGAGCAGATATCATCTAATGAAACTCTGGACCAAAAGGCCGCTGAAGTAGCCATATATCTGGTGGAATGTACCTTTACAAGACCTGGTGGGGATAAACCCTTGACAGAAGATGCCTGAATAATACACTGGGAAATCCAACAGGCAATAGTGACCTTAGATATTGGTTTTCCCAAAAAGGGTTTAGAGTAGGAAATGAAGAGCTGGTCAGTTTTGTGAAAGGATTTAATCCTGTGCAGGTAAAAACGTAACTGTCTGTGCACATCCAGCAAGTGCAACTTATATTCTCCCTTGTTCTGAAAATTTGAGAAAAAACTGTAGATTAATCACCTGATTAACATTGGACTCTAAAGTTACCTTACAGAGAAAGGACAGATTAGTAAGCAAGGATACCCTATCCTTATGAAAAGCCATATAACAGGGTTTTGACTGACAATGCTTGCAATGCTAAAACCCTCCTGGCAGAAGTAATGGCAACCAAGAAGGCTGTCTTCCAGGACAGAAATTGTAGATCCACAGAGGCTGCAGGCTGAAAGGGAGATGGGACTAGAGCTTGTAAAACTAACATAAGATCCCACGGAGGTGTTGGGTCCTTCACTGGGGGCCAAAGAAGAAAGGTGCCTTTTAGGAAGGCTTTGCAAAGCTTAGAGGATGCTAAGGAAGCCATATCACCTACATGAAAATTAGAAATTGCTGCAAGTTGGACCTTGACTGTAGAAGAACTGACACCTTGCTGAAAAATCCCTGCCAAAAATTCCAAAATTGCAGAAACTGGGGGAGTGAAGGGATCTAGGGAGCACTGCAAAGCCCAGATAGAAAAATGTTTCCATTTGCTGGAGTACACCTTTCTACTGGAAGACTTATGAGCCGCCACCAGGATCTTTTTGACAGGGGAAGATAAATCAGGAGTCCTTACTATCATGGGAACTTGAGCAGCCAAGCAGTGAGCTTCAGACTGCCCAGGTCTGGATGGGAACAGTGAGCTTCAGACTGCCCAGGTCTGGATGGGAAATCCCTGACGGATGAGAAATAAAATCCAGAACTGGATCCAACATCCATGATGAAGCCACCAGATGAGACCACAGACAGGGGAACCAGACTTGACATGGCCAGAATGAGGCAATGAGGATAACTAAGCTCCCCAGCCTGTGAGCATTCTGAAGGAATTTTGGAATCAATGGAAGAGAAGGATAAGCACACAAAACACCAGGGGGCCAAGCATGAATCAGAGCATCTCTGGAGACTTCCCCCAGTGGAGGGTTCAGAGCGAAGAACTCAATGCATTTCTCATTGGAAGGAGAGGTGAAGAGATCAAAGCAAGGCTTACCCCATTTGAGAAAGATCTGATTTGCTACCGAAGGATTCAGAGTCCACTTGTAAGGCATCAAAATAGAACCATTGAGCCTGTCTGCTAGAATGTTGGACCTCCCTGGAATGTGCGTTGCCACCAGAAACCAGCCGGTGGAGATCGCCCACTCGCATGGCTTTGCAACACAGATGGCAAGACCTGGATCCCCCTGTTTGTTGATGTACCAGACCACAAACATATTGTCCACTTGGATACCAATCATCCCAGGGGGAAGATGGGCATGGAGAGCCTCTGCAACGGTAGAAGCACCACCCTCATCTCCAGGATGCTGATATGCAATCTGGTCTCGTAGAGGGACCACATACCTTGGACTATCCTTACCGAGCAGTGCCCTCCCACCCTAGTAGGGAGATGTCCGTAGTCACAGTGGCCGAGGGGAAAGGCGAAAGAAACAAACAACCCCGAACCAGGTCCGGAAAATGAATCCACCACAGAAGAGAGTCCTTGCACAATCGAGAGACTCAAACAGGATGAGACAAGGAGAGATCTACTAAAGACCATTGGACCCCGAGGGTCCACTGAAGAACCCGCATATGAAAACATGCCATAGGTAAGATATTGATCATGGCTGTCATGGACCCCAATGCCCTTAGTACCATCTCCGCTGTCGGTGACTGAGTTTGAAAATGCAAAGGACATGTAGCTTCAAAGACTGAATCCTCTCCAAGGTAAGAAAGACTTTGGTTTGAATTGTGTCTAATCGAGCCCCAGTGAACTCTAACACTTGAACTGGGGCCAGTGATGACTTGTTGAGATTGATGGTAATGCCCAACCACTGGGCTAAGAGAAGAAAGGAATCCCTCGCTTGACTGAGCTCATGCCTGGAAGGGGCAGTGAGAAGCCAATCATCCAGGTAGGAGAAGACCTGTATGCCCTGGACTCTCAGGTGAGCTGCTACCACTGCCATCACTTTGAACACCCTGGTGGCTGTGGTGAGACCAAAGAGGAGCACTCTGAACTGATAATGATTGGCCCCCAGTGAGAAGCAGAGGAGCCTCTGAGTGTGGCTGTCCATTTTGGTATGGTAGTATCCATCTTAAAGGTCGATCGAGCATATCCAATCATTCTCCTGCAGGAAGGGCAGGAAAGAAGAGGGTGACCATTCGTAATTTCGTCTTGCCCACAGACAGGTTCAAGGTGGAGAGATCCAGAAAGGACATTAAGTCCCCAGTCTTTGGCACCAAAAAGAATCTGGAAAAAATGCTTAACCTGGACTGGTCTGGGAGGAGGGGTTGGATGACTCATTTTTCTAGCAGCTTTGCAATTTCTAGTGCTGCATCCTCCCTTTGCACGGGTGGAATGTTTGGGAGGTGTCTGGGTGGAAGAAGTGGCATGAGAAAGGGGATTGAATAGCCTCTGGATATAATTTGCAACACCCAACAATCATCCATGATGGACTCCCATGATGTTACGTGAAGCGATAGTCGACCCCTGACTGCCTCTCGAGACGAGCAGTCAGGCAACGCTTCAGGATTGCTGCACGGGTCTCTGCGAGAAAAGTTCAATGGACCATTGATTTCTTGGACCCCCTCTGCATCTAGGGTGGCATCTATCAGAACTTCCTCTGCCCCTGGAGGAAGGAGTCCCAAGTATCCTGGGAATAGCTCTGAGATTTTCAGAACTACATCTTCTTGGCCCCTCGCTGATTCCACGAGAAGGTTCATTGAGGGACCAAAAAGTGGATCCTGCTGGCAGTCTTCCCGTCCTTCTCACTCTGATCTAAAGTGTCACGTACTAACTTCCCAAAAAGGAGGAACCATCATACGGGACATTCATGAAAGATGCTGTAAAGGGTTCTGAAAAGGCACAGACCCAGAGCCAGGCATGGCGCCTGATGGTGACACCTGTACCTGTAGCTCTAGTGGTGCCCTCAGTTGAATGGGAGAGGAAATGCATAGAGGTGCTAGCAACAGATGTCAGGGTGGGCATCCGAGAGGAGAACACTGTCTTGTCCTCCACTGACATGGACCCGGGGAGAAGACTTGGTGACCTCCTTGACCAGGTCTCGCTGCAACCTAACATTGAGCACTATATAATTCAGTTCATGCACAGAAAAGTCCACTGAAGCATACACCCGCTTCTCAAAATAGTCCATCATCCTGGACTCTCGGTCAGGAGGGTGGACAATGGAGCTCTCCTGAGCAAGCTCCTTCTTAGTGGTGGCTGACACCACCATGGCATCAACAAGGGATCCCTTAGTCCAATGGGTCCTGTCTGAAGGAGGACTCCAAATATTTTCTGGGCATTTGGGGATGGGCTCCACTTTGTCCGGTTCCTTCCACGCTCGAGATGTAGCAAGATCCACCAAGGGATATGCAGGAGGGGACACCCAGAAAGTAGAGGGTCCTGCGCCAAATGCCTCCCGGAACACCAATTCGTCCGAGTTAGGTTTTTGGGCAGACCACCCCCCCATGTTGGCATAGGTTTTCCATGATGTCTCCAAAGGAGACATCTTTGGGGGTTGAACGGGGGGAAACTTCCCCTTCCTCCAAATCTGTGTCTTCCATGAGGGACTCTGGTGGGGAGTCCAAGTGCCTCCTTTTTCACGTATGCTTGTGAGGAACCCCCTCAGTGGGGGTCTCTGGGGAAGACTCGCCAATGTCTCGCTGCTCCCAAGAGGGAGCACCCTGGGACAAAGAGGCAGCAGGCTGTCCCTGAGATGGGAGGATGGCCAAGTCTGCGCCAGAAACAGGGAGCCAGGATGGACTGTGAAGACGAGATCATCATGGGTCTCGAAGGGATCAAGACAACCCTCTCCACCACATAAAAGGCCAAAGGGGAATGGATTTCCTGAGAAAGCACAAGGGTCGGAGCCGTAACCCTCTGACCCAACTGGGGAGCAGGAGCCGAACTTCCAGGTGCTGAAATACCAAGGGGTAGGCTCTGCTCCAAGAGGCTTGGAGTCAATGCCCTCCCCTCGGATCTGGTGCCGAGGCTATGGCTCATGAGCTAGTTGGATCTGACTTGGTCAAGGCCACAGCTAGCGTCAAGGTACAAGGTACCACAGGAGCTGACCCCTCGACATAGAGTGTCCTCAGATCCAAGGGCTCTGAAACTGGAGGTCAGATTGGAGAAGGCGTAATAGGTATGAATGTGGATTGCATGCCCCTCACTCCGGTGGAAGGGGGGGCAGGCAGGACTCCCAACTGTATCTGGGTGTGGATAAATTTCTACATAATCCTATCCATCTCCACTTCAAAAAGGCTATGGGTGGAGCAAGAAGAGGCCATCGACACTGGTCTAGAGGGGCGGTGAGGGGAAGCCTGAGCCAGCGATCGGTTTCAAAGCTCCTCTGACTCTGGAGAGAACTGAGAGGAGCGGAGCCAGGGAGACTCCATCCTCGGAGCCAACCTAATCTTGGTTTGAGGGCCTGCCAAAGCAGAGTGATCCGGGGATTACTTCCTGGACCTGTCTTTGGTCTTGGTTGTTTTGTCTCCATTCCCAGACCCTCTTACCAGGAGGTTGAGTCCCAGAAGCCGGGGCAGAAGAGGCCTGTGCCCCTGTGGTAGGAGGGGGAAGAAGGACCTTCAAAATTAACTTATTTCTCCTGTCCATCAGTGCCTGGGGATTAAACCCAGCACAGACGGAACAGGAGGTATCTAAATGGGCTGCCCCAAGACAGTCAATGCATAGAATGTGGCCATCAGCTGGAGAGAGCTTATGGCCACACACTGTGCATTTACAGAAGCCTGGTTTTGGGGGTTTCAGACATACTCCCAACAACACGGCCTAACACACTCACATAGACAGAAGAGATAGAGTTCTTTTTTTTAAACTGACAGAGACTGCAAGGGGAGATAATAGAGGAACAGAAAAAAACGGGAACAATATATTTGAAAAAGTCACTTACCCAAAAAGTTCAGCAGAGAGCACGGATCGCAATGTGGACATGAGCGCAGCAAACAAGATCTGAAGGAAGGAATGAGACAGGGGCATTATGGGTAGGGGAGTAGCTTTGAGCTCAGATCAGATGCTGGATATGTGGCTGTGCTGGATCCAGGAACCCACAGGTTGAAGATCAAATGAAGACAACTTCAGATCAGTAATTGTTTTGTTGTTTAAGTCTGACATACTATAGAGTGCTTGAATAACCCATTTGTCACATTGCTATTTTTATAAAATTAATATGCTCATAAATCCTGTCCCTTAACCTATGTTGGCCTTAATCTAAAACTTTTCAAAGGACATACACATTGCAATGCAAACCAAGTATGTAAAACTATATGTGTAAAATCCACTGATTCACCAATTCTGATGGTATGTCTACAGTTCAAACTCAACCCTTCTAATAAAAACCTACATATATTACAAGATTTATATTTGAACATTTCCTTTTTGATGTCATTCCCCTTGAACAAATGTTTGAGTATTATATTTTTACATCTCTTATTTTTAAAAATAGGACCAGTACCAATTTTATTGAAGACATCTTTACTTCCACCCAAAATTCTCTAATTGTTACTTATTGTTTTTTTTTATTGCTACTGCATCAAAAAAAAAAACATTGTGTCACTTGTCTAGTCAGGATGAAGTAGATGAACACTGTGGGTTCTGTTCAAGCAGCTTTAGTATATACGAACATAATCATATACAAACTAGCTGTCTCATAAATAGATATTCACACTCTGGCTGTACTCACAAAATAGCACTGAAGCTATCACGTGCCTGCTGCTCATATTCCATGTTCAGGTCTTTAGAAATGCTTCTTAAAGGTACAATACATCTGTTATTCTACATCCTCCCTCTTTGAGAAATGACATTGACACTATTGACTGACATGCTATAGGTTACAAAGTAAATTTCCATCATACAATTATACAAAACTATATACATATATCTATACACATATATACAACTACGTCCCAGTTGCTGTGCATCTCACACTGGGCCTGGAGAAATGACAAAATCGTGTGACATTTAAATTGGAATTGGGATTAACAACTGGGATCGTCTGTGCTGAATGTTCAAACTTAGGGACGTTATGAACATCAGAAATTGTAGTGGGAATCAAGATACTTTCTGGAATGGGAACATTGTATCACAGGAACAATGCTGCGATAACGGTTTGAATACCGGAAGTAAATGTCTGTGGTTCCTCCTGCACTCCACACCCTCAGATTTAACAAGACAGGATTTCGGTTCTTCACATATATTTGTTACTTGACCAATATGGGCAAAACCTTTTGCTGTTTGTATCTTCACTGTGTCTCCTTCCTTTCAATAGACGAAGAAATCTGCTCGATTTGTCAGAGCTGGACTTCTGGAAAGAACTCTTTCTAAACAATTGGGCTTTGATTGCTTTGTTGTTTTTAGCTGTAGGCCTCAATAAACTGGAACTGATAGGCAATGTTGTTCTGTTTTGCCTGGACAGAAGTCTTTGAGCCAGTGAGCCAAACATATCATCATGGTTATGTTTCTGAGATTGAGTAAGTTCAAAAAGACATTGGTATTGTCACAATTTGACTTCTCAGGTAATTGCTATGCACTCTATGCTTCATGTTCAATATCATTTGACTGCGGATATTCTGGACTACTGGTAATGTACAAAGTCCCATTCTCTTGCAAATTTCTGAAACAACTGACTGGTAAATCAGGTACCATTGTCAAAGATAAGCATTTCTGGACTTCCATGGACTGAGAAATTATGTTTCAACTTGGTAATAACAGTAGCAGTAGTTAGGTTAGGTAGTAAATTGATCTCAAACCAGTTCAAATAAGAGTCTACCAGTACTAAGTAATGTTGACTGTTCCACTCAAATATGTCAGTGGCTACTCTGACCAAGGTAGTTCAGGAACTTGACTTAGCTGAAGTGGTTCTTTTTGCAAATGCAGTTTAGTACTATTGCATACTGAAAAAGAAGGAAATACTCTATCAATGTCTTTTGCTAGAGAAGTCCAAAATACTAGTCCTCTCATCCTTCTTTTGATAGCTTCTGAACCTGGGTGACCATAATGCAAAATCTGGATATATTTGTATTGTAAGGAAGCAGGAACAACAATTTTAGGACCTTAGAAAATAATGCCATCTGTAACACCCCAACACTGGCCCAGTAATCAAGGAGCCTCAATTCTCACCACTGGCAACAGTGAGGGATGTACACACTGGAAAGATGACAAGTACACACACAGTCAAGTCCAGTTTCCCTTAAGAGCACACAAAGACCACAGTCAGTCTGGGGCTGGTTTCTGCCTCTTTCTCCAGATTCACAGTAAGGCTACAGGGTTGAGATCTCAGCTTAGTGGCCAAGTCAAAACCTCCAGCACCCTCCCCTTCCAACTAGTGTTGAGTCCCTGCCCAAATAGCTGACACACACACACAATCACTTTGAGGTTTGATTTATATACAAGCTACGCACTCCTGGGAAATCCTGGCACAGGTTTACTAGCTGTGCTACCTTCTGCCCAGGCTATAAGGTAGTTTTCACTGCCATCAGCCACTTTAAGGCCCTTAACAAAAAGTGTCCAATCCTACTATGCAATGTTACTACTAATCCAAATGGTAGTTTGACCAAGAGCAAGCTAATTAGGAGTGGCCTGTACAGTGTCACCATATAGATATGCAAGTACGCCAAGAGCTTAAATATCTCTAAACAGACAAGCCACAATTAAAAGGTTTAAATATATTTAATAATAAATAATACAAGTACAAGTCAATACTAAATAAAACTTAGAAAGGCAAACATAAAACTATATAAAAAAGCAATTTTTCATGTGCTTTTACTTTGCTCATTACTAATGAAATGTGGTCCATTAAAAACATTATAGTGGACAATTGGAAAGTACTGGGTAACCAGGACCTTGTGAAAGTGATAGGTACGCAACCTAATTTTACTTTTAAAAAAAAACTAACAACATTAAAAGTTTATTAGAATATGGAGCAAATAAAAAAGGACACTTTAGGTAACTTTATTTTAACTAAAGGGACTTATGCTTGCAATAACTGTAGACAATGCAGGTGCATTAGTAATTCCTCATCAGTAAAGTTCAGTCATATTAAAAGGGCTTATTGGTCAAAAGGTCATTACACATGAGATGGTTGTATATGTTGCACAGTGCCTTTCATGTCCCAGTTATTATATTGGAATGACAACCAGATGTTTAAAAAGAAGGATTTGTGAACATCTTTTAGCCATTAGGAAGAAAGAACAAACCAATGCTTTAGCAAGGCATTGTACTGTATGTGCTGATTTTAAGAAATGTACTTTTTCTGTGATTGATAGTGTTGTTCAAGAGGTATTTACGGGTAACTGTAAGACACTTTTGGAATGTAAAGAATCTCTCTGGCAAATTCATCTTGGGGCAGATTATGCACCCGGTTTAAACGACACTACAAACATCAAGTGTTTTTTGCAGATGAAGCATTGACGTGTAAATAATGTTTTTTTATATATATATATATATATATATATTATGTTTTATATACAAAAAAAGATAGTTGTATATTTACTTTTATATGTCTTTTATACACTTAAGCATTTGTAATGTGAAGTTTTTTGATTTTATGACATCATTTGTCATGTGATAAGTTATTTCATTATAAAAATGGTCTTGTGGGTGGAGTTCAAGTTTTCTGAGGAAGTTCACATGAAATAAAGTGAATGAAAGCGTTAGTTTTGGTGTCCGTGCTTTTTTGGTGTTGTTGGACAGATTTCTACACGTTTTATTAATACTAAATAAGTAATCAGTTACATCAGAGTTCAAAATCACAGGAAATATTTAAAACAACATTGCAGGACAGTCTCAAATAAAGAAAACATCTAAGCTATACTTTACTATATTTCTATCTGAATCTAAGAGAGTTACTATGCCTTAAAAACTTACTTATAGCATGGCACGTGCAGATGTGGTGATGAGTGAATGTTCTTGTTAGGTCAAAGACTAAATGCTCTCTCCCAGATAGTTCTTAAATTAATATCAAATATTACTGCTGGGTTAGCTTGGATGACATCACTTTTTGTCATCTGACTTCAATCCCCAAGCTAAACCCCCTCTGTCAGAGTCTAACAGCATTTTATCATCTCTCTCAGATGTTTGCAGTTCCTGGAAGTCATAAAACAAAACACTTCCACATCTCAAACCTAGTTATTACTTCTCCTTCAAGTCAATACAAAAAACTTCTAGCTCTAGACATTATATCTGCTACTGCACTGAAACTGAGAGAAAACATCTCTTTTATTACATGGTTATGAAACAATTTAATTTTAACTATTTTCTCTGAATTTTTTCAAGTTAACCTCCTGGGTTCCACTTTCCATTAAACATATACATCTAAACAGTCACAATAGTTTAAATACATTTCTGTTCTAAGCCAGCAGAGCATGCTGTTGTTACATTTTAGCTCAGTACTTTACATACACTTCTGTATAAATCATATTATTCACAAATGACATACAATTATTTACAAAATTCCCGATAGCTGGGATGGCAGTGTGACACATCTTCCATCAACATCTCATCTCTGTAAGGAAAGTAGAGTTACACCAGGTGGTACACTAGATTGCTTTGATGGACAACCAACATTAATGTACTGGTTGAGCTTTTGCAAAATTGGGTCAGACTTTGTATGATTTCTTAGCCATCAAGTCTTATGGTAGAAAGATTATGCACTTCCATGACATCAAAGTCAGAATGTTCTGCGTCCAGCTGTTATGTTGTATTTCTGGGCAATCAGGATAAGGTATCAGCCAGATAAAGAAGTTTGCCCTTTGTATAGACCATTTTGAAGTTGTACTTTTGTAATTTAAGCATCATTGTTTGCAATCTCGCAGAAGCTGAATGCATAGGCTTCTTTAAAATAGTAACCAGTGGTTGATGATCAGTTTCAATCTGAATATCACGACCATAGATATAATCATGAAACATGGAACATGCAAACACTATTGCCAAAAGTTCTCTCTCAACCAGAGCATATTGCATTTCAGTTTGGGTAAGGGTTCTAGATGCACAGGCTACTGGTCTACCCTCTTGAATAACTGCACCAAGACCAAATGTTGAAGCATCGCAGGAAAGAGTTACTGGTTTGTTGACATCATAGTGTCTTAATGTTGGTGGAGTAGCTATTTTCTGCTTAAGGTCTTTAAATGCTCTCTGGTGATGTTCTAACCATGACCATGTAACATTCTTGCATGTTAGCTCTCTCAAAGGTGCTGTCAACTCACTGAAATCTGGTATAAACTTGCCTAAAGAGTTGACCATACCAAGAAAATGTTGTAAAGCTAGTACATTACCTGGTGCTAGCATCTCAAGAATGGCTGCTTGCTTGGACGGGTCTGGTCTCAAGACAATGCTAATAAATAAATGACCTATAAATAAATGACCTATATATGTCATTTCTGGTAGTCTGAATTTGTATTTTAGAGGACTGATCTTTATGTTCACTTCATCTCTTAAGATTTCTGTCATGCTCTGCTTTACCATTGCCTCCAACTAACAAATCATCCACTATTATGCCACAAGGATAACCTGAAAAAAATTGCTCTACTGCATGCTGAAAGATTTCACTTGTAGAGTTTATTCAAAATGGCATCCTAAGAAATCTGTATCTTCCAAATGGGGTACTGAAAAGTAGTCAGTAATGAGGATTTGCGATCAATCATCACTTGCCAAAATGAACTTTTTGCATCTAAGACAGAAAAAACAGTGGCATTCGGTATTAGAGCTGCAATTTCTTCGACTGTACACATAGGATAATGTGGTCTTTTTAATGCTTTGTTTCTATCTCCTGGGTCAATGCATACTCTGATTTCATCTGAGTCTTTTTTCTGAGCTGCTACCATGGACGACACCCATTCGGTAGGTTCTATAACTGGACAAATTACACCTTGCTGCACCATTTTGTCCAACTGAGCTTTGACTTTATGCTGTATAGCTATTGGAACTTTTCTTGCTGATCTGACTACTGGACTGATCTCTGGGTCCAAATTCACAGAATGCACAACAGGAAGTTTGCCCAGCTTGTCATCTAAATCATCAGCATACTCTGAAAAAATAGTGTTAATAAAGCTGGAACTGGGCATGAGCCTGTTTGATAAACCTCTCTGGCAAGAGAAAGCAGATTTATTCTCTGTCTCTGAAACCCACTAATGCCTGCACAGGTCTCTGAGCTACATAGAATAATAAGGTATAACAGTTCATGGACACAACATGAAAGCACTACTGAGCCTTTGGTTTGAATTTCACCTCCATAAGCAACAAGTTTCACATAACTGGTCACATTTAGTTGTTTACCAGCTTTCACTTTAGCAAAAGTATCTGCAGACATAACATTACACTTTGAACCAGTGTCTACTTTGAGCTCAGTGGGTTTACCATTGATCTGGACAGTACAAAATACGTCATTCTTTGTCAATAAATCTACTGCATCAATTTTTCACCCATTACTGATACACCATCTACACAGAAAGCAGACTGTTGCAGTTCAACTTGATCAATTTGCTTTTTTGAATGACCCTTCTTTATAACAGTGTGAGGCTTACTTGGTTTGTAAAAGTTTTGAAAATGGTTCCATTTCTTACATTTATGGCATTGCTGTCCAAATGCTAAGCACTTTTCTCTTTTAGACTCATGGTTGGCACCACAACTGTGTCAGTTAAAAATAAAGTTTGATTTGGGCTTTGCTGATTCACCCTTGTACTGCACTGAACATGCTCCTTTAACTGATCTAGTCTTAGAACTTGCTGGAAGATTATGGGACCTCCTAGGAAAACTCTCAGGGGCAGCAGCCGTCATGTGCTTAGGCCTGTTTCTACCTGCCACATATTGCATACTGGCTACATTTGCTCTCGGGCCTGCTGAAACCATGCACTTATCACTTGCAAGCATGTTTGTGTGCCTTTCTGTCACTTCATGAATTTAACAAATCTCAATAGCTTTGCTCAGCATTAAATCACTGTCATGAAGTAAAATCTTTCTCACAGCAGCACTATTAATACCACATATGAGCCTGTCCTTTATTAACTCATCCCTCAAGTCATCAAACTTACACAACTTCGCTTTATGTCTCAGGTCAGTAATATAAGCTGCAAAAGTTTTCCCTTGCTTTTAATCTCATATAAAACAAATGCCTCTCCAATGTAACACTGGCTTGGGGGTTGCACATTTCTTTAAATTTGAGCTTCATACACTCGGGGGGTCTTCCCTTGATTCAGCCTGTACAACAACAATTTGCCCCTTCACCTTCATATATTGCTGGTGCATATACAAAATGAATGCTCCCTTTCAATGGCCTCTGACCCTGCTAGGTTTAGCAAAATGAATGCCCTGGTGCATACATCTTTATCAGAATAAGCTGCTTCTATGAATATAAAAACTAGGACCACGTAGTTGCAACAATTAATATATCACACTGAAAAAAACACTGTGGAACCAAGAACCAGCAGCTCGAACCATGATAATAAATAAAAAACTTTTTTTATTTTAAAAACAATATAAAAGGTTAGGCGCTTTCATCTAAGATACTAGACTTCATCAGAACACATAAAACAAATAAGATATTCCAACCAATGGCATTCACATTTTTGCATTCAGACAACCCCCTATTACATCATTTCTTCCTATTAAAAAGGTAAATGTTCAAGCCTTCACATAAATCACATCTTGGCTTGTATTATCGGTTTAATGGAAATATTCTCATTTATACCTGGTGCAGTAGTGGCATTTAATAAAATCTACCATCTCACTTCCTTCTCATTTAATAAAGCCTTTAGATTTCCCCCTCTGTGATGTGGGAGTAACACTTCCAGTATACCAAACTTAAACATGTTACCATCAGAATTGTCTCTAGTATGCCTATATAAGGCATTATTAACATCCTCTTTTTTGATGGCATATAAATGATCATATATCCTGTCCTTCAGACGTCGCCCAGTTTTGCCCACTTTTGCTTCTATGAATATATCATACTCTTGCTCACATATTCTCCAATTCTTTGCAATATTCTGATCAAACACAAGTAGTAGTGGTTTGCGAAAACCATCTGCCATATTAATACATCTCAGTGAAAACTTTTGCCAGTATGCATGAACACACATGTACATATGCCTGAAATTTATGCCAGTACTTGTAACTATGCCCAATAGCACAACAAGCCTCTGCATAACTGAACTTTGCAAAATACGTTTCCCAGGCACTGTACCACTCTAGAAATCACTGTATTGTAAAAGTCACTTATTTTAAGAAACATTTCAAATAACTGCACTGTTTGAGTATCAGAGTAAGAAACATTTCGAAGTAATTGCACTTTGCGAATAAACAGTACATAGCACACTGAAATTTCCCCAAAATGGCTGTACTTTGTAACAACTCTGTGCAGTGCAAGAAACACTCTGTAATGGTGGCACTCTGCAAACAGACACACCCAACACAAGAAACTTTACAAAATGGCTGTATTTGAGTGCACTTTATGAAATAGTGGCACTTTACACACAACAAACTCTTTGGAATAAATGCACATAATAAACACACACTGTAAGCACTTTTACACACTTTGAGATGCTTCGAATAACTCTAGTTATACTATTCAAGGCTCCAATCAATACAAAGTAGTAGTTTATGCCAAAACACAGTAATTCACCAAAAAACATGCAGTCGCCTTGCTTTATTTATTCTTAATGTGCTCTTTATTATATTATTTTTGCTCATTTAATTTCTTTTCGTGCCCATTGTATTTTCTTGTGCTCGTTTTAACTATAAACATGCTAGTTTTACTTTAAACATGCTTGTTTTGCAATTCTGAGGTAATTCTGAACCTTTTAAGTGCTTTCCTGATACTTGTTTTATCAAATCTCTTAATTTCAAACATGTTGTTTAATTAATAAACTTTTTTATGCTTCTCATTTGCTTAATAAACATTTTTGTGCTATTTGTTTGCTTAGTGATGGGTTTTGTGCCCTTGCAATGCTCCATTATATCTTTTTTATAAAATACATAGTTTGTGCAGGTTTTCATTACCTTTAATTAATGTCTGGCCTTTTTTGCTCTCAGTTCGCTTCTTTTGTCTTCATGGTTAACTTTGCACCTTGGGTCTGAAAAGCAGTCTCTGGAATCCCAGTTCTGACACCATGTCGCCTGCCTAGTCAGGGTGAAGTAGATGAACACTGTGGGTTCTGTTCAAGTAGATTTATTCTATACAGACAAACATATATACAAACTAGCCATCTCATACATAGATGTTCACACATTGGCTGTATTCACAAAATGGTACTGAAGCTAGCACGTGCCTGCTATTTATATTGCATGTTCAGGTCTTTAGAAATGCTTCTTACAGGTACACCACATCTGTTAGTCTACAATAAGAAAGAGCCATGGCCATGTCCTAACTATTGTCACTACTGATTTGAGTATATGTATAGTATAACTACTACCATTACCTTCTTCACAAGTAAACTAGATTGCAGCATCAACCACAACCACTGGGTAACCCTCTTCATAAACACATCTTTTAAATCCTTGTAAACAGCAAACAGAATCACCTGTTCTGTAGTGAAACCCTTTGTTCTAATGCAGATACTGCTAATTAGACCTTTCATATTGTGTGGTTGCATACTTTTGTAATGTGTTACTAGACACATTCTTTTAAGAAACACTAATGTCTGGTCCTTTGGTGACTCTATTCTTGTGTACCATAGTGTCAAGAAAACAAGTTCTGTCATGACCATCTGGCTTTTGTAAGACAAAAAATCCTTCATTTTACCTTGTGTCCCGTCCCACATTAAAAAATGTCATCAATAAAGTGACAATACACCTTTACTTTCTCAAATAATGTACAGGTGTACAAATAAACTTTTTCCCAGAAGGTCATTACAAAACTGGCAAAATTAGAGGCTATTGTTGCACCCATAGCAACACCTGTTTTTTTTACTGATAAAACTGTTTCAATGAAAATGAAAAAAATACAAGTACCATTTCCATACATTTAACTTTAAAAAATGAATCTCCTGCGCTGTGTAATCACTATCCTGTAACAAAATATGAGATGCCCATCTCCTGTGGAATAACATCAATCATAACCAGGAGTTCTGTTTTTTGAATTGTTTTTTACAATCACTTTAAAATGAAAGGACTCTCTTATATAAGATGTACTTTGAAATGTTTAAATACTAAAATTGGTTTAAGCTTAGAGTCTAAATGGGGGGTTGTTACTTTTATAAATCTTGGGAATACCAAATCAGACACCTATAATAGGATCAGATACTTGGAAAAATATGTACGTTTTCTGTCAACATAACTTGCATAAGTGAATCATACAACCAAGTGCCTTTCTTCCTATAAATTTTAAACACGTGTACCTTAGTAACTTGTTTGTAACACTCAGCATCACTTAATTCACTTATGTAAAGTATGTTGACAGAAGACATATATTTTTTCAGGTATTACCCCCTACTATAAATGCCTAATTTAGTATCTCCAAGATTCACAATAGTAGTACTACCCTCCCCTTACAGTGAAGAGCTGTAAGTTTGAACCAATTTTAGTATTTGTGGAATTTGCATTAAAAATTGCCAAAGTCCTTCTTATATAAGAAGTTTTTAATTTTAAAGAGATTGTTTCTAAAAATAATTCAAGAAACAGATCTCATTTTCACAATTAGTATTAACTCTTTTTATGCTGCTATAGGATATTCATTACACAGTAGTAGAGGAGATAAAATTTTTAAGTGAATGTATGGAAATGGTACTTGAAAATAAGTTCCTTGAAAATGAAACATTTGTTATATCAGCAAACATATTGTTATGGGTGCAACAGTGGCCCCATAATTTTTCCAATTTAATAATGGCCTTTTAGGGAAAAATATTTGTACACCTTTATTATTTGAGAAAGTAAAGTTGCATGTCGCTTTATTTTTTAAATTTTGGATGGGACACAGGGTGATGAATGATCATGATAGAACTTGTTTTCTTTGCTCATTTAATCTCTTTTCGTGCCCATTATATTTTCTTGTACACAGCTAGACATTAGTGCTTTTTATAAGAATGTGTCTAATAAATTGTTGCATTACAAAAGCATGTGCCCACATCATATGACAGAAGGTCTAGTCAGAAGTATGTGTTAAAACCCAAGGGTTTAACTACAGAAGAGGTGGTTTTAGGTGATGTTTGCTTGCATTTAAAGGGTGGGTTTGTGAACAGGGGTGACGCAGAGGCTGTTGTTGATACGGTTATCAAGCCTGTCTGTGAAGAAGATAATGGTAGTGGTCACACTATAAAAAAAATAAATGAGTCAAAAGAGATAATAGGTGGGCCATGGCACTTATTCTTTGGATTCAGGAGTGATAAAAAAGCAGTAACAATATGTTTTCATTAAATTGATAATGATCCTATTTTTATCAATAAGAGATTTTAAAATATCAAAACTATTTTTGAAAATAGTACTCAAAAGTTTGTTCAAGGACAGGACATAAGGGAGATGTTCAAATGTAAATCTTGTAAGATGTGTGGGTGTGTATTAGAAGGTTTGAGTTTGTTCTGTAGTAATAGTACCCGAACATACGAGGTTAATGGATTTTACACATGTAATTCTACATATTTGGTTTACATTGCAATTTGTATGTTCTGTGAAACGTTTTATGTTATTAAGACCAATAAAAGGCTAAGCACAGGATGTTTGCTATTTTTATAGCATTAATAAGCTCAATGTGACCAATGTGTTATTCATGTACTCCCTCTCATGTCAGAATTCTATATATATGGTTTTGGAACAAATACCAATCAGTATTAGGGGAGGTAACAGAGATGATGCACTGAATATAAGTGACAAATCATGCTGAACGTGTGTAAGGGTGAAATGTTGGGCTAAATTATAAATGTGCATTAAAACAGAACAGGAAAATTTTAAGTTGAAAGTAGTAGTTTAAATTTTAAGGTGCTGATTTATACATCTCTTAGATGCTCAGGTAAGAGCCGCTCTCTCCAAAGCAAAAAAACACAGCATCAATGGGACCAGATGGTGTCCCGGGCTGCGTCCTACATGAACTCCAAGAAGAGCTAAACCCAAACATAAAACTACTGTTCAATCTCAGCCTTACTACAGGATATGTGCCCAAAAAGTGGCGTACAGCAACAGTGGTCCCTCTCCATAAAGGTGGTGCCTCAACGGATCCTGGAAACTATTGCCCCATAAGCCTGACTAGCTTGGTCTGCAAAGCTATGGAAAGGATCATCATGGACCTCATAAATAAAGATATTGGGGACCTACAAACACTGGATCCTACCCAGTTCGGCTTTGTTAAGGGCAGATCCTGCCTCAAACCTGGTTGATTTCTTTGAAACAGTCACCAAGGCCATTGACGAGGGGAAGGTGGTCCACACAGCCTACCTGGACCTCGCAAAAGCCTTTGATACAATACCCCACTCGGGCATTATAGATAAGCTCACCAGCTTAAATATAAACCCCTATGTCACTAGATGGATTGCAAACTGGCTCAAGGACAGAACCCACATGGTTAGAATTGCTGGAGCCATGTCAGACTCCAAACCAGTTACAAGTGGTGTCCCACAAGGCTCAGTCCTGGGAACTCTCTTGTTCGGTATATATTTCTCGGAGGTACAGGCCAACACGGAAGGACTGTGGCTGACCAAGTTCGCAGATGACTGCAAACTGGGCGCCATAATCGACTCTCCAGCCGACAAAAGCATCCTCCAAAAGGGCCTCATAGAAACAGACAACTGGTGCCAGAGCCACGGCCTCAAACTAAATGCCAAAAAGTGTATAGTCATCCCCTTTGGCAAAAACAAAGTTCCCACAAATTACCACATAGGTGGTAATCCATTAAGTACAGAAGTAGTAATTAGGGACCTGGGGACCCAAGTTGATAGCAATCTCTCATTTGACAACCACGTGGCCAAAGTGGTTAGAAAAACATTTTATATAGCCCACCTAATCATGAAGGGATTCACATCTAGATCAGGGGAGGTCATCGTGCCTCTTTACTCATCCCTCATCAGACCCATAATTGAGTACAATGCCCCTTTTGGGATGTACCTTACCAGACACCTGCAGCAACTGGAAAGACCCCAAAAGTACCTCACCAAGAGGATCAAAGGGCTCAAACAGATGCCATATGCTGCCCGGTTAAAGAAACTCCAGCTCTACTCAGTGGCATACCGCCTGTTCAGAGGCGATCTGTGCCTGACGTATAAAGCCATGTCCAACCCGAATTAATGGACATGCTGCACCTCAGAAAATCCAAATCCCATCGAGCTACGCGCTTGAGAGACTTGAACCTCAGCACTGAAATAAATAGGACATGCTGGAGGGACAGATTCATAACCCAGAGGCTCCCTTCACTCTGGAATAAAATCCCAGTCCAGGTTAGGCAGAGTCCCTCATTGACTCTCTTCAAGAGGAATCTTGATGAGTGGATGGGAGATCGTAGGTTTACCCCGGGTATCACTTCTGTGTCACTGTTAGACAGAGGCACAGTATACTAACCTCGAAAAAGGGCATAGCAAAATAAATTTAAAATGGGCGGCGAAAGCCAAACACATTCTGGCTAGGCTTATAAATGCCCTAGGGCAGATAGCCTAGTATGAACCTATGTATGCAAGATGTTTTTAAAAAAGTGTAATAAGGTTTCAAGACATTTGACCTCAATCATGTGACAGTTCCTATATTTAAATGTGTGCTGGTTTAGTTAAGATTTAAATCTGATGAAGTCTCTTAACCCTGTGTAATTTGTATACGAGATGAAAATGCTTGTTTTTTTTTTTTTTTCATGTAGATTAAATGCTTGGTTCACAATAGTACTGCTTCTTTGGACATACATTTTGTTTCCAAGCTTTAGTTTGCTTTTCATTGAGTTTGTTTTATGATCTTGCAACAGGGCAGCATTTTCAGTTTTGGTTGCATTAGATTCAGGTTTGCTGCTACTTCATTACTCTCATCCTGAAGTAGCTCTTTCCAAAGGAAGTCTAGTACTTTTGGACAGATATGGCTCAGATTTGGGCTTACTGCTACTACTTATCTCTTTGCTTTATCTGTCATTATTTTCTGCTGGAGATGTGGTCACTGGCTGGGTCTCCTCCCTGCTGCTACCCCCATACACTTGCATCCATGCCTGGTTGTATGTAACTGCATGTATACAGTCTTCTACGATATCATCAAAATCATTTTTATTAACAAATCTGCCATATCATCACCAACCACTGCCAAATGCTCGTTTCCTTGCATCTTTTCCCAGTCCAAGTGATGTATGTCCATTGGCAGCTGAAAAGTATCCCTCCCATGACCGTAAATGAAGTGGACTGTCAGGGCAAGCTCATTTTTAACAACTGCAGCCTTATCAACAGTTAAAGGTCAATTCCCTCATTTTTGATCACTATGCTGAAAAGTAGTTATGAAATCCTTCTAACACAACTGATTTTGGAATATATCTCACCTTGGTCAAAGAATGTTGTTGTCTCTCTGTACTCTGTCCTAATTAGACTAACTTTTGAGCACAATGCCCCATTTCGCATGTACCAAGCCAGACATATCATGCAACTAGAAAGGCCCTACAGATTCCTGACGAAAAAGATTATTGGCCTAAAAAGCATTTGCACAAGACAAGACTAAAAGCTCTAGCCCAACACTCCAGCTGTTACAGACTCACGCCTGACATTCCACCATGAAAGACTCTACCCTAATGGATCTCTCATACTTTCATAGGTTCATAGGTTCATACTAGGCTATCTGCCCGAGGGCATTTATAAGCCTAGCCCATCGTTTTGTGGCTTACGCCACCCCTTTAGTATGGGGAACTATACC
Organism: Protopterus annectens; assembly: GCF_019279795.1. Taxonomy (NCBI): domain Eukaryota; kingdom Metazoa; phylum Chordata; order Ceratodontiformes; family Protopteridae; genus Protopterus; species Protopterus annectens. The sequence continues at coordinate 1,213,012,505 of NC_056727.1, forward strand.
CATTATTTTGCTGTGCCTCTGTCGAGCAGTGACACTGAGGTAATTCCTGGGGTATATCTGCGATCTCCCATCCATTGGTCAAGATTTCTCTTGAACAAGGCCAGCGAGGTGCTCTGCCTCACATGTACCGGGATTTTGTTCCACAGCATAGGGAGTCTTTGGGTGATGAATCTATCCCTCCAGCACGTCCTATTAATAGCCGTGTCGAGGTTTAAGTCTCCGCCCTTGTGGCTCTGATGGATCTAGATTTTTGAGGTGAAGCATATTCATCAAATCTGGGTTTGACATGGCCTTGTATGTTAGGCAAAGGTCACCTCTGAGCAAGCGATGGCGACTGAATAGAGCTGGAGTTCTTTCAGTCGGGCAGCATAGGACAGATTTTGAGACCCTTTATCCTTTTGGTGAGGAACTTTTGTGTCCTCTCCAGCTGCTGCAAGTGTCGGGTCAGATACATTCCGAATGGGGCATTGTACTCAATCATTGGTCTGATGAGTGATGAGTAAAGGGAGACTATGACCTCCCTTGATCTAGATGAGAATCCCTTCATGATAAGGTGGGCAATGTAGAAGGACTTCCTAACTACTTTAGCTACATGGGTGTCGAATGACAGACTACTATCAACCTGGGTCCCCAGGTCCCTGATAACTTCTTCTGTGCTCAGTGGATTGCCACCTATTTGGTAGCTAGGGGTAACCTTGTTTTTCCCGAAGGGTATGACTATGCATTTTTGGCATTTAACTTTAGGCCGTGGCTCTGGCACCAGTTATCCGTTTCTGTGAGACCCTTCTGAAGGATATCTGTGTCAGATGTGTTTTCTACTATGGCCCAGTTTGCAGTCATCTGCAAACTTTGTCAGCCATAACCCTCCTGTGTTTGCTTGTACTTGGAAAAGTAGATGCCAAACAAGAGTGGGCCCAGGACTGAGCCCTGTGGGACACCACTTGTGACAGGCTTTGAGTCTGACATGGCGCCAGCAACTCTGACCCTGTGGGTTCTGTCACTCAGCCAGTTTGCAACCCATCTTGTGATGTATGGGTTAACATTTAAGCTGATGAGTTTTTCAATGATACCCGAGTGGGGTATTGTATCGAAGGCCTTAGCCAGATCGAGGTAGGCTGTATGGACTGCCTTTCCTCATCAATGGCTTTGGTGACTGTTTGAAAAAGTCAACCAAGTTTAAAAGGCATGATCTGCCTTTGACAAAGCCAAACTGGGTTGGATCCAAAGTCTGCAAATTCCCTATGTCTTTATTTATGAGGTCCATTATGATCCTCTCCATGGCTTTGCAGATAAGGCTTGTCAAGCTAATGGGCGGTAATTTCCAGGGTCTGTGGAGGCACCGCCTTTGTGAAGTGGGACCACAGTTGCAGTGCGCCACTCCTGGAGTGTATCCAGAGGTAAGACTTTGATTAAACAGCTGTCGTAGCTGTGGGTTTAATTCCTCATTGAGTTCGTGGAGCACACAGCCGGGGACACCATCGGGTCCCATGGATGCTGTGTTTTTGCTTTGGAGAGAGCAGTTCTCACTTAGGCGCTGGAGATGTTTGGGGGCCTGCACTCATTTGGTATAGATATCTCTCCTTTTGGGGGGGAGGCGGGGAGAAGTTTGCACTGAACCTGTCAGCCAGTATGTTGGCAATGTCTGTAGGATCAGTAATCTTCACATCATTTTGAACTAGTTCTGAGCATATCTGGGAGTTTCCTCCTAGGTTTCTAACATAGCTAAAGAAGGCCTTATGATTGTCTTTTGAGTCTTTAGCTATTTTTCTCTCGAAATTTGCTTTGGATGATTTTATGAGAGCTCTTAGTTTTTTACTTATAGTGATCAAGGGTGTCTTACCTTTTAAGGATTTTGCTCTATCTTGTAGTAGCTTCCTCCTTTTGTTGTAGAGTTTGTTTATGGCTGGGGTCCACCAGACTGGACGCTTGCCTTTGGTACAAAGAGTCTTTGTTTTGCTTGGGATTGCCTTATCCATGCAGTCCTGCAGGTGCTGGTAGAAGGCGTTTGTAAGTGATTCAGCGGCTTGAGTATTGTTTTCCGCCGGCTCGGGGGCCTGAAAGGAGACCACACTAGTCTTTAGAAGTGTGAAGTCGGCTTTTGAGAAGTTCTTTACTGTGGTCTTTTTATTTCAGGTGGGGTGGGATGAGGACCTCCAGCGAGATTAGTTTGTGATCTGATCTCACCAGTGAGGGGTATACTTCCGGTGTTGAACATTGTGCTCCCATGTTCGTGATGATGAGATCAAGTATGTTATCTCCTCTTGTGGGGATGGTGACTAGTTGTTCCATGGCATTTGAGTTTATGAATTCCAGGAACTTTTGGGCTAGGGTGTTTGGGCTTGAGTAGTGTTCCCAGTCTATATTAGGGTAATTGAAGTCACCTAGTATGATGGTGTTTGGTGATACATTTATCCCTCTAGTGTTTTCAGGAAGGCCATGTGAGTTTCCTGAGTTTGTGAGGGTGGCCTGTAACATGCTACAATTTGCAGAGCAGTCTTGCCTATGGTTAATTGCACCTGGATGGTCTCCGATGCATCGTGCGTTGCCACCAGTCTTGAGGTGTGGGTGTCCTTGATGAATATGGATACCCCCTCCTTTCTTGGTATTGTCCGGATTTTGGGGCGGAACGCATGATATGAGGTAAAACCTGATAGCGCTGGGGTGCTCTCAGGAGCCTTGAACCAGGTTTCTGTCACAGCACAGACATCGATGTTCTCCATACTGAGAAGGGCCTCGAGTGCGTGCATTTTGAGATTTAGACTTCTGGCATTGAGCAGCATTACCCTTAGTTTTTTTCCTTTTTGTGTTCTAGGGTGGTAGGTTTAGAATTTGAGCCTTGCCTAAAAAGGCACTATGGGGTGGCAAGAGCCTTTGCCAATATCCTGAATCCCAGGGTGACAGGTGCAAGCCGTCCCTTGCGAAGCAGCGTGGCTTGTCCAGCATGTCATCCCAGGCAGACAGATACTGGATCCCCTTTGAATGACACCAGTGTTTAAGCCAATTGTTAAAGCTGATCATCTTATCTCTGTATTGTGGCATCATTCTTGGTGAAGGTAGGATACTGCTCAAGGTCAGGGTCATACCTGCCTGGGCTACATAATCAGAGAGCTCCTCAATGTCTCTTTTCATGTAGTCCAAGGAGGTGCGTCTCAGGTCGTTTACACCAGCGTGGACAATGACTGAGTCATATTTGTACCTGCTGTTGAGAGACCTGAGTGCTTGCGTTATGTGGCGGATTCTAGCGCCCGACAGGCAGCTTACTGTGACCTTCTCCTTACTCAGTCTGGTGAGCGGGACATCAGTGTGTCTGACTATGGAGTCACCAATGACTAGTGTGTCTGGCATTGTGTTTGGCCTTAAGGGCTGTGACTGTTTGACACTCTGACTGTGAGGTCTATGTGTTGCGGGTGTTGTGTTCTGAGGTGGTGGTTGTTTGGGTGTCTGCTTTGGTGGCCTCTGCTGTTTTGGTAGATTTTTGATCAGAGCCGCCGAGTATGTCTTTGTGTGTTTATGTGTATGATTTGAGGTTGTAATGGTACTATGTGAGACTGGGTCTATAGTGTGTGTGGTAACCTTCTCCTCCTGACTGGTCTTGCCAGTCCTATGTTGAGAGAGCTCAGCCTCCAGTTTGGCCGTATAGTTGCATCTCTCGCATGTATTTGTGTTTTGTGGGAGGAGGAGAGGGTTGTCTGTGTACATGAGGCAATTGAAACATTGCCTCAATATTCCCAGGTTCACCAGCTGAGCAGGAGAGGACACTAGCAACTGATCCCTCGACATGCTAGAAGGGTAGACGAAAAACTTAAAAAAAAGATTCCGGGGGACGTGGGTGACCGAGAAATGGGGGGTTGCCTTTTTGGGGTACTATCTATGACAAGAGTGCCGTATCAAGGTAATAAGTACTGTAGGAGCAAGTGCTAGGTTTAATAGATAGAGAATAGTCTACTTGGAGTCAAGTAGAGATGATCTTTTTAGTTATAGGATATGCTGATTTGATCAGTAGTATAGTTCGAGGAAGTTAGTTTTAAGGGAAAATTTGAAGAGTGGACTTTAGGTAGCACGAATAGTTTAAACCTGCTTAACCAGCACTGCCCTAGTGTGCAACAGTGGCAGCTCCGCGCTAAATCGCTCTAAATCGCGCTAATGCGCGTTTTATACCAGGGGGCTGGAAAAAGCTAGAAACTGGCCCAATACGATCAATAAACTACTAGTTACTGGCTGAAACCTCACAAAACTGGACAAAAGGCAGCTCAATGCTTCCCACTCCCACTGGTAAGCAAGGTAGCTTCCCTTCCCCCAAATAAGGCAAGGAAACAGTACACAGGAACTACAACCAAAGCCCAGGAATCAGCAACTCTGAAACTGGACTAAACTAGTAAAGCAGGAAAAACAAGAGATATTTTTTCTTTTTTTTCACAAAACAGGCAGAAACAGGTACAGCAAACACTTATAAATGCTATGAATCAGCTACTACAGCTTACACAGAAGAATTTGCTACAAATACAGTCAAATAGTAACAAACAAGGATTCCAAGTGCAATATTAAGTTAAATGCAGTAAAAACAGCTTCAATGTAACAGAAAAGCAGGCGAAATACAGTTGCTAGGTATTCAGATGTGGAAAGCAACAAAAAATATACTTAGTATCAAGAAAAGTCGCTTATTCAGCTCTCTGCAGCCTGGATTACTCTGCTGGCCCACGTGGATGGACTACACAAATACCCAAACCAAGGATTTGAACCTCCATAAACATATATGTAAAATAAGAAGAGTAACTTTTATAAATGGAGATATTTCAGTAAGCTCATCACCAACCTGATATGCTTTTCCTTCCTGGAAATAGGGGCTATATTTTGAGGGTGGTGTTTGGTAAGGCATAGCTGGTCTTCAGCCTTACTTACCTTCTAGTTCCTATGACACTACAATCTTTCCTGTACAGATGTGTCCTACCAGTTGAGAGGTCACCCTTTCTACCTCTCTAAGTTTTGGTGCATCCTTAGTCTATCAATTAGATTCTGATATCCTTAGTTGAAGTACTGAGTGCTTCTTCCATTATCATAGTTCTAACATTTCAGTAGTAGTAATTTGACATTCAGTTATCCACTTTTTAAAGTAAATGTTTAGTTACACAATGAAATCACTGTCATTTTTATTTGCTCATCTCCCATGTTCTCTATGCCTTTTTCCTATAAGCTTTGGAAGTTAAAACATCCACAAACAGAATTATTAACATTTAAATAATTAAGACATACAGTATCATTTGTTTTCAAAAAAGCATGTGTTGCCTTACTCACAAGCAGAGGAGCGGAGATCCTCACCCATTGCCCCTGGTGTATTCCTTGCTGATGATGCACGCATTCAAATGTCCAAATAAATCAATCAGTGTCATCCCCATGTTTATACTGAGTAAAGAAGTAATATTTTCCTTGGCTTCCAGAGCTGGATTTTTATTCCTGGTACTCATATTTAGCTGGCAAAGATTCAGCATTTCCATCTCATGCTGCTACTGTTTCTCTCTTTCTGCAGCTTCAGCCTCTCTTTACTCTCACTCCCTTTGTATCTCAAGGTGGCATTTCACCTCCAGTTACAGGTCTAGTTTCCATGTTTAAGCTGTACATTCAGGTAATTTGGTAGCATACTGAATTCTTCTGAAAGTTGCACAACTACAAGTTCAGTGGACTGAATTTCGCCTGTACATAAGGCAACTATTAACCCATCTTTGAGTACATGTGGTAGTCCCCTTGAATTACTTTTTAGTCAGGTGTGATGCTCACTTCTGGGTATATTCTTCCGAGCTCATTTTGCTTGTTTCCTAATTAATCTGTCAAATAAAGTAACTGTTGCGCAATGTATACAGCTGCATATTTACCCTGTGTCTGTAAAGGTATGCATACCTATTGTTGACAAGTGTTTTTCAAGCTATATGGGTCCAAGTTGCAAAAAGCATACCACTGACCACCAGTTTAATATGTGAAGGCATGTAAAGCATTGGTGGTCCAGTGGTAGAATTCTCGCCTGCGACACAGGAGACCCGGGTTCGATTCCCAGCCAATGCATAATAATCTTGGGGTGGGATGTTGGCATAACAGTTAAGGTGTTTACCTTACAAACACAAGGTTCAGGGTTTGATTCTCACATGGGGTAATTGGGTAGGCAAGAAATGGCCCTCAAAGGCAGTTAGCCTAGTACAAATCTATGGGTTAAAAACCACATCACTGCCTTCAAATAAAAGCTATAGTCTTTGATCAACACCTCTTTCTTGAATAAAATGATATCAGGAAGTGTTTGACATAAGACATGCACACATACATATAGCAACCTCAATGCTAGTGCTTTGGGCTATGATACCACAATTCCCACACCCAGATAAGGATGACAATGAACAGCTTCAGAGGAGGGTTATAAACACTGGAATTCCCAGGAACTCGCCTAACTCTGAACTCAGTGCCTTTCAGTGCTAGTTTATAAACAGTAACTGTAGATTGGCTAAACTACTTTATTCATACATACAATCTTAAAAAGGGAGCTACTGTACTCTATCTTATATAGCTAGCCAAGCAGTCTGTCTGGCAGGCAGATGCATGCCAGCAGTTAACATTTAGCATTTTAGTACCCCTAAATACATTAATAAGCCACAAACCAAAACTTTTTGAAATTGAAGAAATGCAATAATTTACTTAAAATAATTAGGGAGCGATGCTTAATAAATATGCAGATATATATGTGACTGTACATAAAAATAACTTTTAAAGAGATAAGATAAATGCCATTAGAAACATTACCCTAGAGCTAATTAGCCCTACCACTAGCTACAAAAGTACTACAATTTGTCTACCACTAAACAGAATAGGGACATACAATCAGGTAAAATGAATAGCAAAAATGAACTCACTGAAGCAAGGTAGCAGACGGTCCTCAGGGACAAACTTTCAACTGCAAGCTAAACTGATAAATGGCTGCTGGGCTAAATTCCAAGGTGAAATAAAGCATAAGACAAAATAAGGTAATATTTAGATAGAGAAAACAAACAATCGCTGCTGTGTAAATGAAGAAACCTCCCGTAAAACAGCAATGGAAGAATGAACAAAATATACAGAAGGTTTCACCACGATGGAAAAATCACCACTGTTGTAGTCCAAACAAAGTTCTTTATTTAGTATAAAAACACAGGTTAAGCTCTTTCGCGTAGATAACTCTACGCTTCATCAGAAGTAATAATAGTCAATGAAAACCTTTTTATATAAATTTTGGCACTAAAATAAGACAATTAAGTAATCAAATGGACAATCAGCTTGACAATTGGTTAATTACTGAAAAATGCTCCTTTACTCAGTACATACACTAAATGCAAATGTGTAAGAAATAAGCAATAAAAAATGACTAAACATTTGAGTGAGTCTAAAATGCATGGAGCATACTCAAAACATATAATGTTTACATATCAAAAGCCTGATGCTCGTGATACTCATGAAAAATAGTAAAATAAACTAAAATAAAATAAAGCATGTTGATAGAAAAAGTGTTTTTGAAACTCCATTAACTATCAGGCACAATGAAATCTAGCGCAACACATTTGAGAAAAAGAAAAAAAACAACTCCACTGTCATACTAAAAATCTACTCCGTTATCATACTAAAAATCACTGAATATCATAGATTATCGTTATCACATCAATGTATCAAGTCCTGCATTCATAGATATTATATAGAAAAATGTTATTAGTTAGTATATAGAGAAATGTGTTGCGCTAGATTTCATTGTGTCTGATAGTTAATAGAGTTTCAAAAACATTTCCTTTTTCCATCAACATGTTTTATTTCATTTTAATTTATTTTACTATTTTTTCACGAGTATCACGAGCATCAGGCTTTTGATATGTAAACATTATATGTTTTGAGTATGCTCCATGCATTTTAGACTCACTCAAATGTTTAGTCATTTTTTATTGCTTATTTCTTACACATTTGCACTTAGTGTATGTACTGAGTAAAGGAGCATTTTTCAGTAATTAACCAATTGTCAAGCTGATTGTCCATTTGATTACTTAATTGTCTTATTTTAGCGCCAAAATTTATATAAAAAGGTTTTCATTGACTATTATTATTACTTCTGATGAAGCGTAGAGTTATCTACGCGAAAGCGCTTAACCTGTGTTTTTATACTAAATAAAGAACTTCGTTTGGACTACAACAGTGGTGATTTTTCCATCGTGGTGAAACCTTCTGTATATTTTGTTCATTGTAATATTTAGATAGCGCAGTCCTTTCACACAACTCTCCTTTCAATGACTCCACTGTACTTTTCTTTCCTTGTCAGCCCTGATTCAGACTTACACAACAGAGCTTCTGGAAAGTTCCCAGCTGAAGTAATGTGTTTACTTTGACAAAAAGCAGTTACTGCTATCTACTTAGAAGCACCACAGTCCTGCTATGAGAGAGAGAGAGTGTGTGCACCTGCTATAACCGTTTCATCTTCTGCACTTTTACTGAAAGACCAAATACAGTTTATGTACTTGTTTTTTTTGTTTACATTTTGTTGAAGTTTTGTACAGCTTTCCCATGTATTTTACTTACTTTTGCTACATCATTACAGAACAAAATACAGATTTTGTACAGCTTTTCACACCACAACTATCAAGATTTATTTTAATTAAACCAGCGCCAATGCATAGACGGACAAAGCCCTGACTATGGGACAGCTGACCAAAGTTTAACTAGTGCCTTCCTCACCTGTACGAGCTGACCAGTGAAAATGGAGGTGAGTGGCAGCTGCCAGCTCTCCCATCATGTGAAAGGGAGGGAGGTGTGACATGCCACAAGGATGATACATCACTGGAACACTATGTGCTACTTAGTAGAGTTTGAGCCTGCTGAGCCCACACTGTCAAGGAGCATCTACACCAGGTAGTTGAAAGGAATTTGGCAGGTGAAGGCACACTTCCCACTCAGAATACAGCAATAACAGAGCTCAGAGGAATCGATAAAAGGTAGGGGTGCTCCCAAGATGGAAATGAGACCAGCAAAGTTGACCCGCTCACTATCACCTGACTCTCACCAGGGAGGGTGGCTTAATAGCTAAGGTGTTTGCCTTACAAACACAAGGTGCAGGGTTTGAGTCTCACAAGGGATAATTGGCTAAGCTTAAAATGGCTCGCAAGAGCAGTTAGCTTAGTACTAAACTATGAAACTATAAACAAAGGACAGATGGGGATTCCTTGGCAAGAATAAATGGGATGTAGGGCTCTTGCCTAGCTCAGGAATGACCAGCTCCCATCCCACTGTGTGTTGGTAGTGGAACCATCAGGTGACGCTCTAGAGGAGGCAGCAAAAAAGGAAAAGAAGATTCCTTCCAATTTGGTACCAGAGTTAAGACTCCTATTCCATCCAGTACCAAAAATAAGAATCACAGACCCAGTTTTCCTCCCAGAAATAAAGCCCAAAGATGGTAAGAGAGTTCATTTTATGACTCTTGGAAAGTAGTAAATAAAGAAAAGCAATTAACCATTTTAAATCCAGAAAACAGTTGTATTACTGTACTCTAACCCCATACAATTTTTTGACTGTAAGAATTGGACAATTATGCATTTCTTAACTAGCTCATCAACCACTGTGATGATAGTTTACAAAAAATGATCATCTTACCTTACTGAATTAGGAAATTAAATGACCATGGCAGTCAACTTGCAATATCAGTGTTTCTGGAGCACTTCAGTCTTTTGTTAATTTTTCTGCAACTGAATGTCCTAACGAGGGTGGCCCTACTGAATTTTGTTGTTCAGACAAGCTTCCCCCCTCCTGCAATATACTCTGTCTCTCCAGATGACCGTTTTAAATATTCCCCTCTGTTAGGCTGGTCTGGCCATTTAGTTAGAGTCTACTCAAAATTACTGTTTACTTTTATAATCTTTGGAGAGCAATAAAATATTTTTCAATGATTTTCACTAATTTGTGTTATCTGGCATATTTTAAATATACTGCACTAATCCCTTTATTATTCATTTACAAAACATTACTTACAATTATTTGCTTTTGTAAAAGCAAAGAATGCCTTAAATGTTTGGAATGCTCTTCAGTTCATTCTCATCACTCAGCCAGTATCAGCCTTCCTGTCATTACAGCCTTAGCCCCCTCTCAACTGTGATGACATCAAAATGGTAACAGAGCTATCAAACTTCTGTTTCATAAAACAGTTAATACCCCCCACGCTAAAGGATAACGCTGCCCAAGATGCAGAAACCTTTACAAATGCACTCTATGAGCACCTACAAGGATGCATGGATCATGCCATCCCTAGCAAAACCAAGACTCACTCCTCTAAGAGAAGGAAACCAGTTTGGTGGACCCCTGCCATAAACAGGCTATACAATAGGAGGAGGATACTAGTTCAGAAAAAAAGCAAATCCCAAGAAGGAAAGATATCCCTGATCAGTATCAGTAAGAAACTAAGGTCCCTCGTGAAATCATTCAAGGCTAACTTCGAAAGAAAAATAGCCAAGGATTCAAAAGATAACCACAAAGCCTTCTTTAACTATGTTAAGAATCTAAGTGGCAACTCGCAGATATGCACTGAACTGGTGCAAAATAGCACAAAATATACTGAACCTACTGATATTGCCAACATCCTGGCAGATAGATTCAGTGCAAACCACTCCCCTCTCACCCCCAAAAGGGCTCACAACAATACCGGAAAAGTGCAGTGTCCCAAAAAAATCAGAAGCACAGGTGAAAACAGCCCTTTCAAAAGCCAAAAACACAGCATCAAGGGGACCAGACGGTGTCCCAGGCTGCGTCTTGCATGAACTACAGAACGAACTAACCCCCTACCTAAACACGCTGTTCAACCTTAGCCTTTTCACAGGCTACGTGCCATTAGAATGGTGCACAGCAATGGTTATTTCTCTCCACAAAGGAGGGGCCACAACTGACCCTGGTAACTATTGCCCCATAAGCCTGACTACAGGCTATGGAGTGCATCATCATGGAACTCATTAACAAAGACATTGGGAACCTCCAAACACTTGACCCGACCCAGTTTGGCTTTAAGGGAAGATCATGCCTACTAAACCTGGTTGACTTCTTCGAGACAGTCTCCAAGGCCATAGACAAGGGAAAGGTGGTTCACACAGCCTACCTTGACCTCCGCCAAGGCTTTCGACACCATTCCCCACTCAGGTATTACAAAAAAACTCATCAGCCTGAACATAAACCCCTACGTCACGAGATGGATTGCCAACTGGCTTACAGATAGAACTCACACGGTAAGAATAGCAGGCTCCAGGTCCGACTCTAAACCAGTCACAAGTGGTGACCCGCAATGCTCGGTCCTGGAACCCCTACTGTTCAGCATATACTTCTCAGAAGTACAGGCAAACACAGGAGGACTATGGCTAACCAAGTTTGCCGATGACTGCAAACTGGGAGCCATAATTGACTCTCTGGCTGACACGGACATCCTCCAAAAGGGCCTTACTGACAGGGACACCTGGTGTCAAAGTCATGGCCTCAAGCTAAATGCCAAAAAATGCATAGTCATCCCATTTGAGAAAAACAAAACACCCACAAATTACCACATAGGTGGCAGCCCCCTTAATACAGAAGAGGTAATAAGAAATCTGGGGACTCGGGTAGATAGTAATCTCTCCTTTGACAATCATATTGCCAATGTAGTTAGGAAATCCTTCTATGTGGCCCATCTAATTACTAAAGGGTTTGCATCTAGAAATAAAGAGGTTATAGTGCCCCTATAATCGTCACTCATTAGACCCATCATAGAGTACAATGCCCCATTTGGGATGTACCTCACAAGACACTTCCAACAGCTGGAAAGACCACAAAAGTACCTCACCAAGAGGATTACTGGCCTCAAACATATGTCCTATACAGCCAGACTGAAAAAACTCTGGCTGTACTCAGTGGCATATTGCTTACTCAGAGTTAATCTCTGCCTGACTTACAAAGCCATGCCCAACTCAGAATTGATGGACATGCTCTACCTAAAGAAATGCAAGTCACTGCGAGCCACATGCTCTAGTGAGCTAAACCTCGCCACAACAATAAATAGAACATGCTGGAGGGATAGATTCCTGTCACAGAGACTCCCCATGCTTTGGAACAAAATTCCAAACTAAATTAGGCAGAGCCCCTCACTAACACTCTTCAAGAGAAACCTTGACGAGTGGATGGGTAACAGAAAATACACCCCTGGGATCACTTCATTGGCTCTGCTTGACAGAGAATCAGTTAATTAATCAATGGGGTGGCGAAAGCCGACACACTCTGGCTAGGCTTATAAATGACCTCAGGCAGATAGCCTAGTACCTATCTATGAACCTATGAACATGCAGATAAAATCTAGCAAGGATTTGTTTTGTCTCTCGTTGAAAAAAAATCAAGACTACTAATGTTCCTGCTGTGTAAGCATCCTGGCCAAAAGTCTGAAATGTAATGAGCAGTTAGGATATGTAAGACAGAACACCCAGTGATATAAATTCCTAAAGAAAGCAATGCAAGATTTATTGCAAACCTCTTTAAAAAAGTAAACAAATTCTAAAAGAAGAGACCATTATTCTTGTCCTCCATCTTGTCTCAGATTAACATGCACCTAGTTTACTCCTTTCTCTCCATGCTATGCATACCTTCTCAATCTAGAAACATCAAAAATCTGGACAAAGGCCCATGAAAAGTAGGAACGGAACAACTGACCAAAAATCAGGACACTCATCAAAATAAAATGTACATATAGAATCATGTAACCCCCACTCATTCTACGAACTGTGGAATGCCAACATGAAGACTGAAGTCACTAAATAATAAATAATGGCAGACATTTGAATTTTAGACTTCATATCCCTCAGAAAATACATAATAATGCAAAACCTGTTATTCTAGTAACTATGAGTTTACAGGAGCAATATTTAAAATGTGTCTCTATTTTTGGGCCTTTGTCCCACCATTATTTTTGGCTTTGTCCAGATTTCTTGATCTGAGAGATCGAGAGGTATCCCACATATCCAACACAACTGCAAACAGTAAAACTCACTTTGGACAAACTATACAAGGTTAAATCTTTCCAAAATTAATCTCAACAGCTAAAACCTACCTGCTAACATATCTCACGTTCTCCTTTCACCTCTTTTAATAATTTAGTCTAACCACTTCAAACTGAAAAGAAAAATAAACAGGATCACCTAGTTTCTGCTAAGATCAGTCACATCCAACACTGCATCTGTAGGATCTCAGCTGACGTTAATATTACCACTTGGAACAATTTCTCAAAGCAAACATTTTAACTCCACTTTGGCTGCTCCCCTCAGTAATAGTTAGGTATGCAACTGTGACATCACCAGAGTACTACATTCCATTACTGAAAAACAGACACAGATATTTTCCCCTTATAGTCCTCTTTCACAACTAGTAGCTCTATTAACAGTCTTTAGGTACGAGTCCATCTCACCTGCTATTATTAAACACAAGTAGAATTAGGTTTGCAATTTGTTTCGTGTATTACCCATATAATGTGTTCTGTAACTTGAGGTTTTACTGGGACTTGATTTGTGGGCTCCAATAAAAATCAGATCTCACAATTTGTTAACTGACACTGACCACTACACAGTACCTGTAATGAACATAAACTGACCAGTTATCCAGAGTAATCGACTTGTAGTACTTGCCATTACATCAGTTTTATGACTCACTTTCTTACTACAGTGTGATGTGAAACCTTAAACCAGCAGACAGTTAAAACAGAATCTAACACACTACACCTGGCAACATACAAAGCTTCAAAACACTAACACCATATTTAGAAACTAGCAAGAAACAGAAAAGTTGGATTACACTCCACAGCCAGTAACACTTTTTAATATTAAAAAGGTCAACAACAACTTAGGTGCAGAGTACAGCCTCCTCCATCCTGCAGAAGCCACCAACTTATACTCTTACAGATTTAATTATAACAAAATGCACATAAACTGCAAGTTAAAATCAGTTAGAAAAACACGATCACCAAAAAATCTGTTGGACTAGCCACTTCACTAAACTGCATTTTGCACTCAACATTCTACTACCGCTGCCACCCTCTAAAAAGCAAATTCACAACAAGATTTTGATATTTTTTTAATATTTTTCAGTCACCCTACATAAAATTGCTTTAGGAACAAATTCAGTACCACAAGAAAAACAGCACATGTCCTAGAATAAAGGTAAGTGTCCCATCACTAAACTAGAAGAATAAAAAGAGATTGGAAACTGAAGTCTTACTGTTACCTTAAGCTAGTTTAACCCATAAAAGGTGCTAAATGCAAATGATGGTTACCAAATAGATGCTTAGTTAGTTTGTTGTCCGAAAGTAATAATGCAAAACATCAACTTTAGTGATTCCCTTTCTCAACAGCAATGGCAGATAATGAAGGAACATCAATAAGAACACTACCGTTTCTTTTCTTAACTAGAAATCAAGTTATTTTTTGGTTTCTGTCCAGTGGAGAAGAACTCTCTACATTATTTGCATAACTGAGTACCCAGCCCTCAATCAAATATTTACATACATGTAAGTGAGGGAGCCTAACCTACTTACGACTGTCAACTCATTGACATAGCAACATCAAAGACCATCCACAATGAATCAACAACTGGCGACTCTACAGCAGCTTATCCAGCCAGCCAGAAACTATTAAAAAAAAAAAATGGAATGATGCCTGTAGAACAAAATGGGCAAAATATTTCAGAGAACTGTATGTTGTTTGGAAAGCAGAGGGTCACTGTTCCACTACGATTGCATTAGGGATGTGTGTGTGTGTGTTTGTCCAGCAGCAGAGTAGCTTCCTGGTTCGGCAGCACTCCAAATTCTCTCACTACCGGTTCATGCCTAAAGAAGTTTCATTTCAAAAAATCGGGAAGTGAAGGGGCCACTCAGAAATTCGTGGCACCCCATTGTTTTGCCCTCAAAACTGGTCAATACCGAGGAATTCAGTATGGTTGAGAGGTATGCCTAGAACTAATCTTCTTCTTCTGGCTTTTTCCCGGTTAGGGGTCACTACAGCGGATCATCTGTCCGCTCATGATTGGCAGTGGAGTTTTACAGTGTTGAGTTGCCAGCCCAGCGCCCAACCTTCCACAGAAGACACACACACACACACACACTCACACCTAGGGACAATTTAGTGTGTTCAATCCACCTACTGCATGTCTTTGGGATGTGGGTGGAAACCGGAGCAGCTGGAGGAAACCCACATGACCACAGGGAGGACATGCAGACATCGCATAGAAGGCACCCCAGCCGAGAATCGAACCAAAGAACCTCTTACTGAGGCGGCAACGCTAACCGCTGCATCATCATAGCCGCCCGTATGCCTAGAACTAATAACATAGTAAAATTATGTGAAGCATGCATTGACAGTACGTGCATTACATTACATACAAGTACAAGAATTATTTTTCACGACGAAGATTTTACTTCCCACACCCCTCAGATTATTACTGAAATCCATACTAAATTACTGAAGAAAAAATTTACCTGATGTGGTGAATTTAATTTTGAACAGTCAAGCACAATGAATTGAGCTGCCATGCCCTGATGCGACAAACTGTATGGCTACCAAAAAATACTGGCAACTGCTAATTTGTAGAGCATGTGTTTAGTTTGTGAATGCAGCCTCACACTTGCCAATTCCCAATCAATGCAACTACAAAATGGAAAACATACATTTCTTCAGGGTAACTTCAGTAACTGAGCTATACTATTTTCCAGATCCATGCCAACATTTTTCTGTATTGTGACAACCTTATCATGCTGTCAGTACAAAATGACATTCCAGGCCCAGGGATGAGTGACAGGTTATTATGGAAAACAGTATACACATACAGCCCTTGCAGAAGTACTAAAAGTATGATCCAGACAGGCAACAAAAAAAGTCAACTACCATGACACCTTAACAGTAAACATGATAGTGAAAGTAACATCACAAGGAAATTTCTAATCTGAATGTCCATTTGGAAGACTACTTCTTTCATCATTAATCTACATTAAAAATACAATAACACTTTTCACTATGGACTCCTGAGAAACATCAAAGGTTATTTAAAAAGGTTCAGTTTTACAGAATTTAACACATGAAACATTCAAACACATACACATGTATGTACATTTTTGTAAGGAAAATGCAATTATTTTGCACAGCACATCGTCTTTTTTTTTTACAAACTGAAGGAAGTTAGGGAAACTGCATTATTTTCTCTCCTTTTCTTACTGCACGAGGAATCAACCAAAGCAACTCAGCAGCTCCATATATAAAGAATGTTACCAATAATCTTATTTCCTTGAATTCCAAGTTGCAATAAACAAATATCATTTCTATGTGTTTGCTGGTGTTACAAAACTCCAGTTGCTAAATCATTTTGGTCTGCAGCAGCAAACTACCAGAAGCAAAACATTGGAAAAACACTGGCAAAGCAATTCATTCACAAAGGCAATTTTTTCAGATTTTCATCAAATCCTCTAAAGCTAGCTATTAAAATAGAATTGCAGCAGATAGTAAAGACAACCACAAGGCCTTCTATAGTTATGTAAAGAATCTCCATGGCAATACCCAGATTTGCTATGAGCTACTGCACAATGGTACCTCCTATACCGAGCCAACAGATATTGCCAATATACTGGCCAACAGATTTGGTGCCAACTTTACCCCACCACCCAAAGGACCAATCATAATACTAGTAGATTGCCAGGCACCCAGTATTACTGCTGCACAGGTTAAAACAGCACTGTCCAAGGCCAAGAATACAGCTTCTGTGGGACCTGACAATATCCCTGGCTGTGTTCTACATGAACTACAGAGTGAACTGGCACCTCACCTGTGTGCCTTGTTTAATCACAGCCTCACATCAGGCTTTCTCCCAACCAAATGGTGCACTGCTACAGTCATCCCTCTCCACAAAGGAGGAGCAACTACAGACCCTGGGAACTATCTCCCCATTATCCTGACAAGTCTGATATGCAAAGCTATGGAACGCATCATCATGGACCTAATAAACAAGGATATAGGGAATCTCCAAACTCTGGATCCCACACAATTTGGTTATGTAAAGGGTAGATCAAGCCTGCTCAACTTGGTTGACTTTTTTGAGTCAGTCACCAGAGCTGTGGATGAAGCCAAGGTGGTTCATACAGCCTACCTTGATCTGGCCAAGGCCTTTGATACCATTCCCCACACAGGAATCAAAGAAAAACTCACTATGCTAGGCATCAACCCCTATATCACAAGGTGGGTTGCAAACTGCCTCACAGACAGAATCCACAGTGTGAAAGTAGCGAACCAAGTCAGACTGCCAACCAGTCACGAGTGGAGTCGCACATGGATCGGTCCTGGGTCCTCTCCTATTTGGTATCTACTTCTCAGAAGTCCAGGCCAACACGAAAGGACTATGGCTGACAAAGTTTGCAAGTTGGGAGCCATTATTAACTCCCCAAGTGATGTTGACATCCTCCAGAAAGGCCTCACTGAGACCAACTGCTGTCAGAACCATGGCCTTAAGCTCAATGCCAAAAAATGTGTTGTCATCCCCTTTGGGAAAAACCCAGTTCCCATGAATTACCACACTGATGATAGTCCACTGAACACAGAAGGCGTTACAAGAGATCTGGGAACACAGTTTGACAACGTCTCTTTTGACCGCCAGTGTGGCCAGAAAGTCCTTCTATGTAGCACATCTCATTACTAAGGGTTTTGCATTCAGGAAGAAAGAGGTCATTGTCTCCCTCTACTCTTCCCTCATTAGGCCAATCATCGAGTGCAATACCCCATTTGGCATGTACCTCACTAGACACCTGTAACAACTGGAGAGGCCACAAAAGTACCTCACAAAGAGGATCCTAGGCCTTAAACACTTGTCCTATATGGACAGACTCAAAAAACTCCAACTATTCTCTGTCTCACATCGTCTACTTAGAGGCGATCTCTGCTTGACTTACAAAGCCATGTCTGACCCAGCTCTGTTAGAAATGCTACATCTAAAGAAATTCCAATCCCTCCACACCACACACTCCAGAGACCGCAACCTCATTACCACAATCAACAGAACGTGCTAGGACAGGTTCATAACCCAGGGACTGCCCATGCTATGGCGTAGACTTCCCATACATGTCAAACAGAGCACCTCACTGGTCCTCGTCAAGAGAAATCTTGATGAGTGGATGGGAAATAGAAAATTCCCCCTGGAGATCACTCCAGTGACTCTAGTCGACACAGGCACTGGGAACTAAGGTCGGGTGGCACGATGCCAGGGTAATCCTATGGGCTAGGCTTGTAAAGACTCCAGGGCCATTAGCCTAGTACACACCTATAAACCTATAATGTTTTGCTTTTACAAAATAGCATTTACTGTATACAAGGATCATGTTTCACTACTGATCATAATAAGATCATAAAAAGTACTGAAGTTTTTAACACAAATACTGGCAACTGCCAGTACTAAGAACACATTATTACATTTGTTGAATGCAATATCAGAAGCATAATTCTCAATCAATTCAACCACAAAATGGAAACTACATTAGAGCAATTAATTCACAAAGGCACATTTTTTTCAGATTCAAGCCAAGATTTTTCTGTATCCTGACAAACCTGTCATACTACCCAAAATAAATGGCATTTGTTGCATAAACCTGTTGAATACAGAACAAATTGATGACATTCCACAATGTTTCAGCATTCCACCTTTCTTAATTCTCTTCTTGCCCTAGGGCTGACTGGCAGGCTATTTAATGAAATAGTTCAAACACACAGATCTTCAGTCACAAGAAATACTTCTTTGTTCACTAGTAGTCTTCCATGTCAAACATAATTTACAGTCACTTCCCATGGTGATGTAATCAAAGTATGATCGGGACAATGAAACAATGATGCAAACTGCCATGACACCACACCGTCACAAATGAAAGTGATATCA
The DNA here is from genome assembly GCF_019279795.1 of Protopterus annectens. Classification (NCBI taxonomy): domain Eukaryota; kingdom Metazoa; phylum Chordata; order Ceratodontiformes; family Protopteridae; genus Protopterus; species Protopterus annectens. The sequence continues at coordinate 1,213,031,447 of NC_056727.1, forward strand.
CACATTTCCAATTATGTTGGCCTAGCTGTAAGAATATTTCTTTCATCATTCAGCTGCAACAGAAATATAGTAGCACTTTACACTACAGATTCCCTTAAAAAAAGGTTATTCAATAAACTTCAATTTTTACACATTTTGTTTAAACATGAAGCATTCAACAACACATACATGTGCACAGTCCGTGAGGTAAATAAAATGTATTTTGTACAGCACAATCTTTTAGAGACTTAAGAAAATTTGGGAAACTAAAACTTTTTCTTTTTTTGCTGCAACGTGAAATTCAAGGAAAGTAGATTACTGCTAAGATTCTTTATACATGGAGCTGCTGAGTTGCTTTGGTTGTTCATTCATTTTTTTTCTGCAATAACAAACTTCCATGAAGAAAAACACTGTCAAATGGTAAAGGTTTCCCATTCAAATTAATTCAGTGAATAAGGGAATGGTTGCATTTGGTTAACAAAATTTAGGAGTATTATTAAAACTAGAATGGCAGTTGACTTTTTCATTAACAAACAATATTACAAAAGAGAGAACACAGCAGAGAAAACTACTTGCCATGTATGGTACAGATGATAACTCAGTAAAAGTACTGTATGGTTTCTACTGCACAAACTATGGATTCAGATAAAGCTGTATTAAAAAACATCATCATTTCATTACTCCTAACAGGTAACAAAACTTCTGTGACCAGATTTCTTGTACTGCTTATCCGAGACCAAAATTAAGTGTCACAAACAGTATTAAATATATAGATGGGCTCAATACACCCTTAGTTTCTTCCAGCCTGAAGTACAACTACAGTGCTTTTCTGAAAAAGCACTGAGAGAAAAGAAAGAGGTACCCTGTCTTAAAAGAGAGCAAGGCTAACCTGACTGATGTGTCTGAATGGGTTTCCATATACAGTTAGACTTAACCTCTCAAAATTCTTGATCCTCTTAACCTTCAAAATTTCATGATTCTGTTTCCATATTCTTCTCTTACTAAAAGCCAAGATGCTGACACAGCCAGCCATCTGTCTATCAGCCAGGCAACAGCCAAAAGTGACTGTCTAATCATGTTTTGACAACCATAGTGGTTTAGCACTAGGTGGAGTGATTTTAAGCCAGCAGAAATGAAGCAACAATGTTCACAGAGGTCATCCAGACTGGTTACTCATAAGTTGAGGGGCTATCCATGTGAACCATCAAAGAGCAGGAGTATTTTTCACAGACTTCGTGAGGAAGTTTCACAATGAGAACAGCTACAGAAATGGCCAGTGGAATGGAATCATCACCAACAAAAAAACTAACTTTCAAGCACAATGCAAACAGAAACAATGACAGGAGCGAAGTGAGAAATAAATGTGGCTACTACGTTTATAAAATGATGTCAGCATTCACTTAGAAACAACTGCTGGTAACCTCTGACAAGCACTATCAAAAAGTGACCAGTGTCTTTTTGAAATTGACAGTGATGTTCTAATGGTGTGCTTTTTATAATAAAGATGATCTGTGGTTTTTACACAAAGCCTACACCATGATTCCTAAGCACCTCTTCACTGTATAGATTTTCACAGAATGTCCAGAATTTTTATATTTGTGGTTTATTTTTAATAAAAATTGTGGTTTTCTGGCAAATCATTAACTGAATCAGAAAAATGACAGACATTTGAGTTTCAGACTTTATACACTTAAGAAAATTCATGCTAATGTAAAACCTGTTTTTCTATCAACTTTCCAAGCTTGTAAGAGCAATATTTAAAAATTGCCCCTATTTTTGGGCCTTTGTCCCCCCCAATATTCATGGCTTTGTCCAAATTTTTTGCTCTAAGAGGTTGAGAGGTATATGTTCCTAAGGTAAAACCACTTGCTAGCATTCAATCATATGATGAAATATTTAGCTGTTGGGTGCTCCCGGATAGCAGATTTTATTTCTTCTGAGCCTGTTCATCATTTTAGTTTTGTTCTGTCTTCATATCCCAGAATGTACCAGGTCACAGGAAACCTTCTCATAATCTGCATAAAGCTTGGGCAACTTTAGATCCCGACCTCCTATTCAGAGAACTGCAGATAAAGGCACCAGCATCCATCAATTTCTGTAGGTTCACACCCTGCAAAAGAAAGATGGATCAGGTGTGAATTTAAAGCTACAACAAGCAAAATTGATTAAAGCCAAACCATACACAGGAAAATAAACTGTCCGATTTATCTTTTAAGTATGAATATGTTTGGCCAAAGCACACTAGTGCCTATCACAAGAGTATACAATACCTCTGAAGCAGACAGCTTTAATTGAGTAAAACATATAGTAGTTTCTTAGTTTTAACTAATCACTCCAACAAGATCTAACATATTTTACTTCTTCAATGTTGGAAAGAATCAGGTAATTGTCTAACATCAGTACATTAATAAAACACAGCACAGTAAATGAATACAGTGCATTTAATCAAGCACTTGAAATAAAGTTTTAGTTAATGGTAGAAAAAATATCTAGTTTTCATTATTCTCTTTCTGTAGGCTGTCTCCAAAACATTAACTTTATGTATTTGTAATATAGGGTGGCCATAGTATGCTCAAAAACAATTAAATATAACAAGCATGCCAAATAATGTGTTCACATGTCAAAACCTCACACTTAGGTTTCAACAGGAGTTTCACCCTACAGGTAGTACAACTAAAACACTGTGTCTTTCTGAATGTCTGCACATGTAAATGTTTAAGCATCCTGTTAACAAATAAGTAATTGTATGTATAGTTATTATGGCTTTCCTATTTAAAAAAAAAAAGTGAAGCTTGTCAGACTTCACTTGCATGTATATAATGGCTTCTTAATTTTTCTCAGGAAAAAAATAATTTTAAACTTCCTGTACTTACGGTAATCACCATAAACAAGTTGGTATATTCTCACTCTTACGAAGTATTAAACAACTGCTGTGTTGCTTATGAAGTGCAAAATACAGCATACTCACAAAAAGTACCACTCACTGAAACTGCAGAGAGAACCATGAATGGGGAAATGCAGCAAGTATGCCTCTTAAAATTCTTGCAGAAATAAAAACTGCAAATGTACAACCAGGTTCAGTTCAGGCATAGTTAAAGAAAATAAGTCTACTGTGCAACAATTTATGTGTTTCGAGATACGAGTGGTGCAACATCTTTTTACACTACATCTGCAAGCTCCATGTATGACTAAGAAAAATAAATGGATCACTTATCCTAACTCCACTGTGAATGTTCCCAAAATGGAATTTGAGAAACTCATAATGTTGAGTTCCACTGCTGGAATGAATTTCTTGAACAAAACTTTATGATCAACATATGGACCATAGTTCCCTGTCATATTCATCTCACTACAAAGATACCCATGAGTCTGTTATTCCCGAGTTCCGGAGCAATTTTTGCATTTGTAACCTTTACTTATCTTAATCACTGTGGTGGTGGTGCTGCGGTAGCATTGTCGCCTCACAGATAGACATTGTCCTGTTTGATTCTCAGCTAGAGCGTCTTCTGTGTGGAGACATGCGTGAATGGGCGTACCTTCATTGAAGGTTGTGTCAGGGCTGGCAACTCGGCACATAAAAATCTACTGCCAATCATTAGCGGACCGGAGTTCCGCTGTGGCGACCCCTATCCGGGAAAAAGCCGAAAGACACAACAACTTGTTTATCTTTATCCTTTCTCTCTCTTTCTCTAGTTGTATGGTGTTTCCGTCTCCATTCCTTTTCAGTTCTACAATTACCCTACAGTGTCATATAATATCCCTTACATGCAAACACGGTTTGTGCTGAAGACTCCTGTACTTTTTCAGAATATACATTTACTGCATGTTTTTACTATGTTGTTTGCCTCTCTTCTAATAAGCACATATCTGGATCAGTCTGACAGAACGGAAAAAAAACATGGATAACGTTATAAACTAACAAGTTATACTTCACCTCATCAAAACCTTTAGGCATTTTTTTACTTTTGCATTTCAGACTCTGTTAATTCATATTGTTTTGTTAAGTGCTTTAATAAAAGTTATATAATACAGATTTGATCATGCAACAATGTAACTAATTTCAACAGTCTCTGACTGTATATAACTTTTGACTGACTGTTAACTGAGATCACATCTGCCCCCTGAGGCTTGTGAGTTTCTCATGATGGTTAGGGAACGACGATTCAGTATAATCTTAATGAGGTCTTTAATCAAAGCAAACTATCTAGAAGGAAATATACCACAACACACAGCTTCCTGTAGCAGCCCATTAGCATAAAATGTTATAAATCTCCTATATAACTAAACAGTAGACAAGATGATCCTTTGAGGAGAACTACTACCTAAAAACTGCAAACCAGAAAAAAATTATGAACTGTACACTTAATTATTTCTAATTTAAGATGACAGACACTACTTCTACAGGACATATCGAATTAAAGCAGCTGAGATAGCCAGGGTATTACAAGACACAATGTAATATACAGACACACTGAAAACCATTAAATGTAAAGGCTAGACATGGAGCCTCCGTTTAAAGTTTCAACCAAAGGATGGATCTAACTGAGAAGTTCCCTATAGGCAGATCAATTTTTGGAAGACCCCAGGATCAAGTTCCCATGTGTGGATGGTCTATTCCAGTCCTGCTGATCTTGTCTGCAAAAATGTTTTGCTCTGACGGAATGTAAGAAGCCTGAAGGGTCAGACTGAGCGGAACTGCTGCTTCCCAGGCAATCATAGTCCATCTGCAAAGCGGGCAGGATATGGTATCCCCTTGTTTGTTAATGTACACCATCACTTGGTGTCGTCTATATATATATATATATATATATATATATATAGTTGCAGAAGTCATGGGAACCAGAGATTACTCAATTCCTTCAAAGCACTGATAACAGCCAACATCTCCCTGATATTTTTGTGCTTTTGTCTATCAACAGGTCCTCACAGAGCTTTCACTTTTATGCCTTTTGAAACCATTCCCCATCCCAGATTTGATGCTTCTGTGGTGACTGACTGGAGTGAGGACAGAAGAGAGAATGGAAGATCTATACTGCAAGCTATCTGGGCTATCCACCACTCAGTTTTCCTTTTCAAAAATCCCAGAACTGGAATCTGAAAAGTCAAAGGGTGTAGATGCTCAGTCCAGACTAATCTGAGGTGCCACTGTATTTTTCCTCATGTGCTGCTGCTAACAACATTAAACCTAAAAAAGCCTTACCGTGTCTTGACAGTTCTAAACCTCAACAAACACACCAGTCTCATTGTATTAGTTAGTATAATAAATTCTCCCAACAACTGTGACAGGATATTCTGGAAGCATTCCTTAAACCCCATTAATGTCACACATTCCCAGAAAACTATTCCTAGTTTCCTCTCTCATTCCCTTCAAATCTCCCAACATCTGCTTTCCCCTTGAGGAAAAAAAACACTGAAGTCTACTTAAAGTATAGAAGTACCTGTGCAAACACACAAATATCCTAAATCTTCTGGACTTCTTGACATACCTACAGGCCTTACAAATTTCCTCCCATATCTCTTTTGTAATTTGTCATTCTAATCCCCCCTGCATACTCCTCAGCTTCTAAGCACAATAAATCTGGACAAAGCCAAAAATAATGGAGGACAAAGGCACAATATCAGGGACATATTTTAAATATTGCTCTTATAAACTTAGAAAGTTGTTAGAATAACAATTTTTGCATTAGCATGCATTTTCCAAGGTATCTGAAGTTTGAAACTGAAATATGTTTCATTATTTAATGACATAAAGCCTCAATGATTTGCCAGAAAACAAGACATTTTATGAGGAACAAACCAAATATAAGGCAAAATCTGTACAGTTAACAGGTATGCCCCCACTCACTTCTATTCTCCTCTAACTTTTTTATTGCTATCTTCTGTTCTTGACTCCGCTAAAAAAAACTCTACCAGAGCTGGTCTTTCACTCAATACCCCCCCCCCCCCCCTGTTGTCTATATTCATCCAACAGCCCTGACATGAAAACACGCTGATTCATCCAGATGCCATTTCGCAGTACAGGTTCCTGTCCAGACAGTATGCTGGGAAATTCTGTTAAACTAGCAGATGCAGTAAATTAATTCTCAGATTGTTCTCAATGGTCCAGTTTTACTTACTGCTGTTCTTTACACAAGTGGTACTATTTGATGAAGGAAATACGGAAGTTACTTACTATAACGACAGATCTGTGTTGTCTGTTTCCATACTTCAATGTATGAGTTTTCGGATTTGGGTTGGCTCAAACTTCAGCCACTTTCAAGCTTTGGACCAGTGCTCAGTTTCCTCCCCTTAACGTAATCCCCCCCCCGTTGACCAGCTACCTCAGACTGAGTTTGCCCACAAGAAAAAGGCAAGTTTAGGGTGCCTAAGATAGAAGTAAAGAAAGTAGCTATAACCATGGTCTTGATAAGATGCCTCTAGGAATCAAGGCTAAGTCAGCCAGAGCAGTCCAGGACTTAACATGGGAAATATAAAATACATGGAAGGGAGAAGGAGGAAAAACAGACAACACAGATCCATTGTTATGGTGAGTACATAACCTTTGTATTCAATGTTCTCTTTTCTGTCCATTCCTCAACTTATGTGACACAGTCCAAAGCTACTGTTAACAGCTGGGTGGTCTCATGGAAGGATATTCTGGAGCATAGTCAAGCCAAAACAGTTTCTGGATCTGGACTTTATGTCCAAAATAATATGAAATGAAGGTTTGGATCTTGGAGCAGGCAGCATCTGCACAGATGTCATCAAGAGGTACTCTGGAAAAGACAGTTGTGAATGAAGCTACAGATCTATTAGAAAGGACTTTTAGGGGTGAAGGCAGTGATAAATCCCTTTATTTGTAAACATAAGATATACAGACAGACAATGGGAGAGGGTGATTTTAATTACTCCTCTTTCAAAATGGGAAAGGGGGGGTAAAGATACAAGTCATAAGTTTTCCTGAATGTTTTTGTCTGATGCAAATAGAAATTTAACTGGCAGTGAACATCCTATAAGTGTAATGTATATTCACCTTTGTTTGAAAAAAGTCAGAAAAAACACAGGAAGATTTAAGGATTGGTTGATAGACGATTCAGAGGTCTCCTTTGGAAGAAAAGAAAGGTTAGTTATCAAGTACACACTGTTTCTGGGAAAGACCAGGTAGGAAAGTTCTACAGACAAGGTTTCCATGATCTAAATTTTAAATTAACCTTGGCAGCAGGTTCAAATGGAGGGCTAGTTAAGGCTTACAGTACAATTGTTATATGCCACGGAAGAACTGGCTCTCTAAGCAGACAGCATAATAGAAAAGTCCCTCTAAGGAAAGCTTTAGTTAGTCTTACGGATGCAATGGGCATGGGGTTCTTGCCAATGTGAAAGGAAGATATGACTGCTATTTGTACCCTGATAGTGGAATACCTGGCTCCCATTCTGAAAATGATAGGCTAGAAATTCCAAGACTGCTGGGAGATGAACAGAAAAGGGATCAAGATCATGTTGAACTGCCTATATGTAAAACATTTTCCATTTGCTTTTGTAACTCTTATGTGTAGAAGTTTTTTTGGAAGAAGTCAGGATATGTACAACTGAGGGTGCAAACCTAGACTATCTAGCCATCACTGGAACTGGAGAAACCATGCGGTCAACTTAAGGGATTAAATATCCAAGGTGAGGTGACCCCCCCCCCCCCCGAGGATGCGAGGCAGTAGATCTGGAGCAGAGTCCAGCACCCAGGGAGGGCATACTAGATGAGGCCAGAGGAAGGGAAACCATACTTGTTGAGGCCATTATGGGAATATGAGAATGACTGTGACCTTCTTCGCCAGTGCTTTCTGTAAAAAGTTTAGAATCAAGGGAGTGGAAGGAAAGGTGTAGAGGAGTCCTGGGGGGGTAACTGTGAGTCAGGGCATCCCTCAGTGAATCCCCCTTGTGGGGGATCAAAGCAAAGGACTTGCTGCACTTGGTGTTGCAAGGAGATGCAAAGAGATCGCAGCACTATCAGCCCCAGTGGCTGAATATCTGCTCTGTAATCAATGGATTGAGACATCTCTTAAAACACAAAAGGACAGAGAGACCTGCTCAAGCTGTCTGGTAACACACTGGATTTGACTGGGATTTGCATTGCTATTAGAAAGCAGTGAGAAGCTATTGCCCATTGCCACACCCTCATGGACTCAACATAATGGGCAAGATCTGGTTCCTCCCTGTTTGATGATGTACCAGATGACTGTCATGTTGTCTGTCTAAACAGATTTCACATCTGAGGGGAAAGAGTCCTGAAAAGCCTGCAACAATAGGAGTACTGCTCTCATCTCCAACACACTGATGTGTAGACTGGCCTCTCATTGTGACCATGTACCTTAGACCGTCTTTCCCAGGTAATGCCACCCCCATCAAAAGTGGGAAGTCTCCGTACCCACAGTAGCTGAGGGAGATAGAAGACTGAAGGGATGTCCTTGTGAGACATGCACAGATTAATCATGACTGACTGTGTGTCATGCAAATCTTTGTTAAAGATACCCGGAATGACATGGGCTGCTGTCTTACTGACCACTGGATCACTACAGTCCACTGCAGAACTTGCATACAGTACCTTGCCAGGGAGACCAAGATGATGAAAGCTGACATGGAGTCTAGAATGCAGAGACTTGTTTTTGTTGGTGGCTTCAGACAGGACAGGACAAGACAGCAAAGTCTGTTGATGAATGGACGCGATCCTTGTTTGGGGAAGTTTTGCAATTTGGAGATTGTCTCCAACTGAGCCTCCATAAACTCTAAAGATTGAAATGGGTGAAGTTGGACTTCTAAATTGACGGTAATGCCTATGTTTGAACACAGATGGAGCAAGCCATTCCTGGCTTGGATGAGTACATCCCTGGTAGGGGTGGTGACAAGCCAGTCATCCAGATATGGGAACACCCAGACCCCCTGCAGTCGAAGACGAACTGCTACTACTGACATACATTTGGTGAACACAATGGGAGTTGTGTTGAGACTGAAAGCCAGAGTTTTGAACTGAAAATGAATGACTCACAAACAGAAGTGAAGATACTTACTGGAGTGTCTGTCTATCTTTATATGGTAGTATGCATCCTGAAGATCCATCAGCAAATTCAGTCATTCTCCCTCAGTAGAGGAGGAACAGCTTGCATCATGTCCATCTGGCATTTTGTTTTGTTTACAAATTTGTTCAAGTAACTTGGGTCCGGAACTGGCCTTAGGTTCCCATTTTAATTTGGCACTGAAAAGAACATTGAGTAAACTCTAGATCCTCTTTGGTCTGGTGGGTCCTCTTGAATGACTCAATTGTTTAGAAACTTTCCTTACTTCGGAGGTGGTCACTTCCCTTTGAGGGGGTGACACAATGGAAGTCTTTTGGGAGGGGGGGGTTCACAGGTGGGAAGTAGCCTCTAGTTATGATCTCTGCATCCATTTGTCTTGAGTGATGGATGTCCAGGCTGTAGGGTGCAGGGATAAGCACCCCCTGACTGCTTCCACAGCACAGCAGTCAGGCAACCATTCAGGAGTGCTGGAAAGGCTTACAGGAAAAAGGAACTCTGAAGCCTTGATTCTGCGGACCACCTCTGCCCCTGGGGCAATATCTATTATAAGTCTTCCACCCTCTGGTCAAGGGGGGCTCATCTCTAGAAGTGTCAGGTGTGGAATTTGGGGATCCAAATTTTCTTGCCTACATTTTGGTTCCTAGAAAAGGACATCTGAGGAGTGTATAATTTGATTCCTACAGCTAAGAGGGATTTTCTATTTTTTTCACTTCTAGAAATTCTCTCTCTCTCATTTTGAGACCAAAAAGAGATGATCCATCACATGCGATGTTCAAGAAGGATGTCTTAAAATGTTCCATAAAGTCATAGAGTCACATACTGGCATGTCAATTGATGGATATGCCCATGCCAGCTGATCTAGATGCACCTTCCAGGGCACTGGAGATAAGGCACACAGAAACATTAGACAAGGACTGGAGGGTAGCCAAATGCACATCAATGGATTTTCTTTGATCCACAGACAAAGTCCCTGGGAGAGATTTGGAGATCTCCCTGGGTCAAATCTCCCTGAAAACAGGTAACGTGTCAAATGATTCAATGCTCTCACATCAAGAATGTAGATGAGGTGTAAATGCACTTCCCAAATCTGTCCTAGTGAGACTATCCGTTTGATGGATGGACAGAGGAACTTTCTTCTGCCAGCTCCTTTTTGATGGCTGCTGCCATTACTATAGCTTCCACAGCTGGCTACTTGCTTCAATAGGGATGATCTTGGGGGCAACGAAAAATGAATCTGGTTTCTTAGGGATGAGCTCAGCTGTGTCCGGCTCCTTCCATGCCCACTTAGAAATAGGGTCCACAACCTCATCAGCAGGCAGGACTATCCAAGACATGGATAGTCCAGAACCAAAAGCCTATAAAAAAACTGACTCTTCTGGGGAAGGAGTTTGGGAGGACCATCCTCCTTTTTGTTTAAGAAGTTCAAGGGTCTCCCTGAATGAAATGTGCTCAAGTGGGGATCATTGGTGACAGATTCCAGAGTGGAATCCAGCTGTCTCCTTTTACACCTATGTTTCCTGTGAAGCTCCCTGAAGGGATGATCTAGGGAGGACCCATAAGTTGGGACGGTCTCTTCTAGGTTTGAGATTTCTGGTTGCTGGCTGTCCTGATGGGACAAGAAGAGTAGTTTCTGGACCCTGGGAAATCCTTTGGACTGGGAAGGATCAGATCTCGTGGGAGACTTTTCTCTGGGATGAGAAAGTACTCTTTTGAAAGCCTAGAATATGCACACTTGTCATGTGTGTCGGCGCTAGACCACTTACAGGCACAAGCCAAACATTTCATGAAACCAGTTGGTTTTTCTGACATCCTGAAAGGAAAGAGGTAACAAGAGAACAGAAATTTACATTTTTTACAATACAAGAAAGGTAAGAAGGAAAATATATATAAGGTATAAGGAAGTTTTTTTTCCAAGAGAAAAGTAAAGTCCAACTCTAAGAATGGAGGGCAAACAAAGGTTTAGGGGAGGGTGGGAAAAGTAAAAAGAAAAGTAATAGAGAGAGAGAATAATAATAAATAAGTATAAAGCACTTATCCACCAAAAAACACCCAAGCACCAACAAGTCCGTCCTACTCTTGTGTTGGCAAATGAGATCTGGGGTAGCTGCGTCAACACACAGAGGATTATGGGTAAGAGGAGACTGAGCATCAGATCCAAAGTTTGAAAGTGGCCAAGGTTTGATCTGACTTGGCTCTGAAGACCCATATGTTGTGGAACAGATGGAAGAGACATCAAAAGATCACTGATTATTTGTCTTATAGGTTTTAAGGCTAAGAAAGGAACTGAAGATGACATTTTCAAAGCACAGCCTAAATTATCTGCTGCAATGGGTTTTGGCTGGGAGGGTGGCCTAATGGTTAAGGTGTTTGCCTTACAAACACAAGGTGCAGGGTTTGAGTCTCACAAGGGATAATTGGCTAAGCTTAAAATAGCTCACAAGGGCAGTTAGCTTAGTACTAATCTATGAATCTATAATGATGTGAACTAACTGATAAGAACTAAATGTGAAGCTTTCAGTTAGGCTAACCTGTTGTATCCATTACTGAAATCCATTTGGTACTGGGAGTAGCATTGGAATACACTGTTCCAGTCACTCTGATGCCTGGTAATACAGAACTTTCAATAACCACTTTTTTTCCCTTATGTGATGCATGTCATTTTTAATGTCAGCATGTAGGGTGATATCAAAGAGTGCCCTTGAAATGTCTTGCTGATGCCTGGCTCATTTTTGACATGAAATATAATCATCTCTTGGCTACTGTCTGTAGAAGAAAAAACTTATATTTCACTGCAAGCAAGATGGTACCAAGAAATAAGATCTTTTGTGATGCAACTAGATGTGATTCAGGTAAGTTCAATATCATCCCCAAGCAGCTGAACCTAATGTAAGTGGCAGAGTAACTGATCCTGGCTGTTCTACCAACAGACCAAGTGAGGCAGATTTCAAACTGCTGGCATAGTAACTGACCAAATAATGGAGATAAGCACTCTATAAATGTCCTGCTTGTTGTGGCCAGATTAGAATAAAATGTTTTACTTGAAAGTAATGCAAGCCTATTATAAAATGTGGATATTTTTGTGAGCCCGTTTTAAATGGAATAGCCAGGAAATATCTTCAGTGTTTACTCTGATGTGTAAGGATTCAAAGCTTCTTGCTTCTGATGTAATTTGCAGGGTTTACATATGGGATAGGCTGTCAGTGTTAATTTTAAGGATAACAAAGGATTTTAGCTAGCTCTGTGGAGTACAGGGACAAAGAAATGACTATAACAGAGATAACCCAAATCTGAGTACCAGCAGGGGAAAGAGGGAGTCAACAGCCAATGCCAGCCCACCCATCCAGGGGAGGAAGGCAGCCAAATCATCTGCAATACTGACACTTAGTGAATATTGGCTGTACAGCAAGGCAACACAATGAGCCAAAGACAAGCACACAAAAACAAGCAGTGCATCTGCACACTACAGCCATGAGCTGGCACATGTATGTTGGGCATTCCACTTGCCCAATGTGCGAAAGGGAAATGGAAGACGAGAGTAAGAAAAAAAAAGTCTTGGTAAGGATGATAACATCACTCAGCCACCATGCAGAGCCCCCTACAAATAGAGGGCAATTAAATGCTGTCCCACTCTGGGCTGCCTGTCTGGTCAGAACATACTCATGACCTCTTACATCTATTTATCTTTGCAACAATCCACTCTCTTGCAGACATGTTAAGCCTTTATACTAACTAGAATTAAAGAATGTAAGGAGGCCTTTGCTATTTCGGATTATCATACAGTTCTGTAATAAACTGCTAGCTCTTTTATACTCATACAATGATCTTGAGCATGATGGCCAAATAAAGTATCTGGATTTACTGGAATATCCATCAATTCTGATTTTACAGCATTCAGGTATCACAGGTGACTCAAGCCTAGGATGTCCTCTGCTTTCCAGTGGCACAGAGGAACTCATTGCTGCAGTTGTTCTATCAAAGTTCAGCTTTGCCATATGAGATACAATTCTATTTGCAGTAGGAAAGCGACTCTGTTCTTTATATTTACAGCCACACTTAAGGGACAGCTTGCAAGGTGACACTTGCTTAGTGGAGAAATAAGCTATAGAAATGGACTATGTTGATGATGTAACTTACATTCTTCACTGTCAAGATTCTGTGGTGTACATCTTGTCTCCAACATGTCTATTTTCTTAGATTGCTTGCTAGGAGGTAAGGTAGGGAAGACCTACCTTTCTGCCCTTTAAATAACAGCAAATAAAATCACTGTAGAGTCAACATTAACACTGCTGACTAGATATATCCAGACCACCAGTATCTTACTATAATCTATCATCCTTTGTGAGAGCTTGGGGCAGGGTGAGCACTTAGAGCAGAGAGTAAGGAACTATTCTCACTGAGCTTAGGACAGAGAATCAGCAACTGTCCACACCATCTTAACAATATCCCAGAAAGAATACAATGGGGTGTACTGCCTGTGGGCAGTGTAATTCATGTTTTAACAATTCACAGCATTTCTATTTTGGAGACAAAATTTCTTTACAATCCTTGGGATACACTCTCCAACTCCATAACTGAAATGAGACAATGAAAAGTGCAATCACAAAAGTGCGATGCTGGAATGGAACACTGAAACTTAGAACTTGCTCTTACACTAGTGTTTTTAGACCTCTCACATCACTGGTCCTTACACGTATGCTAACTATGACACTGCTGCACCTCATAAAAAGTACGCTCCTTATAAATTCATTAATGATAAGACTAGAGATGGCAACTCTTTATTAAGAACTAAAATAAATAAAAATGCTGGCAGGCAGAGCTTCACAGGCACAAATCACTCAGGTGTTGATAAACCAAAGGTGTATTTAATGACAAAAATCCACAAGAAAAACAAATAAAACGTGAGCGCTTTCGTTAAACAAGTGTTAATTTCATCAGACACCATTAAAATGCAAGACAACCATTTATATACATATAAAAAACACTCTGATTGGGTAAGCAAAGAGAGGCAGCCAGCTAAGCAACACTGAGACAGAACATTAATTAACCCCTTGATGACTGTGTTACAGTTGAAACTGTTGCATCTTAAATACAACTAAAACTTGTAATTAAAAGATAAATTATTAGTCTCTTACTTGTGTCATGAATGGTTATAAATAGAATAAAACTAAAATCAAAGTCATTTTTAATATCTCATGTTAACTATTCACATAATGCTAAAATGTTTCCCAAAGCAAAATACATACCAAAGTGCCTGTGCTTAACAAATGTTTTGAGATATTCTGTTCCTTTCTAGGGCTTTTAATTTCAATACAGGAGAGATGGATGTCTTGACATTTATCCCTGGCCATCTATCTGCCTGTAGTAAGATTTGCCACCTTAACTCCTTTAACTCAAACTGAAGTCCCTAAGGCTTTTTGTCACTGATGTCTACATGGTCTGTTGCCATAAATGTGAAACTGTGGTCAGTGTTGTCTTGAATATGCCTCGCTACTGCATTGTTAATATTCTTTCTTATGGCATAGTTGTGTTTATAAATTCTGGCATAAAATTTCCTTTCTGTTTTGCCTACATAAAATGCTAGGCATTGGTCGCATGTAGCCGTGTAGACTACTGCCTTGGAGTGACAGTTATATTTACCTTTTACATAATGGTCTATACCATTCACTGTAAATTTGCTGCCCGATTTCACCTTGTGGCACCAGTTACAAGACTCACATTTGTCCATCCCTACATGTCTTGTTCTAGTGTAGTTAGAACCTTTCCTAAGAAGGTCTTTTAAGTTTGAGCCCCATCTATATGCAATTATAGGTCTTTCTCCTATTTGTGCCCTGATGTCCATGTCGTCCATTAAAATGTCACAGTTCTTATAAAAATGGACATCAAGTAGTATGTAAGCACCATAGATCTACAAAAAGTACTTTTTTCCAACTCCGGTCTCCCCTCTTCAACTTCAGAGGGGCTGTTGTCCAGTGTGTTTTCCCCAACTATGGGCTTAAAATGCCCTACTCTTCTTTACCTATCACTTCCTGCATAAGCTCATTAAGCAAATCTGCTGGGTATTCCCCACCTCAAGAACGTTTTTTTTAAGTTGTCGCATTCTATAAGAAAATCTTCTTCTCTAGAGATCATACGGGCTGCTCGAACTAATTGCCCTTTAACTGCTGACCTCTTCTGATGCTTGGGGTGGGAGCTAGTGTAATGCAGGAACGAGTTTGAGTAGGTCTCTTTCCTATGGATCCTAGTAGCATACTTTTCATTATGTGCGTCTTTGTATAAGAGGACATCAAGGTAATTCATATGATCCAGGTTAATCACCCAAGTGAACTGCAGGAATGTAGTAGTGGTGTTAAGGTATCTCAAAAACTCTTCCAAATCAACCAGTGACCCATTCCTAGAAAGGAACAAAATATCTCAAAACATTTGTTAAGCACAAGCACTTTTGTATGTATTTTGCTTTGGGAAACATTTTAGCATTATGTGAATATTTAACATGAGATTTTAAAAATGACTGATTTTAGTTTTATTCCATTTATAACCATTCATGACACAAATATGAGACTAATAATTTATCTTTTAATTACAAGTTTTAGTTGTATTTAAGATGCAACAGTTTCAACTGTAACAGTCATCAAGGGGTTAATTAATGTTCTGTCTCAGTGTTGCTTAGCTAGCTGCCTCTCTTTGCTTACCCAATCAGAGTGTTTTTTATATGCATATAAATGGTTGTCTTGCATTTTAATAGTGTCTGATGAAGTTAACACTTGTTTAATGAAAGCGTTCATGCTTTGTTTTCCTTGTGGATTTTTGTCATTAAATACACCTTTGGCTTATCACCTGAGTGATTTGTGCCTGCCAGCATTTTTATTTATTTAGTTTGTTTTGCTGCTTCTGTTTTCTTGTCTTTATTAAGAACCATCTAACACAAATCTTTCACATCTTAACTTCTGCAATCTGATGCATGTATGTCTTGCACCAGCATATGTTACAGCACTGCTCACTAGGTCTGTAAGAGCCGCTCATCACCAACATACTCAGTTCTACCTCAATGAAATGTTGTGAACACACCGGAAAGGTAACAAAAAGTTCTAAACATGCCATGTTTAAAGGATTACCTATCCATAGGGCAGGGAAAATGACCCTTTTGAAGATCAACTGATTTGGAGAGTACTCGCATACTTTTAGGTTTTACTCTAAATACCCATATACATCAGGTAACACAACCCCTGAGGTAGGCAGGAGCCAGGATCCTAAAGTACTGAAGTACCAACGAATGTCTGACTCCTGGAATTCTGTTATAAAGAATTAGCTGACATACCTTTATTAAATACAATAACTAAATGGTCATGGCACAAAGGTTTGCAAGTAGTACATTCTTGAAACACGGACTGGAAGAAGCCACAACTCTAGTGAAGTAGCTTTGTCAGCACTGGTCAAGTAGTAGTTATCCACCTGAAGTCAACAAAACAATTTGCTTAGCAGACAAACCCCACTTTACACATACTAAATTAGAAGAAAAGTAAGCCCATTCTCCTGAACTCATGAACCACTCTCTGGTAAAGTTTGAGATTATGATACATGTCAAAGGTAGTAGACCCTCTGGCCCCCCAGATTCAACTGTAAGATCAATATAAACTTTCTCTGTGAAATGTGAGCTAATCCTAAGAGCACCTGATCCCTGTGAAAGGCCAAATAAGGTTCTCTTACAATGAATTATATGCACATCTAATATAGAGGTACATGTAATAGCCACCACAACAGCATCTTCCTACACATGAAAATCAAATCTTCTAAAGCTGCTGGTTTGAGAGGAGGCCAGACAAGCCTGATCATTACAGAGCTGAAATCTCAATAAAGAGAATGAATTTTCAAAAGTCAGACAAAGATGCAAAATGAAATTTAAACACTTAGCATAACAAACGATCTGTGTTGGCAGTTTTATAGCCTTCAGCCACAGGACTAAGATCAGTAGGTTCTTAGCTTGGTTCATAAAACAAAAGCCTGAGGCCCCAACCCAGACCTTTGAAGCCTGCAAAGACACAATAATATAAAAGAAGAAGGGGGAATATAATATAATAGCGTCCTCTACACTCAAAGGCTGGGGGAAGGAGGGCGGGAGGGAATGGTGAAGGATATGAAACTGCCAGCACAGATCTGTTAATATGGTAAGTACATTACTCTTGTATCTGATATTGGGAGTTTCATATCCTACAAATGTAGGACAGAATCCCAGGCTAACTGATCATGGGTGGAAATCTACAGGGGAAGCCCTCACAAAGGCAGACTCCTGAACAGAACACTCTAGTAAGACTCAAGTTGTTATTGGGGTAATCTAAGGTGCAGAAGGTGCCCATATAGTGACCAGAAGCACAAGATCCACAAAGTCGTAGACATATTATGGCACATGGGAATAAAAGGCACATTAACTCTGACTACGTAAAGTTCTATCCTAAATTTAGAAATTTAATGCCAAATTTCAGCAATATGCAGAATTTTCACATTTGTTGCAACTGAATTTCAAAAACAGATCACCCAAATGTTGGTGTAAAATTACTGGTAATACCTAAAAATAAAGAATCAAACCTTTGTTACTGCATGAAGGTACAGCAAATCCAAAGAATGATATCTCTTGACCCTCAGTTACAAAACAGACACAGATTCCATGTGTAAAGACACATGCCCAACTTTATTTTTGTGCATGAAAATAGAGTACAATGCAAAACATTAATCTGTGGCAGTGAACATCTCTAAAACAGTGGCTGTTGTTGCCTATAAAGCCCATATCTCACAACCCTCCATTTCAGACTTTATTATGACACTTTCAGATAGTAAGCATAACATATTCTGCTACAAAATGCATTTAAGATTGCTAGACTATCCTTAAGTGCTTCGGGTCAACATTATGCTGAATTTTACCATACCAGTTTAGCTGCTCCAATCTACAGTATATTGGATATTCTATGTGGCACATGGAATAAATCTGGTAAAATATACATGAATTGTGCTTCTAGTGCAATGACAACTCAGTAAAAAGTATTATATTCCATTAGTTCATTCAGGATACTGAGGAAACGTTCAGCACCACACCCACAAGGAAATGCAAACTAACAAACTGTGACAGTCAATACCGTTGAAACAATGGATATGCTACCTATAAAGCCGTATCTCAAGCCCCTTCTAAGATTTCATTATAAAACTTACAGGCAGTAAAAACTGGGAGCTCAGCCTTAGAAATATCATAAGACTGCTATTTCACTCCTAGACATTTCAGTGCACTAGTATGATGAATTAGACCACACCACTTTA
This sequence comes from Protopterus annectens, assembly GCF_019279795.1. Taxonomy (NCBI): domain Eukaryota; kingdom Metazoa; phylum Chordata; order Ceratodontiformes; family Protopteridae; genus Protopterus; species Protopterus annectens. The sequence continues at coordinate 1,213,049,770 of NC_056727.1, forward strand.
GCTGATCAAAACTAGAGCTTATTATTGATGGCATGTGGTGAATAAAAAAAAATCTAGTAAAATACCGAAGATTTTTAGTTCTGATGTAATGACAACTGAGGAAATAAGTATTCTAGGCCATTAATGAAATCATCATATTGACTAGAAGCTCAAAACAATACCTACAATGGAAACAAAGTACAATGCAAAATGTTAGACTGAGCTAGTGAATACCACTGAATCACTGCCTATACACAGTAGAACATTATTGCACCCCCCCCCCCCCCAATTCAGATCCAACTACAAAACATTCAGGCTGTAATTACAGTGAGATCAGATGCAAAAACCAACTAAGACTGCTATTCTACCTTTATAGATTTTAATTGCATCACTATGTTGAATTTGACAACACTTTAGTTACTCCAATCTACAACATGTTATCCATGGCAAGTGGCAAATGGGAAAAAATTTGCTAAGACATACAAAGTTTTTACTTCTAATGTACTAGCAACTCAGTAAAGAAATATTCCAGACCATCACCATACCCAGCATACTGACCAGAAATTCACAACACTCGCAATGAAACTGGGTTATGGTGGCCTGCAGAGTGATCCAAGCAGCAGAGAGCTAAAAGAGTGACTTTCTACCAGATATAAGTATTTTTTGTGGCTTTCCCACTGTTATTAAGCTAGCGACTGCATTTCGCCTGTTTTACTGCTACTTTAAGTGATTTCTGCATTTTACACTGTTTATTGCACTTTAAGTTACTAATTGTTGCAAATTGTTTCTGTAGGCTATACACTAAAGTGCGCTAGCCGATTTACAGCATTTATAGCATTTACTGTCTGTTTTTCTCCTTGTCTCTGTAAAAAAAAACAAAAAAAAAAAATCTCTTTTTTTCCCGCCTTACTGAACTAGAGTAGTCCAGTTTCAGAGTTGCTGATCCCTGGGGCTTTTTTTTTTTTTCTGTTTCTGATCCCTTTCCTTATTAGGAGGGAGGGAAGTTTCTTTGCTTACCAGTGGGAGTGGGAAGCACTGAGCGACCTTTTTGTCCGATTTGGTGAAGTTTCAGCCAGAAACTAGTAGTCCATTGGTCGTTTTGGGCCAATTCCTAGCTCCTTTCAGCCCCCTGCTATAAAACACGCTAAACGCGCGTTTTCCAGCTTGTACCAACTCAGCACAGATCCTCGTGGTGGCCTGCAGAGTGATCCAAGCAGCAGAGAGCTAAAAGAGTGACTTTCTACCAGATATAAGTATTTTTGTGGCTTTCCCACTGTTATTAAGCTAGCGACTGCATTTCGCTTGTTTTACTGCTACTTTAAGTGATTTCTGCATTTTACACTGTTTATTGCACTTTAAGTTACTAATTGTTGCAAATTGTTTCTGTAGGCTACACACTAAAGTGCGCTAGCCGATTTATAGCATTTACTGTCTGTTTTTTTCCTTGTCTCTGTAATAAAACAAAAAAATCTCTTGTTTTCCCGCCTTACTGAACTAGAGTAGTCCAGTTTCAGAGTTGCTGATCCCTGGGCTTTGTTTTTAGTTCCTGTTACTGATCCATTGCCTTATTAGGAAGGAGGGAAGTTTCTTTGCTTACCAGTGGGAGTGGGAAGCACTGAGCGGCCTTTTGTCCGATTTGGTGAAGTTTCAGCCAGAAACTAGTAGTCCATTGGTCGCTTTGGGCCAATTCCTAGCTCCTTCAGCCCCTGCTATAAAACACGCTTAAACGCGTTAGCTGCGTTGCCACTGTTGCACACAAGAGCAGCGGCGGTTAAACAAGGTTAAACTATTCGGGCCATCTAAATTCCACTCTTCAAATTTTCCCTTAGAACTACCTTCCTCGAGCTGTACTGCTGATCTAACCAGCATATCCTATAACTGAAAAGTTCATCTCTACTTGATTCCCAAGTAGACTATTCTCTATCTGTAAAGCCTAGCACTTAGTCCTACAGTACTTGCACCTTGATAAAGCACTCATTATAGATAGTACCCCACCAGCCTAAAACCCACTTCCTCCGGAGTCCTTTGAAAGTCTCTTTATCTACTACTTCTAGTATGTCGAGGGATCAGTTGCTAGTGTCCTCTCCAGCTCAACTGGTGAACCTGGGAATATTGAGGCAATGTTACAATTGCCTCATGTACACAGACAATCCTCTCCTTCTCCCACAAAACACAAATACATGCGAGAGATGCAACTATACGGCCAAACTGGAGGCTGAGCTCTCTCGACATAGGACTGGCAAGACCAGACAGGAGGAGAAGGTAACCACACACAATACATACCCAGTCACACATGGTGCCATCACAACTTCAAATCATACACATACTCACACAAAGACATACTCGGAGGCTCTGATCAAAAATTTTCCAAAACAGCAGAGGCCACCAAAGCAGACACCCAAACAACTACCACCTCACGACCCAACACATGCAACACATAGACCACACAGTCAGAGTGTCAAACAGTCACAGCCCTTAAGGCCAAACAAAATGCCAGACACACTTGTCATTGGTGATTCCATAGTCAGACACACTGACGTCCCGCTCACCAGACTGAGTAAGGAAAAGGTCACAGTAAGCTGCCTGTCGGGCGCTAGAATCCGCCACATAACGCAAGCACTCAGGTCTCTCAACAGCAGGTACAAGTACGACTCAGTCATTGTCCACGCTGGTGTCAACGACCTGAGACGTACCTCCTTGGACTACATGAAAAGGGACATTGAGGAGCTCTCTGATTATGTAGCCCAGGCAGGTATGACCCTGACATTGAGCAGTATCCTACCTTCACCTAGAATGATGCCACAATACAGTGATAAGATGATCAGCTTTAATAATTGGCTTAAATTTTGGTGTCATTCAAAGGGGATCCAATGTCTGTCTGCCTGGGATGACATGCTGGACAAGCCACGCTGCTTCGCAAGGGACGGCTTGCACCTGTCACCCTGGGCTTCCGGATATTGGCAAAGGCTCTTGCCACCCCATAGTGCCTTTTTAGGCAAGGCTCAAATTCTAAACCTACCACCCTAGAACACCAAAAAGGAAAAAAACTAAGGGTAATGCTGCTCAATGCCAGAAGTCTCAATCTCAAGATGCACGCACTCGAGGCCCTTCTCAATATGGAGAACATCGATATCTGTGCTGTGACAGAAACCTGGTTCAAGGCTCCTGAGAGCACCCCAGCACTAACAGGTTTCACCTCATATCATGCGTTCCGGCCCCAAAATCCGGACAACACCAAGAAAGGAGGGGGGGGTGTCCATATTCATAAAGGACACCCACACCTCAAGGTTGGTGGCAACGCACGATGCATCGGAGACCATCCAGGTGCAATTAACCATAGGCAAGACTGCTCTGCAATTTGTAGCATGTTACAGGCCACCCTCTCAAACTCAGTAACCTCACATGGCCTTCCTGAAAACATTGGAGGGGATAAATGCATCTCCAAACACCATCATACTAAGTGACTTCAACTACCCTAATATAGACTGGGAACACTACTCAAGCCCGAACACTCTAACCCAAAGATTCCTGGAGTTCATAAACTCAAATGCCATGGAACAACTAGTCACCATCCCCACAAGAGGAGAAAACATACTTGATCTCATCATCACGAACATGGGATCAAAATGTTCAACACCGGAAGTATACCCTCACTGGTGAGATCAGATCATAAACTAATCTCGCTGGAGGTCCTCATCCCGCCCACCTGAAACAAAAAGACCACAGTGAAAAACTTCTCAAAAGCCGATTTCACACTTCTAAAAACTAGTGTGGTCTCCTTTAAGGCCCCTGAGCCAGTGGCAAACATTACTCAAACCGCTGAATCACTTACAAATGCCTTCTACCAGCACCTACAGGACTGCATGGATCAGGCAATCCCAAACAAAACTAAGACTCTCTGTACCAAAGGCAAGCGTCCAGTCTGGTGGACCCCAGCCATAAACAAACTCTACAACAAAAGGAGGAAGCTACTACAAGATAGAGCAAAATCCTTGAAAGGTAAGACACCTTTGATCATTATAAGTAAAAAACTAAGAGCTCTCATAAAATCATCCAAGGCAAATTTTGAGAGAAAAATCGCCAAGGACTCTAAAGACAATCATAAGGCCTTCTTTAGCTATGTTAGAAACCTAGGAGGAAACTCCCAGATATGCTCAGAATTAGTTCAAAATGATGTGAAAATTACTGAACCTACACACATTGCCAACATACTGGCTGACAGGTTCAGTGCAAACTTCTCCCTCCCCAAAAGGAGAGATATCTATTCCAGAGGATTGTAGCCCCCAAACATCTCCAACGCCCAGGTGAGAACTGCCCTCACTAAGGCAAAAACACAGCATCCATGGGACCGGATGGTGTCCCCGGCTGTGTGCTTCACGAACTCAACGAGGAATTAAACCCACAGTTAGGACAGCTGTTTAATCTTAGCCTCACCTCAGGATACGCACCCAAGGAGTGGCGACGGCGACTGTGGTCCCACTTCATAAGGGCGGTGCCTCCACAGACCCTGGAAATTACCGCCCCATTAGCTTGACAAGCCTTATCTGCAAAGCCATGGAGAAGATCATAATGGAACTCATAAATAAAGACATAGGGAACTTGCAGACTTTGGATCCAACCCAGTTTGGCTTTGTCAAAGGCAGATCCTGCCTCTTAAACTTGGTTGACTTTTTCGAGACAGTCACCAAGGCCATTGATGAGGGAAAGGCAGTCCATACAGCCTACCTCGACCTGGCAAAGGCCTTCGACACAATACCCCACTCAGGTATCATCGAAAAACTCATCAGCTTGAATGTAAACCCATACATCACAAGATGGGTTGCAAACTGGCTAAGTGACAGAACCCACAGGGTCAGAGTTGCTGGAGCCATGTCAGACTCAAAGCCTGTCACAAGTGGTGTCCCACAGGGCTCAGTCCTGGGTCCACTCTTGTTCGGCATCTACTTTTCTGAAGTACAAGCAAACACAGGAGGGTTATGGCTGACAAAGTTTGCAGATGACTGCAAACTGGGCGCCACAGTCGAAAACACATCTGACACAGATATCCTCCAGAAGGGCCTCACAGAAATGGATAACTGGTGCCAGAGCCATGGCCTAAAGTTAAACGCCAAAAAATGCATAGTCATACCCTTCGGGAAAAACAAGGTTACCCCTAGCTACCATATAGGTGGCAATCCACTGAGCACAGAAAAAGTCATCAGGGATCTGGGGACCCAGGTTGACAGTAGCCTTTGGTTTGACACTCATGTTGCTAAAGTAGTTAGGAAAACCTTCTATATCGCCCACCTGATCATGAAGGGATTCACATCTAGATCAAGGGAGGTCATCGTCCCCCTGTACTCATCACTCATTAGACCTATGATTCAGTACAATGCCCGCTCGAATGTATCTGACCAGACACCTGCTGCAGTTTGAAAGGCCCCAAAAGTTCCTCACCAAAAGGATAAAGGGTCTCAAAAATATGTCTTATGCTGCCCGACTGAAAGAACTCCAGCTCTATTCAGTCTCATACCGCTTGCTCAGAGGTGACCTGTGCCTGACATATAAGGCCATGTCAAACCCAGATTTGATGAATATGCTTCACCTCAAAAATCTAGATCCCTCAGAACCACAAGGGCGGAGACTTAAACCTTGACACGGTTATAAATAGAACGTGCTGGAGGGACAGATTCATCACCCAGAGACTCCCTATGCTGTGGAACAAAATCCCGGTACATGTGAGGCAGAGCACCTCGCTGGCCTTGTTCAAGAGGAATCTTGACCAATGGATGGGAGATCGCAGATATACCCCAGGGATTACTTCAGTGTCACTGCTTGACAGAGACACAGCAAAATGATAGGCATAGTTTTTATTCAAACTAAAGGGGTGGCGAAAGCCACATAACTATGGGCTAGGCTTATAAATGCCCTTGGGCAGATAGCCTAGTATGAACCTATGAACCTATGAATCAGAACATGGCAGAGAACACCTCTCAATAATAGATATGGCTGATTATATATATATATTATATATATATATATATATATATATATATATATATATATATACACACACACACACAAAGACCATGTTGCAACTCCTATTTCAGATTTTATGATGAAACTTCCAAACCGCCTACAGCATATTTAGCTACAAAAGCACCTATGACTGACATTCTACACAAAAGGATTTCATGCAGTCCCATGCCGAATGTAACCAAACCATGTTAGCTGTTCCACTCTATCATGTTGTCTAGGACAGGTGACAAAAAAGCCTTCTGGTAAAATATACAGGATTTTTTTTTTATTTCTAATGTAACAGCAACTCAGTAAAGAAGCATTCTAGGTTCATTATTGTACTAGGTATACTGAGCAGAATACCACCACCACACTTGCAACAAGAAATTTCAGAACACTAGCCTAAATTTGACCATAATACTTTAGTTGTTCCATCTACAGTATGTTGTCCACAACATATGGCAAATGAGGGAAAAAAAAAAACTTTCTGGCAAAATATACAGAACGTTTACTTGTGATGCAATGACACCTCTGTAAAGATGTATTCTAGGTTATTAGTGCACTTAGCATGCTAACACTTAGCTATGTTTACATAATGGAAAGAAAATAATGCAAAATATTAGACTGTGGCAGTGAATACACCTCAGAAACAAGGGATTTGTTGCCTATTTATAAATGGCCATATCTCAGTCTCACTTTCAGACTTCCTGGCAAATGTGTCAGACATTAAGCATTGCTTCTTCAGCTGCAAAACCCTTAGGAATTTAAGGACAGCACTACACTGAAACTGATCACACCATTTTCATTGGTCTAATCTACAGCATGTTATCTGTGGCAAATGGTAAATGAAAAAATTTTTTCTGGTAAAATATACAGAAATGTTACATCAAATGCAACCATAACCAAGTAAATAAGTATTATAGGCTATTACTGTACTCAGCATGCTGAGTAAGAGTTCAGAACCACATCCACTTTATAGACAGGATATACCACACTATGGCAGTGAGGGCCACTGAAACACTGAATATGCTGACTATATATAAATGGCCAGCTCTCAGTGCCACTTTCAAATTTAATGATGAACTAAGCTACAACAATAGCATAGTAAGTTACAAAAGACAGCACAGACTGCTCTTCTACTGTTAGTGGTGTCAGTGCAGCAGCTGACTCATTTTGATCATATCACTTAATTGTTGCAGTCTATGAACTTTATACATGTCATGTATCAAATCAAAATATTTATTTTCTGGAAAAATATAAGGATTTACATAGCTAACGTAATACAAACTTGGTAAGCAAGTATTCTAGGGTATTACTATAATGAGTATACTGAGCAGAAGATCAAAACAGCACCCACAATGTAAATGGAGTAAACTGTAAACATCAAGCCATGACAATGAACACTGTAGAGACAGTGGATATGTTGCCTATATATAAAATACAATATTTCTGACTACTTTGAGATTTTATTGCAAAACTTTCAGTCAGTAACCACCGTGAGTTCAGCTGCTCTACTCTTAGGAGTTTCACTGCAGCACTGTGCTGAATTTGTCCGTACCACATCAAGTGCTCCAGTCTACTGCATGTTATCTACGGCATATGGGAAATAACATATTGAAAAACATTTTCTGACAAAATGTACAGAAATTTTTACTTCTCAGTTAATGACCACTCAGTAAAGTATTATAAGTTTTTATTGTACTTAACATAGTGAGCAGAAGCCCAACAGAACACCCACAACTGAAATGGAGTACAATGCAAACTATCAAAACCTTTGAAACAATGGATAGACTGCCTATATATAAAAGGCCATATATCAGTCCTCCTTTGCAAGTTCATTACAAAACATTCAGGCATTTTTTGTGATATCTGCTACAGTGAGGATCTAGAAATGCTATTCTACATTTAGGGTTTTCAGTACAGCACAACGTTGAACTTGAACATACTACTTCAAGTTGGCCCAGTCTATTGTATGGATATGGGACGACATGATCGACAGACCACGATGCTTTGCCAGAGATTGTCTGCACCTGTCGCCCCTGGGATTCAGGTTACTGGCTAAAGCTCTTGCCACCCCTAGAATGCCTTTTTTACGCAAAGTTCAAAGGACAAAACCACCACCGTAACAAGTACAAGCATGCAAAATCGGAAGGTAATGCAAAATCGGAAGGTAATGCTACTCAATGCTAGAAGTCTAAACCACAAAATGCACTCTCTCGAGGCACTCCTAAAAATGGAGAACATCGATATCTGTGCAGTAACTGAGACCTGGTTCAAGGCTCCAGAGAGCAGCCCTGCTATACCAGGCTGCAACTCTTACCAAACTTTTCGGCCACCAAACCAGGACCGTAACACTAAAGGTGGAGGAGTGTCCATATTCACACCACCAGGCTAGTTGCCCAAGACAATGCGTCTGAAATTCTCCAGGTGCAACTAACACTAGGTAAGACTGCAATCCAAATTGTAGCTTGCTACAGATCCCCCACCATGCCCCAAGATTCTCACTACACCTTTCTAAACATACTGGAAAATATTAAGATAGAGCCAAACACTCTAATACTGGGTGATTTTAACTATCCTTCCATTAACTGGGAAAACTACTCGTGTACCAACACCTTTGCCCAACGGTTCTTGAAATTCATAAATTCCAATGCCCTGGATCAACTAATCCACAGTCCCACCAGGGGCTCCAATATCCTAGACCTGGTCATTACCAACATGGGAAATCGATGCCCCACACCTATGGTCACCCCCTCGTTAGTCAGGTCTGACCATAAGCTAATCACCCTTAACATCCACATCCCACCCCCACCCCCAGTAAGGAAACCTCCATAAAAACTTCTCCAAAGCCAACTTCATGCTACTCAAGTCAGTGAAGTGACAAACTTCATGACACCCATGCAGACGGGAACTGAAAGTTCGACTGCTGAATCCTACACTAAGGCACTGTACGAGCACATCCACTCATGCATGAATCGTGCCATCCCAAAAAAAAAAACCAAGATGTTCGCCTCCAAAAAAAGGAAGCCAATCTGGTGGTCCCCTGCCATAAAAAAACTTTACAACAAAAGGAAGAAACTGTTGCAGAAAAGAGGAAAATCCCAGGATGCAAAAAACTCCCTTACCAGCCTCAGTAAGAAACTGAGATCCCTCATAAAATCCTCCAAAGCTAGTTATGAAAATAAAATTGCCAAAGATTCCGAAGACAACCATAAAGGCATTCTATAACTATGTCAAGAATCTAAATGGCAATGCTCAGATCTGCTCTGAGCTAAAACAGAATGGCATTAAATATACTGATCCCAAGGATATTGCCAATATCCTGGCAGATAGATTCAGTGCTAACTTCACCCCCCCCCCTCACCCCCAAAAGGGCCCATCTAAATACCAGAAGATTGCCAAATTCCGGTAATAACAGCCACACAGGTAAAAAACGCACTCTCCAAAGCTAAGAATACAGCATCCATGGGACCAGATGACATCCCGGGCTGTGTACTACATGAACTACAATATGAACTGGCACCTCACCTAAGTGTCATGTTTAATCATAGCCTCACCTCAGGTTTCGTGCCCACTGAGTGGTGCAGAGCTACAGTTATCCCACTCCACAAGAGGGGATGCCTTGGATCCCGGAAACTACCGTCCCATCAGTCTGACAAGCCTTATCTGCAAGGCCATGGAGCGTATTATCATGGAACTTATAAACAAAGACACTGGCAACCTTCAAACTCTGGACCCCACCCAGTTTGGGTTTGTGAAGGGCCGATCTTGTCTCCTGAACCTGACTGACTTCTTCGAATCAGTCTCCAGAGCTATGGACAAAGGTAAGGTGGTCCACACAACCTATCTAGACCTCCCCAAGGCCTTTGACACCACCCGCCACTCTGGAATCATAGATAAACTTACTAAGCTGGGCATTAATCCCTACATCACCCAATGGGTTGCCAACTGGCTCACTGACAGAACCCACACTGTAAAAGTAGCCGACTCCAAATCCAGCTCCAGGCAAGTGACAAGTGGAGTACCTTAGGGTTCAGTCCTGGGACCGCTCTTGTTTGGCATCTACTTCTCTGAAGTACAGGACAACACTAAGGGACTCTGGCTACGCAGATGACTGCAAACTGGGAGCTATTACTGAATCCCCAAATGATGTGGATACCTACAAAAGGGCCTTACAGAAACAGATGCTTGGTGCCAGAGCCATGGGCTCAAGCTCAATGCCAATAAATGTATAGTTATCCCCTTTGGGAAAAAACATGTACCCGTGAATCACCACATAGGTGGCAGTACACTAAACACCAAAAGTGTGATAAGAGACTTAGGGACACAGGTGGACAGTGGTCTCACCTTTGATAACCATATTGCCACAACAGTCAGGAAATCCTTCTATGTGGTACACCTCATCACTAAGGGCTTTTCATCCAGAAAAAAGGAGGTAATTGTCCCACTATACTCATCCCTCATTAGACCCATTATAGAATACAATGCCCCATTTGGTATGTACCTCTCAAGACATCTGCAACAACTGGAAAGGCCACAGAAATACCTCACTACAAGAATCACAGGCCTAAAGCAGATGTCCTACGCTGACCGCCTTAAAAAAACTCCAGCTATACTCTGTCGCATATCGTCTACTCAGAGGCGATCTCTGCTTAACATACAAGGCCATGTCAAACCCAGAGCTGTTGGACATGCTACACTTAAAGAAATCCCAATCCCTCAGAGCCACACGCCCCAGGGATCTAAACCTTCTCAACACAATAAACAAAACATGCTGGAGGGATAGGTTCCTGACCCAGAGACTCCCCAGACTCTGGAACAGACTGCCCATACATGTCAAGCAAAGTGCATCTTTGGCCCTCTTCAAAAGGAACCTTGACGATTGGAAGGGAGAAAGGAAATTCACCCCGGGATCACATCAGTTGCCCTGCTAGACAGGGGTCCAGGGAAGTAAATAGAGTGGGAAGAAATAGCCAGGGAATTGTTATGGCAAGGCTTGTATAGGCCCTAGGGCTGATAGCCTAGTACTAACCTATGAACCTATATCCATGATGTATGCGCATGTGTGTTTGTGTGTTTTCCCTAACATACATATGGTTTTACTTCTGAAGTAATACCAACTCAGTAGAGAAGAGCTCTAGACCATTACTGTATTCTACACACTAAGCAAAAGGCCAGCATAATGCCAAAATAGTACAGCAAAATTGTCAGACTTTGGCAGAAAAGGCATACAATCCAAAGCCTCTGCTGTCTATCTATGAAACCCTATATTTCAGTCCTCCTTTTAGATTTCACTATGGATGTTCAGCAATGTCACAACAAGGTGGCCAGCTATAAAATGCACCCAATACATGTATTCTACCCTCAGGAATTTAAGTGCAACTCACTGAAAACTGAATTTGAGGCAACCACCTTTGCTGCAAAAAACTATGACACTGCATCCATGACATTTAACAAGCAAAAATACTTTTTTTTCCTGGTGAATTTGTTTTACTTATGAAACAAAATAGTGCGTGTGCACACACACACATATATATATATATATATATATATATATATATATATATATATATATATATATATATATTTTTTTTTTTGGGATAGGTCTTTTGAGCAGAGGTCAGAATGCACCCAGGTGGAAACCAAGTAAAGTTTTAGATGCATATATGTGACCATACTTCAGTTCCTCTAAGGCAGTTTACAATAAAAATTCAGGGGGTTCTAATAATATACCTGGATAAAACAAAAAACATAAGAAGAATGTCATTCTTGTCTCAATGCTTTCACTGTACCGCATTCCTTACTTACATGCCAGCAAAATGCCTTTGTCAGTAGACGGCATTGTACCCCTCACATTACATGCAGCAACAGAAATGCTGCACTGGCTTTTGAAATAAAAATATTTTTTTTTCCTTCTAGTCAAAGGAGGACTTGGCACACATACATTCTAGACATTAGTTCTGCTTTGCCTTGTAAAATAATGGTCAAACAGCCTCAGGTGGAAAAATGGTATAAAGCTAGACTACGAAAACAGTAGTCCTCTGAAATGCTGAATTTGCTAGCTGTATATAACAGGTCATATATGTTAGTTCCCCTAAGGCAGCATCTCATTTGAATTACATGATTTTTTTTAAAGTACACTGCCTTAATTCCCCCAAGGCAGTGCACATAAAAAAATCAGGGAATTCAAATGAGATACTTGGGTATAAATTTAAAGATGTCATTCTACCACCAAGTATTTCACTGTGAAAGTGGCAGACGTGCGTAGCTCAGGACCTATCTGAATTGGAGATTGCTGGAATAAAGATTGCATTAGAACCATTTAAATCTGTTTGAATTTAAGCACCACATTTGCACGGGTTTGCACTCAGTTTACTGGAGTTGCTCTGAGTTTGGCATTCATAGCCAGAAATCTGAAATGCATCTAAGAGAATCCAAGGCATCCATTGAAATCTTCAACAAATAAGTAGAATTTAAACATGTTTTTTGCACTTGTGCACTGAATTTCTCTGAAAGTACAGTTGTGTACACTTACCATAAATGTAGATGTTCCGCGTGTATTCACTGTTGCAGTTATCACATTTGGGTTATCCCTGCCAGGGTAGCCCTCAGTCAGCCCGAATAACAGAGGCTTAGTATTTCTGTGTCGGTTGATGTCTCTTCAGGACTGACATCAGGTCATCAATGGAATAAAAACAGGCAGCTGATGCCATTACTTCAGTTTTTCTTGCCCTAAATGTCAGGAGCCCCCAATAAGGAGCTAGGTTATGGTGAAAGACCACCACCAGCAGAAATTAAATACCAAAAATTCCTTGTAAGGTGAGAGAGAGAGAGAGAGAGAGAGACAAGGGGGATGGAGGGAGGGAAACCAGGACTGCAACAGTGAATACACTCAAACATCTACATTTATGGTAAGTGTACACAACTGTACTATGATGTTCTTCGTGTTTCACTGTTGCAGTCATTACATTTGGGTAATCTGCTGGCAGGTTGCCCTCAGTCGGCCTGATTAACAAAGTCTTGGGTCCTGCGTCGGTTGCTGTCCCTTCTTCCATGACGTCAGGTCGTCAGGGGTATAAAACATGCAGCCGACCCCATTTTCATCAGTCTTTCTTGCCGCGCGATGCCCAAAGCAGAAGCAGTTCGCAAGTGCCGGTCGGCAGACTCCTGAAATTTTCATTTTCGAGTTTCAGAACCGAAGTCTTCAACCTAAAGCTAAGTACCCCGTTGAGGAAGCTTTTCCTTGCTCCTTACTAATGTCAGTAAAAGTTAATAATTGTATTACTTGTGGGAAGCAAATACCTCATAAGGATTTTCATTTGTACTGTATTCCTTGCCTAGGCCCTGACCACAACGTGCCTTGCTGTTGGTTTTGTGCTAAATTTAATTAACGCACTATTAAGTGTCGGTATATTTTTGCATCTAAATATTTTGGCTCAAGATTTAACTATCCAGAAATGTTGTCGGTTAGCAATCCGACTACCGGAATACACAAAAAACGCAAAGAAAAAGACAGAGACAGACTGTCGAGGTCCAAAACCAATGACGAAGCTTCTCTTAAGCCAGTCACCGGTTCGCCGGTACTCTGTGAGGCGCTTTCGCAGCCCCTGATACCCGCTACTTTTGATTCGCAGGCCTCTACCGAGACCCATTCGGAGTCTGGTATGCCGCAAGACACTAAGTATTGAACCTGCTGATGTCTCTATCTTAGATGGGTCTGGAGCCGCTGAGTAGGAACCGGCTTCTGAGGGTGTTTTCAGGCCTAAAGATTTGTATAGTAAACCAACACCATCTTCAAAACCTAGGCCAAAATCAACTTCTATGTCTAAAAAACTGACGCTTGGGCCACGTGCACAGGCCCCTATGCCTAAAAAGCAAATGATCAAAATGGTTGAGGATTTAATTACCTTGATCAGGGGTTCCCAACCCCCTCCTGCTAAGAGGCCTAGGCAAGGCACTGATTAGGAATCTTCAGATCAGGTTTCCATTTCTTCTGATTCCTCTTCTGATCAGGAATTATCTATTCCACCTTATGAGGACTCTGATGCAGAAGAATCCATCCCTTCTGCTTCTCCTCCTGAGGACTTTTCTTTTGGAGAAACTTTGCATACCTTAAGGGAACATTTTCATTGGGAGAGTCAAGATTTTTCAGAATCAAAAAAGAGGCTTAGGGATTTTCTTCTTGTTCCTCAGCATAGGCCTTTGGCTATACCTCCTGTTCTAGACATTGTTGATGATGTTTTCTCATAATCCAGCATGGCTCCTGATTCCCTGCCTCCGGCTCCTAGTAAGCCAGACAGATATTACAGGGTTCCTGACTCCCACAAATTCCTTTTTAAAAACCCTACTGCTGACCCTGAAACCATTTCTCAGAGTCCCAATGGTGTTAAGGCTTCTACTGCTAAAAATCCTACCCCTTCTGATAGAGACTCCAGGGTGCTGGATAGATGGGGTAAGGAGGTTTACACCTCTGCAACCTTGGCAATCAGGGCTTTAAACTGTCAATTTCATATGCTTAAATATCAGCAGCATGTCCATGGGCTTACTTAAACAGAAAAAGATGTTGATTTCTGACTGTGTGGAAAATAAAGAGTTACAGGATTTATTGCATTCAGCTGAACAAGTTGGAAAGCATATTTTGCAATGTGGTTTTGATTCCTTGGAGGCCTCTTGCAGGGCCGCTCTGTAACTGGATCTGTGATAAGAAGGCATGCTTGGCTCAAGGAGCGAAATCTGCCTGATCATGTTAAAGCAAAATTGTTGGATGCTCCTTTACAACAGGACAGTCTATTTGGTAATAAGGCAGAAGTTGTTTTGAAAAAGATGTAAGACAAAGCTAAATCTATGCAAATTGTAAAAGATTTCCTACAAGTGCAGCCACCCAGGTTCACTACGCACTGGCCTACTAAGAACTGGTCCTTTCCAGTACCCACCAGAGCCGCTCAGGTCAAACCCAGACACTGCAAAGGCTCCAGGTTTCAGTCACAAGGAACTTGCAGAACAAAACAATGGGGAGCCTCCACCTCCAAATCTGGAAGTAGCAAGGCAACTCCCTATGGTAAACAGTCTCAATGACTTTCCTCTGCCATCTCCAAGCACTTTTCTTTTGGTAGCCCCTTTGGGGGGAAAACTAGCACTTCATGCACAAAATTGGCATCTAATTATCCAGGACAAGTGGGTTTTAAATATAGTGTCCCAGGGATACAGATTTCATTTCCACATGTTGCCAATTCCAAATGGATGGCCAGATCTGCCTCCAAATCAGTGGGCAGAGGCCCAGAAACAAGTTATGTCCCTCATGAATATGGGGGCTATTCAACCAGTACCAGAAAAGGAAAAGGGACAAGGTTTTTATTCAAGACTTTTCTTGGTATCCAGAAAAGACAACTCATGGTGTCCATTTCTGGACTTATCCATTCTAAATACATTCCCGGACATTCCAAAATTCAAAATGCTGATGCTACAACAGTTACTGCCTATGCTAGGCAAGGATGCTGGTTGGTAACTCTAGACTTAAGAGGCTTACCTGCATATCCCAATCAGGGAATCTTGCAGAAGATACCTCCGCTTCAAAGCAGGCTATTTGCATTACCAGTTCTCTGCACTGCACTTTGGCTTATCTACTGCACCCAGGGTCTTCACAAAGTGCCTGGCACCAGTAATTGCATTTTGCAGACAAAGAAACATTCAAATTTATCCTTATCTGGACGATTGTCTAAGTCAGGCAGAAAACAAGGACACTCTTCTACAGCATCTGGCATTTGTAAAGAGGCTTCTAACTTGCCTAGGGTACACCATAAACGAAAAGAAATCACAACTGGTACCCTCTCAAATAATTACATTCCCAGGTGCAAGCTTGAATTCAACTGCCCAGATGACTTACCTCATGCCAGAAAAACAAATCCAATTGATGACTTACTTCAAACAAATGGCCACAAAAACCCAGTTATCTGCAAGACAAATTCTGCAGGCCTTGGGGTTCATGGCTTCTTGCATTCTACTAATTCCACATGCATGAGTAAACTTCAATGATACCTAAAAAGCTTATGGAGTTAACATCGTCACAGCCTGCAAACAATGATTCCTATTATTCCTCGCCTGCAGCAAGAGTTCATATGGTGGGCAAAGGCCTGTCACCAAAACAAGGGACTGTCACTCATTCCACCGCTGCCATCCAAACCCTGCTACAGACGCATCAGATTATGCTTGGGGGGGGGAATCTGGCAGGGAGATGCATTCAGGGTGAATGGAGCCCAAATCAAATGCACCTGCATATCAACCAGATAGAGATGCTAGCTGTACAGAATGCTCTGACAGCCTTCAAGGACTTTCTTCATCCAGGACAACTACTGATAAAGACGGACAACACCACAGTCATGTGGTACATAAAAAAGCAGGGGTGTACCCATTCCTACCCCCTTTGCAGACTAACCATGGCTTTGTGGAACACAGCCTTGACTTACCAAATACATCTACAAGCTCAATTCCTGCCAGGCAGATGAACTAAGCAGAAATCTTATGGACCCACATGAATGGAAACTGGATCCACAAATCTTCAGCATGTTGACACGCAAATGGGGGAGCCCAGACGCAAATGGGGGAGCCCAGACATAGATATTTTTGCCTCACCCCAAAACTATCAGTTGGACAAATTCTGCACAAGAATCCATCACAAAAAGGCTTGGAAAGTGGATGCTCTATCCTTCAGCTGGAAAAACCTATCAGTCTATGCCTTTCCCCCTCTGCCTTTGCTCTCCAAGGTATTACTAAAAGTCAGACAGGAAAAAAACAAAAATTATTCTGATTGCACCAGACTGGCCTCGCCAACACTGGTACCCGCTCCTACGCAATATGTCACACCTTCCTCCGTGGTACTTGTCTCAGACACCTTATCTATTGTCTCAGCAGAACTATAAAATTCTGCACACACAGCTCCAAACTCTGAATCTTGCAGCATGGCTAATCAACTAATTTCACCAGTTACATCTCTCAGCAAACCTGTGATGGATGTCATTTTGGAGGCTAGAAGGCCTAGTACTAGAAAATCTTATGCTGCTGCTGCTGCTGTGTCTTTCGGCTTTTCCCAGTTAGGGGTCATCACAGCGGAACTCCAGTCTGCTAATGATTGGCAATAGATTTTTACGTGCCGAGTTGCCGGCCCTGATGCACAACCTTCAACGAAGGTACGCCCATTCACGCATGTCTCCACACAGGAGACGCTCTAGCTGAGAATCGAACAGGACAACGTCTTACTGTGAGGCGACAACGCTACCACAGCACCACCACCGCAGAAAATCTTATGCTAATAAATGGAAAAGATTCAATGCCTGGAACCAGGCACAGGGAATAAGCACAGCAATGCTCAATATTCCTCAGATTCTGCAATATTTAACTGAGATGCTTCACAAGGGCCTATCTTTCTCTTCCATAAAAATCCATGCTTCTGCCATTTCAGCTCATTACAACACACACCCTCCCCTCTTTTCTCATCTCCTGCTAAAGCAGTAGCTCAGAGGGGCCAAAAATTTAAGACCTCCCAGGAGATCACCAACTCCTGCATGGGACTTCAATTTTGTGTTGGAAAAGCTCACCCTACCTCCTTATGAGCCAGCTGCTACTGTAGACATAAAATTTATCTCTTGGAAGACAACTTTTCTTTTAGCAGTCACTTCAGCTAGAAGGATTTCAGAACTACAGGCTCTCATGGCAGTGGAGCCTTTTATTATTTTCTACCCGGGCAGGGTGGCGCTCAGGATCAATCCATCCTTTATGCCTAAAGTGGTATCTAGTGTGGCTCTTAATCAGACCATTCATCTGCCAACTTTTTTCCCAAATCCACAGAACAAGGGTGAGTGGATTCTGCATTCACTGGATGTACACAGACAACTAAGATTCTACTTAAACGGGACAAAACCTCTAAGAAAATCTGAGCAACTACTGGTGGCATTTATTGCAGGGGCAGAGGGAAAGGCTATTTCAACGCAGACTATTTCAAAATGGATAAGCCATTGTATTCATTTCTGCTACATGCATCATGGTAAACCTGTCCCCAAGGGGATCAGATCCCATTCTACCAGGTCTGCATCTCCTTCTGCAGCCTTTCTCAGTGGGGTTCCTACCAGGGACATTCTAGAAGCTGCTACCTGGAGCTCAGTTCATACATTCACCAAACATTACCGTTTAACTCTCTTTGCTAAATCCAGAGTAGGCTTTGCCACTGCTGTCCTGCAGGGCCTTATAGCTGCTCCTAATGCTGTATAATTCCATCCTCCCAACCATAGCTTTGGGATTCTACCCAAATGTAATGACTGCAACAGTGAAACACGAAGAACATAGTACAGTTGTGTACACTTACCATAAATGTAGATGTTCAAGTGTATTCACTGTTGCAGTCCTGGTTACTCACCCGCCAGCCCCCTACTTTTCTGTTTTTATGTCTCTTCTTTCTTTTACTATGCTCGAAAGCCTTTTTGTTGTATTTGCTTTTAGTTGGAGGTATTTTTTTGTGTTCTAAATTACATGAATATTTATATATATATAGTTTGTTCCCCATTTGGGGGGCACCTGACATCTGGGGCAAGAAAAACTGATGAAAATGGCGTCGGCTGCATGTTTTATACCCCCGACGACCTGACGTCATGGAAGAAGGGACAGCAACTGACGCAGGACCCAAGACTTTGTTAGTCAGGCCGACTGAGGGCAACCTACCAGCAGATTGCTCAAATGTAATGACTGCAACACTGAATACACTCGAACATCTACATTTATGGTAAGTATACACAACTGTACTTTCTTCGTGTTTCACTGTTGCAGTCATCACATTTGTGTTGATTCCCAAAGCTGAAGAAAAGGGTGGAGGCAGTCAAGAAGACTGGGGGCTGGCTAGGATGCCCTGCAAGACTGCAGTGGCAATGCCTGCACTGGATTTGGAGAAGATAGGCAGGTGGTAATGCTTGGTGAAGGTATGAACAGAAGTCCATGTTGCAGCCTCCAGGATGTCCCTGGTGGGGACCCTCTGAAGAAAGCTGCAGAGGTGGAGACTGCTCTGGTGGAATGTGTCTTGACCCCCTTGGGGGAGGTTTTCAGTGATGTCTGTAGCAAAAATGGATGCATGTGCTATCCATTTGGAAATTGTTTGTTTGGATATGGCCTTGCCCTCTGCTCCTGCAGCGAAGCTAACTAGCAATTGATCAGCTTTTCTAAAAGATTTAGTCCTGTCCAGGTAGAATCTAAGCTATCTGTGCACATCTACAGAGTGCAGAACCCGTTCCCCCTTGTTCTGTGGGTTAGGGAAAAAAGTGGGCAAATGAATGGATTGGTTGTGAGCCACACTGGACATCACTTTTGGCATGAAGGATGGGTTAGTCCTGAGGGTGACCCGGTCAGCATGGAAAATGATGAATGGCTCTACAGCCATAAGTGTTTATAGCTCTGATACTCTTCTAACTGAAGTGATGGCCAGAAGCAAGGCTGTCTTTCAAGAGAGGAATTTTAACTGCTGAAGCTGCAGGTTCAAAGGGGGACAGGGTGAGCTTTTCCAACACAATGTTTAGCTCCCAAGCTGGAGTAGGAGCTCTCCTAGGTGGCCTCAAGTTGTTAGCCCCTCTTAGGAACTGTTTGATGAGAGGGTGCGAGAAAAGAGCTGGCTCTATGCTGAAATGAGCAGAGATGGCAGAGGCATGAATTTTAACAGAAGAGAAGGATAGACCTTTGTTTAGTAGGTCTGCCAGGTAATCCAGGATGAGAGGTAGGGTGGGCTGTGCTGTTCCGGCTCCCTTAGGCTGGATCCAGGTGCAAAACCTTTTCCACTTGTCAGCATAAGACTTTCTAGTTCTGGGGTGTCTGGCCTCGCGTATAACATCTAGAACTTGTTTGCTTAGACTGGCAGCTTGAGGAGAGTTCAGGGAATAAGCCAGGCTGCCAGACTGAGGTTCTGCAATTGGGGATGCATGAATTCTCCATTCCTCTGAGTCAGTAGTGTTGGGATCTGAGGTAGGTGCCATGGTGGCAGGGGTGACAGGCTGCGCAGTAGTGGGTACCAGTGCTGCCATGGCCAGTCTGGGGCAATTAGGATTGCCCTCAGTTTTTCCTCCCTTATTTTGATCAGTACCCTTGAAATGAGTGGTAGAGGGGGAAATGCATATACCGAGAGGTTTACCCACTGGAAGGATAGATCATCCACTTTCCAGGCCTTGCTGTGAGGTTCCCTGGTGCAGAATTTCCTGAGCTGGTGACTGGAGTGGGAGGCAAAGAGGTCTACCTTCGGGGTGCCCCATTTCTGGGTTACAAGGGTGAAGGTTCTTTGGTCTAGTTGCCACTCGTGCCGGTCTAGCAGGTCTCTGCTTAGGTTGTCTGCCAGAGAGTTTAGAGAACCTGGCAGGAATTGTGCTAACAGGTGCAGTTGCATGGCTGCAGCCGTGTGCCAAAGAGTCATGGCGAGCCTGCACAGAGGATAAAAGTGAGTCCCTCCCCGCTTGCTGATATACCACATCACTGTAATGTTGTCTGTTTTGATCGGCAGAGGCCCCAGGGAGAGTAGGGGTCTGAATGCTGTCAGGGTGTTCTGAACCGCTAGCATCTCTTTTTGGTTGATGTGCAGATGTATTTGATTTGGGCTGCAGTGGCTCTAAATGCACCTGCCATCAAGGTGTGCACCCCAGACACAGTCTGATGCGTCTGTGGTGAGGGTCTGGGCGGTGTGGGGTAGTGAGAAGGGAAGTCCCTTGTTGTGGTAGCATGCTGCTGTCCACCAAAGAAAATCTTTCCTTAGGCAAGGTATCATTGGTATAAGAGTTTCCAGGTCTTGAGACTGCTGACAATAAAAGGCTTTTTACGTACCATTGTAGTTTCCTCATATGCAGTCTGGCATATGGAGTGAGTAGAATGCAAGAAGCCATGAACCCTAGAGTTTGCAGGATTTTCCTTGCGGATAACTGAGTGCTAGTGGCTAGTTGAGAGAAGCAGGTTGTCAGGTAGGTTTGTTTTTCTGGTGTAAGGAATGCCATCTGGGATGCTGTGTCCAGGCTTGCTCCCAGGAATACAATTTTTTGAGTGGGTACTAGTTTTGATTTCTTTTCGTTGATAGTATACCCCAGGGAGGTCAGTAGGTCTTTCACAAAGGTCAGGTGCTTTAGCAGCTTTTCCTGTCTGCCTGAATCAGACAGTCATCTAAGTATGGATAAATTTTAATATTTCTTTGCCTGCAAAAAGCAATGGTGGGAGCCAGATATTTTGTGAAAACTCTGGGAGCAGTGGATAAGCCAAAGGGAAGTGCACAGAACTGAAAGTAAGTTATTTCCTGCATGATTCCCTGATTGGGATGTGTAGGTAGGCCTCTTTTACGTCTAGGGTGGCTAACCAAGCATCCTTGGAAAGCATAGGAAGAAGCTGCTGGAGGGTGAGCATTTTGAATTTTGGTATCACCAGGAAGGTGTTTAGAATGGACTGATCGAGGATGGGGTGCCATGTGCCCTCTTATCTGGGTACCAGGAAGAGTCTGGAGTAAAAACCTTGGCCTGTCTGTTCTGCAGGAACATGCTCTATTGCCCTCATAGAGAGGAGGGAAAGAACTTGCTTTTTGGCCTCTGCCCACTGGTTTGGGGGAAGATCTGGGAACCTTTTTGGGGTTGGCAGAGTGTGAAAATAAAATGTGTATCCCTGAGACACTATGTTGAGGACCCAGCAGATGTTGGTAATGGTGGCCCAGTTGCTTGTGTGGAAGGAGAGTTTTCCTCCTAGGGGCAAGTGCAGATGGACAGAGGGAGGGGGTAGAAGTGTCACATCATTGTGAGCTTTTACCATAAGGGGGTGGCTTAGCACTCCCTGGTTTTGAAGAGGAGGTACTCCATTGCTTAGATCTCTGCATTCCCCGGGGCTGTTGTCTGGTGAGCCTGGGTCTGGGCTGAGCTGACCTGGGGGGGGGGGGGGTCAGGAAAGGACCAGTGCTTGGAGAGGCAATGCCTACTGAATCTCGGTGGCTGGACCTGTAAGAAGTCTTTAACTGTCTGCATAGATTTAGCTTTTTTTCCATCTTTTTTAGGACCTCTTCTGCCTTGGTGCCAAATAAGTTGTCTTTGTGCAAGGATGCATCCAATAATTTGGATTTGACATGGTCTGGCAAGGTCTGTTCCTTAAGCCAAAAGTACAAAACCAGTAACTGCTGCCCTGCAAGATGCTTCTAGGGCATCAAAACCACACTGTAAGGTGTGCTTAGTCACTTGACTGGCAGAATGCATTAACTCTTGTAACTCTCTATTTTCTGCACAAGCAGGGAAAGAAGATATTTTTTTTTTGCTTGAGGAGTTCCATGGTATGTTGCTGATATTTCAGTATACAAAACTGACAATTTAATGCTCTAATAGCAAAAGTAGCAGAAATGTATACTTGTTTACCCCATCTGTCTAATGCTCGGGAATCCCTATCTGAGGGGGTGGGATTCTTAGCTGAAGTTGCTTTGATTCCTTTAGGTCCTTGAGAGATGACCTTGGGGTCAGCAGTAGGATTTTTAGAAAATAAATTTATGAGTGTCTGGGACTCTGTAGTACCTGTCAGGTTTCCTGGGAGCAGGAGGGAGGGTGTCAGGGGTCAGACTGGATTCCATAAATACATCATCCACAACATCCAGGACAGGAGGAATGGCCAGAGGTCTGTGCTGTGTAAGATCTAAGAATTTCCTGAGTCTCTTTTTTGACTGAGGATAGTCCTGACATTCCCATTGGAAATGCTCCCTTAAAGTATGTAGGGTTTCCCCAAAGGAAAAGTCCTCAGGTGGGGAGGCTGAAGGGATGGATTCCTCTGCATCAGAATCCTCATAAGCAGAGAGGGGTTGCATATCTTCATATTCAGATGCATCAGAGTCATCGGACTCCTGTTCAGATAAAACTACTGGGGACAAGTCTCTTTTTCTTTTGGAAGGGGTAGCCTGGCTTCCCCGATAAGCATTATAAGGTCTTCCACCATTTTAAGCATTTGAGACAGAGGCAATGAAGCAGGGGCCAGGGCTTGGGTCATCGTCTTTTTGGGTGTAGTTCCTACCCTGGGCCTAAGAAACTAAGTAGTTTTTGAAAGAACTGTAGACGCAAAAGAAATCATTGGTCTGTGTCGAGTATTGGTAGTGTGAAGTACTTCCTCGGAAGTCGGTGCCTGCTCAGTGGCTCCAGACCCATCCAAGGTAGAGACATCCGCAGGATCCTTAGTCAAAGAAGAGTCTTGTGGCATACCGGACTCTGAAAGGGTCTTGATAGCAGCCTGTGAATCCACAGAAGCGGGCATCAGGGGCTGCGAAAGCGCCTCACTGAGGACTGGAGAACTGACGACTAGCTTAACGGAAGCGTCATCGGCAGTTTTGGACCTGTGCGGTCTGTCTCTGTCTTTATCCTTATGTTTTTTCGGAAGATCGGTTGTCGGATGGCTTACCGAAGCCATATCGAAGTAGAGGACTGAGAGCGAAAATATCTAGTTACAATAAGGGCCTGACGACATATAGTTCTGGCGTTGAACAAAGCACAAAAGTGACAGAGGGGGACGTCGTGGTCTGGGCCTAAACAAGTGATGCAGTAGGAATGAAAATCTCGGTGTGGTATTTGCTTTTCACAGCCAAGACAATTGTTAACTTTTTCTGACATCAATTAGAGTAAGAAAAAAGGATCCCCAATGGGATACTTAGCTTTAGAAGACTTTAGTTTCAATTGGGAAATGAAAAACACAGGTAGCTGCACTCATGCAAACTGCTTCTGATTCGGGCTCCTCGGCAAGAAAGACTGATGTAATGGCGTCAGCTGCCTGTTTTTTATACCACTGATGACCTGACGTCAGTCCTGAAGCGACAGCAACCGATGCAGAAATACTAAGCCTCTGGTATTCCGGCCGACTAAGGGCTACCCTGGCAGGGATAACCCAAATGTGACGACTGCAACAGTGAAACACGAAGAACATCTGTTGCTTCATTTTACACTGTTTTTGCTGCTGTGGCTGAGTCATTCTGCACTTGTATATTCTACTTCATCTGCCTTAAATAGCATAGGCTAGATTGAGACATGCTAAATCTAGACTGTTTGGCATCACTTGAGCACTAAAAACAGCCATCTTACATTAACGGGGCCCTGTGCATCCTTGTGGCAGACTTGTATAGGTCAGGACCCATCTGAATTGGAGACTGCTGGAATAAAGGCTCTGTGACAGGCTTTCCTGTTGGTAGATTGTATAAGCTTGACCAGCCTTATTTGCAAGGCCATGGAAAGAATCATTATGGATCTTATCAACCAGAACACAGGCAACCTTCAAACTCTTGACCGAACCTAGTTTGGTTTCGTCAAGGGTAGGGTTTGCTTATTAAACCTGGTGAACTTCTTTGAGAAAGTCACCAAAGCCCTGGATGATGGCAAAGCAGTGCACAGCCTATCCTGACTTGGCCAAGGTGTTTGACAATTCCCCAACTCAGGGATCACTGAGATGCTCTCCCAGCTGGGTATCAAGCCATTCATCACTAGACAGGTAGCAAACTGGCTCACAGACAGAATGCACACTGTTAAAATTGGGGAATCCACCTCCACTAGTAGACCAGTTACTAATGGTGTACTACAAGGTTCTGTACTGGGCCCTCTATTGTTTGGGATTTATTTTTCTGAAGTCAGTCAAAAGTTGATGGCCTGTGGCTTACTAAGTTTGCAGACGACTGTAACCTGGGCACAGTCATAGAGTTCCCAAATGACATCAACAAATTACAGAAGGGAATGACACAAACTATTGGTGACATGGACTGAAACTAAATGTAAGAAATGGTGCATTATCCCTGGTAGCAGAGAAGTAGCCTCTGCTAGTTACAATACAGACAGCACCCCTCTATGCTCAAACACTTTGGTGTGTGACTGAGGAATGCAGGCTGATAGCAGTCTAAACTTTGATCACCATGTGTCCATAGCAGTAAGAAAAACCTTCTACACTGCCCATCTCATAAATAAGAACATTGTATCTAAGACCAGGGAGGTTATTACTTCACTGTCCTTGGCCCTGCTCCCTTCTGTATGTACCTCACCAGACACCTGCAGCAGCTGGAGAGTCCAAAGAGGTTTCTAACCAAGAGAATTCAGGGCCTCCAACACATGACCTGCATGGAAACACTGAAATCCCTATCACTGTACTCAGTATCATACAGACTGGTGAGAGGTGACCTGTACCTGGCCTACAGAACAGTCTCTGACCCTGCCATATAGAAATGTATGTGGAAATCAAATGGGACAAGAGTCACTCGCTCCAGAGATCTCAACCTAGACAGTGACATTAATAGAACTTGCGCAACAGACAGATACTTCACCCAGAGATTGTCGCTCCTTTGGAATAAGCTCCCAATTCATGTGAAGCAGAGCCTCTCAATAATCCTATTTAGGCGCAGCCTTGACAACTGGATAGAAAACCGCAAAGTCGCCCAGAGGTGGCAGCTATGGCCCTCATGGACAAGGGCACTCAGTGCTGATCATAGTATCGCCCTACAAACAACAACCATCTATGGTCATCTAGGGTACTCAGGGTTGGAGAATGGAGAATGAATTTATTCAAAGTTTTAATAAATTTATATTAAGGGGGTACAATGAAAGGGATGTAAATGAGAGTTTGAAAAAGGTAAGGAAAAATGAGAAACAAGGTGTTATTAAAAATATTAGGACTAATAGGAAGATTAGTGACTGTATTTATTTTGTTTCAACTTTTTCTGTACTGTCTGATCAGATTATGGAACAAGTTAAATGCAGTTGGAATTTGGTTAAAAGTGAGGTAGACTTTTTAAGTAATAAAAGAATGTGTTTTTCACATAGAAAAGGTAGAAGTATTAAAGATTTTATTGTTCACAGTCGGTTTAATATGCCTAATATTAAAATGGGAAAGCAAGTAGAACAGTTGGGTACTACAGCTTGTGGTAAATGTAGTATTTGCAAGTATGTAGTTAAGGAATTTAATATTATTAATGGGGTCTCTTTTGTTACAAATGGCACATTTAATTGCAACACAGAGAGTTATATATGGTATGAGATGTACATGCTATAAATTTTATGTGGGAGAAACTAAGAGGTCTCTTGCATGTAGAATTAAAGAACACGTTAGAGACATAAAAAATTATAAACAAACTAGCCCCATAGTATTGCATTTTAATAAATTTCATAATGGTAATCCAGAGGGATTAGTTGTGACGGTTTTAGATAGTGTAAAAGGCAACACATATTTAAGTGAGCAACAAATTAAGTATATATTAAGAAAGAATTATGTTTAATTTTAAAATTTAATACATTAAATCCTAGAGGGTTAAATTATGATTGTTCTTGGAAAAGTTTGTTATAAGTGTGCATATGAATAGTATGTATTACTGTGTGTATTATAATGCTGTTCCTTTATTTGTTAATGTGTTAAGAGGATGTGTTTCCTGCTAGTATAAAGGTGATGAAAATGTATATGAAAAGTTCCTTCTCTGTTAAAGGCAAGTTTGCCGAGGCGCTAGAGAATTTATCTGCTTTTGTACCATATGTGGATATATATCACGCATTTTATGCTACTTGAGTGCATTTTAGAATAAATCCTTGTTTTCCACTGAATTGGATTCACTATTTGTGGTGAAGTACTGTTTCCTACGTTTTTTGTGGTTATATATATTTATGGCCAGTGATTCCTTTTCAGTATTGCCCAGGATATTTAGGGAGACAGCTATGGACAGCTCGCAAAAATCTATGGACAGTTTTTTAATTACTTCAAATGGAGCGAATGGCTCATCTAACGCAGTCGGCGTACAAGGTAGAGAAGAAGCACCCAATATTGAGGGAGCTTCATCAATATATAATAAATGGCAGCAAGATAGAAAATTATGGCAACAGAACCCCTTCTCCAAAGTGGGTAAAAAAACAGAACTTTCAGTTGCGCCAGAAATAAGGGACTTGTATATACAAATTGAAAAACTGCTGTTCAAGGAAACGTCTGTTTTTCTCAATTTGCAGAGCTTACAGAGATATGAAGAGTTGGATATAACCCCTCTGGGATTAAGGACTGTAAAAAATCCCTCTACTCCCTTTGATCTTTCTTTAGTGGAAGACTAACAGTTCCATGATAGATGGGTATCAGCTGCCCATAGATGTAGCATGGAATGGGTTCGTATATTGGTTGAGAGGGATATGTTAAAAAAACACAAGCTGAGGGAAGAAATCAAAAATGTATGCAAAGATATCGCAAATAAAGTTACTCATGATGAATTACAACAGTTTCTTGGTAAAACTAATCAACAGTTGGTTACGTTTGAACAAGAACTTATTGAGTGCAAAAAGAATAAATTATATAGAGACTTGCGGGACTATGAGAACAAGAGGGCGTTTTTATTAATAACCAATCCAAAGGCCAAACATCAGCGAGTACAATTTGAGCGGGAGAGAAATAATGGCGGTAAAGAAGGACAGGGTTATACTTCGGGAGAAAGTGGGTTATCACATACAGAGGGAGAAACAGATAATGATGATTTTCCTTTGCTTCCCAAACTAGGGAATGGTAAAGGATCGAGTGTTTTTTGTGAAGCAAATACGACTCGTAAACGGAGTTGGAATGGACAGGGACAATATAGAGATGGGTATGCCAACCAACGGACATTCAAAAAGGGTAAATGGGACTAGTTCTGTTATTGACCATAAATTTCAGATTGATTGTAAGTATGTTATTAATCTATCTGGTTGTGAGTTATCTGATTGTGAACTGAATATACTCAACAGAGGGCTGAAATTTATACCTGCGGTTTTGCCAAAATTACGTGCGTTAAAAACTGATGTTTTTTGTTTTTCTCGTAAATTACATCTACTGGATTTTTTAAAATGTAATGTGATGGAAGACATTATGAACAATATAAGTGAAAATGAAGAAGATGTTAGTTCGGATGACAACATGAATGATAGTTTTTATTCATGTTGTTCTGAAGAATGTATTAATGCATATTGTGAATTAGATACAAGTGCTGTGAAAGTTAATAGTGACTTCATGCCTCCACATCGCAATGAAAGTATTAAGTATTTTTATAAGTCACTTACTCATAGTATTGATACAGAATTTCAAAAGTTTACTGTGAGGAAGAAGGATATACAATATAATCTTACAAAGGATGAATGGAAATGTTTAATGAATTTATGTCAAAAGTCTGATTTAGTATTTAAACCGTCTGATAAAGGCAGAAAATTGGTTGTTTTAAATTATTCACAATATTTAAAAATGTGTTACACACATCTTAATGATGAAATGGTATATGAAAAAATTGATATTATTCAATATGAGAAGGCACAAAGGGAGTACAAGGATATTATAGATAAAGGATATAGATTACATTACTTTACATATAAGGATTGTCAAAGAAAAATTTAATGTAAAAAATCCAAGAATGACGTGTTTTTATTGTATACCTAAGATACACAGAAGTGTTGATGACCCTCCGGGACGTCCCATAGTGTCAGCAAGTAGTAGTTTTTTGCAAAATATTTCTTGTTTTTTGCATGAATATTTGTTACCGACAGTATGTAAATTACCATCTTATATTAAGGATGTTTTTGATTTTTTGGCAAAGATCAAAAACATAAAATGGGAGAATAATATGTATTTTTTGTTATTGATGTAGTCAGTTTATACACCAATATTAAACATGAAGATGGTGTATGTGCTATAAAATACTATATGGGACAGAGCCCGGTTGTGGAATTTATAGTGGAATTGATAAGTATGTGTTTAAAGAACAATATGTTTGAATTTAATGGTACTGTGTATAGCAGGGCACAGCGATGGGGGCAGCTTTTGCCCCCAGTTATGCTAATGTTTTTATGGGATATTTTGAAAACAAGTGTATATATGTTAATCAATTTTTTCAGAAGTATGTGTGTAAATATTTCCGTTTTATTGACGATCTTATATTTATTTGTAAAGGAGGGCAGGAACAAGTTTCCTTGTTTCTAGATCAAATACAAGAGAATAACATGGGTATTAAATTTGATGGTTTACAAATAGGTAATGAAGTGAAGTACTTAGATGTTTTATTGAAAGGATGTGAGGGTAAAAATATAAATTATAGCATATATAGGAAATTTCATGGTGCTGGATCTACTTTACATGGAAAAAGTTTTCATCCATCACATACAATAAAAGCTATACCATATACAGACTTTAATAGGCTTAAGAGACTATGTAGTGATCCAGTAATAATGGAGAATGAATTTATTCAGAATTTTAATAAATTTATATTAAGGGGGTACAATGAAAGGGATGTAAATGAGAGTTTGAAAAAGGTAAGGAAAAATGAGAAACAAGGTGTTATTAAAAATATTAGGACTAATAGGAAGATTAGTGACTATTTATTTTGTTTCAACTTTTTCTGTACTGTATGATCAGATTATGGAACAAGTTAAATTCAGTTGGAATTTGGTTAAAAGTGAGGTAGATTTAAGTAATAAAAGAATGGGTTTTTCATATAGAAAAGGTAGAAGTATTAAAGATTTTATTGTTCACAGTCGGCTTAATATGCCTAATATTAAAATGGGGAAGCAAGTAGAACAGTTGGGTACTACAGCTTGTGGTAAATGTAGTATTTGCAAGTATGTAGTTAAGGAATTTATTATTATTAATGGGGTCTCTTTTGTTACAAATGGCACATTTAATTGCAACACAGAGAGTTATATATGGTATGAGATGTACATGCAATAAATTTTATGTGGGAGAAACTAAGAGGTCTCTTGCATGTAGAATTAAAGAACATGTTAGAGACATAAAAAATTATAAACAAACTAGCCCCATAGCATTGCATTTTAATAAATTTCATAATGGTAATCCAGAGGGATTAGTTGTGATGGTTTTAGATAGTGTAAAAGGCAACACATATTTAAGTGAGCAACAAATTAAATATATATTAAGAAAGAAAGAATTATGTTTAATTTTAAAATTTAATACATTCAATTCTAGAGGGTTAAATTATGATTGTTCTTGGAAAAAGTTTGTTATAAGTGTGCATATGAATAGTATGTATTACTGTGTGTATTATAATGCTATTCCTTTATTTGTTAATTAATGTGTTAAGAGGGTGTGTTTCATGCTAGTTTAAAGGTGATGAAAATGTATATAAAAAGTTCTTACTCTGTTAAAGGCAAGTTTACCGAGGCGCTAGAGAATTTATCTGCTTTTGTACCATATGTGGATATATATCACGCATTTTATGCTACTTGAGTGCATTTTAGAATAAATCCTTGTTTTCCACTGAATTGGATTCACTATTTGTGGTGAAGTACTGTTTCCTACATTTTTTTGTGGTTATATACACAAGTAAATAAGTTTGTCTGGTAGAGGGAGAGCTCACTCAAGACATAAATGGTCCAGCACCAAAAGCCTCAAGAAACACCGATTCCCAAAGAGGTGTAGTTTGGGATGACCAGCCACCTTGTTGCTTAAGGATTTCCAGGATATCTCCAAATGAGATTCATCAGGTGGTGATCTTGGGGATGGATCCTTCTCCCTCATCAAAATCAGAGACTTCCGTGACAGACTCCATGGAGGAGTCTATGTGCCTCCTCTTACACGTCCTCTTCTGAGGAACCTCCTTTGTGGGATGTTCAGAGGAGGTACCAGAAGAGAGGTGAAGTTCCTCTAGTGTAATTGTCTCGAGACAAATGGGACTGGCTGTCCCTGTGGAGTAGGTTTGATGGACTCAGAGCTCGGAGACAATGAGGGATAGGGGATAGAATACCAGACATGAGGTGATGGTTCTCTATTAAGAAAAGACCATTTCTACCACCTTGAACACCAAGGACTCAGGGGAAATGCATTTCCCCCTACTCAGAGCCAAAGCTTCCATAGAAGGCAGATCAGGGCCACCCTCAGATCAGAGCCTCAATGGAAGAATCGGATCCAAGCTATCCAGGATCAATGCTTTGTAAGACAGAGATGGATCTGACAAAAATGGAGGTGAACCCACCCCCTTAGACCCGGCACCGACATCTCTAATTTGAGACCCGCTCCAATCCGAGAGTATCAGAGCAGAGCCAGTCAGGGAAACTGTCAGGAGTGGAAGAAGGAAGTATCCTTGGATTTGATGCCAAAACTCTTAGGGATCTTGGATCCTGGGACTCATCCTATCCACTTCTGAGAGACTTCCGGAAGACCCAGAACATGCCATGGAAGGGGGCTGTGAGTGTTTCTTCGGAGTCTGAAAAAGCTGAGTGGGCAGAGAAGGGGAAACAGGTTTCAGTGCTCTAGTATATGGCCTCTACAGACTGAACTGATTCTCAGATTCAAAAACTTAGGATCCAAAGAAGAAGTAGATGGTAAGGGTGAAATGACAATAGGAGCCAAACCTTTTGGATTCAATGAAGGCTGTAGATCCAAGGACCACCCAAGAGGTTTTGGATCCAAGGTGGTCAGTCCGAACTTTTTCTGATTTTTTCCCAGTGGCTCCGAAGAAGCCCTTGGGGAATTCAGAGGCGATCTCTTCCTGACATCTGAAGAAAT
The DNA here is from genome assembly GCF_019279795.1 of Protopterus annectens. Lineage (NCBI taxonomy): Eukaryota > Metazoa > Chordata > Ceratodontiformes > Protopteridae > Protopterus > Protopterus annectens. The sequence goes on from NC_056727.1 coordinate 1,213,081,240, forward strand.
GGATTTGGATGTTTTTGAAGGGGTTTGAGCCCCAGAAGAAGCAGGAAGCAACCATTTTAGGATCGGCTTATTGCACCTGTCAGATAGCGCTCTGGGATTAAAGATAGCACAGATGAAACAGGCAGTATCAAGATGATCTGGTTCTAGGCAATAGACACACTTCTTGTTGGCATCTTATGCCCAGAAGAAGTGCACTTTTTAAAGTCAAGTGGTTTTTCCAACATGGCCAAGGACAATATTAGAGAGCTAAAGAAGAAAACAAGTTCACAACAAGAAACTACTCAAGCTGAGTAGAAGTCAAGAAAAAAGCACAAAAAATCTTAATGTCAGTGAAAAACTGAGCGGGAGGAACACAAGTTTTTAGAAAAGTCTATGAAGTAAAACTGATAAATAATATAAGAAAAAAACTGCATTCTATGCTTGAAAGTGGAACCTACGTCTAACCACAATGGTGGCAAACGAGATCTGAGGCAATGGGGGTGGAATAGAGTACTGTGGGTAGAGGGAGGAGCTCGACAGCTGGATCTAAAGTCTAGTATATGCAGCCATGTCAGATCAGAGGATAGGATCCCAACCCATTAGTGAGGAAGAATGAAAAGGGCAACATCAGATGCTGCTGTTAAAAAAGGAATTAGTACAGCACAAAAAATATTGCACAACAACTATAAGGAATCAATCATAGGAGGTTAGAAAAGACTGGAAAGAGGGAATGGACTAATTCACAAGGAAGCAATAGGAGTACATATGTATGGCTCCCAAATATGCAAGAAAGTCTAAAATATTTAGGATTTTTGCTTGGAAGTGTCTGCATAAGTATTTTTATACCCCAAGCAGACTTCAAAGAATTTATCCAAAGGTAGATAGAAGATGTAGGAGGTGTGACAGAAGAAAGAGCTAACTGGGATCATATGTTTTTGAAAGTGCAATGAGTTGGAGGATTTTAAAAATTTCCTACAGAGTACTCTGTTAGAAATATTGGGTAAGCAAATTAACTAAGAAAATTACTTTTTTGGGGCTGGGATACAGGATTTGAACTGCTTAGACCTAGTAAGGCCTTGTTAAGTTTAACTCTGGTGGCTGCAAAAAAGCAATTACTAGAAAATGGAAATCAATGTATGTATTTAAACCAACTGTATTTGAAATAGTAAATACTGTAACAGATAAAAGAACTGGAAGTGGGACTTTTAGAAAGGGGTAGGGGCAAATTGCACAGAAAAAAAATGGAAAATTTTGAACAATGCATGCATAATGATGTTTTAAAGGAGGAGTGAGGTTTAAGGGAAAGTAGAAATTGATCAATTTATGTAATGTTGGACTGAGGATAACTGTATAAAAGAATCTATGTGATGTATAATGTTTGTAACTGTGAACTTGTTAACGTGATTTGTTTTATTTTACATTTATGTATGTTTGCCTATGTCTTAAGTATTAATTCAATAAAGGTGTTAAAAAAATAATGACATAGGAAACCTCCAGACACAGGACCCAACCCAGTTTGGTTTCATGAGGGAAGGTCATGCTTACTCAATCTAGTGGATGCCTTTCAGAAAGTCAGCAATGCAATGAATAAGGGCAAAATGGTTCACACTGCCTATCTTGACCTGTTCAAGGCATTTAACACAATACCCTACGCAATCATTGTTAAACTCAGAAGGTTAGGTACAAATCCTTATGTCACTCGATGGATAGTCAATTTGCTTACAGACAGGAACCAGATGGTTAGAACTGGGGAGTCCACCTCTACAAAGAGGCCATTCACCAGCAGAGTTCCTCAAGGATTGGTTCTGGGACTGGTCCTTTTTGGCATTTACTTCAATGAAGTCAAGGGCCTCTGGCTGACCAAATCTGCAGATGACTGCAAATTAAAAGCAGTCGTAGAATACCTCTCTGACAAAGACAAACAAAAAGAAGTTATGTCTTACCATAACATTCCATTTGTGTTGTCGATCTTCACTAATACTGGACTGTGGTCTCGGTTGTGAGCCTCGGAACCAACTCGGACGTTATTCTAGCTCACACTTTCCAAAAACTCTCAAGCAAAGTTCTACCCACAACGTTCCTCACCAAATTACCTCAGATCGAGTTTGCAAACTACAGTGACAGGCAAGAAATAATGATATAAGAAACCATGTCTATGCCCCTATTATGAAGCCAGTCTTTTGGAATATTCGATCCACCAATAGTTCTAAAGGTCGGGGGAGGGAATGTCAAGAATTAGTGGAGGTTGACAACACAGACGGAACATTATGATAAGACATAATTTCTTTATCTGATGTCAATCTTCACACAATCCTTGACTCTGTGACAGAGTCCCTAGCTACCTGAATCTTGGGAGGTCTCATGGAAGAATATTCTTGAGCACCATCGAGCTGAACATCCCCTAGAGACCTGGTCCAGTTTGTAATGTGTAATAAAAGTATTACAAAGCTATATGGCAATTCTGATTGCCCATGACTTTTACGTTTGAAGTCATTAGCTGAAACACCTGATGTTCATAAGGGTTATTTGCATATATCCCATGTGCCTCCATCACAGGAGGTTTGGGAGGTCACTCATTGGAAGTTCTAGCCTGGCTGGAGTTTTCATTTAGTTTTTACTGACTGGTTTTTCAGTGTGACCTTCTCACACTTTGTTTTAATTTGTTAGTTGGGATATTTTGCAGTCACCCTAATGATAACGGACATCAGCTGGGTATAACAACCCTGTGTTTCTTATACTTAGTCAAACACTCTGCTTGTGCTTTGCTGACGACGTCATGACAAGGCCAAAATATGCATAGCCATAGCTAGTGGGGTTTGGCTTTATTGGCCTGAAATTGTCCATTAAAACGACTTCAAACGTAAAAGTCATGGGCAATCAGAATCGCCATATAGCTGAAACACCTGATGCTCATAAGGGTCATTTGCATATATGCCATGTGCCTCTGTCACAGGAGGTTTGCGAGGTCACTTATATGTATCAGAGAAAGGAAAAAGAGGAGAAAGGAATTACCAACAATGGTATAAGCAGTTACCCGAAGGTAAAAGGGGAGAAAGTACCAACAATGGTACTTGAGACTACCTAACGGTAAGGGAGAAAGAAAAACACACACACACACACTAAAAGATATCTAGAGGACTGGGAAAGTATAGATAGAAATAAAAGATAACATTTAGAGACAGGATAAGGAAGAAAAAAAAACTGACTTACAGTTATAAGAAACACTAATGCTCAAGAGATTGGATAGAGTATGTCTGGCACTATGAAGTGGCAAACGAGACATGAGGTAATTTGGTGAGGAGCATTGTGGGCAGAGCTTAGCTCAAGAGTTTTTGAAAGGCGTGAGCTGGAACAACAGGCAAGATGGTTCCGAGGCTCGGAGCTGAGTCCACAGTCAAGAATTATGTAAAATGAGAAAGGAAAAAGAGGAGAAAGGAATTACCAACAATGGTATAAGCAGTTACCCGAAGGTAAAAGGGGAGAAAGTACCAACAATGGTACTTGAGACTACCTAACGGTAAGGGAGAAAGAAAAACACACACACACACTAAAAGATATCTAGAGGACTGGGAAAGTATAGATAGAAATAAAAGATAACATTTAGAGACAGGATAAGGAAGAAAAAAAAACTGACTTACAGTTATAAGAAACACTAATGCTCAAGAGATTGGATAGAGTATGTCTGGCACTATGAAGTGGCAAACGAGACATGAGGTAATTTGGTGAGGAGCATTGTGGGCAGAGCTTAGCTCAAGAGTTTTTGAAAGGCGTGAGCTGGAACAACAGGCAAGTTGGTTCCGAGGCTCGGAGCTGAGTCCACAGTCAAGAATTATGTAAAGACTGACATCAGAGTTGGTGTTAAAGCCAGGGACAAACTACATGACAAGAAATGCATAACAATATCCTTTATGACATCAGCCAGCCCTAGCAATTATCATATTGGCAACACACTCCTAAGAGTAGACCCAGAAGTCAAAGACTTGATGATGCACATAGACAGTAATCTAGCCTTTGATCATCATGTGTCTACGGTAATGAGGATACCATTCTATGTTGTGCAACTTATAAACAAAGGTATGACCACTGTTACACTGTATTCAGCATTCATGAGACCTATCGAGTACAATGCCTCCTTTGGTATGTACCCAACCTGACACGTCTAATAACTGTAACATCCACAGAGGTTTCTTACTAAAAGAATACAAGGAGTACATAATCTGTCCTATGCAGACTGCCTCAAAGACCTATCCCTGTATTCTATCTCATACATGCTGTTGAGGGGAGATCTATGCCTGGCATACAAGGCATCATCAGTCCCCACTTGGACGGACCTCCTGCACAGCCACCTAAACAACAGTACCAGAATTACCAGTTCTAATGACTTAAACCTTGTGATATACACAGGACTTGCTGGACAGACAGGTATATATCCTGGAGACTACCCTTTCTTTGCAGCAGGGTCCCCATCCATGTGAAGCAGTGTTTCTCTCTAACCCAATTCAAGTGTAACAGACAACTGGATGCAGAACAAGAAATTTATCCCTGGTTTGGCACATGTCTGTAATGAATACAAGCAGCCTGTAAATGGTTAATCTCCCAGGGCCCTGCTTGCACTTACCAAGAGTACCAGAACTTGTTAGAGATTTGGGATGCATAGCAAGTCTTAAAAAGGCCCCAGTGGTCATTAGCTTAGTACACACCTATGAACTTATACAAATATTTTTCCCAATTTTATAATTAGTTTCATACTATTTTTTAAATGATAAACAGAGTTATCTCTGCACCCATAATCAAGTCCTGTTACCACAGTGCAGAGAAATCTTATATGCTGCTGTCCTAGCCATTCACAGTGTTAGTACAGTAAGACTATAATGGCTTACCTGGAAGCCCACAAAGAAGGTCAATGTAACAGTCTTTCCGGTTATTCTTATATACCAGGATCAAGGAATTCTATCAGCATTTCCAGTACCAGACAGAAATGAAAAATGGAAAAGGTTCTAACATTTGGACTTGCAAAGGGAAATCCCTCTTTGCCTACTTTATCTACAGGCCTCTGCTCTTTTATCAATGGCAAGGGAGAAAGAGGTTGGTTTCTGTGGCCTATATTAAGACGAACAGACAAAGTTATTTGCCCTTGGATGCCTTAAAAAATGTCTCTCCAGTTCTCCATGGTCTTCACTGAATCTCAAATCCCAAGGTCTGAGTACTTCTAAACTGAGATACTATACAGGTGACAAGCCAGTGATCCTAATCTTTCCTTTCTAAATGATGGTTAAGCCCCTTTTAGGAAGCAGGCAGAACTACTACAAGCCAGTCAATGGAAGATTTCATCAGCCCAAGTCTCTTGCTAAAGCAAATGTAGCCTAGAGGAGAGTAGAAGGATGACATATATCAAAGCTCCTCTTGTGTTTTAGAAACAAAGACCTTGGAACCCTCTGATCCTTCCCACCCAAGACAACACGGGGGGGGGGGGGGGGAATGGAGATATCTTTACTGAGCTATCTCCAGCAGGAGGTCAGACTGTGCTCATCTGGGACATCCAGCGTGAGGTAAGGAATAGACTCTGGGACAAGTGCACAAGTAACTCCCAATGCACACATTAAAATGACACCAAGTGAAAAGTCTATAAACAGCATACACATGTCAAACATCGTGGCCACAATTGTAAACCATCCAGGTACAAGAAGGGTAGCAGGAGCTCCTCCGGTGAAGTTAAGAATTGGGGGAAGGGAACTGCTGAATGGACCCAAGTGCAACCTCAGAGCACTTGGCAAGGAACTCCAGGTTCAGTTCCAAGTTAGCAGGCTAGTCATAAGTTCAATTTCTGAAGGTGTGGTATTTGAAATCAAAGATACACTTCCCAGAAAAGCAGTTGGAGGAATCTCTCTCCTTGCCCTTTTACGGTTGTCAAAAAATGGTAAGTGCAAAGCTGATTCCTTCTTAGCTGAGGGACAGGCTGTAACTAGTGAGGTGAAAGATGAAACTTCAGCTGATGCCTGGCCTCCTGCTCACTTACCTCTTCTCACCTAATTCCTGCCTAGGACCATACAAGTGATCCGTCCTACATATCCTGCATTGGTTGCTATCCTGTCACACCAAAACATACCACTAGCCTCTCATGTATCTTTCATCTGACTGCCAGACTGAAACTCTGATAATTATGCCAATCTATGATGTGCTCATTCCATTGACTGTACAACAATGTAGGAGTAGCTGTGGGTTGGTAATGTGATAAGAGCAGGAGCACTTGCAGACTTTGGATTTAATCAATGCTGAACCCGGGAACCTTCTTACTAGACATGTTGAGATCAAGAGATAAGTTATGAAAGTGTCAAAGAACAACTGTGATGTGTGACACTGGATGTGCCCTCCTACACATGATACCATGGCATGTACCAGTAAGAGGTACACATGTTGTAGAGCAAAATGGTGCAAACTGAACGAAATGTGCCAAGCAGAGGGTCCTCAAGGAGTTCCAATCTGTTACATTCCACAGACAGTTCCTCAACATAAGGCATACTGCTGCAAAGAAAGACCTGTAAGATATAAATATATAATGAGTTTAGCAAACAGGTGCCAACTTGCAAAGTACTTCTTACCACAGGGTCATGTACATGAGGTGATCTTGGCATTAACAGGAGCTCTAATAGGCAGTTTGCTAACACACTGTTCTACTACTTGGAGACCAACTGAAACACTCATGTCTAGTTGTGACCTAAAAGGAAACGCACATCTCTCTTATACCCTGTATATCAAGTCCCTCTTGAAATGTGATAATTACAGAAAACCCAGAATGAAAAAAACAGCTGTTACTTACAGTCTGAATATTAAGTCCATTTAGCATGTACACAACATCTTCAGTGGCCACGTTCCCAGAAGCTCCCTTGGCATATGGGCACCCACCAAGACCAGCAACTGAAGAGTCAACCACACTAACGCCCAGCTAAAAAAATAAAAACAAACAATTTGAAAAGCTTTTCAGTCATGCATTTAGTTACTCCCATCTACAGATAAAACACAAACCATTTGAAAAATATTTTAGTTTTGTACTTATTTAACATCAGTTTGCTAGGTTTGTTAGCTGATTCCTAAGAGAACCCTTTCAGCCATGGCAAGATATATAGTTAATTGTTGGTGGACCGATTCCTAGAGGAGCCTTTTCAGACACAACCTTAATCCAATAGGTATGTCATAGTAAACAGAAACCAAGATAAGGAACACAATATCCAAAACTTGCAGATAACATATTCAACAAAACATTGTAAGCACAGTGGATATAAAGTGAAACAGCAGCATCTCAATGTACTAAATAGTAGTCGGTGTACAGCTTTTCTGTACATAGGCAGGCAGTAGAGTCACGAAAAAAGAGAACAGATTCCATTCCTGCATTTTTAGTAATCAGAACCCATGGATAATGCCCAGGCAAAGGGCCTACCTACCAGCTTCAACTTCTCTGGCAGTAATGCTGCTCTCCCTGCCTATCCCACTGCATGCCAGAGATATCAGTTTGGATCCCCAGGATAAAAGATTATCCACCCTGACTTTAAGAAGGGAATTTACCTTAGTTCATTGAATCCATGACCTCTAACTTACCACAAGAAATCAATTTATTCAGTATGACAGAAACAGAATCTGGACTCCACCTCATCTTCCAAGCAGTGCTCATATTCCAAATGTGGAACAGTCATAGATGATAATACTTAACTTCATAAAAAGGTCCCAGTATTGAAGGCTGAAACTCAACTTCCAGCCAACAGATGGAGATGCGAGACTGCATACAATAACCTAATCAAACTGCCAATGATGATTCTACACCAGGAGATAACATGTTTAATCCTCTGGCCAGCTTGAGTTGTGAGGCCTCTGGTCTTTGTTTGCTGAATTTCAGCATTAGCAGCCCTAATTCAAAACAGCAAGTTGGATACTCTGACCTGGGTGAACTACTGGGGTGCAGTGATGTGATCAGTGCCAATGGTCACAATGGCAAAGTATTCAGCATTGTTTCATTCTCTACATTTTCAATTCTCTTCTTAGCCGAGGTACACTATACATAAAGTCAGAATGCTTCCACTGTATCCATACGGGCTGTTACTGGGTGGTCTGGCTTCCTCCCACATCCCAACAATGTACCATAGGTAAACTAACAATTGTAAAATGGCCATAGCTGTACACTCCATGAGTATGTGCACACATGCATTCCTCCTCTGCTGGGCTGGCACCTCCTCTGCAATAAGTTTCGCTGTCATGCATCCATCAAATGTCAGGAGAGGTAACTCCCCATAACTGTGAAGAAAAAAGGAATATTACACAGACGTAGTCACTCGCACACATTTAAATAATGAACTGCAACAGGGATCTGAATACAACTGTTATCTGAGCTGTAGAATAAACCGATATAATTAGCTAGCTAGTTAGAAAAAACCTGCTTTCCCAAAGAGAGATACAACTTGCCAGCAGTAAAGGAAACAAAAAACTGGTCTAACTTCCTAATGCCTTTTTTTTTTTGCTTTTTCCTCCTTCTGTCCCCATGATCACTCCTCCTTCATCCTTAAATGATCCACTTGTGCTCCCCTTTTCATTGCCCTCAAACAACATGGTGGAGGTAACAGCCAAGGATCATGGCAGTTACTGGGCAAGGTCAAGTACTTTTTGTATGCTACCTATATGTTGGCTGACAGATGCACTGCTGAAGTGTGGCCTGCATTACTAGCTCACTCGTGTGTACGTGTGCCCACTTCGAAACATATGCTTAAAAATCAGCAAAGTGCTTCCTTGCAGATCAGAGCACATGATGCTCTCTCCAGCCCATTCATTCCCATCACCAGGTGACAGCTGACTAAGATGAATCATCATCCAGGCAGCCATCAGAGGAGGTCCAGATATTCTTTTCAGTTTTCTTTCATTTCCTATCTATCCATGCACCCTGAGAAATCTGGAAGGGCCATGCAATAGGCTGTCCACAAAGGGTATCTCTTCACTTCTGCAGGGGGTATTTCCTTCAAGCAGCCATGTCCCTCCCCCGTAGCATGAAAAGTGATCTCTTTGGTCTCCTCCCCCAAAAGAGGTGAGCAGGCCATGTCCCCTTCACTCCTCCTCCTCACTTGGCTCCTTCAGTTTCAGAGCAACTAACAAAATCCTGGTCACTTTGGTCACAATCAGGGCTCTACCCCTCCTGCCAAGGAGCAAGGCCAACATGGATTTACTTTGTAAGAAAAAAAAGTTTCCAAGGAAGACAGGCTAACAAGGCAGGAAAAAAAGAACTTCAGTGGAAAAATAACATAGGCCACTACTGAGCAAGTAAGAAAGGTAAGCTATGGATCCTGCGTAAAGCTATGTACAGTGGGTAAAAGGCTTCTGTATGAAACTAAAAGTCAAGTCTTTTCATTTAAAGGACTGCTATACCCAATAACTTAAAAACAAGTGTTCTCATCATATCTTGTTTTTTCTGTAATACCAATGTTTCTGTAATACCAATGTTCCTGTATCACTAAGTGGTAAGCATTACTTTTTAAAATGGTTGTACTGTTAACACAGTTTTTTTTTGGGGGGGGGGGCATGCTTCATTACACAAATTCATGTTACAGTCTAAGTTTTCAACTCCTTGATGTAATTTTAAGGGGGCACAGAATACATTACTGTGAGATCAGTTACTCTAGTGTTTCTTCTCTAATGAATTACAAACAGAACATTCACTTTCTAAATATCACTGGAAAGAATGTCAGCTTGACTTTTGCAATGACACCCTTTGATTTTTGTTAGTGGCCTTGCCCTTACACAACACTTTAAACTGCATTTGAATGTTATTACACTTGGAAACTGTAACTTATTTAACAGACCTGTTAAGACAGAGTTATAGTTTCACCCTTCAAGCTACGTTTTCCAGCGTGTGTGTAGTCAGTCATAATTGACTGTTAACATCAAATAAAAAGATAAAATACTAATTGTAAACAGTATCTTGGTACAATACAGTGGTGACTGGTGATGTCAAAACAAGTTGGTGTAGGTAGCAATTGAAAGTGTGGGGAGTTAAGTGGAATGGCATGGGGCTATATTACGGCATGGTCATATATACCACTACACATACTAAACAGTCTTCCATCACTAGTCATCCACTTCATAATACAGGACAGATCAACTCTGCAAAACTAGAGGTGATTTCAGAGACATGAGGTGGCTATAGCCACTTTGATAATAGTGTACACCTCAGATATCTGACTCTGTGCAGTAAAATGGCCACAGTAATGTAGTTTCACTTGTTTCATTCAAACACAAGCCCTGCCAAGCAAGAACCATGACTGTTTAAACATGATCAGATAACAGCTCAGGCAGTCACTTTCATTCACAGACTGCATTAGCACCCAACAACTATAGCCACTGTGTTGACTGTGTACAATTTGAATACCTAATTGTGACAAAATGAAAATAATTTGGCTGGCTTTACTCAAAACACACAATAGTCCTGAGAATCCACATCAACAACTATTTCATTGTGATCAAACAGCAAAGGGCAGTCATTCATATCCATTCAAAGACTTCCTCTTTATTCACCAATTTGCTCACCAAACCTCTGTGGTGTGTGTGTGTGTGTGTGTGTGTGTGTCCACTTCTTAATTTCGAAATTAAAAAATTATACATATTGAACAGAGAACCTTGAGATCTTGTAATCTCGAAATTAAGGAAAAAAGCATGTAAAACTATGTTTTTGCATGGGGGAAGCCCCCCTGTACCCCCCCACACCCCCTGCACCTTAAATATGCTAACTCTGAGATTGCTCTACAGTAAAGAGAACTGTAATAGGGATTGTTAGACAATGCAGAACAGGAAAATTAGCATTCTCTTCACTGTAGTGCAATCTTGGAGTTAGTATGTTTTAGTTGCAGGGTGTGTGTGGGGGGGTCAAGCCTGTTCCTGTTCTGCACTGTCTAACAATCCCTATTACCGTTCTCTTTGCTGCAGAGCAATCTCAGAGTTAGTATATTTAAGGTGCAGGGGGTGTGACCCCCCCCTGCAAAAACATAGTTTTACATGTTTTTATTTTTTTTTTCTATTTACTTTTTAATTTCAAAATTTCATAATGTCGAGATTCTGGGTTCGGTTTTATGAATCTCGACATTATGGCATTTTGAAGTTAAAACATGGACCCATATGTATGTGTATATATGTATATATGTATATATATATATATATATATATATATATATATATATATATATATGCACACACACACACACATATATATACTAGTGCACTGTTTATTGAAAATATATATACATACACATTGTCTTACTAATGTACTGTTTATTGAAAATATCCATTGTTACTGATAATGCTAATCATTTGATTAACAACATAGAATCAATACTGTGAAGCTTTTCTCCCGGGAAATCTACTTTAAAGGGGCTTTGTGAAGCTCAGCCAACCCATTCCACTTAGTATATGAAAATACATAAATTGTGGCCTCTTAAGTGGTTAAGTATTCATCAGGTGTTTGATCATGATCAAATAAATAAATGAATGAATAAATAAATCAAATTAGCAGGAATGCATGTCACCTCGGTTTTTGTTAGACACATACAGTGCGACTCATTGCAACCCTCACCAGCACACAAACTCATACTCAGACACTTGTACCCAACAGTTACAGCCACGTTATTCTGTATATTAGATGTCTGTGATCAAAAGCAAGAATGAACAATGACCACAATAAAGTATTTCAGGTCGCTGTTGTCAGACGCATAAAGTGCAACCCACTGTAAACCCCACCATGGAGACACACATACCCACTCATCAATTACATCCATTTTACTGACAGTGTGCACCTCGAATCTCTATGATCAAATGAATGAATGAATTAATAAATGTCATATTAATATAACAGTAATGCATTTCAGCTTGCTGCTGTCACACACACACAGACTGGAACTCCTATAAATGAGCACACAAATGCATACATGCATGTGTGAGTGCACCCACACACCATCCAATTACATCCAATACATCCACTTTACTGAGTATACCTCAGCTGTGATCAACTAAATGAATAAATAATAGCCACAGTAAGGTATTTCAGCTCAGACATACAGTGCAGCTCACTGCAGCCCCACCCTTTGTAATACGCATGTGCATGCACACACACACACACACACACACCAATTATGTGCATGATCATGAATGTTAAACAGTGTTTTTTCAACTGTCACAGCAGATAATAGATACATTTCAAACGTAAATCTGTGTTAAAGTAAACTTCAGTTTCTTGTCTTGATGTTTTCTTAAATTATTACATGATTTGAGTCAGTATAATAATTACAAAAAACAGCTATAGGCCGTTTCCTAGCAGCAACACTTAGCATAAAACAACAGTCAGAACACTGTTACAAAGACTAGCTATTAGATTATGGTTTCTCAGCACAGTATTATTTAATATTTAAAAAAATTACTTTTTAAATTAAACCTACATTTCCACTGTTGCACATTTCCCTATCCATCTGAGTTCATCCATAAAGTAGAGAAATTTCTTTCACTTTCGATATTTCTTTCTCAGGCACCAGTGACTTGACTTAGCTTAAGCATATGGAACATTGCTGCTCAAAACTTCACACTGCAGCCCAAACAACCCCCAGAGAACACCTTTTATATTCTCTAAAGCAGCAGGAGGAGAGGGAATAACATGCAATTGCTTTCTTCACTATGGAAGAGTATGCCTAAATGCAGGGCTGTCTCTGAATATCCAGAGCATTTTTTAAAAAGAAGTCTAAACTACACACTGCAGACAGACACTCCTCAGTTGAGCTTGTTCTGTGTTCACCAAATAGGAAAGTCAATTACTTAGCACAAATTAAAAATTAAAATAAATATATAAATGTTTAAAATCAGTTATGAGGGGCTACAGCCAGCAGCATAGCATCACCTGATATACCTGGTTTAAAACATTTTATTGACCTGCCTAATTACACTGCTTTCTTTAAAGTCATAAAAATCTGAGATGCAGCTACTTCTCAAAGCCTACCTGATGTGATAAATACCAAAAGAAAATGAAAGAGTTCAGCAAACATAAAAGTGATATACAGGGAAGCAACATCTTGCAGAAATCTGTGGAAGCACTATTCAAATTATGTTTTCTTTGTTGTGCGTCAGTCCTAGTGTTGGATTAAACAGAAGAAAAAATCTCACTATGACGAGAAAAACTTGTTTTGCTGAGGTTGACTTCTAAGTAGTTATGATTTTTAGTTGTAGTTTTTCTGTCCTCTTTTGGAATTTAAACTTCTAAAGAAAACAAAGCATTATTTGGAGTTAAAGGAACACCCTCCTAACTGTCAGATAAAGACTATGTAGTGATGGATGAACACCATGACCCTGCTACTGAAACAAAATATCCCTCCCCCTTTAAACTGAAGCCTCAGGTCATACTCTCTAGAAAGAATAAAACTGGCTGCCCTAGTCAAAAATCAAGCTATCACAACTAGATGAGCTCTTTCTTGGTTCGTTTTCAATTTTACACTCTAAATAACAGGGAGTGGGGAAAAAGTACAGTTGTGTACACTTACCATAACTGTAGATGTTTGAGTGTATTCACTGTTGAAGTCTTGACTTGTGGGATTTCCTGCTATGGAAGCCCTTGGCTGGCCTGACTACCAGAGAATATTTTCCCCTCCTTCTGAAGCCGGAGGACGCCCCATCTGATGTCACCACATTTGGGTATAAAGGGAGCTGGCTGGCACCATGACCTCAGAACTTTTTTGTGCCCAACAAGTAGAAGCGCCTCAGTGTTTCCTTAAGGCCAGGAGTCTGGGACCCAATATTCCAGAATAACTGCAAAGGAGGAAGGGGGTCACCTTGACTGAGAGGGTGAAAGTCCTAGCCTACCCCACAGGCCAGAGGGGAAAGAATACTACAACAGTGAATACACTCAAACATCTACATTTATGGTAAGTGCACACAACTGTACTATGTTCTTTGTGTTTCACTGTTGTAGTCCTGACTTGTGGGATGATTCCCAAAGGTGAAAAGGAGGGTGGATGGAAAGATTAAGGAGAAGCAAGGATGCCCTACAAAATGGCAGTGGCAAATCCTGCTCTGGACTTGGAAAAGGTAGGAAGATGGTAATGTTTGGTGAAGGTATGCACTGAGGACCAGGTAGCTGCTTCCAAATGTTCTTGGTGGCTACCCCTTTAAGAAAAGCAGTACAGGTAGCTGTAGTTGTAGTGTAATCGGTCCTCAGAGCATCAGGAGGCTTCTTACTATGATGGCTGTTGTAAAAGGATACACAGTGGGAGATCCAATTGGAAATAGTTTGTTTTGAAACTGGTCTCCCCTCACAGCTACTGGCAAAGGCCACAAAAAGCTGGTCTGATTAACTGACATTCTTGGTTCTAAGTAGTAACGCTGTTGCCTATGCTCATCCAAAGAACAGAGGATCCTTTTTCCCTTGTTCTGAGGGTTAGGAAAGAATGTAGGTAAGTGTATGGTCTGGTTTAAAGAAATCTCTGTCACTATCTTGGGATTAAAGGAAGGGGGGTCCTAACAGACACTCTGGGTGGAAAAAGATGAAAGGTTCCACACACATAATGGCCTGAAGCTTTGACTCTTCAGGCTGTGATAACGGCTAGTAGAAAGGCCGTCTTCCAGGTCAGGAATTTTATATCAGCAGAAGCTGCTGATTCGAAGAGTGAAAGGGTGAGCTTTCCTAGAATGAAATTGAGGTCCCGGGGAGGAACAGGTTTCCTGGCAGGCCTAATGTGGACAAATCCTCTTAGAGAATGCATGACGTGATGTGAAAAGAAAAGGATGTTGATAAGGCAGAAACAGCTGAAGCATGGATTTTTATAGAGGAGAGACTTTTTTCAAAAAGGCTGGATAAAAGGGGTCTGAGCTTGACGAGTGTTTTGTCCCTTTTGTCTGCACCAAAGAATGAATCATTTCCATTTAGCAGAGTAAGATTTCCTAGTGCTAGTCTCCTGACCTCGTTTAGATTGTCCAGGACCTGCCTGTCTAGGACAGACCCCCATTCTATGGGATCAAGGAATTATTCAAGCTGTCAATTTGAGTGTGTGCAGGTTAGGGTGTATTACTGTGCCCCTGTTCTTTGTTAGCAGGTCCACTCTCTGTGTTGGCTGACATGGCTCCCTGTTGGTTAGACTGAGAAACAGAGGGTACCCAGTACTGTCTCAACCAATCTGGGGCTATCAGAATTAGCCTTGGCCATTCTTCCCTTACTTTCAACAGTACCCTGGGCAGCAGTGGTATTGGTGGGAAGGCATAAAGGAGTTGGTCTGTCCAAGGAAAGGAAAAGGCATCTGTCTTCCAGGTTGACTTCATTTTGTTCCTGAAGAAAACTTTTCAAATGATCACTTTCTCTCTGGTGCAAAAAGCTCTTATTTGTGGCACTCCCCATTTTTTGGCTATGCTGAGAAATACTTACTGATGCAGTTGTCCACTCATGGGGGTCTGACAGACTAGTACTGAGGTGTTCTGGTAGTTGACTGAGAGGAAAGGAGGGGAGGAAGGGAGTGCCATGCAAAAGTCATGAATGCTCCCAGTTAGGTCCCTGTGGATATGATCCTGAAGGCCTAATGGGGTCAGATTGCCATTGTCTAAGGTGCTGGAGCTAACTTTTGCTCCTTTCCCTATGAGGTTTCCTTTATCTAGGCTTAGACAGGGAAGCTGGAAAGGGCCGATATTTGGTAGGATAATTCCGGATGAATAGAGGGAGGGTTGGACCTTAAGGAAGTCCTTGACAGTTCGCGTGGATTTGGCCTTATCCTCCATTTTTGTAAAGACAGCTTCAGCCTTAGGACCAAAAAGAAAAACTTTGTCTTAAGGGGGCATATAGGAGACTGGATCTGACATGCTTAGGAAGGGACTGCTCCTTCAGCTGGGCATGCCCTCCAATAACTGATCTTGTGGTCACTGCCCAGCGGGAGGCTTCCAAGGCATCATAGCTCCATAGCTGCAGTGCAAAGAAATAGAAGTTATGTCCTTACCATAACGTTCCATGTGGAGTGTTCATCTCGCCTTTGTTCTTGCACATGGGTTCGGAGCCGA
Organism: Protopterus annectens; assembly: GCF_019279795.1. NCBI lineage: Eukaryota > Metazoa > Chordata > Ceratodontiformes > Protopteridae > Protopterus > Protopterus annectens. Next base: position 1,213,097,263 of record NC_056727.1, read on the forward strand.
TCCTCGGCTCCATGCCGGCCTCTTGCAAGCTCTGCATCGAGAAGAAGCTCGAGACAATCTAATACCCACAATCCCCCTCTGCCTTTACCTCAGATCTAGTTTGCAAGCAAACCAATCTACAGAATAGCACATTCATGCTTACATCACATATGCACAGAAAGAATCTACACATAACTATATATATATAAGCCAAACAGACACATATAAAAATATATATGCCAACTATGTACACAATATTGCAACAGTAGCAGAATGCTCCTGGCCAGGCATCAAAGAACGTTCTTCCTAAGGGTGGGAGGGTGGGACTGTAAGAACAAAGGCGAGATGAACACTCCACATGGAACGTTATGGTAAGGACATAACTTCTATATGTGATAGTGTTCAATCTCGTTTGTTCTTACACATGGGTAGCGTCCCTAGCTCCTTGTTCCTGAGGAACTCACGGAGGACGTTCTTGAGCACAGTGGAACCAAAGGTTGCCCTGTCCCTAGAAACCTTGTCTACCTTATAATGAGAAATGAATGTATGTGGCTTAGACCAAGTAGCAGCTGCACAAATAGCGTCCAGTGGTAGGCGGGCTGCATGAGCCAAAGATGTAGACACTGACCTTGTGGAATGTCCTTTGGGTTTGTGTAAAGGGTTTGATTTGAAGAATCGTAGACATAGATTATACAATCCGTTAACCATTTAGAAAGAGTTCTTTTGGTTACTGCAAGTCCTTTCCTGCTATCAGCAAAAGCCACAAAGAGTTGATCTGTTTTTCTGTGATCTTTTGTTCTATCCAAGTAAAATCTTAGCTGTCTGTGAACATCTAATTTGTGTAACATATACTCCATTTTGTTGGAGTGGTTTTGAAGAAAGAGGGTAAATGAAAGGACTGATTAATATTGTTAATAGAACACACTTTAGGGAGGAAGGATGAAATGGTTCGAAGAGAAACTCTGTCAGAGTGAAAGATCAAATAAGGGTGCTTGATGGAGAGAGCCTGAAGTTCAGATACTCGCCTAGCGGAAGTAATGGCTACCAGAAAGAGAGTTTTCCAGGATAAAAATTTTAATGGGCAAGAAGAGGCAGGTTCAAAGGGGGGCAACATTAATTTAGATAACAATAAGTTTAGACTCCAAGGTGACGTAGGAGATCTGACCGTTGGTCTAATATGAAAAACCCCTTTTAAAAAGGCTTTACAAAGTCTGTGAGCCATAACAGGAGCTCCACATTCTTCCACATGGAAATTCGAAATGGCAGCCAATTGAACTCTTAGTGTAGCAGGAGAAGCACCCTGATGGAATAAGTCCATTAAGAACTCTAATATCTTATTCAAAGGAGCTATAAAAGGATCCACATGGTGTGTATTCGCCCAGAATACAAATCGCTTCCATTTGCTAGCATATGTTTTAGTAGTGGAAGCTTTATGAAGCCACCAATATATCCTGGACTGCTGGTGACAAAAGATCAGACCTGGCTAAGTTGGGAATTGGAGCAGCCAAGCTGCTAGATGGAGGGACAGGAGCGGGATGGGGAACCCCTGACGAGTGAGTCAATAGGTCTGGCTCTGGGTCCAGAATCCAGGGTCCCCGAATGCAGTGTATCTTCAGGAAGGGAAACCAAATTTGACGAGGCCAGAATGGGGCAATGAGGATTATTGTCCTGTGTAGGTTCCTGGCTTTCTGGAGAAACTTTGATATCAGAGGAAATGGAGGAAATGCGTGCAGGAGTCCCGGGGCCAATCGAAACCAGTGCGTCCCTGGGGACTTCCCTGGAGGGGTAATAGGGCAAAGTAGCTCCTGCATTTGGCATTCATTGGAGACGCAAACAGATCGCAGGAAGGCTGGCCCCACGCGAAAAATCCTTTCGCCACTGACTGTTTTAGGGACCACTCGTGCGGTAACAGAATTGCTCTGCTCAGCCTGTCGGCTATGACATTGGATGACCCGGGATGTGCGTTGCTATTAGAAAGCGACCCGTGGACTCCGCCCACTGCCAAATTCTCATGGCCTCTCTGCATAGCTGATAGGACTTGGTTCCCCCTTGCTTGTTTATGTACCAGACTACCGACATGTTGTCCGTCTGAACTGCAATAGTCCCTAGAGGAAGAAGGGGAGCAAAGTGTTGCAACGCTAGAAACACTGCCCTCAACTCTAGAACATTGATGTGCAGATTGTACTCCAAATTGGTCCATTCGCCTTGGACTGTCTGTCCCTGAAAGATGCCCCCCCACCCTATCAGGGAAGCGTCCGTGGTCACCGTAACTGTGGCGTGGGTAGCACAAACGGTCTCCCCTTGGAAAGGTTGCACGTTTGAAGCCACCAGTTTAGATCTGTTTTGCATGTCTTTGTTATAAGAATCTCGTGTGTTAGAGGTAGTTGTTGAAACGACCATTGTGCAAACAGCAGCCATTGTAGGACTCTCATGTGCAGCCTTCCCAGGCAATTGCAATAAGGGAGGCTGACATGAGGCCCAACACCTTCAGTACTAGTTTTGCAGGAGATTTCCTTGACAAGAGTAGAAGACGTATATGAGTCTGAAGTGATAATATCCTTTCTGGGGGAAGCCTCAGAATCAACTGACGGTGTTTAATTCTGCTCCTATGAACAAGATATTTTGTGATGGCTGAAGTAAGGATTTTCCGAAGTTTACGGAAATCCCTAGGTGAACACACAGTTGAAGAACAAAGTCTCTGGCCTGTAGTAGTTGACGCCGGGTGGTGGCAGAAAGGAGCCAGTCGTCCAGATACGGAAACACCTGGAATCCCTGGCGTCTCAAGTGAGACGCTACCACTGCCATGCATTTGGTGAAGACCCTGGGGGCTGAGGTCAGACCAAAGGGCAGGGCTCGAAATTGAAAGTGACTGGCCCCCAGCCGGAAGCGCAGATGATCTCTGGATGCCCTGGCCATTTTGATGTGGTAGTATGCATCCTCTAGATCTATTGAGCACATCCAGTCGTCCTTCTGTAAGAATGGAAGGATCGATTGAAGCGTGACCATTCGAACTTTTCTTTCCTGACGAAGGTATTGAGGTAGCTTAGGTCCAGAATGGGCCTCCAGTCCCCTGTTTTCTTTGGAACTAAAAGAACCTTGAGTAAGTCCCGAATCCTTGCTGGTCCGCTGGGACTGGTTGGATGACTCTTTTCTAGCAGCTTTGAAATTTCTATAGCTGCTGGCTCTCGCAGATGGGGCGGTACATCTGGGAGTCTTTTCTTTGGGATGGGATGAGATAGAAAGGGTATGTTGTAACCTCTGGTAACCACGCTTTTTACCCACTTGTCTGTAGTTATATTTTGCCAGGCCTGAGGGTATAAAGCTAGCGACCCCGACTGCCTCCAGAGCAGGACAGTCGGGCCTCCTCTCAGGAGTGCTGGAAAGGTTTACCAGGAGTGTCTCCCTGTCACCTTGATGTTGCGGACCCCCTCTGCCGCCAGGGCGGCGTCTTCCACCTCTGCCCCCTCCTCTGCCTCTAGAGGGGGCATCACCCTGTGTGCCTGGGAAAGATCCTTGGGGTTTTCGAAACCACATTTTTCCACCACGTTGCCCTTTGGGGTACGGTCTGGTTGGGGTGGAAAAATGGACTCCGACAGCAGACAGAGTCTTTCCCTCCTGTTCACACCGGGTAAGGGTCTCCTTTACTTTGGGGCCAAAGAGAGTGGCACCGTCAAATGGGGCGTTAGTAAAGGAAGACTTGAAGGCTTCCGCAAAGGAACATAAGCGCATCCAGGATTGTCTGCGAAGAGCAATCGCTGAAGCTGCTGCCCTACTCGAACCTTCGCTGCGTGGAAATCAGCCTCATGGACGAGTTAACAATAGATGTAAGGGTATTAAGTTGCGCTGTCACTTTCTGAGACAGCCGCATCTGTAGTACCCTGGAGGGTATCTCCCAACTCTTTGACTAGATCCCTCTGTAGACGTGTAAAATGGGTCAAATAGTTCAGGGATCGCATGGAAAAAGCCGCTGAACTGAAAATGCGCTTCCCGTATCTATCCATCGCCCTAGAATCTTTATTAGGAGGATGGACAGACGAGAAGACTCCAACATCTCCTTTTTCGTGGCTGCTGCCACCACCATAGCGTCTACTGGAACTCCTTTTGTAAGGTAGGACTTGTCCTGAGGTGCCGTGATGTATTTATTAGGTTTCCTTGGAACTGGTTCCACTGTGTCAGGAGCCTCCCACCCTTGAGCAATTAGTTCCATTAGTTCGTCGAAGGGCGGAGTGACCCAGGAGGAAGAAGGGCGAGCACCAAATGCCTTCAGCAGAACTGACTCATCCTCAGAAGGGGAAGGGACTGCCAGTCACCTCTCTGTTTCAGGATCTCCAATATGTCCGAAAAGAGACATCTTCCGAAGGTGACTTAGGGGACCCTCTGACTCATCTAAGTCAGTATCAGATGTCAAGGATTCCTGTGGGGAATCCAAGTGTCTCCTCTTACACAATCTCTTCCTAGGGACTTCTTCGTGGGAGCATCCGAAGAAGCCTCAGAGGAAGAGGGGGCACCCTCCAGGGGTGGCTGAGACACTGGTGCCCGACGCTTGGATGTGGCCGTGGGTGCAGATGAAGATAACGGCCCTTTATGGGGAGGAGAGGTTGCTTCCACTGATGTGGTTGTCTGGGTAGACAACACCTTCCTCATCAGGTCGAACGCCCCGGTCCCGATCAAGAGTCCCCGGTTCTGAGGAAATGGGAGAATCCCGACACGGGCACGAAGGCATCGACCCGAGGACGGAGCCGAATCGATCCGCCGAGGCCCGAGGGGAGAGTCAGAACCAAACGCCGGTTCGACTCGGCCCCGGAACCAAGGACAGACCGTCGGCTCCGAGACTCCGGTATCGGGTCCGACGGAGTCGAGGTGAGAGGAACAGACCGAGAAAAAGACGGCTCTGGACCCGAGGGCTCCACAATCAGTAGATCAGCCTCTTCCAGCTCCAAAGACTGAATCGGTCTCGGAGGAGGAATGGATGGAGATACAGGGAGGCCTTCAAGTTTCGACACCAACTGGGTGGAAACCGAAATAAGTTTGGAGAGGGCCGAATGCTCCAATAACTTCTGCACCACGCGATCCACATCGATATCCGAAAGTTTGGAGGAAGAACGGGTCGAAGGAACCGAAGACGGAGCCGACCTTAATAAGGTCGAAGGAGGGAGCTCCATCACCGGTTCCAAGACTCGAGGCTCAGGAACCGATACCAGTTGAACACTCGGCCCCGAAGTCTGTGGAACCGGTGATCTAACCTTTGCTGAAGAGCTCGGAGCCGATGACTTGGGCTCCGACGCCTTCGATTCCTTAGAGGACTTCGATGCCTGGTCAGAAGCATCCAGAGCCTCCTGGAAAGAAGGTTTCAATAGACCTCTGTCCATTAGTTTCCTGCGCCTATCTGTCATGACCCTCCCACTAAAAGAGTGACAGATGGAGCAGTCCTCTTGCAAGTGGAGAGGGCCAAGGCAGTAGACGCAGGAACTATGGTTGTCAGTCACTGACATTTTCTGGCCACACTGACAACGCTTGAAACCTGACTTCACCTTCTCAGACATTATAGGAAAGAGAGACAAATCCAGTAATGCAGTCAAATCCGTTAAAGTTTGTCAAATCCGATAAAAATTGTCAAATCCGTATCAAGTTTCCTCAACTATGGTAAATTTATGAAGGGTGTAGGCCCCGAAAAATATTTAACCGATAAAATTAGTTAACGGTACCAATAACTCAACGAGACCACAACACAATCATACAGAATAATACTGAAACATCAAATAGAAATAGAATCCTAATAAAATATAACAAAATAAAGTTATATCTTAGCTTAGACTCTCGAGCTAGCTCCCAACGATGCGTATGCAGCAGCGGCAAACTAGATCTGAGGTAAAGGCAGAGGGGGATTGTGGGTATTAGATTGTCTCGAGCTTCTTCTCGATGCAGAGCTTGCAAGAGGCCGGCACGGAGCTGAGGATCGGCTCCGAACCCATGTGTAAGAACAAACGGCGAGATTGAACACTATCACATTGCTTAGCCACCTAAGAGCAGGAGTTGCATAGATCCATTAACTCATTTGAGAGGGCCTTATTTAAAATACACACTAGTTTTTGTTTTATCTGGTCAATAATAGTTTCCTGGTACTTCACCATATGAAACTGGCAGTTCAAAGCCCTCCTGACAAGAGTAGTAAAGGTGTAGGCTTTCTTTCCAAACATGTCTAAGGCTTTGTTTTCCTTGTCTGTAGGCAAAGTTTTTTTAGAAGAGCTAGCTTTTGGTCCCTTAGGATCTGAAGTCACCACTTCAGGACCTGCCACAGGATGCTTAAAAAGGTGTTTGTGGGAACCTAGAACCCTGTAAAACTTATTAGGCTTTCAAAGGGCAGGGCCAGACTGGCTGTAAAGAAGAATCTAGGAAGACATTGTTTACCACCTCTAAGACTGGGGGAATAACAAGGAGTTTATACTTAGGGAGATTAAGAGATTCCAAAATCCTTTTCTTGGGTTGGGGCTAGTCCTGAGTGTTCCATTTAAAGTGCTCCCTCAGGGTATGCAATGCCTCCCCCCAAAGGGGAGGGGGGCTGAGGCAAGGTTCTCTTCAGGGTCAGAATCCCCATACAAAGCAAAGGATGCAACCTCCTCAATGGTGGATTTATCTTGATCTAAATCATCCTCCAAGTCAAAAGAATCAGAAAATTCCTGTGGTGGGGTACCCTCTTTCTTTTACCAGGTGATGTTTCAGGGGGATGGAAGGTGTCTGGATCTGACCAAGGAAATCAATCCACAGCCAACCTCACTAGATCTTGTTGGTAGGTCTGAGAGTGGGAGCTGATAGGTGGGAGTAACTTTTTTTTTGTGAACGACCTTAGGTTTTGGCCTAGGGCCAGCTTCCATACTAGCACTTGAACAAACAACCAACTCCTGTGAATGGTACAACAAGGCAATCTCCTGAAAACATTAAGAGCCAGTCATTTTAGCCAGCACCCGTGAAGCAGTTCCAGACCCTTTGGCTTGTAAGGAGGTCTGGAACTGCTTCACAGGCGCTGGCTTACAATGACTGGCTCTTAATGTTTTCAGGAGATTGCCTTGTTGTACTATTCACAGGAGTTGTTTGTTTGTTCAAGTGCTAGTATGGAAGCTGGCCCTAGGCACAAAACCAACAGCTAGGAACATAATTTTCTGGCCCCAAACAAGTCACACAAAAGGAATTAAAGTCCCAGTGTGGTATATGTTTGCCACAGTAGAGACAGTTATTAACTTTCTCAGACATTAGTCAAAAAGCACATAAAAATTTGCCCAATGGGGTACTTGGCTTTAGACATCATCTTTCTCTGCTGTAGACCAACCTATGCACCAACTAACACTCTGCTTTGGGCTCAGATGACAAGAAAGAACTAAAGTAATAGTGCCAGCCGACTCCCTTTATACCCAAACTTAGTGATATCGGATAGGGCATCTGCCGGCTTCAGAAGGAAGGGAAAATATTCTCTGGTAGTCAGGTCGGCCAAGGGCTTCCACAGCAGGAAATTCCACAAAGTCAGAACTGCAACAGTGGAATGAAGAACATCAAAGATTACCTTCCAAACTCTACTAACAGCATCTTGTTTCCTTATCTATTAATGCAGAATCAATGCATCATTATGACAAGTGAACTTTTCCACAATAAAGTAATAACGCCAGAAAATCTTCAAACCCTGCTACTTATTCATGATCCAGATGCACTCTGTGACTGAGATGGCTTGCTAAAATACGATGAACTAGAGTCACATGGACAATGACTCAATGCTAGCTTCAGCGATTCCACTGCCATTCTGCACAGCTTGTGAGAACATGTTCTGTGCTGTTAATGCACCATGTATCTGTAGTGTTGTTCATGACTCCTGAAGAAACCTTTACCATAGGCTACTTATGAATACTAAGATAGCAAGGTACATTGCTAATAGGTTCTTTATAGTGATAACCACTGACATTCAAGGAAGAGGCCACAGGTCTTAGACTGTCCAGAACTACAGATCAGCCCCCAACTGCAGTCGAATGTATGAATTCATACCATGCAATGAAAACAGAACTCATAATAACTGCTTCCCTAAAATAAGCAGAACAGAAGCATTTCTGCAGGATGGCTGTGATTCCTGCACCCACCCAGGTGGGAGCTTTGTTTCCCAAACACTATTTAAATAAAGCACTACAGGGTCGCATAAATAAGGAAAAAGGGGATAGTTACAATGAGCTCCATTTTCAATTAAAAGGGAATTTCATGAAATGTTATACTTTCTAATGTATCTCTTGTCAAAACATGGGATAAAAGAGGCCTGCCTAGGTTTTCATGGGCTGTTGAAACCAACCGCCCTAGCTCCTTAATACAAATGTAAGGAGATAAAACACAGGAAAAGGAGATCAAAGATTCTGTTGATTTACAATATCACTACCTTTCTCCAGATATATGTGCAGTGTCTCATTCAAAATAGTCATCCACTAACTGTACAATATCCATAGTAAAATGAATACATCTTGGACAGTATTATCCTCATCCTCTCTTCATACTTCTCAATGGGTTAATCTTCACAGTTAACAGCACTCTCTTCTAAATTAAAAATGTTTGGGAGGGATGAGGTCTGACTTTTTTCTCATCAGTCTTTTATAAAGTGACTGGAAAATTTTTAAAAAACAATTTAGCAGTGTTACTACAGCTATCACCCTTATCTGCTTCCATGAAAATTTCTGCCGTTTTGTAGTTAAGCAGCTTCAACTCAAGTTGCCAACTGGAATGTCCAGCTCAAATGAAAGGCATAATTCAACATTAATACACTTGGATGCATCATCTTCAGGGATTCAAAATTTGTAGCTTAATTGATCTTTTAAGCATCCTATTTAATTTAGTTTTGGCTGTTCAAACACAGTAAAACATTTACGTATACCAAAATTCAACAGCTGGAAGTAAACACAATGTGTGTGAAATGCACTTCTTACTAGAAAGCTTTCCATAAAGTCATGAGCACAATGAAAAAAATCTTTGAAACAAGCCTATTACAGAAGTGTGCACTTGACAAAGATGGTATAGGAAGAAGTCAGAATTATTCAAATATCACACAGGTAATCAGCGTGACAGAGATGGTGTCACAAGGAGAACACCCCAAACTACATGATGCTACATCCTTTTTTGCTTGCCCACAACAGCTCTGTTATCACTGCCAGTATGACCACTAGGGCTTGTGAAGCATCCCTACCAGCACACTCTCCAAGACCACCTCCCTAGTAGAAACAAGCAGGCAATACCTCATCATTCCTCTTCCATTCCTGCCAGCTCCAGCAGGTGCACAATCCACTAATCAAACTCGGGTAACCTGGCTAGTGACCAGGTTTTATACCTATACCCAGAAGCATACACTGTAGCAATTGGCTTATACAGATCCATGCCCCCTCCCAGCCCTTTCAATGAAAAGCAAAACAAGGACACTCCTTATGCTGGCATACCAATCAGATACCCAGATGCACAACACTCCAACCCCTCTCTCCTGCCTAGCCACCCAGGTCCTGTTTCTTTGCCTTGACCCTCCCCCATTTTATTTAAAAAATATATATTCTTCTTATAAACTGTAGCAAACTGTTTGCTACAAAGTAGCATACAGTTGCTATAGTTTAAACCACACACATAGTGAGTGATACAGCTCTCATGTTTGATCACAAATGCAATACAGGCTTTTAAAAGCTGATATTGCATGAGAGATCAGGACTGAAGGATCGCATCCTCCCAAGACTTTGCACCCAGAGTTGTTGCCCCTTGTGCACCACCCAAGCCATGCTACTGCCTCTAACAATGCAGCTGGTTCCCCATGCATGCCTCGAAGCAAGGTGCATTTATTACATAGTGTAAAGACTTAATAAAAAAATCATGTCACTAAATTATAACATGGCAATCAGGGTCTGACTAAGGACTGGGACCAGAGTAAAATTCAGTTAAATAGGAGACTGGGCAGAGTACTTCCTATATTATACCAAGATATAGATTAGATTCACAGGATAAAAGGGTTTGGAGCAGAAGTTTAAGACTACATGCTGTTAGACATTGACCCTGCAACAGTCCAAGATTTGAAATCCACAGTCTACATTTGCCTACTGTGCAACTTTGTCCAAGTAACTAAATTAGACTATGAAACAAATAAAATAATGTGAATGAACTGATGCATGGCCAGAGTAAAAATGAAATGAAATCAAATATTTTTATTACACTAGGTAAGCGCTTTCGCAGGTCAAAAGTCCGCTTCTTCAGATCATAAGGTATTATGGGAAAGATGAAACAATTCAGGAGGAGATGGAGGAGGTTAATAATGAAGTGGAGTTGTTATTGAATAATAAATGTCATTCATTGGAAGGCAGGTATTTGTATAAATCCTTTGAATACCAAATAATCAGCAAAGAGACTGACGCAACAAACAAGACAAATTACAGCTAAGTGGCAAGACATATTTATACCACTGATCTACTGATGAATACAGAATACTTTCACAGGTAGTACTGATCAGTTAGATAAGACCCAAGTACAATGGTGCAGTTTTTGTGAGATAAGTTTTCTGGCAGACCTGAACTGCACAGACTAGCAGTAAGTGAGGCTTCAGCTATAGCTGCTCGCATTGCCAAAGAGGAGTTAGGTGTGTTTATAAAGGGACAAGCAAGTATTCAAAACTGCGATCACCTTAAAGGCCTATCTTGGTACTAAATCATAACTATAAATTGTTATGGTAGTGTTTGGTGAAAAGATTAGCAGAGTATATACCTCAGTTAACAGGCAATGATCAATGTGGGCTGGTGGGAGGAAGACAAATTTTTGATAATACACTGAAAACAGAGATGCTGATGAAAACAGCCAAAGAGCACAGGAAGTTAATGCTGATTTTAAGTCCAGATGTGGGAAAGGCCTTTGACAGAGTGAAACATTTTTACTTAATATTTGTACTCAAAATCTTTTTTTTTTTTTTTTTTTTTTTTCTTTTTCTTGAATTTATTCTGAGCCCAGATTCATGCATGAATGTCATGGTCCTTTATGCTGTTAAGAGAAACAAGGGAGGGGTGTCCTACCACTTCTCCCTTCTGTTTGATACTGCTGAAACATCATAAAATCCAACTAAATTAGTTAGAGTGACTCTTCCTTTGATAAATCTATGCTGAACAACATAAATGTCCAAGACACAGATTTGGGCTTTCAAAGTAAGGTTCAAATTGCATCTTTAAAAATGGTAAACTTATTTGCTATTTTGAGGATAATACAATGGTGCTCAGTAGAGAGGAGACGAGGATGAAGTAGCTCATTCTGCTGGAAACCATCCTTATCTCAGTAAAGATTTTACTTAGAGTTACACACAAGCCATGACATTGCACATGCTAGCCATGTTACAAAAATTAACTTACTGCTACTCTCCCTTAAGACTGAGGTAGAGGAATATTTTACAACAGTCATACAGGGGAATTTATTTTAGCTTTTATGTTGTTAATGTAAGTGACATAGTGGGGAGTAAACAGTTAAGTCAAGGTATCTGAAACAGGATACATGCTTTACCAAGTTGCTACGTTTTTGAGGTGTGGCAAAAATCCACACTTCAGTATTTTTTGTAATGTACACTGCTTATTATGCAACCAGCAAGACAATTTATTCAAAATTATTTGTAGGTTTCCAAAACTCTTTTATGATGTGTAGTAGCTTCAAAGAGGTTTATACGTTAGACATTACAATGGCTTTGAGGAACATTTTATAATATCACATAGAATGGGACTTCTTACTGGGAAAATAAAATATTTTTTTTTTTGAAATATTAACGAAACTTGTAATTAAGGCACCGACTCTGAGATATCATAGCATTACTAAACCAGTTATGTGACAAGTGGACTCCATTCAGCTTGGAAATGAAGTAGTACATATGCAGGAAAATGAAAGAATCCTTATACAAGACACCTCCACAACTTGAAAGAATAGTACTTAACCTACAGAAACACTGTGACAATATAATACTAGCTGGGTAAGCAGTTTAATACTGTAGATATACTAAGCAGAATCTAATTAAAACAGCAAACTAAGTATCTGTTGAAAGAAGACCTGAAAATATTAAAACAGAAATCATGTAAGAAATGTACACAAGAAGCAACAGAAATGCAATTAGTTACAGGAATCACCATAAAATGATGGTCAGACTATCAATGTTCAAAAAGGCTTATAAATGTACTAACCCTACAAGGATGCAATTAGCTGGATCTAGGGGCTTTCTTTTAAATCAGATAAAACTCATAGTACTAAATCAGGATTTAGTGTTAATACCTGCCAAAATGCACAACTCTCATTTGGGAATTCTGAAATGCAAACAGCAGATGTGGTGTACTGGCCAAGAATGTCACACCAAATAAAAAATATAGTTTAGAGTTATGCAGTCTTTAACTTGTATCACAGCCAAAACTCACTGAGAAGAGAATACGTCAAGAGGCACCTAACTCTGCTATGGAACAAAGCTAGGACACACTTCTAATTTAAGAAAGCTCACTATATATGCACAGCATCCACAGGAGATACCACAAGTACAAGCACTATACTATGTTCAAGATTACATCTGTGAGAGAAGAGATAATAGATAGCTTGATTTCAACGAATAGTCAACAGTTTGAAGGTTAAGAATTCAAAAAGTTTGTAAATAACTGGGAGTCCAAGCATATAAATACAAGTCCAGATAACTGAACAAAAATGGCAGAGTTGACAGAATAGTTCAAACAATAAATAATCTAACAAAGAATAAAGGAAGTGGAAAAAGGACCATTACTTGTTCATATTAGAATACACCATTACAGGGCACAGGACTATCTGTATAGTTAGTAATGAATAGAAGACTGAGAAAATACAGATGTGTAAGCTGAACTTACCATAACAGTAGATCTTCGAATGATCATCACTGCAGTAGCCTTAACTTTAAATATATTCCTGCCAAGAATAGAGCAGCCAGCCAGCTTTCAATGCTTTCAGGGCACCTTCCATGTGCCCAAACTGTCAAGCAGCTTGAGCTTAGCTGACTAAAAGACATCCGAGTGCAAAGCCCTTTAGAGCTTTTCTGCCAGTACAGAAAGGAAAGTTGAGCCCCAAAAGGACAAGGCTAGGTATAACAAAAAAAAGAAATGCCCACACCCTGGCAAAAAAAACACTCCAAACACAAGGCAGATGGAGGGAGGGAGCAGCTACTGCAGCAGTGACCATTCAAACATTTACTGTAAGTTCAGCTTGCACGACTGTACTATGTTCTTCATAACGATCACTGCTGTAGTAACCTTAGCTATATGGATAGATTACCACAGGTAATTGTACTTGGGAAGTGGAAGGAGAAGGGTCTAGGAGCCCTAGGAGAATGGTCCTAGCAAAGCATGATCTAAACCTAGAGAAGAAATCTAGCTTACAGTGCTTTGTAAAAGTATGCAGTTCATATTACAATACACACATACTCCATTTCAAGGCACAGAGCTTTCCAAAAAGCCATAGGAGAAGCCAAGGTCCTTGTGGAGTGCGTCTTACCCCTGCCTGGAATAGATTTGTCAAGGTCAATATAACAAAAAAATAATAGCCTTAGACAACCATTTGGTAACAGTCTGTTTTGACAACAGCTGTCATTCTTTCTTATATTCACAAGAAATAAACAATTGATCCGATGATCAGAAAGATTTAATTCTGTCAAGATAGTACCAGAGTTGTCTGTGGACATCCAAAGTATGGAGTATCCTTCCTCCCTCTTTTTTAGATTAAAGAAAACAGGGAGAAAACGAGTTTGGCTTAAAGTAAACTCGGATACCACTTTAGGCATAAAATAAGGATTAGTTCTGAAAGAAACCCCGTCCTTGTGGAAAATGAGGTACGGTTAAACTCACCATAAGAGCATGCAATTCAGATGCTTGCTGAGATCAGAGCAATCAATAAAACTGGGGCAACACCCAGATCTGCTCTGAGTTACAGCACAGCGGCACGAAAATTACAGAGCCAACTGATATTGCCAACATCCTGGCAGATAGGTTCAGTGCTAACTTTACCCCCCCCTCACCCCCTAAAGGGCCCATATCTATACAGGAAGAATGCAGAGTCCCTGTAATCACAACTACGGAGGTAAAAGCTGCACTCTCTAAAGCCAAAACCACAGCATCCATGGGACCGGACAACATCCCAAGCTGTGTTTTACATGAACTTCAGAACAAACTGGCTCCCCACTTAAGCACCATGTTTAATCATAGCCTCACGTCAGGCTTTGTGCCCACTGAATGGCACACAGCAACAGTTATCCCATTCCACAAAGGGGGAGCCGCCACTGATCCTGGGAACTATCGCCCTATTAGCCTGATGAGCCTGGTCTGTAAGGCCATGGAACGTATCATCATGGAACTCAAAGACATTGGTAACCTCCAAACTCTAGACCCCACCCAGTTCGGGTTTGTGAAAGGCAGATCATGCCTCCTGAACCTGATCGACTTCTTTGAGGCAGTCACCAAAGCCATAGATGGTAAGGTGGTTCACACAGCCTATCTTGACCTCGCCAAGGCTTTCGACACCACCCCCCATTCTGGAATTATAGCTAAACTCACTAAACTATGTATAAGTCCCTACATCACAAGATGGGTTGCCAATTGGCTCACTGACAAACTCCACACTGTAAAAATTGCAGACTCAAAATCCGACTTCAAACCAGTGACAAGTGGAGCGCCACAGGGTACAATCCTGGGGCCTCTCCTGTTTGGTATCTACTTCTCTGAAGTACAGGCTAACAGAGAAGGCCTTTGGATAACGAAGTTCACAGACGACTGCAAATTAGGAGCCACAGTCGAGTCCCCAAATGATGTGGACATCCCACAGAAGGGCCTCACTGAAACATATGCCTGGTGTTAGAGCCATGGCCTCAAGCTCAGTGCCAAAAAGTGCACCGTCACCCCCTTTGGTAAAAACTCTGTACCCATGAACTACCACATAGCTGGCAGTCTACTTAACGCCAAATGTGTGATAAGAGACCTTGGGACCCAGGTGGATAGTAGTCTCTCCTTTGATAATCACATTGCCACAGTAGTCAGGAAATCCTTCAATGTGGCACACATCACAAAAGGGTTCTCATCCAGGAAAAAAAGAGGTCATTGTTCCCCTCTACTTGACACTCATTAGACCCTTTACAGAACAACCCCCCTTTTGGAATGTACCTCAAAAGACATCTGCAGCAGCTGGAAAGGCCACAGAAATACCTCACAAAGAGGATTACTGGCCTCAAACAGATCCCCTACACTGACCGTCTCAAAAAATTCCAGCTTTACTCTGTAGCATATCACCTATTCCGAGGTGATCTCTGCCTAACATATAAAGCTATGTCAAACCCAGAGCTGCTGGACATGCTACACCTAAAGAAATCCCAATCTCTCTGAGCTACACGCTCTAGGGACCTAAACCTTGTCACCACAATAAACAGGACATGCTGGAGTGATAGATTCCTGACCCAGAAACTTCCCATACTCTGGAACAAGCTAACCATCTATGTCAAGCAAAGTTCCTCATCAGCACTCCAAGAAAAATCTTGATGAGTGGATGGGAAATAGGAAATACACCCCGGGGATCACTTCTGTGGCTCTGTTCGACAGGGACACAGGAAAATAACTTTCTTGGGTGGCGCAACCCAGGCAACCTTGTTGGCTAGGCTTACTTAGGCCCTTGGGATGATAGCCTAGTACCTTCCTATGAACCTATGTTAAGAACCTCAAGTCAGCGAGATTATCTGTTTCAAACAGAGCAAGTGTTAGTTTCTCTAATATACAATTAAGATCACAAGGAGGGGCCACGCCACCAATTTACTTGGAGATCTCTTATGCAACCCCCCTTTCAAGAACATTTTGACATGTGACTGCCTCAAAAGAGGAGGATCCGTGATCAGACATGCTGAAATGCCCCATAAATTAATCTTGACAGAGGAATAAGAAAGGCCATAGGATAGTAACATACACAAACACTGTAAAACTATAGAGCAAGTAACCCTGAATGGGTGTCTATTATGTTATTAGCAACAACTAGAAAAGCTTTTCCATTTGCTAATATATCACTATCTAATATCAAGCTTTCTTGCCTTCATTAATACTTTCTGCATATCCTCAGAAAACAGGTGCCTAAAAGGAAACAAGACCCATCATCCAGGCAGTCAACTGAAGGCGACTGATGGTGAGGTGTATCAAACACCCTCTTCTTGTGCGAGTCAATCCATTCTTTGATGCTTGTGGTTAATTGCCCCTGGTCACTGTTGCCTGGGCCAGAAGGGAGTCACCACAATGACCTTGGGGCATTCCTTCTGAATCTTCAGAAGTATCCTGGATATTAATGGAAAGGCATACAGGAACATGCCTGTTCAAAGAAAATGCATCTGTCTTCAAGGCTTCTTGCATGGAGTCTTGGAACAGAATTTTGTCAGTTGATTGTTCAGAGAGGAGGCAAAGAGGTCTACTTGAGGAATTCCTCACACAGTGAGATGTGCTGTGAAGCTGTATCCCAACCTAAAATGGCTAGTCTGTTCTCACTTGCTTTTTGATGTACCACATTACTGTGATATTGTCTGTAACCACTTGAAGAGGTCCTGGGAATGAAATATGTTTCAGAAAACTAAGTGCCTTGATCACAGCAAGCATCTCCTTGATATTTATGTGCTTGCATCTGTCCTGTGTCTCCCACACCCCTGCAACTTTTTTTCTCCTTAAGCTACTCCCCAAGCAAAGTCTGAAGCATCTGTGGTGACTGACCGCTTTGGAGCAGGAAGTGAAATGTGGAGACCTTGATTTAAGGATATCTGTTGTCTCCACCTAGTGATTTCTTTTCTGACAAACCCCAGAACTGGGATCTGAAAAGATAAAGGGTGCTGATGCTGGGACCAAAGAGATTTCAGATACTGGTATCTTTCTCCTGTGAAGTGTTGCCAGTGGTATCATGAGAATCATAGATGCCATGAGATCCAAAATCCTGAGGTATTCCCTCTCAGTGACTGTGTGGGTGGAAAACCTTAGAAATAGATCTAAACAATGATCTACTTTTTCCTCTGGAAGAAAAGCTTTGAACTGGGGTGTCTGACATCTCGGGAACACAGACCTGTGTGGGATAATCAAGAAAGACATTTAAATGTTTTTTTTGGAATCCCAGCTTGTGCAAGAGATCTCTCACTCAAGAGAGAGATTCCTAACATTTTGAAAGAGATTCTATAAAGATAAGCCAGTTGTCTAAATATGAAAAAATGTGAATAGCCTGTAGCCTGCAATGAGCTACAACCGGAGTGTGAACACTCCTGGTGCAGGAGATAGTCCAAAGTGTAATGCAGAGAACTGATAATGTGATCCAAACACACAAAACCTTAAGAGACACCTGCAGTCTGGATGAATAGAAATGCTATGATAATCACCTTTTAAGTCTAGTATTACCAGGAAATTTGAAATAGGAAGAAGAGGCAACAGATTGTGAAGTGACATCATTTTGAATTTTGGCACTATTACAAAACAGGTTTAGGAACGAAAGATCCAGAACTGGTCTCCAAGCATTTTCTTTCTTTGGGACTAGGAACATCCTTGAATAAAACCCCTTCCCCACCTGGGAAGGGCAAACTGGTTTCATCACTCCTTGGGACAGCATGTGATGACGAACAGGTAGAAACAAAACAGTCTGATCTGCAGGATGAGGAATGACCCCCTGGAAAGCAGGATTTCCCTCCCACTGCCACTTGTAACCCTAATGAATAATTTTCAGAACCCATTTGTCTGAGACAGTCTGTTGCCAAACAGAAAAAAGGAGATTCAGACTTTCTGGAAGAGAAGAAGGTCCAGGGTGGGAGGGGTGACAGGTCTCTTGAATAGTCCTTCAGACTTGTTGGAGTGTACTTGGTTTTGGAAGGTTAGAGACTTCTTTTTGGAAACTACTTCCCACTATAAGTCTGTTTAACCGAATTCTGTTGAGACTGTTTATTCTGTTTTTTTATTGAAACTGGATGAGGAGAAAGAAAAATCCCTTGGACAATTCAGAAAAAGAGGGATGAAAAATCTTAAGAGATTCCTTGAACCAGCTTGCCCCTTTCAACACATTTTTTGATCACCTCTTCCAAAGAGGGGTCAAATACTAAAAATCTATCCAAAGGGGAATTTAAAATCTCACTTTTTATCATCATCTGGGAGGTTGTGAGAATGCAGCCAAGCAAATGTACCAGTGGCCATAGCCCTGGAAGAGGTATCAGCACAGTCATATGCACACTGCAAACAATGAGTAGTGACCTTTGCAATAGAAGAAACTAAGTTATTTAAAACATATTTTTCTTCACAAGAAGAAATTGTAGATAAAACATTCCTCACAACTTTTGGAATATATATCAGAATAAACCTTAACACATGTATCGGACAATTTAAAATTCTGGAATTCAAAGTTGAAGAAGTATACATGTCTTCCCATACCTATCAATAATTTTCCCACCCTTATTAGAAAGGGTAGGATTGGGTGGCCGCAGTGGTGCAGCGGTTAGCATTGCAGCCTCACAGCAAGAGGTTCTCAGGTTCAATCCTCAGCTGGGGTGCCTTCTGTGCGGAGTCTGCATGTCCTCCTTGTGGTTGAGTGGGTTTCCTCCGAGTGCTCCGGTTTCCTCCCACATCCCAAAGACATGCTGTAGGTGTATTGGACACTCTAAATTGGCCCTAGGCATGAGTGCATGCATGTGTATGCCTTCTGTGGAAGGTTGGGTGCTGGGCTGTCAACTCGACACCATAAAATTCCACTGCCAATCATGAGCGGACAGGTGATCCACTGTGGTGACCCTTAACTGAGAAAAGCCGAAAGAAGAAGAAGATGATTAGAAAGAGCAGGATTAGAATTAACCAAGTGTTTAGCAGCAGAGGAGTCAATTAAGGCTATAGCTGCTGGGTCAGGTTTGGGAATAGTGTATAAAAAATTAAAAAGACTGAAGAACTTTATACATCCTATCTGCCTTTTTTTGGGACAGCTTGCTGACCATCAGGAATTTGCAGGCAGTAAGTCATACGTCCTTTAAAGCAGACAGGACAGGAGGAACTGGTGTAGGGGTTCTGGAAAATCCTTCTGTAACATCTCACAGTATTTTCTGAGGGACATTCTAGTACCCCCACACACAGAGAATAAGAAAGAGAGCTCTCCTCAGAGTCCAAATCGGAAATCTGAGGACAAAACCCTGACTCCATCCTTGCATCTTCCTTTTCACATTCAGAATCTTGAATTTCTTCAGGAAAGGAGACAACCTTCTTTCTTTTACCAAAGGCTACTCTACAAGAAGGATCAAGAGTCTAAATCAAACCCTGAGCCAGTCCCTATCCAAAGAAATTTGAGGAGGAGTACAGATACATGCTTGGTTTTCTGTGTCTTTTTGACAGTAAAAATGGGGGTCAACCGTGTTACTAATGGCAACCTTTGCTTCCCCAGGAATGGGCGCAGAATTCTGATACAGCAGGAAAGCCTTCCCTGTTCCATCTGCCAGTTGAGGGGATCCCAACAGCCACAGAAGACGTGGCTATCCCCCTAGTCCATTGTGGCTGTAGGTGCTACACCAGAGGGATTCAGGGTAAAAGATAAGCGATCTGAGGTACAACAAATGGCCACAGCACAGTCACCCACCCATAACTGAGGCAAACTGCTAGCCTGCTATGGTGTCAAAGGCTGTTTGCTTAACCTTTTCTCTTTGTGGTTGGAAGGAGGACAGACCGTGGGAGTGACAATCTGTTCCATGGTCAAATAGAAAATGGTGCCTCTGTCTTGGGGAAAATAAGCAACAATGCCAGTTAAACTATTAGTCCACAAAAGTTAAGTTACTTTTTTGACAGAAAAATCACAGCAAAAAAGCACTTTCAATGTGACAGCCCCAAAAATGCCAAAATAAACAATTTCTCCACAGAAAACATCTTATCAGTTAGACAATACTACTTTTAAAAAGACAGAAATGAGTGCTTTGTTTAAAAGTACATTACAATCTTGAGTCTATCTGTTAAAACACAATGGTCCTAGCTTTAAAATAACTTGCCTGAAGAGGAAAGTAATAAAACATCAGTAAAAAATAAGAAAATAAAGTCCCCCCTCCCCAGAAGGAACTTACCTGTCCATCTAAGGGAAGCACAAGCCGAATGCAAATCCTCAAAAGCCTCAAAGGAGCATAATCTTAAGCAGCAGTAAAGCTCTGGGAAGGCTTTGCACCCAAACATGTCTATTAGTCAGCTCAGCTCGAGCTGCTTGTCAGTTTGTGTGTGTGGAAGATGCCCTGAAGCTTTTGAAGCTGGTTGGATGTTATATCCTTGGCAGGATATAACCCATATAGCTAAGGCTACTGCACAGTGATCAATATCAAGAATATGTAATCTTCTATCCACTACTGTTACCATACCGTTACAGTCAAAGCACTGCTGCTCAAAAGCTGATAAGAAATCAAGCCAAACAAAATAATTGCAGTGATAATTATATCAAATGACTGTTTTCATCAAAAGGGGAAGCAGTGGGAACTCAGATGCCAATAAATTTGCAAGAATGGCAGCAACAGGCTACTGTGATAGGACTAGCACCAGAACCAAATACTATAAATAAGAAAAAGACTCTCACTTCTAATGAAGGAACAGATGGAATTTGGTGAAAATCAAATAAAGAGGAAGCTGGATAAGTGGATGGGACACCATCAATTCTTACCAGGGATAGCACCCACAACCCTCCTGGCCATGGGCAGTCATTACTAAATTCAGTCTTTGGTATTGACTACCATTTCTATGATATTACATTGGGATGAAACGGCTAGGCTTGAAATGACCTCCTTTGTCAATAGCCTAGTAATCTCCTATGATCCTATGTATCTTTTCAATGAAAAGAACAAGTGATACCAGTATCCTTACCACATCTCAGAGAACAACAACTTAAAATGCTATAAGAATGGCTCACAAATATGCTAAGATAGGCCAGAAATGTGTACCGGAACTGAAGCTAATATTCCACAATCAAACCAAGTAGGGACCAAATCAGAATAATCCTGTGTGTCCAAGACTGAGTCAGGAATTCAGGATGAAAACAATGCTTTAAACAGAGCTTTCTTACACAATGCTGATAACCCTGAATATGAAATAAGTTGAAGTGTTACTTGCTTCTACACAGTTTTGAAATAAAAGTTTTATCACAGTTCCTGACTCCCACTGTGTGGAATAATTTGGTCTTTGTTTTGAATTGTGAACTCGAGCATTTGTGGTATATGGAGGGCACAGGACAACCCAGCAGTGATGCAGGTGCACACAGTAGCTACATGGAGTGCGGTTAGGACCATACACATATGTCCTCACTGATGGCAAAAGCTGGCATTGTTGTTTATTTTCCCCAGCCATGACTGTGTGCATGACAGCCACCACTCCCAGCTGCCTCTATCCATCACTGAGGAACACTCAGGTAAACAAATGGGCTAGGCTCATGGGGGAGGCCTAATGGTCAGCAAAGATGGTAAGAAACAGCATTCAGAGGAAAAAAGTACACCAGAAGTTAGAGTAGGACCTAGAGTTCTTTGGATGCCATGTACAGGAACAAATATGGGAATATATACAAAGGTAATCGAGCTTGCCTCTGTTTCAGATGTTAGTCTAGGGCCAGTGCACACAAATGTTAAACTAGGGTCAATACAATGCATCGATAATGCTTACAGATGTAAATTAAAATTATAAACAGATACAATTTATATAGTAATAAACATCTGTGTCTAGTTAAGGAAATAAGATGGACTCCATTAGTTGTACTGGATCACACTTCCCCAGAGTACAGCACGCATGCACTGATGTCCTGTCCTTAGAAAGGCATTGGAAGTTTCCTATGCATTTTGAGCACCTTTGCTTCCTAACAACATACTGCTTGATGACTCTGGGTTCCTCTGCAGCCAGCTACACAGTATTCTCATCCATGGAGGTTACAATGCTGTGGTAGCACCCTGTTTTTTTTCAATAAACCTCTATTAAATTATCATGTATGACACATAGGCAATCTTACATTTATATAAATGAAATACAAACAATATTGACACCACTTTAGTTGCAAACATACATCACAGACACCATTGAAACAACTGTAGTTGCAAACCTTATACATCACTTATAATCTATCCAGTCATTGTCAGTTAAGCATTATATGGCTCTTTCAAATCTTGCCTCTTAAACCTTGTTCTTTCAGTATATATATATTGTTCGCACAATTCCCATTTTTTCTATGTAGTTTGCTCTGTCCCTTTTCTAAAGATCCCAATTCCAGTTATTTTCTCTCTGTTACTAGATTCACTACTTCTAGTAAAGTTGGTCTAGACTTTGATTTTCATTTTTTAGTAATTGCTTTTTTTGGCAGCCACATAATTAGACTCAGCAAGGCATTACTATGTCTAGGCAATTCCAATTTGTTATTATAGCTCAAAAAAATCAACTCCCCAGTCAATCCAATCCGCTCACCCAGCATCTTCGACTGAGTGGTCTGCAGGGAATCCCTAAAGTCTACCAGCTCATTACATTCCAAAAAAATAAGTTCCCAGCCACCTCTTTCTTGCCCTTCACACCTCCAACATTTGCTATCCACCTGAAGAAAAATTATTTGGACTCTGTATAGGCATTTTTTACCAAAAGTAAACACTTCCAGGCAAAGATCCTAAATCTTCTAGTCTTTGATGCATATTTGGGAGATATAAATATATCCCCCATTGCCTCTTTGTGAATTGCTTATCCAGTCTCTCTTCCCAATCTTTTCTAAGCCCCTCTGATGGATTCTTACAATTATCATGCACTCCTTTTATATGCTCTACTAATTATTCCTTTTTTAACCACAGCTTCTGTTCTAGATTCTATTAAAAAAGTGCTTGTCTTTCATTTATGACCCCTCCCCATTTCTTTCTCTTTGCCTATACTCTGATATCAATCCTCAACAGAGAAGGCAATCTCTAATCTGCAGTTCAAATAATTCTTGGCCTCTTCCCATTCTATTACCTTTCCCTTTCTAGTTATTTGCTCCCAATACCTTAATTCCATTGCCAGTTTTCTCCAATAAATTCCAACCCCCTCTTGCCTATTCTCTGTACCCTAACTGCAGTCATCCCTATCAGCAGAATCTCTTTTCTCCATTCTCATGCTGGTTTAGTTGTTAGAATACTCCCTGCTATTTTATGAATATAATACTCTGCGTGATTTTTATTGTTCTCCTTAAGAGTTGCATCCAAAATCCCAATTTCTCCTTATTTCTTGAGCTTCCCCCTGTATCAACATCTCTTTCCACTTTGAATTACAGTTTTCTGCTTGTGCTGTGTATAAAAGTCTTAATTGTGTTACTCTAAAATACCCCCTCAGATTGGGTAATCCTAGTCCAGCTTGTTCTATTGAAAGAATCATCTTATCCCACTTGACCCTTGGTGTCTTTCCTTCCCAGATAAAATCATTCAACTCTTTTTTAATTGCTATCCACAGCTTCTCCTCTGGTTGATAAAAAATATGCCTGACCTGTGTATAAGACTAAAGGGACTAAAAAATTTTACTTGCTTGTATCTTACTATTCATATCCATATAACAAAGCTTCCAGATTCTCAATGTTTGTATTATCTTCTGTTTAGTCTCTTCCCACATATCCTTAGCTGCCACAACAGAAAGTCAACGTACTCCTGTTAAAAATCCATACTCCTAAATACTTCATTTTATCATGTGCCCATAAATATGGATATTGTTGGACCAATTTGTATGTGTGGGTACCCAATTTATTACTACTGCCTTTGTTTTAGCTTCATTCATTTTGTATCCGAAGAAGATCTGAAACAGTCTTAAAATATTCCACAAGACTGTAATGTCCCTTTCTGGTTTTGTCACGTATAAAATAATATCTGCAAATAGAGCTGGCTTTTCCTGATTACCATACCAATTGTATCCTTGAATTTCTGAGTCCCTTATTTTCTTTGCCAATGGTTCTAAATATAATGCAAACAACAAAGGGGAAAGCAGACATCCCTGCCTGGTTTTGGTAGCACCCTGGTTTGATCCAGATACAGGAGGAGGTTTCCCTTCTGAAACAGCCCTACAGAAAGGGAAGCTTCCAACTCCTCATGGGTAGGCAAACTGGGTTGTTTACACCATACACCACTGAGTGGGATGAGGCCAGGCAAGGAACTGACATACTATGGCTCTCAGTGTGGGCTTTGACTTGTAACCCCTACCTCATCCTGATGCAGTGGGGTACATCAGCCGTTGGGAAGCACAATGGTACAAGGGGAATGCCCCCTACTATGTGGTGACATAAAAGTTATATACTCACCATAATGATGCATCTGTGCTCTCTTTCCATCCTTCCTCAACTGATGGATTTTAGATCGGCCCTCTGATCCATCTTTGGATGTTTTTCAGACTTAAAATCCAAAGCTCAGGCTCCTTCCCTTACCCATAATCCTCTGCCAACCCCAACAGTACTTCAGATTGAGTTTTCCTACTATATATCTACCTATACATACAGAGGAGAAAGGGAATCAGGCAGTCTTCTATGGAGCTGTATCAGACAGAACAACATTCTAAGTGCTCTATACCAGAGGTCTAAATGAAGATCTTCCATGAAATGGAAGGGGGAATGAGGAAGGATGGAAAGACAACACAGATACATAGTTATGGTCAGTATGTAACTTTTGTATCCGATGTCTTTTCTGTCCATTCCTCAACCAATGGGACAGAGCCCCCTAGGTACTTGAATTCCACAGTGATCTTCATGGAAGCATATTTCAGACTACAGTAGAACCGAAAGCCAACTTACTCCTGTTAAAAACATCCAGTTTGTAGTGAGCAATAAATTTATGAACATTGGACCAGATAGCAACAGCAGCACAAATATTGTCAGTTGATGTTCTAGATAAAAAAAAGCAAAATTGGACATCAATCTTGTTGAATGTCCTTTTGGGGTTTTTGGTAAAGTCAAGCTTTTGGTCTGACAAACACGAGACATGCAATTAGCCAACCATCTTGCCGATGAAACTTTTGACACTGCCTGACCCAATTTTGCTTTGGAAAAAGAGACAAATAATTGGTCAGACTTCCTGAAAGGTTTTGTTCTGTGGAGGTAAAAATGCAACTGTCTATGTACATCCAATAAATGAAGCATATATTCCACTGTTAGGGAAATTAAGGTAGAAAACTGGTAAATGACTAGACTGAGTGCTGCCTCTGATGCCACCTTAGGAAGAAAGGAGGGAATGGTGCACAAAGAAACCCTGTCTTTAAGAAAAATTATGTACTGAGGCTGACAAGACAAAGCCTGGAGTTCAGATACTCTTCTGGCTGATGTAATAGCCACCACAAAAACAGATTTCCATGACAGGAACTTTAGATCCACTTTGGCTGCTGTTTTAAATGGAGACTGTGTCAGTACTTGCACAATAAGATCCCAAGGAGGAGTGGTGTCTAACTGGTGGTCTGAGAAGAAAAGTACCCTTAAGGAAGGCTTTAATTAAATTTAAGAAACATCAAAGAGGCCACATTCTTATCCATGTGGAATTTAGATATCACAGGTAGATGAAATTTAATCATAAAGTAACTGGCTCCATCTTGAAAAACTGAGACAAGGAACTCTTAACACTGCTGATATGGGGGGGGGAGGGGCAGAAGAACAGATAAAAAAACCTTTTCCATTTACTTTTGTAGATTTTCCTAGTTGAGTCTTTTGAGAGTATATGACAATATGTACTAATTTAGAAGAAAGCATGGACTGCCTAGCTATCCTTGGAAGTGGAGAAACCATGTGGTCAAGTTGAGAGCTTGAATGTTCAGGTGAAGCATCCCTGATGGGTGAAACAGAAGATCTGGATCCAGTACCCAAGGAAAGTGTATCAAATGAGGCCTAAGGAAGGGGAAACACACCTGTTGAGGCCAGAATGAGGGCAATTAGGAAGAACATGCTCTTCTGTCAAGAAGCTTTCTGTAGAAATTTCGGGATTAGAGGGGTTGGTGGGTATGCATAAAGAAGACTTGAGGACCAACTATGCATCAGAGTGTCCCTCGGTGACTCTCCTCTGGAGGGATCACGGCAAAGAACCTGCTGCATTTGGAATTGGCAGGAGAAGCAGAGAGATCACAGTATGGTTGGCTCCATCAATGAAAAATCTGTTTCTCCATTGCTGGGTCGAGGGAGGGTCTATATCAGATAATCGAACTTTTAAAAGTTCGAACACCATATGGTCAAGACCATATGTTCGAACTCTTAAAAGTTTGAAAATAAATAAAAAAAAAACAAACAGAAAAACCTACCTGAAAGCTTAAGCAGGTGGCAAGCCCCTCTGTATTCCCCCACATGGGGGGCTGTACCCCCACACACCCCGCTCTTTAAATATACCAACTCTGAGATTGCACTACAGTGCAGACAATGGAAAACATCCACTACTGCACTGTACGGGGATCTCCACTGAAATGTTCGAACTTTTAAAAGTTCGATCATATGGTGTTGACCATATGATGTTTGAACTTTTAAAAGTTCGACAACGTGATAGGAACCCACTGAGGAACCACTCATGAGGTAGTAGTACAGACCTGCTCAACCTGTCCACTAATACGGCAGACCCCCCCCCCCCGATATGTGTGTTGCTATTTAAAACGAATGGAAGAAATCACCTGCTGCCACACACTCACTGCTTCTTGGCACAAGGGATAGAAGCATGTTCCCCTCTATTTGTTGATATACCAGACCACTTACATATTGCCCATCTGAATGTACATCATCCCTGGAGGAAGGATATCCTGGAAGGCCTGAAACACTAACAGGACTGCCCTAATCTCTAAGACACTGATGGTAAGATTGATCTCTGAAGGGATCATGTGCCTTGGACCATCTTTTCCATAAAATGCCCCCAACTGGGAAGCATCTGTGGTCACTGTGGCTCTGAGCAAAGGGGGGACAAAGGAGTGGCCCTGAGAAACCTCAAATGATTGGATCTACCATGTGACGTGGTCTCTGCAAATTATGGTAAGAAACTGGGAATTTTATGGTTGGGTGCCTAACTGAACCTTGAACTGCCAACATCCATTGTAAAATTCTCATACAGAACCTTACCAAAGGGACAACAGTGACACTTTCTGCCATCGACCCTAGAAGCTGTGAAATCAACCTGGATGGAAGACTTTAAAAGGAGAGCAATTATAAGGTTTGACTACATAGTGTAGACAGCCTGGCTTGTGGTAGCCTCATTATTTGGAAGTGTGCACCTATGAACTACAGGACTTGTGTAGGGGATAGTTGCAACTTCTTGTAATTCACTGTAATGCCTAGTTTGGAGCAAAGTTGAAATGAAAAAATCCCTGGTGAAGACTAGAAGATGCTTGGTGGAAGTGGTGAGGAGCTGTCATCCAGATAAGGGGAACACTTGGAACCCTTGCTGTCTGAGATGAGGAGCAACCACTGCCATGTATTTGGCAAACACCTGAGGGGTTGTGGAGAGACCAAATGGTAGGACCCTGAATTGGAAAAGACTGGCTCCCAGATGGAAGTAAAGAAACCTTCTGGATTGTCTTTGCATTTTGATGTGATAGTACACATCCTGCAGATGTACTGTGCACATCTAATCATCCTTCCTTAGTAGTGGGAGAATGGACTGTAGCATGACCATTCAGAGCTTCGAATGTTTGGCGAATAGATTTAGATAGCTTAGGCCAGGATGGGCCCGAGGTCCCTGTTCTTTTTTTTAGCACTAAAAAGAATCTCAAATAAGTTTTGAACCCTTGTTCATCTGGTGGGATCTTTTGGATGACTCTTTTTGATAGTAGCGTTTCTATATCCAATGACGCTGCTCTTCTTTGATGGGTTGGAATACTGGGGAGTTTCTCTGTTGTTGGGGGTGGGCAAAGAAGAGATATGATAGCCTCTGGTGATGACTGACTGCAACAATACATCTTTTGGTAATGGACATCCAGGCTTTTGGGTTCAGAGGTAAGTGCCCCTTGAATGCCTCCAGAATGCAGCAGTCAGTCAACCCTTCAGGAGCACTGATAAGGCTTTTTGGTAAATGGACCTCTAAAGCCTTGGTTTTGCAAACCTCCTCTGCTATGAAGGCAACATCTACCATTACAGTACCCCCTTCTACCTCAGGAAGATCAGTCTCCAGAAGACTCTTGGGGAAAACCTAGAGACTTATGGAACCACATTTTCTTACTCACTTTCTGGTTCCTGGAAAAGGTCTTCTGAGGGGGTTGAAAACTGCATCCCTACAGCAGAAAGAGTTTTCCCATCCTTTACACTCCAGAGCTGGGACAGGCAAAGTATCTTCCTGATCCTGCTTTGAGACTGAAGTCAGAGCTGAACTGTCTGATGCAGAAGCTCTGAAGGCAAAAGATGACTATGCAAACTCTCAGCTGGATCAGAGAATATTTTGGAGTAAAAAACCCCCCACAACTTTGGATCCATCAAGGACAATCCTGACAGTCCTGGCTCCAAGTTCTCCAAAACCAGGGGACAGATCAGAGTAGGAGTAGCAATAGGGATGGAAGATGGTACAAAGCTCAGGGATCCAATGGGAGACAGAGCAAAGAGAACTCCCAGCCGAATCTGGGTCCTGAGGAATTTTGTCATCATTCTGTTCACATCAGCCTCTGACAAACTTGTAGTAGACTTAAAGGATGAAGACAAGGAAGGGGGTCTAGAAACTCTTTTGACCAGTGTCTCCTGTAAGAAGGGGGATTGGATCAGTATCTTAGCTGCTCTTTGTGGCCTACCTGTGACTGACTCAACAACCATCTGGATACAGAAAGCCTATAAGTATTGATTTGCTTGAGATTGTTTTTCTTGGTGTCTGCATTTTGTTTTCTGTTTTACTGATAGTTTACAAAACTGTAGTGCTTTTTATTTTATTTATTTGCTTGATATTTCTGGTCACTGTCTAGAATCTGTTCAGTTGGTTTCATAGTGGGGGTTGGTCTCCCTTGTTTTGAAGTCAGCTTACCAAAGGTGTGAGCACAGCGTTTTGTGTTAACTGATTCCCTGAGGCTCTTACGTTTTCCTTTATACTACTGTACAGGGAGTTGGAATTCTGTGAGACAGTATCTTAGCTGCTCTGTGTGGCCTAGCTGTGACTGATTCAACGGCCATCTGGATACAGATAGCCTATAAGTATATTTTTTGGCACTTAATCTGTTATCAGTGATAGTCAACAAAACTGTGCTGCATTTATTGATTTGCTTGAGATTGCTTTTCTCTGTGTCTGAAATGTGTTTTAGTTAACAAAACTGTGTAGCATTTATTGATTTGCTTGAGATTGCTTTTCTCGGTGTCTTACATTTTGTTCTAGTTAAAACTTTGCTGCATTTACTGATTTGCTTGAGATTGCTTTTCTTGGTGTCTTGCATTTTGTTTTAGTTAAAAAAAAAAAAATTGTGCTGCATTTATTGATTTGCTTGAGATTGCTTTTCTCTGTGTCTTGCATTTTGTTTTAGTTAACAAAACTGTGCTGGTCACTTTGGAATTACTCGCCCCTACTATAAATTTGATTTTGGACACTCCTCGCAGTCCATCTCATTTGCTTATTGTACTGAGTACAGGATGATCATTTGGGTAGAACTACCCCTTTGCTTCTTTGATTTTGGACACTCCCAGTCCCATCTCATTAGCTCATTCTACTGTGCCAAGAGAGCGCATTTGGGAAGGCCAACCCCCTTAGTTTCATAGTTTCTTAATCTTTAATTATCTTCTGTTCCTTCCCTCTCCACAAAACAAAACAAAAATTTACACGTTATTCATTTATTTGTGTTCTTCCTCCTTACTCTTAAGTGTTGAAGTGGTTTTATTCTGCTGTATTTATTACTGCTTGTTAGTAGCCTGATTAAATTTGTCTGTTATTCTAACCCTCTTAGTTTTGGTTTTAGCACTTGGGCTTCAGGCCAGTTATTTTACATTTAAGAAGGTTTTTGTGGTCTACACTGCTGGGACAAACCCTGATCAAAACCCTCTCTCCCCAAGTCCATCCAAGTTTCAGAAAACTATGTCTGGACAATTCCCATCAGTTTCTCTTGCCAGCCAGGTCAACATGGGCATGCTGAGAAAGCGTAGCAACTGCCTCATGTTCACTGACAACCCTCTTCTCCTAGCACATAATTCTTCTACTAGCGAGAAATGCATCTATATCAGTAAACTGGAATCCATGCTCTCTCGTGCCTCAGTCAGTACCCCTGACAAAGAGGAGATTGCCAGAACTAACACCACACCACCCACATCACATAGCCAAAGACAGCACACACCCACATACACAGAAGTCCTCAATAAAAACTTACCTAAACAGGTGAATCCCCCCTTGTGGAGTGGGATAACTGTAGCTGTGCACCACTCGGTGGGCATGAAGCCTGAGGTGAGGGTATGATTAAACATGACACTTAGGTGAGGTGCCAGTTCATTTAGTACACAGCCCGGGATGTCATCTGGTCCCATGGATGCTGTATTCTTAGCTTTGGAGAGTGCATTTTTTTACCTGTGTGGCCGTTATTACCGGAATATGGCAATCTTCCGGTATTGAGATGGGCCATTTAGGGGGTGAGAGGGGGGTGAAGTTAGCACTGAATCGATCTGCCAGGATATTGGCAATATCCTTGGGATCAGTTTATTTAATGCCATTCTGTTGTAGCTCAGAGCAGATCTGAGCAATGCCACTTAGATTCTTGACATAGTTATAGAATGCCTTGTGGTTGTCTTTGGAATCTTTGGCAATTTTCTTTTCATAACTAGCATTGGGGGATTTTATGAGGGATCTCAGCTTCTTACTGAGGCTGGTAAGGGAGTTTTTTGCATCCTGGGATTTTCCTCTTTTCTGCAACAGTTTCTTCCTTTTGTTGTAAAGTTTGTTTATGGCAGGGGACCACCAGATTGGCTTCCTTTTGTTAGAAGAGAGCATCTTGGTCCTATTTGCGATGACACGATTCATGCATGAGTGGATGTGCTCGTACAGTGCCTTAGTGTAGGACTCAGCAGTCGAACTTTCAGTTCCCGTCTGCATGGGTGTCATGAAGTTTGTCACTTCTGACTTGAGTAGAATGAAGTTGGCTTTGGAGAAGTTTTTTATGGAGGTTTCTTACTGGGGGGTGTGGGATGTGGATGTTAAGGGTGATTAGCTTATGGTCTGACCTGACCAACGAGGGGGTGACCATAGGTGTGGGGCATTGATTTCCCATGTTGGTAGTGA
This sequence comes from Protopterus annectens, assembly GCF_019279795.1. Classification (NCBI taxonomy): domain Eukaryota; kingdom Metazoa; phylum Chordata; order Ceratodontiformes; family Protopteridae; genus Protopterus; species Protopterus annectens. Next base: position 1,213,128,416 of record NC_056727.1, read on the forward strand.
CCAGGTCTAGGATATTGGAGCCCCTGGTGGGACTATGGATTAGCTGATCCAGGGCATTGGAATTTATGAATTCCAAAAAACATTGGGCAAAGGTGTTGGTACACAAGTAGTTTTCCCAGTTAATGACACGGTAGTTGAAATCACCCAGTATTAGGGTGTTTGGTTGTATATTAATATTTTCCAGTATGTTTAGAAAGGTATAGTGAGAATCTTGGGGCATGGTGGGGGATCTGTAGCAAGCTACAATTTGGAGTGCAGTCTTACCTAGTGTTAAATGCACCTGGAGAATTTCAGACGCACCGTGCTGGGATGTTTTGACCTGGGGGCATGTAAATGACTACAATACACAGGTTCTTTGAGTTTTGTTATTTTTAGAAAGGTCATGAGTAGTTCAGCATTATTGAATTTAGGGATGTGTCCAGAGTAATTAGTAACAATGAACAGGCTATTGTAAAACAAGACAATTCCATCTGCATTTAATATGCAATCTGTCTAGTCTGATTAAATTATATCATGGGGGAGTATTTCAACAACGTTTATGTTAGGTTTAAGCCAGGTTTCAGTGGCAGCTAAGAAATCAGGTGTACATAATGCAACCCAAGCATGGAAGTTTGAGATGTTGTTGCAAATGCTTTGAAAATTAAGGGTAATGAATTTCAGACTTTTGCTATGTGATAAATTTGTAGGGTTGGGCCTAGATTGGGATGAACACCACCAGAGATGGAGATTAATGAAATGTAGGTGGATAATGAGTATAAAAGGGAATTTAATTATATAATAATGAGGCTTAGTGACTTTGGAATTGTATTGTGAATGTTTTATTTTTACAGAGGGTTTAGTATAAGTATGAAGTAGACTAGGTGCTATGTTAGAGAAACTTTTTGTGTTGTGAGTAATGGCTATGGATGATGTTATGGAAGTGGTATGGGAATTTATACTGGATGTGTGGTAGCTTGCTTGTTGAAGAAAAGAAAAAAAACTAAAGCTATGTGGGTTAAGAGTGTTAGTGTTGATGAGGGCATACTGTTTGCTTACAGTGGCTGTAGTAGGATTCTGAAAAATTCTGTTGTGATTAGAGGCGATGATAATATACAAGGAGGTGGATGTAACTAAGGGTAAAAGAAAGTGGTTTTTGGTTGTAGATTGCAGTGTAAAGATGGAAGGTCTCATGGGGGAGAGACAGTAATGTATAGGCCAGAGAATATTTTAATTGGTTGGACTGACTAGTGGGGGAGCTTGAGAGGTGTAAGTCTAGTAGTGTGGTGGGTGGAATTTGGGGGTAGGGTAAGGCAGCAGAGTGAGCCAGACCGTGACAAGGGCAAATGGAGCGGGCAGAACCCAGTCACACAAATGCATGAGTGTCAAGGAAAACAATCAGTAAGGACAAGCTAAATTTTGGTTTAACGATAACTACAATAACTACTGAACAACTGCATGGGAGAATACAGGTACAGATTAGGTAGACTGCAGGACAGATGCCACAGCAGAAAAGGGGCTATTAGAAGTAAATAAGAGTGGAGACCAAAGAATACAACAGGGAATAAGGTGGGCTAAACAAAAAATAATTAACTGGAAAATAGTACAACGGAGTAGAAATCTATGGTGATGAATAATAGTGAGAAGAGAAAATTGGAAAGCAGTAAGGGGTAGTGAGTGCATCCAAGTCATGTGCTGCAGAGCCAATTAGAGGTATTAACAGGTAAAATGGATTATACAATTGCAAGACGTACAGCAGTAGGTCACTGTCAGGAGCTGAACACAGGGGTCCGAGAAAAGAGGTGAAGCTTGTTCACTTTTGGTCAATAGTCTGTTGCAGCAGTTTGGGTAGTGGAAGCAAGTCTTTAAGAGAAATGAGAGAGAGATAGCATGAATGGGTAAATTAAAGTGGTTAAACAGAGAAGAAAAGTAGCCAGGAAATACTACAGAAGCTATAGGAAGGCACAGACAGGCCCACAACAAGCCTAACAGCTTTCAGCCAGGGAAGGGAGGAAATGTAGATAAGAGAGACAGCTGCAATCACAAACAGTAGCAGACATGGATGAGAGACAGTAGCAACAGAAACTGAACACAGCAGCAGTTATAACTAGAGCAATACAGATAAACATTGAGTACTATGACAGCATAATCAGCTAAAAGGAATATACAAAATGATGATATAGAATGTCTATCAGCATTAGATAGCAAGGTTAAAATCAAAATCATATTCTTATATATATATCAACACACTTACTTCCAGACTTCAGCACGCCACAGATTGATTGTTCTCTTCGATGATCTTCTTCTTTTGGCTCTACCCACTCCATTCACCCTGCGGGCTCACTCCGCTCCCCTACCCTGCCCCCAGTTAGCCTACACTTATTATCACCTTGCCACTCCCCCTCATCTGACACCACTCCCACTCATCAGAATCAATCAGCATTAACCAATCATTCACAGGACCCAGCCCTATTACTCAAACTCTCTCCAGTCTCTCACTATATGCTAATTATAAACACCCCAACTCTATTTTAAACAAGCATTACTCAAATACCACTACAATGCCTCCACATACTTTTAACAAATCTTCAAACTCTAATCCTATTTACTGCCTAATACCTCCACTTATAATTCTCTATCTTCTCACAGCCTATGAATACCAACACCTTCCTGGCACCCACTACCCTAGAACCAAAACCAATACTACTAATCAGCCACATAATTCTAACCAACCACTACCCTACCTCTCATCAAACTCTTCTAATGCAAAAACTCAACATCCCATCCGTGCTTCATATATTAATCCTAGAACTAAATACTACCACAAACTCTTATTAAAACTCCAGAAACTTGCTATTAGATTACTACCTAACCTCATAGTGGATGGTGACATCCACCCTAACCCAGGCCCAGCACCACCCATTACTATCAGCCCCACAGATAACACCCATACTAGCCTACGGAATTCAAATAATGCCCCCAACTCACTCCTAGTGTGCCATCTAAACATTAGAAGTATAAAAAAGAAAATTCACTACTTACATGCCCTCCTGGATGTCCACTCCCCGGATATACTATGCCTTACCGAAACCTGGCTCAAGCCTACTACCATTAATAATGAGATTATATCCCCATGGTACAATATATTAAGACTTGATCGCATCTATAAGAAAGGAGGGGGGTTGCCATCTTGTATAAATCCACTCTGGAAGTATCCAAAACTAGTACCCCAAATGCCTTGTTTACTAACAATGCAGAAATACTCATCACAAAGGTCCAACTCAACAAATTCAAATCTATAAACATTGCATGTATCTATACTCCCCCAGGTGACAACACAACCATCTTGGAGGGTATCCTCCAATGGCTCTCCACTAACTGCCCCCAGGAAACTATTATTCTCGGGGATGTTAATAAAAACTGGAATACCTGCTCTTCAGACTTCCTCTCCACCCATATAAATTTGCATGTCTTCTCCCAGATAATGTCTTCCCCAACCAGAATCAACAAGCCTAACAAAAAGGAAAGTATCCTACGCTGGATATTAATAAACAACCTACCCCAGATATATAAAACAGGCACCCTACCTGAGGACTTTAGTGATCACTTCCTGACCTATATAATCAGAAAAATAAATTACATCCCTCAACAATCTTCCTTTAAAACCATTAGAAGTTGTAAGAACTTTATTCAGACTAAATTTCATAATGAACTTAACACATGTGACTGGTCCAACCTATGGCTACTTCCACTAGATGAAGCGGTCTCATACTTTAACTCTACATTTCTTGCTATCCTGGATAATCATGCTCCTCCCATGCACTATCAGAACCAATAACAAAGTAGCACCATGGTTGTCCAATGATACAAGAAAAAAAAATTTTAGCAGAAACAAAGCATGGACCTCCTGGAGAATCACTAAATCCCCAAAAGACCACCTTATCTATAAACAGCTGAGAAATTATACAAAGAAGTCTTTTATGCTAGACAAAAATAATTATTACTGTAATCTACAACAAAAGCACCAAAATCAATCACAAAAATTCTGGTCAGGCATAAACAAACTTCCCCACCCAGGCCAATCAACTACCCTTACCCCCTTAACTACCCTCCAACAACCTCCTAAAATTGTTGCTAACACCTTTAACACTTTCATTACAGAAACTGTGCAATCCCTAGCCAGTAAACTATCTCCCTATACCCCAAGTATCACCAACCCCACACATGATAATAAGATCCCATTTAAGCTTGATCCAGTACCAACATCTTTTATTAAATCCCTACTTAAAAAACAGAAACCCACCACCCTTTCAGCAGACCTACCATCTGCAGAATATCTCAAAAAAGTCACTAATGAAATAGCATACCCCATATCAATTTTAATCAATAGAACTATCCACAACGCCTATATCCCCATCTGGAAAATCTCCCACATTGTTCGCCTTCATAAAGGGGAGATTCCACTGAACTTTCAAATTATAGGCCTACAGCCATTCTGTTTCTCTTGGCTAAATTAATGGAAAAATGTATCCACAAGCAATTCTAGCCTATCTGAATCAAAACATTCTCCTAGCCCCCTCCCAGCACAGATTTAGACCTTGCCATAGTACAACCTCTGCCCTTCTCTCCTTCTCCCATACAATAAATCAAAACCGTAATGACAACAAGCTCTCCTCATCCCTCTTCCTTGACCTATCCATGGCATTTGATATGGTAAATCACCAGCTACTCTTAAACACATTAAAATCACTCTCCATAGATAACCTAGCAATTACCTGGTTTCATTCTTACCTAAGTGACAGACAAGCTGTACTATGGAAGAATAACCTATCGTCCCTTTTACCAGTCACCCTTGGAGTCCCACAGGGATCAATATTAGGTCCTCTCCTATTGTCCGTATTCATTAATGACCTGCACAAAGTCATCCCTGATGCAACTTGTATTCAGTATGCAGATGACTCAACCCTAATCTGCTCTGCCACCTCCCCCACAGATTTACAATCCTTGTCCCAAATCACTTTCAGCAAAGTAGAGAACTGGCTCACTGGTCGCCAACTACTATTAAACCCAAATAAAACCAAACTATTACTCTTCTCCCCCCCCTTGCAAGGTCCCCTTCACCACCTCTCACCATAATATCTAACAATGGTACCATAACTTCCCCAGAACCTAGTACTAAACTACTGGGAGTGATCATCGACAACAACCTCAAGTTTGATGCTCACATAGACAAAACTATTTAATTAATAAAAAATTAGGCTCTTTATACAGGACTAAACCATTCCTAACCCCATCTACTAGAACTGTTATTGCCCATACACATCTGCTATCGATCCTTCTTTATGCCTCACCCATCTTCTTAAACCTAAGCAAATCAAACCTCAATAAATTTACTAGGTGCTACAATAACATTGCCAGATTTGCCACAGGATCAGTGTATACAACCCATCACTGCCTTACCATTCAGTCGTTAGACTGGCTTGAACTACCCTATCAACTGCAATATAACCAACTAATAGTTGTTCACAAAATCCTCTACCAACCAGACAGGACACCCATACTGAAAAATATTATTACCCCCTACAATAACCTAAAATCCCTTCGCTCTTCCAAAAAATTGCTAGTGCAAACTGTTAAAACCAACAATTCAGCTGGTGAATCACTATTCTCCAACTCTGCTGGTAAAAACTGGAATCTATTTCCTGCTGAACTCACCACTGACTCCTCCTTATCCCAATTCAAAAAAATCCCTTAGGAAATACCTAAAAATGCAGTGGCTTTGTCGCTGTACAAACCCTGACTAATCCCCACTCAAACATAACTCATAAATGAGAACCTCATTACAAGAATAAAACTCTGACTCTCTAACTGTTTAAAATTCTGTGCATCATCTACCTACTGGAAAGATTTAAAGTTAACACTACACCATATATGATAACCACCTTAATATATATGGTTTCCTTTTTCAGATGAAATCTTTAACTATTTCTTTCTCAGCTACTTGCTTCCAACCTTTGCTGTGTGTATGTGAGGAAAACATGTACCTGTGTGTACATATCTTTAAACAAATCTCAGTTTTGTGATAACTCACTGTAATAATTTCACTGTATTTACATTTGTTTTTGTACATTTGGAGCTTTTCTCCCCGGGCCTCCACTGAAAATGGACCTGTATCCAGTCGGACTTTCCCGGTTAACAAATGTAAAATAAATAAACTATGAGCAGTCAAATGACAATACAGTTGCAAAATATGTCGGAATACAGCAGCAGTTATAACTTGAGCAATAAATAGAAAAACAGAGTACTATGAGTGCATAATCAGCCAAAAGCAATATGCAAAATCATGATCATTCCCCCATCTTTCACTTCCTTAACTCTTTTATACTTTACTCCTTCCTCCCTCTTGCTTCTTCCTCTCTTTTGTGTTCAACTTTACCCTACCATCCTTTTCTTCCATCTCCCTCCCTCAACAGACACAGCTGCCTGATTTGAGTCCTGACCACAAATATTAAGCTCCTCCATTTCTTTCTTCTAATTAGCTGCTCATTAGTTAGCCTTTACTTTCTTTTAATCTCTTCTTTCAAGGTCTACCTGCAGTCTACCTAAAAATCCTTGTAGACATTCTAACTATACAAACTTTCATTATAATGTATACAATCAGCCTACCAAAAAGACTAATTAGATAAACTAAATGAACTAACCTATATCTCTTTCTTGAATGAAAAATTACTGTTGTAAATGAATATCAACTGTCTATATGTCAACAGGGCTACCTTGTAACTTTGTAAGCTACACACCCACATATAAATGTAATGATCACTGTGTAGAATGTGTGTGTGTGTGTGTGTGTGTGTGTTGTACCTTTAAGAAGCATTTCCAAGGAAGGGCACGTGCATATAAATAGCAAGCACGTTCTACCTTCAGTGCCATTTTGAGAGTACAGCCAGAATGTCAGCATGCATTGTGAGACAGTTTGTTTATAAGTTTATCTAAGTTAAAGTTACTATGCCTCAATCCTGATGTGTTTACACACAATAAAGCTGCCTGAACAGAACCCACAAATGTTCATGGGTAGGTACTAGGCTATCGGCCCAAGGGCCTAAGTAAGCCTAGCCAACAAGGTTCCCTGGCTTATGCCAACCCAAAAAAGTTAATTTCCTGTGCCTCTGTCGAGCAGAGCCACAGAAGTGATCCACTGGATGTATTTCTTATTTCCCATCCACTTATCAAGATTTTTCTTCAAGAGTGTTAATGAGGAACTTTGCTTGACATTGATGGGTAGTTTGTTCCAGAGTATGGGAAGTCTCTGGGACAGGAATCTATCCCTCTAGCAAGTCCTGTTTATTGTGGTGACAAGGTTTAGGTCCCTAGAGCATGTAGCTCAGAGGGACTGGGATTTCTTTAGGTGTAGCATGTCCGACAGCTCTGGGTTTAACATAGCTTTATATGTTAGGCAGAGATCACTTCGGAGAAGGCGATATGCTACAGACTAAAGCTGGAGTTTTTTGAGATGATCAGTGTAGGCCATCTGTTTGAGGCCAGTAATTCTCTTTGTGAGGTACTTCTGTGGCCTTTCCAGCTGCTGCAGCTGTCTTGTGAGGTACATTCCAAAAGGGGCGTTGTACTCTATAATGGGTCTAATGAGTGTCGAGTAGAGGGGAACAATGACCTCTTTTTTCCTGGATGAGAACCCTTTTGTGATGAGGTGTGCCATGTAGAAGGATTTCCTGACTACTGTGGCAATGTGATTACCAAAGGAGAAACTACTGTCCACCTGGGTCCCAAGGTCTCATCACACACATTCAGTGTTAAGAAGACTGCCGCCTATGTGGTAGTTCATGGGTACAGAGTTTTTACCAAAGGGGATAACAATGCATTTTTTGGCATTGAGCTCGAGGCCATGGCTCTGACACCAGGCATCTGTTTCAGTGAGGCCCCTCTGTAGGATGTCCACATGATTTGGGGACTCTACTATAGCTCCTAGTTTGCAGTCATCTGTGAACTTCGCTAGCCAGTGGCCTTCTGTGTTACCCTGTACTTCAGAGAAGTAGATACAAAACAGTAGTGGTCCCAGGACTGAACCCTGTGATACTCCACTTGTCACTGGTTTGAAGTCAGATTTGGAGTCTGCAACTTTTACAGTGTGGGTTCTGTCAGTGAGCCAGTTGGCAACCCATCTTGTGACATAGGGATTTATACCTAGTTTAGTGAGTTTAGCTATAATTCCAGAATGGGGGATGGTGTTGAAAGTCTTTTTGAGGTCAAGATAGGCTGTGTGAACCACCTTACCCTCATCTATGGCATTGGTGACTGCCTCAAAGTCATTGACCAGGTTCAGGAGGCAAGATCTGCCTTTCACAAACCCAAACTGGGTGGGGTCCAGAGTTTGGAGGTTACCAATGTCTTTGTTTATGAATTCCATGATGATACATTCCATGGCCTTGCAGACCAGGCTCATCAGGCTAATAGGGCGATAGTTCCCAGGATCAGTTCGTCTGTTTTATCCTGAAAAAAAGTTTATTAATTAAATGAAATGTTCTAAGTTAAGATATTTGATAAAATTATCAGAAAAGCACAAGGGGGTCAGAGTTACCTCGGAACTGCAAAATGAGAATGTTTAAAGTAAAACGAGCATGTTTAGAGTAAAATAAGCACAAGAAATGTATAATGGGCATGAAAAGAGATTAAATGGGCAAAACAAATATACTAAAGGGCAAGAAGGGCACACTAAGCATAAATGAAGCAAGGCAACTGCAAGTTTTTTGGCAAATTATTGTGTTTTAGCATAAGCTACTGTTTCACATTAATTTAAGTTATTCAGGGCACAACTAGAGTTATCTGAAGTATCACAAAGTGTGTAAAAGTGCTTACTGTGCATGTTTATTACTGTGCATTTATTCCAAGAATTTATTGTGTGTAAAGTGCAACTATTTCATGAAATGCAGTCAAAATATAGCCATTTCGAAAAGTTTTTTGCACTGGGTGCAACTATTAGCAAAAGGCCACCATTACCGAGTGTTTCTTGCACTGTAAAGAACTGTTTAGCAAAGTATAGCCATTCTGGAAGAGTTTGTGTGCTGTGTACTGTTTATTCACAAAGTGCAGTTATTTCAAAAATGTTAATTACTCTGAGCTTCTTCTGCCCAATTTATTCACACAGTGCAGTTCTTTTGAAATGTTTCTTACACTGATTAGAGGTGATTTATTAAAGTATTGTGATTTCAAGAGTGTTCTTGTGCCACAGAGACTTATTTCACAAAGTTCAGTTATTCAGAGGCTTATTGTGCTATTGGGCATAGTTACAAATACTGGCATAAATTTCTGGCATATGTGTGTGTGTTCGTGCAAACTTGCTAAAGCCTTCACTGATATGTGTTAGTATGGCAGAGGCATTTCGCAGACCAGGTCCACTTGCATTTGATCAGAATCCTGCAGAGAATTGGAGAATATTTGAACAAAAGTATGATATTTGCATACAAGTCGCTTATTCTGACAAAGATGCATGCACCAGTGCATTCATTTTGCTAAACCTACCTTGGTCAGACACCATTGAAAGACATTGTTCATTTGTGTATGCACCAGCAGTATATGAAGGAGAGGGGGGAAACTGTCATATTGTTGTACAGGCTAAATCAAGGGAGGACCCCGAGTGCTTGAAATGCAAACTCAGAGAAATGTGCAACCCCCAGACAAATGTTACATTAGAGAGCCATTTGTTTTACACAAGAGATCAAAAGCCAGGAGAAACTTTCACAGCTTATATTACTGATCTGAGAAACAAAGCTAAAACATGCAGGCTTGATGATTTAAGAGATGAGTTAATAAAGGACAGGCTTGTGTGTGGTATTAATAGTGCTGCAGTGAGAAAGATTTTGCTTCGTGACAGTGATTTAACACTAAAACTGCAGTGGTGGTGCTGCAGTAGCATTGTCGCCTCACAGTACGACGTTGTCCTGTTCGATTCTCAGCTAGAGCGTCTTCTGTGTAGAAACATGCGTGAATGGGTGCACCTTCGTTGAAGGCTGTGTGTCAGAGCTGGCAACTCAGCACGTAAAAATCTACTGCCAATCATTAGCGGACCGGCATGGCCGGCCTTAGGCATAGGCCAACTAGGCGGTCGCCTAGGGCGCCGGTCTAGCAGGGGCACTTTTCCAGTATTTATTTGGTGTAGGTCGATCAGGATGGGGGCACCAGGTAATGAGTTGGGGGGTGCCGTGGAGCCCTTTTGCCTGGGGCACCAGTTGACCTAGGGCCACCATTGCGGACCGGAGTTCTGCTGTGGCGACCCCTAACTGGGAAAAAGCCTAAAGACACACCAACAGTGATTTAACACTGAGTAAAGCTATTGAAATTTGTCAAATCCATGAAGTTACAGAGAGGCACACAAGTATGCTTGCAAGTTATAAGTGGATGGTTTCAGCAGGCTCCAGAGCAAATGTAAACAGCATGCAACATGTGGCTAGAAGAAACAGGCTGAAGCACATGGCTGCTGCCTGCAGCCCCTGCGAGCATGGCAGGGAAAACCCATAGTCTTCTAGCAAGTTCTAAGACTAGTTCAGTAAAAAGAGCATGCTCAGTGCAGTACAAAGGTGAGTCAGCAAACCACAAGTCAAGCTTTATTTTTAACTGTCGCAATTGTGGTGTCAACCATGAGTCTAAAAGAGAAAGGTGCTTAGTATTTGGTCAGCAATGCCACAACTGTAAAAAACTGAATCACTTTCAAAAGTTTTGCAAATCAAATAAACCTTGCTCAGTTATAAAGAAAAGTCACTTAAAAAAGCAAGTTGATCATACAGAAAGCTGCAGCTCTATTTTCTATGTAGATGGTGTATCAGCAGTTGGTGAAAAGATTAATGCAGTAGATTTATTGGCAAAGAATGAAGTGTTTTGTACTGTCCTGATCAATGGTAAACCCAACAAGCTCAATCAAAGCAGACACTGGTTCAAAGTGTAATGTTATATCAGCAGAAACATTTGCTAAAGTGAGAGCTGGTGAGCAACTTAATGTGGCCAGATGTGCAAAACTTGTTGAAATTCAAACCAAAGGCTCAGTAGTGCCTTCTTGTTATTTGGCTGGGAACAGTTTTAGCTTACTATTCTATGTAGTTCGCCTGTTTTATCCTGACCAGACGAGTGATAAATTGCACTTTTATTTTATCAAATGTTTTAACTTTGTAGAGCTTATCTCCCCAGGCCTCTGCTAAAAATGGGTTCCTGTCCCAGTTGGATTTTCCTACTCAACAAATATCAAGTAAATAAATACAGAATGTCTAGCAATTGTAAAATGTATCAAGATTAGATAGCGCAATTAAAATCTAAATATGAGCAGTTAAATGACAATGTTGTTGTTTCTTTCAGCTTTTCCCGGTTAGGGGTCGCCACAGTGGAACTCCGGTCTGCTAATGACTGGTAGTTGATTTTTACGTGGTGAGTTACCAGCCCTGATGCACAACCTTCAATGAAGGTACGCCCATTCACGCATGTCTCCACGCAGAAGACGCTCTAGCTGAGAATCGAACCGGACAGCGTCTTACTGTGAGGCGACAACGCTACCAATACATTTGCAAAATATGTCAGAATACAACCACAGTTATAACTCAAGCAATACAGAGAAAAACTGAGTACTATGATTGCATAATCAGCTAAAAGCACAGTGGCGACTGGTGACTTCAAATCAAAGGGGGGCTGCAGGAGACAGCTGAATGGGTGGAGTCAATGGGAAGGGGTGTGGATATGCTCAAAACCACAAAAAACTAACTAAATACACTGCCGTGGGTGCCAACCGTCATTATGAGAGTCCAATCAAGACAAAATGAAGTGTAGAAGAATAAAAATATTTCAATGCATTGGCTGCATGACAGCTTACTTAATATCTAGATGGAAACAAAAAGGTTGTGAGGCATGAAAAAATAAAATTACTTTTTTAAATACATTAATGAAATGCCAGTCAAAATCAAGTACAAGAAAAACAAGCAGCACTCAACTCAAACCACTTCTTGCACTGCAGTTCTAATTATAATTTATATTCAGCTTTATTAAAGTACCAAGTAACATGCTGAAAGTAGAAATCTCTGATGCCCCCACTTGTAAAAATATTCCTTATCCAAAAAAAGACCTGCTGCCTGACAACTATCTACTTGTTTCATGGGGAAAACATGATCAAAGCAAAAAATGAAAAGCAAACAAGAAATAAGCTCAAGATACATTGCTTAAAAGGATTATTGTACAGGTTATGGACCACACGATTGGCATTCTGTTTAGTTTACGGGTAAAGCCTGCAGAGATGACTGGAAGTCTCCAAATGTAATGAGCTTCTTAAAATAATGTAATCCTGTCCTTTATTACAAATACTGTCATATGCATTTCAATACCCAAGGCTTATACATTATCTAGTTAAGTATTCTCTACATGGCAACAACAGAAAGGCTTTCAATGTTGGCAATTCTTTAACAGTATGCTTATTAAAGCTTGCTTGCATCTTACAATCTCAGCCAAGCTCAACTGATGGTCATTAAAGTATTGCTACTTAAACACAGAGCAACAGGCACTGAGTAATAAGCATAAATCAACAGTACAAAAATATGACAGAAACCAGACCATTCTGCAAAAATCAAGGACAGATGAAAAGCCACTCCTGTACTTGTGTCTACCTTGGATGGGGGGATACCCTGCACATTTACACTGCATAACTACTCCTTGCGTTGCTTTGACACATCCAGAGTCACTACATGGGGGAGTGGGGTGCAACAAGTATGTCACAATTTGAAATGTCTCAGGCTGACTGTGATGACCCTAACAGATTTGTCATACCTCTCAACCTCAGAGCAAGAAATCTGGACAAAGCCATACAAAGAAGTGGGACAAAGGCCCAAAAACAAGGGCAATTTTTAAAAATATTGCTCTTATAAACTTAGAAAGATAATAGAATAGGTCTTGCATTAGTATGAATTTTCTGAATGGTATGAAATCTGAAACTCAAATGTCTGTCATTATTTTCTAACTTCAGTCTTTAATGATTTGTCACTAATTTGCCAAAAAAACACAATTTTATGAAAAATAGACCAAAAATGTGATGTAAAAATATAAAATAGCCACACAATGCAGCCGGGAACCTGTCAAAGAAGGGACACTAATATTAGTACTGCTAACTTGAGCAGCTGACAAAATAAAATAATCTACATGCATTTCTGAAATAAAAAGTAATCTATAACTATGATTACAGTTTTTTCTTAATTGTAAACCCTCTATGTTTTCTTCCAAAATTGCTATTTTGCGGAGGGATTATTAGGGGAAGAGCAACATTTTGAGCCAAAATCAGGGACAGTTGAGAGGTTTGGCTATGCCTAATTCTATAAAGCAATTTGCATGTATGTACCTCTCAATCTGTTAATGCAGTAAATCTGGACAAGGCCAAATATATTGGGGGAACATATAAACAGCACTAAAAATTGCTCTTGTATAAACTGAGACAGTTGATAGAACAAGTCTTACTTTAGCATACATTGGTTATGAAGTCTGAAACTCGGTGTGGCATTATTTAGTGACTTAATTCCTAAATGATTTGCCACAAATTTTATGAGGAACAAACCAAAAATAAGAAGCAAAAATCTATTCATTCTTTGAAAATCTGGACAGTTGGGAGGTATAGTTCAGCTGTGGCTGTATAAGTTTGCCGCCCTTCCCCCCTCACAAAATCATGGTCAAATGGAGCCTCCTCCTGCAGCCATTCCAATGATCCCATTACTTGGCTATTTCACTCCAATTACCATAAACACTAATGCGCATACTGATTTACTTCCATGATGATTTGGACTTCATTTGAAAGTTTTATTTTGCATTTTACAGCACAAACACCAAGCCATCTGCTAAACAAACTTAGCATTAAAACTTCTCTGTCCTTGAAACTCACATTCATTGAAACAGCATTGAAAGCCACATTCAAAGAAAATACATTTTACCAGTGGCAGATAGAGATTAATTCCGGGCTGTTTTCAAATCATAGGCCCCTTGCATATGAAACATACATATGCTCTTTGATACACCTTCCTATTGTTTTGAATATTTTTCCAGTAAACAATGAAACAAAATGCATGCACCAATAATGACAAAACTGCCCAATTCAGAACATTTCCTTCATCAAAGTCTACTCAAATTTCTACAGTCCACCATTATCAGTAAATATGCACAATTCTACAGTCCACCATTATCAGTAAATATGCACAATCTCTGAAGTAAAAAAAAAAAGTCATCTAAATAATTCCACATTAAATAAATCTGTAACTAATGAAGAGGTTGCTGCTAGCAAAAACCTTTACATTTCATGGTTTCATCGAAAAATAAAGTGTCTGATGCCCCCTGAGGAATAAATTGCCTATATTACATTAAAAATGATAAGCTAGTAATATTGCAACAGGAAATGGATGGCAAACAGATAACAGGCTCATAGTTAGTATCAACTTTTTCAGTACAGCAGCATTCACCCCTTGTGGGAGTAGAACCAACAACCTTCTGCATCAAAAGCAAGTACACAACCTGTTGTGCTATTAACATTGCAAGCTGATTTTCCATAAGCAGCACTAAACTTCTCTTCCCCTGCAGCTCTCAGCTCCTTGTAAAATCTATTCAATACTCAACTGCATCTCAACTTTGCAGCACAAGAAATCTGGAAAAAGCCAAATTTATTGGGGGGGGCTCAAAAGGCCAAAAAAACAGGGACGCATTAAACATTGCTTGTATAATCTTGGAAAGTTGTAGAAACTGCTGTTACCACCATACATTTTACTGCCAAGGTCCCTGTGCAAGAGAGTCAGAGCAACTTACCACTACGCCATATCAGCTGCTTTGTGAAAGAGAGGAAGACTGAAACTTAAATGGCTATCATTTAATGAATTCAGTTCTCACCATAGCTGTCAACCTCTTAGCACAAAACACCTGGACAAACCCAGTAATGAGGGAATACAGCCCTCAGACATATTCAGTGAATTCAGTTCTTGCCATAGTTGTCAACCTTAGCACAAAAAACTGGACAAAGCCAATAATGGGGCAATACAGTCCCAAAAATAAGGACACATTTCAAATATTCATCTTATAAACTTAGAAAATTGCTAGAATAAAAGGGCGTGTTACTATGTATTTTCTGAAGAATATGAAGTCTGAAATTCAAATGCCTGTCAATTTTATTTAACATTTGTTAATCAGGACAATCTGACTTGGAACAAAAAAACAATTTTCAGCAGAGGCCCAGGAAGAAATAATGCAGACATGTCTTTATAACATGGGAGGACACAAAAGCAAACCCACACAAACACAGTGAGAAGATGCAGACCCCACACTGAAGGCACCCCAGCCAAGAATCAAACCCAAGAACCTGCAGCTGCAAAGCAACAATAGTACCACTGCACCATCAAATATCAAGCATTGCAACATTTAGAAACCACAGATATTATGAGGAACAGATCAGATCAAATAGGAAGCAAAAATCTGCAATTTTTTTACGAATGGTGGTGGGTAGGGAATTCAGGTCCTTAACACCTGCATACAAGGTACAGGGTTCAAGCCTGAGTATCTCTACCCAACACCATTTGTTCTCTAGCCACCAGTATATAATAACTGGGGCATTTTACACACACACACACACACACACTCCCTACTTCTGTCTCTTTCTTTCTCTCTCTCTCACACACACACACACACACACACACACACACACACACACACAGTCCCTTCTGTCTCTTTCTTTCTCTCTCACACACACACACACACACACACACACACACAAGTCCCTTCTTCTGTCTCTTTCTTTCTCTCTCACACACACACAGTCCCTTCTGTCTCTCTCTCTCTCTCACACACACACACACACACACACACACACACACACACAGTCCCTTCTTCTGTCTCTTTCTTTCTCTCTCACGCGCACACACACACACAACACACAGTCCCTTCTTCTGTCTCTTTCTTTCTCTCACACACACAGTCCCTTCTTCTGTCTCTTTCTCTCTCACACATACACACAGTCCCTTCTTCTGTCTCTTTCTTTCTCTCTCACACACAGTCCCTTATTCTGTCTCTTTCTTTCTCTCTCTCTCACACACACACACGCACACAGTCCCTTCTTCTGTCTCTTTCTCTCTCTCTCTCTCACACACACACACACAGTCCCTTCTTCTGTCTCTTTCTTTCTCTCTCACACACACAGTCCCTTCTTCTGTCTCTTTCTCTCTCTCACACACACACACAGTCCCTTTTTCTGTCTCTCTCTTTCTCTCTCTCACACACACAGTCCCCTTCTTCTGTCTCTTTCTTTCTTTCTCTCTCACACACGCACACACAGTCCCTTCTTCTGTTTCTTTCTTTCTCTCTCTCACACACACACACACACACACAGTCCCTTCTTCTGTCTCTTTCTCTCTCACACACACACACACACACACACACACACACACACACACACACACACACAGTCCCTTCTCTCTCTTTCTTTCTCTCTCACACACACACACTGTCCCTTTTTCTGTCTCACACACACACACACACACACACACACACACACACACACACACACACACACACACACACACAGTCCCTTCTTCTGTCTCTTTCGTTCAGACGCGCACACACACACACTCCTACCAGCCCAGCGATCATCAGATCAGCTACTACCCGGCCGCACACACTCCTACCAGCCCAGCGATCAGCTCTCCTGCACGACCCAATCCAGCGACCACCTACTAAATCCTCCTGCATACGACCCGGCCGATCAGCTACCAAATCCTCCTGCATACGACCCGGCCGCATACACTCCTACCAGCCCAGCAATCAGCTCGCTCTCCTGCACGACCCAATCCAGCGACCACCGACTCCTGCATACGACCAGGCCGGTACATCCAATCCAGGATTGACCAAGTAAACTCCTGCATGCTGCTGCTACTAAATCCTGCATGCTCTTCCTTCACCAAACGACCGATCAGTACTCCCACGCATGCACTAAGTCTCGCAAGTCCTGCGAGAGCAGCTCAGTCCTCTTATTGGCTCTGACTGCGGCTGAAGCAGTCCGGAGCTCCTCTGTGTGGTGCGGTTGTCACCGCACAGAGTCATGGTATCTCACAGCAATGCTTGCTGGGTATCTGTTTGTCCCTATCCGGACTGCCGGTA
Source organism: Protopterus annectens (assembly GCF_019279795.1). Taxonomy (NCBI): domain Eukaryota; kingdom Metazoa; phylum Chordata; order Ceratodontiformes; family Protopteridae; genus Protopterus; species Protopterus annectens. Next base: position 1,213,145,549 of record NC_056727.1, read on the forward strand.
AGGCAGTCATAAATTTTTTGTTTCACAGATATTTTATTGTTTTATTTTGTAGGTGGGGGGGGGGGGGCTGCAGTCTGGCAGTCTGATAGGACGAGCCACCCCTGTAAAAGCAATATACAAAATCATAATACAGAATGTCCAGCAACTGTAAAATGTATCAGCTATAGATAGCACAGTTAAAATTAAAATATGAGCAGTCAAATGACAATACAGTGGCAAAATATGTTGGAAGAACAACAGGCATTACATACAAGCAGATTCATAAGTGTAAACAGTATGTTGCAGTTTAAAACATTGTTATAAATCTCTAACACATTCCTCTGGTTAAAAAAGGCCTCAAAAGAAGAGAAATTGATTCTCCAGCTTTTAGGAACATAAGCTATTTAAAAACACATTAATATGCATCAAAAGCAGCGTAACAGTACCTCAGTTAGCTCACATAGGGGGAGCATTTCTAGCATAAAACTGAAAGCAAAAGAAGGCAACCAGAAGAGGAGTTTAAAAGTTGCCTGAACTTGAGATAACTAAATTACATCATGACAATCATAGTCTGACTAAAGACTGAGACCATAATAAAATTCATTTTAAAAGGGAGAGAAGACCCAGTACTTCCTAGATTATACCAAGATGTATATTAGATTCACAGGATAAAAGGAGTTTGGAGCAGAAGTTTAAGACTACATTTTGCTAGACCTAGACTGTGCCGCAGCCCTGAGTTTGATTTCCACAGCTTCCATATGCCTACTGTGACTCTGTGCAAGTAACTAAACTAGACACTACTTCTGGGTCATTCCTGAAAAGGGACACTTAGATTCATAGGTAGGTACTAAGCTATCAGCCCAAAGGCCTAAGTAAGCCTAGCTAACAAGGTTCCCTGGCTTACGCCACCCAAGAAAGTTATTTTCCAGTACCCCTGTTGAGCAGAGCCACAGAAGTGATCCCCGGGGTGTATTTCTTATTTCCTATCCACTTATCAAGATTTTTCTTGAAGAGTGCTAATGAGGAACTTTGCTTGACATAGATGGGTAGCTTGTTCCAGAGTATAGGAAGTCTCTGGGACAGGAATCTATCCCCCCAGCATGTCCTGTTTATTGTGATGACAAGGTTTAGGTCCCTAGAGCGTGTAGCTTGGAGGGATTGGGATTTCTTTAGGTGTAGCATGTCCAACAGCTCTGGGTTTGACATAGCTTTATATGTTAGGCAGAGATCACCTCGGAGTAGGCGATATGCTATGAAGTAAAGCTGAAGTTTTTTGAGATGGTCAGTGTAGGGCATCTGTTTGAGGCCAGTAACCTCTTTGTGGGGTACTTCTGTGGCTTTTCCAGCTGCTGCAGATATCTGGTGAGGTGCATTCCAAAAGGGACGTTGTACTCTATAATGGGTCTAATGAGTGTTGAGTAAAGGGGAACAATAACCTCTTTTTTCTGAAATGAGAACCCTTTTGTGATTAGGTGTGCCACGTAGAAGGATTTCCCGACTACTGTGGCGGTGATTTATCAAAGGAGAGACTACTGTCCACCTGGTTCCTAAGGTCTCATCACACATTCGGCATTAAGTAGACTGCCGCTTATGCGGTAGCTCATGGGTACAGAGTTTTTACCAAAGGGGATGACAATGCACTTTTTGGCATTGAGCTTGAGGCCATGGCTCTGACACCTGGCAGCTGTCTGAGTGAGGCCCTTCTGTAGGATGTCCACATCATTTAGGGACTCAACTATGGCTCCTAGTTTGCAGTCATCTGTGAACTTCGTTAGCCAAAGGCCTTTTGTGTTAGCCTGTACTTCAGGGAAGTAGATACCAAACAGGAGAGGTCTCAGGGCTGAACCCTGTGGTACTCCATTTGTCAATGGTTTGAAGTCATATTTGGAGTCTGCAACTTTTTCAGTATGGGTTCTGTCAGTGAGCCAATTGGCAATCTTGTGACATAGGAATGTACATCTATGTTTAGTGAGTTAAGCTATAATTCCAGAATGGGGGATGGTGTCGAAAGCCTTGGCGAGGTCAAGATAGGCTGTGTGAACCACCTTACCCTCGTCTACGGTTTTGGTGACTGCCTCAAAGTTGTCAATCAGGTTCAGGAGGCATGATCTGCCTTTCACAAACCCGAACTGGGTGGGGTGCACAGTTTGGAGATTACCAATGTCTTTGTTTCTGAGTTCCATGATACTACGTTCCATGGCCTTACAAACCAGGCTCGTCAGGCTAATATGGCGACAGCTCCCGGGATCAGTGGTGGCTTCCCCTTTGTGGAGTGGAATAACTGTTGCTGTGCACCATTCAGTGGGCACAAAGCCTGATGTGAGACTATGACTGAACATGGTGCTTAGGTGGGGAGCCAGTTTGTTCTGAAGTTTGTGTAAAACGCAGCCTGGGATGTTGTCCGATCCCATGAATGCTGTGCTTTTGGCTTTAGAGAGTGCAGCTTTTACCTGCGTAGTTGTGATTAAAGGGACTCTGCATTCTTCCTGTATAGATATGGGCCCTTTAGGGGGCGAGAGGGGTAAAGTTAGCACTATACCTATCTGCCATGATGTTGGCATTATCAGTTGGTTATGTAATTTTCGTGCCATTGTGCTGTAACTCAGAGCAAATCTGTGTGTTGCCACTGAGATTCTTGACATAGCTATAGAATGCTTTGTGGATGTCCCTAGAATCGGTGGCGATTTTGTTTTCATAGCTAGCTTTGGAGGATCTTATAAGGGATCTCAGCTTCTTACTGAGGCTGACCAGGGATCTCCTCCACTCATGGGACTTTACTCTCTTTTGCAACAGTTTCTTCCTTCTGTTGTAGAGTTTGTTTATGGCAGGGGACCACTAGACTGGCTTCCTTTTTTTGGAGGATAGCATATTGGTTCTGTTTGAGATAGCATGGGAGTGCATTTGTGTAGGATTCAGTCGTAACTGTATTGTCCATCTGCATGGGTGTCATGAAGTTCACTACTTCTGTCTTAAAAAGCAAGAAGTTGGCCTTGGAGAAATTTTTTACCGTGATTTCCTTAATGGGGGTGGGGGCGGGATGTGGATATCTAGGGTAATTAGCTTATGGTCGGATCTGACCAATGAGGAGTTGACTTCATGTGTGAAACACTGGTCACTCATGTTGGTAATGACTTGGTCTAGGATATTGTTGCCCCTGGTGGGGGTGTGGATAAGTTGATCCAGGGAATTGGAATTTATGATTTCCAGAAAGCGTTGATTGAAGGAGTTGGTACATGAGTAGTTTTCCCAGTTAATGATGGGTTAGGTGAAATCAATCTTATTATTAGGGTGTTTGGTTGAGCCCTAATATTTTCCAGTATATCAATAAAAGAGGAGTGGGAATCCTGGGGCATGGTGGGGGATCTGTAGCAAGCTGCAATTTGGATTGCAGTTTTGCCCAGAGTTAGTTACACTTGGATAACCTCAGATGCATTATGCTGAGCAACTAGCCTGGATGTGTGGACATTCTTAATGAATATAGACACACCTCCACCTTTGGTGTTCCGGTCCAGATTAGGTGGCCGAAAAGTGTGGTATGAGTTATAGCCTGGTAATGCAGGGGTGCTTCTCTGGAGCCTTAAAGCAGGTCTCAGTCACTGCACAGATATCGATGTTCTCCATTTTAAGGGAGTGTATTTTGAGATTTGGACTTCTAGCACTAAGTAGCATTACCCTCAGTTTTTGCTTGCCTGCTCCTGTTACGGTGATGAATTTGTCATTTGAACCTTCCCTAAAAAGGCACTATAGGGGCAGCAAGAGCCTTAGCCAGTATCCGGAATCCCAGGGGTGACAGGTGCAAGCAATCTCTGGCAAAGCATCGTGGTCTTTCAACCATGTTGTCCCAAGCAGACAGATACTGGATCCCCTTAGAATGACACCAGAAGCTTAGCCAATTGTTGAAGTCAATCATTTTGTCCTTGCACTGCGGTATGATTCTGGGTGATGGAAGGATGCTACTCAGGGCTAGGGTCATACTTGCCTGGGCTACAAGATCGGAGAGCTCTTCCATGTCTCTTTTCATGTAGACCAGGGAGGTACGTCTCAGGTCATTCACACCAACGCCTTATCTGTATAATATAATAATTAAAAGAAAAAAAGTCCTAGTAGATGAAACAATTAAGGAAGAGATGGAAAAAGTTAATAAAGAAATCGAGGCATCACTGGATAATAAATATCATTCACTGAAAGGTAGGAATTTGTACAACTCCTTTGAATACCAAATCATTAGCTATGGGACTGAATCAGCAAACAAGACAAAGAATTATAGCTTCTTTGAAGACAGAGAAATACCAATGATGTACTGATGAATGCAAAATACTTTCACAGGTAGTATAAGTTAAAATAAGTACAATAGTGCAGTTTTTGTGAAATAACACCTTTTCTGACAGACCTGGAACTGCAGAGACTAGCAGGAAGTGAGGCTTCAGCTACAACTGCTCACACTGCCAAAGAAGAGTTAGTTGTATTTATAAAAAGACAGAGAAATCTGTGAAGCACTGATCAGGCATCCTGACCTTCATCTCAGTCTTACTCCTCATCTTTCAGCTGTGTTTTATAAAGGGACTGGCAAGTATTTAACACTGCTATCACATTAAAGAACCATCTTATATTACATCATAACTATAAATTGTGTATAGCAGTGTTTGGTGAAAAGATTAGCAAAGCATATGCCTCAATTAATAGACAATGATCAACTTTGATTGTTGAGAGGAAAACAAACCTTTGATAATATAATGAAGATAGATAGATGCTGAAGAAAACACCCTAAAATCACAGTAAGCCATTACTGATATTAAGTCTGGATGCAGAAATGGCCTTTGATCGAGTGCAATGTTTTTACATGATATTTGTGCTGAAGGAATTTAACTGAATTTATCAACAGGATACAGGTAATTTATAAGGTATCCAGAGTCTGAGCCCAGATTTACGCATGAATGTCATGGTCCTTTGTGCTGTCAAGGGGAAACAAGACAGAAGTATCTTTCTCTCACCTTCCACTCTGCTTGCTACGGTTGTAAAATCACATAACTAAACTAAATTAGTTAAGAGTGGATCTCCCTTTGATAAATCTGTGCTGAGCAATATCAATGTCCAAGGCATAGGTTCTGGCTTCCATAGTAAGGTGAAAAATGCATATTTCAAAATGGAAAACATGTTTGGTATTTTGAGAGTGATACTGTGGTGCTCAGCTGGGAAGAGAAGAGAAGAGAATGAAGTAACTCATTCTGCTGGAGTTAGTTTGTATCTCAGTGAATATTTTCTTAGAGATACACACAAGGAGTGATACTTCACATACTAATTATGTTGAAAAGTAGTTTAGCTATTGCTCTTTTCCTTTAAGGGGTGAGGTAGAGGGAGACTTTACAACAGCCACATAGGGGAATTTATTTTAGTTTTTATGCTGTCAATGTAGCAATGTAAAATGACATAGTGAGGAGTCAAGACATAGGTCAAGGTATCTGAAATAGGATACATTCTCTGAAGTTTTTGACTGTTCTATGTAAGACATGCATCAACGTTACATACATTTCTAAGTTTTTGAGGTGCAGCAAAGAACATCACTTAAGTTTTTTTTTTTTTATTGTAAACTGCTTCTTATGCAACCAGTAAGACAGTTTAGTTAGAATCACTTGTAGGTTTTCCAGAACTGTTTTCTGATGTGTGAAAGCTTCAAAGATGTTTATATGTCAGACATTACAATACCTTTGAGGAAACTTATAACTTCACACACAAGAGAAATTGATAATGGGAAAAAAAGATAAAAGATTTTTTAAATATTACAGAAACTTATAATGAAGGCACCAACTCTTGAGATATCTTGGCATTACTAAACCTGTTATGTGGCAAGCAGACGCCACTCAATTTGGAAATGCAGTACTTACGCAGGAAAACAAACATGCACATGAATCAAGAGCATTTACTTACGAAGAGACAAAATATCCTCAAACTGATAAAAAAAACAAACAAAAAAAGAAACATACCATCATGCACAGATGTGAAGAATTTCATGAATAAATACATGAAGGGTGAATACTGATCAAGACTGATCTTGAGGATAAGCGTCAAGTGGGATACGCTTATTCTTTCGGTACAACAGGGTGGACTGGGATTACCCAGTTTGAAGGGGGTATTTCAGAGCTAAACAGTTAAGGCTCCTATACATTGCGCAAGCAGAAAACTATAATTCAAAGTGGAACGTGATGATGATGAAACGGTGCTGGGAAGCTCAAGAAGCAAGGAGAGACTGGGATTTTGGATGCAGGCCTTTAAGGTGAATAACAATAATCATACAAAATACTGTGCCTATAAAGTAGCAGAAAGAATCCCAAGAACTAAGCCAAGGCAGGAATGGAGAAAGGAGATTCTGCTGACAGGGATGACTACAATTAGGGAATATAGACAATCGGCAAGAGGGGGATGGAATTTATTGGAGAAAACTGGCAAAGAAACCAAGATATTTGGAGCAAATAACTAGAGAGGGAAAGATGACAGAATGGGAAATGCCAAAAATTTATTTGGACTGCAGGTTAGAGAGCACCTTCCCTATCAAGGATTGATATCAGAGTATAGACAAAGCAAAAGAAATAGGGGGTCCTAAATGAAAGACCAGCACTGGTAGAGTTTTTAGTGGAATCTAGAACAGAATCTGCCATTAAAAAGGAAAAATTAGTACAGCATATAAAATATTGCATGATAACTATAATAATCAATCACAGGAGGTTACATAGGATTGGGAAGAGAGACTGGATAAGCAATTCACAAAGAAAGAATGGTAGGATATATGTAGGCTTCCCAAGTATGTAACAAAATCTAGAAGATTTAGGATTTTTGCTTGGAAATGTTTACACAGATATTGTTAAACTCCAAGTAGACTCCAGAGAATATTTCCTCAGGTAGACAGCAAATGTTGGAGGTGTGATGGGGAAGAAATAGGTAATTGGGAACACATTTTTTTGGGAGAGCAGTGAGTTGGCGGACTTTAAGGATTCCCTGCGGGATGCACTGTCGGAAATGCTGGGTGGGCAGATTGGTGTGACGAGGGCGATGATTTTTCTCAGCTATGATACAGACTCAGAATTGCCTAGACATGGTAAGGCCTTACCGTGTCTGATTATGGTGGCTGCCAAAAAAGCAATTACTAGAAAATCAAAATCAAAATCTACACAAACTATACTGGAAGTAGTGAATATAGTAGTAGTAATGAAACAACTGGAACTGAGATCTTCAGAATATGGTAGGGGCAAAGTACACTGGGAAAGAAATGGCAATTTTGGGAATCATACATACCGTGGAGGAATGAGGTTTAAAAGAAGGCAGGATTTAAATGAGCTATGCAATGCTTGACCGAAAATGATTGAGTAGATTATAAGGGATGTAATAATGTTTGCAGCTGGGAATGCGTCAGAACGGTTTGTGATGTAAAATGGTTGCCACTAGGATTATGTCAGTGTAGTTTGTTTTCATTTATATAAATGTACGACTGCCTTTGTCATAAGTGATGGTTTAATAAAGATGTTCCTTGTTTAAAAAAATGCCTGTAAATTCTCAGACCACTTTAAAAAAATTAGTAACTGCGAAAGGCCATGTATTTTACTGTTTTACCTGGTCCATACTACAACACTGACGAGTACTTTAAGCAGAGAAATTGCTGTAAATGCTATGGTTACAAATATGGATATATGACACACCCGTCTGCCCTGATCAATTACAGCCTCGCCTCAGGTTTTGTCCCTACCGAATGGGGCACTGATACAGTCATCCCTCTCCACAAAGGAGAAGCGACTACAGACCATGGGAACTATCGCCCCATTAGCGTGACGAGTCTGATATGCAAAGCTATGGAACGCATCATAGTGGACCTAACATACAAGGATATAGGGAATCTCCAAACTCTGGATCCCACACAATTTGGTTTTCTGAAGGGTAGATCATGCCTGCTCAACCTGGTCGACTTCTTTGAGTCTGTCACCAGAGCTGTGGATGAAGGCAAGATGGTTCATACAGCCTGCCTTGATCTGGCCAAAGCCTTTGATACCATTCCCCACTCAGGAATCACAGAAAAACTCACTAAGCTAGGCATCAACCCCTGTATCACTATGTGGATTGCAAACTGGCTCACAGACAGAACCCACAGTGTGAAAGTAGCTGACTCCAAGTCAGACTGCCGACCAGTCACAAGTGGAGTCCCACAGGGTTCGGTCCTGGGTCCTCTCCTGTTTGGTATCTACTTCTCTGATGTCCAGGCTAACACAAAGGGACTCTGGCTGGCAAAGTTCGCAGACAATTGCAAGCTGGGAGCTATTATTAACTCCCCAAGTGATGTTGACATCCTACAGAAAGGCATCACTGACACCAACGACTGGTGCCAGAACCATGGCCTTAAGCTCAATGCCAAAAAAATGTGTCATCATCCCCTTTGGGAAAAACCCGGTTCCCATGAATTACCAGATCGATGGTAGTCCACTGAACACAGAAGGTTTTATAAGAGAACTGGGAACACAGGTTGAAAGCAACCTCTCTTTTGACCACCACATTGCCAGTGTGGTCAGAAAGTCCTTCTATGTGGCACATCTCATTACTAAGGGTTTTGCATCCAGGAAGAAATAGGTCATTGTCTCCCTCTACTCTTCCCTCATTAGGCCAGTCATCGAGTACAATGCCCCATTTGGCATATACCTCACTAGACACTTGCAACAACTGGAGAGGCCACAAAAGTACCTCACAAAGAGGATCCTAGGCCTTAAACACTTGTCCTATATGGACAGACTCAAAAAAACTCCAACTATTCTCTGTCTTATATCGCCTACTTAGAGGCAATCTCTGCTTGACTTACAAAGGCATGTCTGACCCAGCTCTGTAAGAAATGCTATTCTAAAGAAATCCCAATCCCTCTGGACCACACACTCCAGAGACCTCAACCTCATTACCACAATCAACAGAACATGCTGGAGGGACAGGTTCATAATCCAGAGACTACCCATGCTATGGAATAGACTTCCCATACATGTCAAACAGACCACCTCACTGACCCTCTTCAAGAGAAATCTTGATGAGTGGATGGGAAATAGAAAATTCACCCTGAGGATCACTTCAGTGGCTCTACTCGACAGAGGCACTGGGAATTAAGGTTGGGTGGGACAATGCCAGGGTAATCGTATGGGCTAGGCTTGTAAAGGCTCCAGGGCCATTAGCCTAGTACACACCTATAAACCTATTATTTATGTACAGATTTTGCAGCATGTTAAATATTTGCTACCCTGACTGTTTAAAGCCATGTGCTATTCAGTTTGTCAAATATTTTCATAGTTTTAATATTTATGCTACTCAATTGTTTAAAGTTATGTTTATATTTATAGGTAATAAAAACATATTGAACAAAAAAAAAAAAAAGACTAATCCTGAGGATGAGAACAGGCCAAGAATTTATTTGGGCTGCATGCTAAGATTACTAGGATATCGACCCAGAGGTAATTTTAAGCCTAGCCATTTCATCCCAATGTAATACCATAGAAATGCTAGTCAATACCCAAGATTGCATTTAATTGATGACTGCCCATGTCCAAGAGAGTTGTGAGTGCTATCCCCAGTAGGAATGTATGGTGCCCATCCACTCACTGAGGTTCCTCTTGAACAGTGTCATTTCACATGAATTGGTAGTCTGTTCCAAAGACACATCGGTCACTGGGAGATCAATCTGTCCCACTAGCATGTCCTATTTAAGTTGCAGGCCATATTTAGGTCCCTGGAATGGATAGCCCTAGTCCCATTTGATTTACGGATATCCAGCAAGTTCATTAGGTTTGGGTCTTGGATTGCTCTGTAGGCCAGACATAAGTCTCCCCTAAGAAGTCTATACGATACAAAGTATAGGGACAGGGACTTTAGTCGGTCGGTGTAAGGCACATGCTGGAGCCCTTTGATCTTCTTTATTAGAAACCTCTGAGGTCTCTCCAATTCCTGCAGGTGCTTAGTACAGCACATGCTGCAAGGGACGTTATACTCAAATTTTGGGCTGGATAAGTTCACAGTATGGGGGGGGTTATAAATTAATTTGCTCTTGAGGCAATGCCTTTACTAATCAAGTGTGCTATGTAGAAAGCTTTCCTTATTACAGTAGACACATGGTGGTCAAACGTAAGGTCGCAGTCAAACTCGAAAACGTTCTTACTCCCCTCTAACTATATATTCTAACTCTGAGAATGCACTACAGTGAAGGAAGGCAAAATATTCCGATCTTCACTGTACTGCGATAAAAAGAAAAACAAACCTCGTTACTGCATTTTTACTCATCTGAGCATTCACAATTTTGATTATTCGTTCTTTTAATATAGACCCAGAGAAAAGCTGGGACACACTTCTTATTTAAGAAAGCTTATTATATAAGCACAGCACCCATAAAGTGATTCAATTAAGAAATACCACAAGTATGAGCAGTATTACTGTGTTTAAGATCATATCTGTGAGATAGGAGATACTGGACAAAAAGAAGCTATGTACTCACCATAACATTCCATCTGTGTTTTCCATTTTCATCCTACATCAACCAAAGGGAACTCAGATACAACTTGGCTGTTCTACTAGTTCGCAGCTGCCAAAAAACTGTTGCGCTCCCTTCCTACCCATAATGCTTTAAGCTCAAACTTTCTCAAATCCTTCCACAGCTTGAGAAAGACAGAAATTGTAAAACAATAATGACAATACAAGCCACTGCTGTAACTGGAATTCAACATAAGGGACAGGAGGTGTGCCTGTAACACTCACTCCACCAGAAGTCATCAGAAGGAGGCAGGGGGCTGGATGGGGGGGGGTGGTTAAGGAAGAATGAAAATGGACAACACAGATGGAGTGTTATGGTGAGTACATAACTTCTTTATCTGAGGATGTCAATTTTCATTCATTCCTCAACCAATGGGACAGAGTCCCCAGCTACCCATCTCCTTGGATGAACTCTAAGGAAGGATATTCCTGAATATGATCAAGCAGAAGACTTTTCTTCCCCTCAAGACCATGTCTAATTTGTAATGATTGATAAAGGTATGGGGATTGGACCAAGTAGCAGCAACACAGACAATATGCATGGATGCTCGGGACTGGAATACTGTGGAAGTAGCCATAGACCTGGTTAAGTGAGCCTTCAATGTTTTTGGTACAGGAAGATTCATGGCCGAGTGAGCCTTCAATGTTTTTGGTAAGGGAAGATTCTATCTATTGTAAATAACAGAAATGCAGTCTGTCAGCCATTTAGATAAAGTTATTTTAGCAACTGGTTTCCCCAACTTATTAAATGCAAAAGAAACAAAAGGTTTGTCCGATTTTCTAATCTCTTCTGTTCAAGTAGAAATGCAATTGTCTATGAACATCCAGTAACTGTAACAAGTATTCTCTCTTATCTGTGAAGTTGGGGAAAAATATAGGCAGGTGAATGGCCTAGTTAAAGTTGGAATCTGACAGCACCTTAGGCAGGAAAGAGGCATTGGTACGCAAGGAGAGACTATCCTTGTGAAAAATCAAGTATAGAGGTTTGGAAGACAAGGCCTGTAACTGTGAAATTCTCCTTTCAGACATAATAGCCACTAGAAAAATGATCTTCCGTGTCAAAAACTTCAAATCACATGTAGCTGCTGGTTCAAAGGGAGACTATGTTAAGACCTGCAGTACCAAGATCAAATCCCATGGAGGAATGGGGTATTTATAAGGGAGCCTGAGAAGTAATGTGCCTTTCATAAAGGTTTTACACAGCTTAGAAGCTAAAGACAAATTTTGAAACTCAACATGAAATTAGAAATAGCTGAGAGTTGAACTTTGACAGTAAATGCACTAACACCCCCACTGAAAAATTTTGCCCAAAATTCAAGAATAGAATGAACTGGAGCTGAAAGGCAAACTTTCCCCACTTACCTCTGTAGAGCTTCCTTGTGGAGGGTTTGTGTGATGATAGGAGAACAGAATGGACAGGGGAGGAAAGTATGGGCTGCCTGGCTACTAACGGAACTGGAGAAACCATGCAGTCAGTTTGAGATTTTGAAGGTCTGGGAGAACCAGGCTTGTTGGATGAGACAGTAAGTCTGGAATTGGATCCAGAATAAAAAAGGGGGATGCAGGAGGTGAGGCCACAGGAAGGGAAACCAAATTTGTCAAGGCCAGTAAGTGGCAATGAGGATGACTTCTCTTCAACCTGACTACTTTCTGAAGGAATATGGGGATCAAAGGAGTCGGGGGATAAGCATGCAGGAGATTGGGGGGGCAATCATGGAGCATAGCATCCCTCAGTGCCTACCCAGGCGGGGGGATCATGGCAAAAAAGCTGCTGCACTTGTTGCTCAGGGGAGATGTGAAGAGATCAAAGCAAGGCTGGCCTCACTGCTGGAAAATCATATCTGACACTACGTTGTTGAGGGACCACTTGTGAGTAAGTAGAAAGGACCTGCTCAATTTGTCTGCTATCATGCTGGGCTTCCCCAGAATGTGCGTTGCAGTCAAAATTAGGCTGGAGGTGACTGCCCACTGCCACACTCTTAGGACTTCTCAACATAAGGGGTAGGGACTTGATTCCCCCTTGTTTGTCGATGTACCAAACCCCATGCATGTTGTCTGTTTGAACCGCAATTGTTCTAAGAAGAAGAGAGTCTTGGAATGCCTATAATGTCAACAGCACCGCCCTCATTTACAGAACATTGATATGTAAGTCGGCCTCTTTGGGAGACCAAGTGCCTTGGACAGTCTTGCCCAGGAAATGCCCCCCCACTCGATCTGGGAAGTGTCTGTGGTCACTACAGTCTTGAGTTGAAGGAGAACAAAGGGATGACCATGTAAAGGTTGCCATAACTGCATCCTCCAGGAAAGGTATCACTTGCAAACCTAAGGAAATCCTTATTTTCATACACATGAGCTGAGAGATCATCGACCATCGAGCCCGAAGCATCCACTGAAGAATCTTCATGTGATATCTTGCCAAGGATTACTGCTGTTGACACTGACCCCAATGCATGAAGAACCAACCGTGCTGAAATCCTGGTACTGCATATTATTTTCCTGACCTGAGATTTTATCGTCTGTAGTCTCGACATGGGACGAGATGCTATCATTGACCCTGTGTTAAATATTGCCCCATATGAATTCCAGAGTTTGAGTGGGTTGTAACTGTCTTGCTGTAACTGACCATTATACCTAGATGTGAACAAGTTTGCAACACATGGTATATAGCTTGTACCAGTTGATGCCTGGTAAGGGAGCTGAAGAGCCAGTTATCCAAACACAGAAAAAACCTGGAATCAATGCAGCCTCAAGCAAGTTGCTACCACTGCCATGCAGTTGGTGAACACCCTGGGGGCTGTAGTGAGATGAAAATGCAGTGTTCTGAACTGGTAATGACTGGCTCCCATCCAGAAGCACAAGTACCTTCTGGATTACCTGTTCATCTTGATGTTACAGAAAGCATCCTGAAGGTCTATCGAGCACATCCAATTTTCCTTGCTCAGAAAGGGAAAAATGGACTGAACGTGACCATCTGGAAATCAGTGTGTTGAACTGCTTTGTCTATCATGCTGAGATCCAAAATCAGTCTCCAATCCCCTGTTTTCTATGGCACTAAAAAGAATCTTGAGTAAGTTCTGGACTTGATCTGGTTGGAGGGAATTCCTGAATGACCGTCTTTTCTAGCAGCTTTTGTATTTCTAGTGCTGCTACTTCCCTCTGACTGGGTGGAACACTGGGGATTCTCTTGGGTATGGGGGAGTAAGGGAAAAAGGAATAATATAACCTCTGGAAACAATGCTCTGCACCCAACCAAACACCCTAATACTGGGTGATTTCAACTACCCTGACATTAACTGGGAAAACTACTCGTGTACCAACACCTTTGCCCAACAGTTCTTGGAAGTCATAAATTCCAATGCCCTGGATCAACTAATCCACAGTCCCACCAGGGGTTCCAATATCCTAGACCTGGTCATTACCAACATGGGAAATCGATGCTCCACACCTATGGTCACCCCTCGGTCAGATCAGACCATAAGCTAATCACCCTTAACATCCACATCCCACCCCCACCCCCCAGTAAGGAAACCTCCAAAAAAACTTCTCCAAAGCCAACTTCATGCTACTCAAGTCAGAAGTTACAAACTGCATGACACCCATGCAGATGGGAACTGAAAGTTTGACTGCTAAGTCCTTCACTAAGGCACTGTACAAGCACATCCACTCATGCATGAATCGTGCCATCCCAAATAGAACCAAGATGCTCTCCTGCAAAAAAAGGAAGCCAATCTGGTGGTACCCTGCCATAAACTAACTTTACAACAAAAGGAAGAAACTGTTGCAGAAAAGAGGAAAATCCCAGGATGCAAAAAACTCCCTTACCAGCCTCAGTAAGAAGCTGAGATCCCTCATAAAATCCTCCAAAGCTAGTTACAAAAAGAAAATTGCCAAAGATTCCAAAGACAACCACAACGCATTCTATAACTATGTCAAGAATCTAAATGGCAATGCTCAGATCTGCTCTGAGCTACAACAGAATGGCATTAAATATACTGATCTCAAGGATATTGCCAATATCCTGGCAGATTGATTCAGTGCCAACTTCACCCTCCTCTGACCTCCTAAATGGCCCATCTCAATATCAGAAGATTGCCAAATTCCATTAATAACGGCCACACAGGTAAAAAATGCACTCTCCAAAGCTAAGAATACAGCATTCATGGGACCAGATGACATCCTGGGCTGTGTACTACATGAACTACAAAATGAAATGGCACCTCACCTAAATGTCATGTTTAATCATACCCTCACCTCAGGCTTCATGCCCACTAAGTGGCGCACAGCTAGAGTTATCCCACTCCATAAGGGGGGATCCAACTTGGATCCCGGGAACTACCGCCCCATCAGTCTGACAAGCCTGATCTGCAAGGCCATGGAACGTATTATCATGGAACTTATAAGCAAAGACACTGGCAACCTTAAAACACTGGACCCTACCCAGTTTGGGTTCATGAAGGGCTGATCTTGTCTCCTGAACCTGATTGACTTCTTTGAATCAGTCTCCAGAGCCGTGGACGAGGGCAAGGCAGTCCACACAGCCTATCTGGACCTCGCCAAGGTCTTTGACACCACCCCCCACTCTGGAATCATAGATAAACTTACTAAGCTGGGCATTAATCCCTATGTCATTCGATGGGTTGCCAACTGGCTTACTGACAGATCCCACACTGTAAAAGTAGCAGACTCCAAATCAAGCTCCAGACAACTGACAAGTGGAGTACCTCAGGGTTCAGTCCTGGGACCTCTCTTGTTTGGGATCTACTTCTCTGAAATACAGACCAACACTAAGGGACTCTGGCTAACAAAGTTCGTAGATGACTGCAAACTAGGAGCCATTATTGAATCCCCAAATTATGTTGATACTCTACAAAAGGGCCTTACAAAAACAGATGCTTGGTGCCAGAGTCATGGGCTCAAGCTCAATGCCAAGAAATGTATAGTTATCCCCTTTGGGAAAAAACAAGTACCCGTGAATTACCACATAGGTGGCAGTACACTAAACACCAAAAGTGTGATAAGAGATTTAGGGACACAGGTGGACAGTGGTCTCACCTTCAATAACCACATCGCCACAACAGTCAGGAAATCCTTCTATGTGGCACACCTCATCACTAAGGGCTTTTCATCCAGAAAAAAAGAGGTCATTGTCCCACTGTACTCATCCTTCATTAGATCCATTATAGAATACAATGCCTCATTTGGTATGTACCTCTCAAGACATCTGCAACAACTGGAAAGGCTGCAGAAATACCTCACTAAAAGAATCACAGGCCTAAAGCAGATGCCCTATGCTGACTGCCTTAAAAAACTCCAGCTATACTCAGTTGCATATAGTCTACTCCGAGGCGATCTCTGCTTAACATACAAGGCCATGTCAAACCCAGAGCTGTTGGACATGCTACACTTAAAGAAATCCCAATCCCACAGAGCCACATGCTCCAGGGATCTAAATGTTGTCATCGCAATAAACAAAACATGCTGAAGGGATAGGTTCCTGACCCAGACACTCCCCAGACTCTGGAATAGACTGCCCATACATGTCAAGCAGAGCACCTCTTTGGCTCTCTTCAAAAGGAACCTTGATAACTGGATAGGAAATTCACCCCAGGGATCACGTCAGTTGCCCTGCTAGACAGGGGTCCAGGGAAGTAAATAATGTGGGAAGAAATAGTCAGGGAATTGTTATGGCTAGGCATGTATAGGCCCTTCCTGGTGCAGTGATAAGTGACCCCCAACTGCCTCCAGAGGAAAAGGAATCCCTCAACCATCCAGTTTTGTAGGCCTCTTCTGTCACGGGGGAGTCTTCTACCATAACTCCTCTCCCACCTCCACTTCTGGGGGAGCTACCTCCTCATGTGTCCTGTAAAGGACACTGTGATTTCTTGAACCACATCTTATGACCTCCCCTTTGGTTCCTGGAAAAGGTCCGCTGAGGGACCACAAAACATATCCCACTGCAGACAGGGTCTTCCCATCCTTCTCACACTCGAACAATGCGTCTTTCACTGTGAGGCCAAATAAGTAGGAACCATCAAAAGGAGCACTAATGAAAAATTACTTAAAAGGCTCAACAAAATCACACAAGCGCAGACATGCATGCCTCCTAATGGAAATGCCTAAACCTGCAGCCCTTAAGGCACCTTCTGTAGCATGCGAGATGAGCCTCATGGACGAATTAGCGATTGACTGAAGGGTAGCTAACTGTGAGGCCACAGAAGATCGTGCCTCTCCAGTAATGGTCCCTGCCAGAGAGTTGGAAAGCCCCTTGATAAAGTCCCTTTGCAACCTCGTGAAGTCTGCCAAATTGTTCAGTGATCAATGTCAAACATTGCTGAAGCATATACACGCTTCTCAAACCTGTCCAATACCCTAGATTCCTTGTTAGGGACATGGGCAGTGGAACTCTTTTCTGAGAGTTGCTTCTTTGTAGCTGCTGCCATGAGCATCAACTGGTAACACCCTTGCTCCAATGCTCTCTCCCAGCTGGTGTAGCCAGAATCCTATCAGGTCTTTTGGGGATCAGCTCAATCATATCAGGCTCCTTCCATACCCGCTGAGACACCAGGTTGATAAGGTCATCAGCAGGTGGAGTGACCCAGTAGGTAGACAGGCAAGTCCCAGAAGCATCCAGAAGTACTGACTCCTCAGGAATCAGGTTTTGGGCTGACCAACCAGCCTTCTGCCTCAGGATCTCAAGAAAGTCTACAAAGGAGACGTCATTGGGTGATGATTTGGGAGACACTTCTCACTCATTGAAGTCCATGTCCTCTGTGACAGACTCCTGAGGAGAGTCCAAGTGTTTCCAATTGCACATTTTCTTCCAAGGAACTTCTTCTGTGGGGTGTTCTGAAGAAGTGTCAGAAGAAATAACAATACTTGGTTGGGTAGCCTGGAAGCTTCCGGACAGCTGTCCCAAAGAAGTGGAGTAATGAAGATAATGGGGCACAAACAGATGAGAAGTTAGGGTTGAATCCAAGGAGGAAGGGACCACCTGCTCCACCAGAGCACATAATACCCTCTTCATGGCCTCAAAGGCCAACCACTCTAGAGAGAAGGAAGGCAACGGAGACAAGAGAAAGAGTCTTTGGTCCGCTAACTCCCCCTGCTCCAACAGCTGGACACCCGATATGGAAGCCAGAGATAAGCTGTCAAAGGCCAAAGCTCTAAAAGGAAGAAATGGCTCTGAAAACCTTGGAGTTGATCACATCCCTCCATATCTGACCTAAAAGATTCAGCTTCGAGATCGTCCGGATCTGAAGACATAAAAGCCAGTGCACTCAAAGTGGTAGTCCGAACTGAAGACGATCTCTTTGGATCTGACACAGACAGACTGGGAGCACCTGGAGCCAGGGGACTCTAAAACCACAGGTCAGGTCAGAGGACGAACCACACTCAGTGAGGGAGTGAAAAGATGTTGTACCTGATCCAAAGTGGTAGGAACTGTGACAACTCCCTTCTAAAAATACTCCGTGAAGAATCTCATCACCCTCTCCACAACCTCTTTCATGACACTTCAGGAGGAGCAAGTTGAGTACACTGAAATTGACAGAGTGCCACCTTAGAAAAGGCAAAAACACCCTAAAGGGCACTGGGTCCAAACTTGGGGAGTAGACAGTATGAAAGTATGAGGCAGAGGCCTCAGATCCAAAACTGTCAGATCCGAAGAACCCCGAGATGGATCTGAAGGAACAGCAGCAGCAATCAACTTAATCAGCTCCAAAGAAGGTCTGGTCCCAGATACAGTCGGATCCATCTTAAGCTTTTTCTTCCTCAGCTCCTTGGAAGTGGAAGCTGCTGAGTCTGAGGATCTGGATCTTCTGGTCATTTTAGAAGCAGGTGACTGAACTCCAGCAATAGCAGTTGAAAAGAGAGTAGGCAGAAGACCTTTCAAAATAAGTTTGTTACACCTCTCTGTAAGAGCTCTGGGGTTGAACCCAGCACAAACAGAACATTCTGAGTCCAAATGGGCAGGGCCCAAACAGTATACACCCAATCGGTGGGAGTCTGAGAGTGGCATTTTGTGCCCACATTGGTCACACTTTTTAAATACTTTTTCAGACGTACTGACCAAACTGGAGGATGCCACACACAATCACAACAAAACAGCATGCAAACACTACAAACTGTAGAAAAATATATATATTTTTAAGCAGAATGGACAAAGGAAAATAGAAATACCAACTTTGGTATTTTAAGGAAATACACCAGAGTGTAAAGGAAGGGGAAAAATACCAACAATGGTAATCGGGAAGTATACTAGTGTATAAAAGGGGTAGGACAGGAAATGTTACACAATAAACACAGCAGAAATTAACAGAAGGTTATACTGCAGCTATAGGAGACAGCATATTAGCAAAAAAGGAACAAAATTCCCACATCTCAAAAGTAGCTCAAGAGCTAAGGCAACCACATCTAAGTGCAAAAGCAGCAAACAAAATCTGAGGGAGGTTGGGCTTACACCATTATGGGTAGGAAGGGAGCTCAATAATTTTTTGGCAGCTGGGAGCTAGTAGAATAGCCGAGTCAGGTCAGAGTCCCCTTTGGTGAATAAATGAAAACTGACATCAGATCTTGATTTCATAGAATGGTGAATGATTTATAGGTTAAGAATTTAGAAAGTCTGCAAATAGTTGGGAGTTCAAGCATATAACTACAAGTCCAGATAACTGAACAATAATGAATGAGTTGACAGAATAGTTTAAATGATAAATAATTTAATGAAGAACACTGGAACTGGAAAAGGGGGACCATTACGTGTTCATATTAGAATACACAAATACTACATTACGGGGCACAGGACTATCATCTGTAGCGTTACTAATGTGCTGAAGACTGAAAAGTAATCTTCTATCCATTGCTGTGACCAGAAAACCAAAGTACTGTTGCTCAAATGCTGAGAAGAAATCAAGCCAATGGTATAAAATATTAAAAAAAAGACTTAATATAATAATAATTATGCAAAATGATTGTCTTCATCAAAAAGTACGGTTGTGTACACTTGCCATAAATGTAGATGTTCGTGTGTATTCACTGTTGCAGTCATCATATTTGGGTTATCTGCCTGCAGGTAGCCCTCAGCCGGCCTGAATACTAGAGTCTTGGGATTTCTGCATTGGATGCTTGCCCCAGATGTCAGGAGCCCCCAAAATAAGAAGCAATTACATGGTATGTAATAGCCCCAGCAAAAAACAAATACCAATGATACAAGATATGCCAGACAAAAAGAATAGGAAAGAAATCAAGAGAAGTCAGGGGGCTGGAGGGAGGGTAACCTGGACTGCAACAGTGAATACACTCTAACATCTACATTTATGGCAAGTGTACACAACTGTACTATGTTCTTAGTGTTTCACTGTTGCAGTCATCACATTTGGGTTGATTCCCAAAGCTAAGGAAGGGTGGAGGTAGTTATGAAGCATTAGGGCTGGCAAGCAGGCCTTGTAAGACTGCTGTGGCAAATCCAGCTCTGGATTTAGAAAATACAGGCAAGTGGTAGTGCTTGGTGAAAGTGTGTACAGAACTCCAAGTTGCAGCTTCCAGGATGTCCCTGATAGGGACTCCCCTGAGAAATGCTGTAGAGGTAGATGTAGCCCTAGTGGAATGAGTTCTGATCCCCTGTGGGGTGGGTTTACCATGGTGCTTGTAGTAGAAATGGATGCAGTGTGCTATCCATTTAGAAATGGTTTGCTTTGAAATGGCCTCTCCCTCTGCCCCTGCAGCAAAGCTGAATAGCAGCTTGTTAGATTTTCTGAGAGGTTTAGTCCTGTCCAGATAGAACCTAAGCTGCCTGTGCACGTCCAGGGAATGCAGGATCCTTTCCCCTTTATTCTGAGGATTAGGAAAAAAGGTTGGCAAATGAATGGACTGGTTTAAAGCCACACTAGACACCACCTTGGGCATAAAGGATGGGTTAGTCCTGAGGGAAACCCTGTCTGCATGGAAGATAATGAAGGGTTCCACTGCCATAAGGGCCTGCAGTTCAGACACTCTTCTTGATGAAGTGATGGCCGCATGTTCAAAGGACGGAAGTGTGAGCTTTTCTAATACAAAGTTAAGGTCCCAGGCTGGAGTGGGAGCTCTCCTGGGGGGCTTACATTTTTGGCTTCTTCCAGGAACTGTTTTACCAGAGGATGAGAGAAGAGGAGTGGCTCAGTATTATAATGAGCTGAGATGGCAGAGGCATGGATCTTAACTGAAGAGAAGGATAGGCCTTTGTGGAGCATTTCTGTTAAATCTAGTATATGAGGTAAGCTGGGCACAATTGTGCCCATTCCCTGAGACTGGCTCCAGGAACAATATCTTTTCCATTTTTCCGAATAGGATTTTCTAGTACTAGGCCTCCTTGCCTCAAGAATGACATACAGCACCTGCTTACTGAAGTTTGCTGGTGTTGAATTCAGGGGATTAGACAGGCTGCAAGGTTCAGGGTCTGTAGCCGAGGGTGCAGAATCTGACCTGCCTGCTGGGATAGCAGGGAAGGAGTCTGAGGCAGGTGCCATGGTTGTAGCACTGTCATATTGCGCAAAAGAGGGTACCATTGCTGGTGTGGCCAGTCTGGTGCAATCAGGATTGTCCTTGGCTTGTCCTGTTTGATTTTTAGTAGAACCTTCGAGAGGAGTGGCAGAGGGGGAAAGGCATAGACTGAGAGACTTTCCCATGTGAAGGACAGGGCATCCACTTTCCAAACTTGGCTGTGGGGAGTTCTGGTGCAATATATGCTCAACTGATAGTTCTGAGGGGAAGCAAAAAGCTCCACCTCTGGTGCCCCCCCCACCTGTTACTCAAAAGTTTGAATATTTTAGGTTCCAGTTTCCACTCATGTGGATCCATGAGATTTCTGCTTAGGTCGTCTGCCAGTGAATTTAGTTTGCCTGGCAGGAATTGCGTTTTTAAGTGCACTTGGTTGCTCAAGGCTGTGTTCCACAGAGCCATGGCTAATCTGCAGAGTGGGTAGGAATGGGTTCCCCCTGCTTATTTATGTACCACATAACTGTGGTGTTGTCTGTCTTTACCAATAGTTGTCCTGGAAGAATAAGGCCCTTGAAGGCTGTCAGAGCATTCTGCACAGCTAACATTTCTTTTTGACTGATATGCAGGTGCATTTGCTTTGGGTTTCATTTGCCATGAATGCACTGCCCTGCTATGAGCCCCCCATGCATAGTCTGATGCGTCTGTTGTTAGGGTTTGGGCGGCATGGGGTAGAATGAAAGGGAGTCCCTTGTTGTGGTTGCAGGCCTCTGCCCATCAAAGGAACTCTGCCCTTGGGCAAGGAATGATAGGAATCATTGTTTCCAGGTCCTGAGAATGTTGACACCAGAGACTTTTTAGGCACCACTGAAGTTTCCTCATATGCAGTCTTGCATATGGAATTAGTAGAATGCAAGGGGCCATGAACCCTAGGGCTTGCAGTATTTTTCTTGCAGATAACCGGGTTTTGGTGACCAGTAGATTGAAATAGTTTGTCAAATAAATTTGTTTCTCTGGAGTGAGAAATGCCATCTGGGAAGTTGTGTTCAAGCTTGCTCCCAGGAATGCAATCTGTTGGCTGGGTACCAGTTGTGATTTCTTTTTGTTGATGGTGTACCCCAGTGAAGTGAGAAGTCTCTTTACAAATGCCGGGTGCTGAAGTAGCAATTCCTGACTGTCCGCCTGAATCAGGCAATCGTCCAAGTATGGGTAAATTTGAATTCCTCTCTGCCTGCAATATGCAATGGCTGGAGCTAGGCACTTTGTGAATACCCTGGGAGTAGTAGATAAGTCAAATGGAAGTGCAGAGAACTGATAGAGCACAGAGCCTGCTCTGAAGAGTAGGTATTATCTGCAAGATTCCCTTATAGGAATGTGCAGATAAGCTTTTTTTAAATCTCGGGTTGCTAGCCAGGAGTCCTTGGCTAGCACAGGAAGCAGCTTTTGGAGAGTTAACATTTTTAATTTTGGAACCACCAAAAACGTGTTGAGAATAGACAGATCCAGGATAGGACGCCAAGAGTTTTCTTTTCTGGGGACCAGAAACAGTCTGGAGTAAAAACCTTGTCCCCTTTGTTCTGCTGGGACAGGTTGAATAAACTTGATACTGAGAAGAGAAAGTATTTACTTTTGGGCCTCTGCCAACTGGTTTGGTGGTAGGTCTGGCCATCCGCTTATGGATAGGAGTAAGTGGAACTGGAATCTGTATCTCTGGGAAACAATGATTAAGAACCATTTGTCTTGGTAATGTATTGCCAATTTTTGGCATGCAGTGCAAGTTTTCCTCCTAAAGGTGCAAGTACTTGGGCAAGGCTTGGAAGAGTTAAGGATAAGTCATTGCGCAATTTTACCAAGGGATGGAGGCTTACTACTCCCTGTTTTGGACATGGGAGCACTCCATTGCTTAGCCTGAGACTGAAGTCTTGGTGGTCTGCTGCCCTTGTGTTTGGACTGAGAAAGCCTGGAAGGGACTGGAAAAGACCACTTTTTGAAGGCCAATGCCTACTGAATCTAGGTGGCTGTACTTGTAAGAAATCCTTAACAGTTTGCATGGATTTAGCTTTCTCCTCCATTCTTTTAAGGACGACTTCTGCTTTATTACCAAATAGATGCTCTTGATTCAATGGTGCATCTAGTAATTTTGCTTTGACATGATCTGGCAAGTTTTGTTCCTTGAGCCAAGCATGTCTTCTAAGAACAGACCCAGTGACAGCAGCCCTGCAAGATGCTTCTAAAGCATCAACCCCACATTGCAAAGTATGATCTGAAGTAGTTACTTCATTTGATCTGCAACCTGTGGGTAGTCGGATCCGACCTCGGATCCGAACCGGCAGCTTTCCAAGCTCCAAGATCAGAGCTCCTAGCTCCTCCCCCCTACCCACAATCCCTTACTACCAACCACATTACCTCAGATCGTTTTTTGCCGCGGCTAAAGACAGTTGCTTCATAGTGAAGAGCTCCTTGAGATTGTTCTATTTATAGACTTTTTTTTCTTGGTAAAATTGTGTGTGTGTGTTTTAAAAACCCTTTAAAACCCTTTTTAAAAAAAAAACAAAAAAAAAACTAATCTTCCCTTAGTTTAATTTTATCTCCCCCCCCCCCCTAGTGTTTGGGTGTGTGTGTGTGAGAACTTTATGGCCGAATCTAAGGCCATATTTTCAAAATGTACTGAGTGTGGCCACAAGCTTTCCCCAGCTGATGGCCACACTCAGTGCGTTTTGTGCCTGGGGGCAGCACATCTATCGGAGGCCTGCCAGATATGTGCGGCCTTCAACCCCTGGGCACTCAGGGACAGGAAGAACAAGCTGATCCTGGCGGGAAAACTCCCCCAGGAATCGGCTTCTTCTTCCTGTCCCAGCCGGGTTCAAGCTACTCCTGTAGCTTCGGCGCAGGCTACTCCCTTAGCTGTACCTGGGACTCAACCTCCCTTATCGGGTACCAGCTCTGTGGAGTCTAGTGCTTCTTCCCACAGGGAGAAGAAGAAGCACAAAGACAGAGAGGGTCACAGTTCAAAAAGGCGGGCCGAGTCTCATCCCTCAGCTCCGCCTGAAAAAATTCTGAAGTCCCCAGTGAGGGTCTCTGGATCCTCGTCCTCTCGGCTCCGTTCACCTTCTTTTTCTCCGGAGCCGGAGGGAGGAGGATAGGTCTCCCTCGAGGTCTTCGAGGCAGCCCTCCCGGCCTGCCTCGACTGCCTCTTCGCGGTCTACAAGAAGCATCTCCGAAGCAGACATGGATCGGATGATGCGAAGATTTCAACAGACCCAGATGCAGATGGGGATGCTCTTGCCTCCCCCCCACTTTGGGAGGGAGTGCAGCCCCCATTTTTGCCCCGATCGCTCCTTCTCCGACCCGTTTTCGGGTCTCGGAGTTGTCGGATCCAGGCCCTTTCGGACCCGGGCATACATCGGCGCCGATAGCGATTGTGTCTTCGACGCCAACTATACCTTCAAGCTTGTCGGATCCAAGCTCTCGGGGCCGAGGGTTGAGCATCGGATCCGAGGGGGTGGTTGTGTCTTCGGCGCCGATTGGGTCGGAGCACACCACTATCTCGGATCCGATTGCTTCGGCTCCGACCCCGATCCTATCCTCGGAGCCGAGGAGGTTACTTTCTCAGGCTGGGGACAGTGAATCTCCCTCTGCTTTTGAGGTAGTGGAGAGGGTACTGTCGAGGTCATCCAGGTCCCCGACCGGGCCTTCGGATCCACCTGTACCCCCACTGTATCAGGGTCTGTCTTCGATCATCCGTCCATCTGGACAGCCTGCCCAAAGCCTCCAGTTGGTTCCTATGGAGGAACACCACCCCGCGGACGAGCCCTCTTCGGACAGTCCCGCCGAAGAGGTGCCTCGGAAGCATCAGTGCAAAAGGAGGCACCTGGACTCCCCCGAGTCCATTACCACGGATACGGATTTGGATGATACGGAGGGCTCCCCAAGGTCACCCCCTGAAGATGTCCCCTTCGGAGACATCATGGAAATGTTGCGTATAAGAGGGGGTTGGTCTGCCCAAAAGCCCTCCCTGGACGAGTCTGTATTTCTGGAGGCCTTTGAGGCAGGCCCATCTACCTCCTGGGTGTCCCCCCCCAGCTGACCCCTTGGTGGATTTAATTACCACCAGGGCTTGGAAGGAGCCCAACACCGTGGAGCCTATCCCTAGATGCCCAGACAAGGTCCTCAGCCCTCCCTCTGATAGGCCTTCTTGGTTCAAAGGCGCGCCAGTTGATGCTATGTTGGTGGCGGCGGCCACTAGGAAAGAACTTGCCCAAGAAAGTTCTTCGGTCCATCCGCCGGACAAGGAGTCCCGGGCATTGGACCGTATTGGGAAGCGGATGTTTGCTTCAGCGACCTTTGCCATAAGGTCGCTGAACTACATGGCACACACCATTAGGCTACAGAGTGACAATTAAAGAATACACTGCAGCCCCTCCGGAGTCCATATCGGTCCTAGACAAAAAGGTTTTTGAGACTCGAATGGCCACTCTAAAGTCCATATCAAACATATCTATGCGGCTTCTTTCCCATGCCACGGAAGGAGCCACTAGAGCTAGCGGAGCTGGAGTGGTCTTGCGACGTCACTCCTGGCTCCGCCTTTGCGACTTCACGGAACCCTTTAAGGCGTCCTTCGCAAACGCCCCTTATGACGGTTCGGCCTTATTTGGCTCAACAGTTCGCGACACGCTGGTCCAAAGCGAAAAGGATGGGAAGACGCTGTCGGCCGGAGTCCGCTTCTCTAGCCCCCGAAAGATCCTTCTCCAGGAATCAGAGGGGGCAAAAGAAGCTGTGGTTCCGTAAATCCCGTCCTGCTGCGGACAACTCGTCCTCTAGAGGCAGAGGAGGACAAGGTGGACCACGTAACTTCGGGTCTAGAGAACCTTTCTCGGACAGACCCGCGCAACAGCCCTGAGGGCTTGCCCGACTGTCCCTCTCTGGAGGCAGTCGGGGGGCAATTATCGGAGCACCTGTCAAACTGGGAGTCCATTACAAAGGATCGATGGGTGCTCCGGATTATATCCAGAGGTTACACTATACCGTTCACTCACCCCCCCCCAAACCCAAACGTCTCCCCGATGTTTCACCCCATCAGGTAGTCCCGCAGCTCAGGAAATTTCGGAGTTGCTAAGAAAAAGAGCCATCCAGCCCATCCCCCCAGATCAGTCCGGGTTGGGTTATTACTCCAGGTTCTTCTTGGTGCCAAAGAAAACGGGGGACCTCAGACCCATCCTAGACCTCTCGTCCCTGAACCTGTTCATACCCAAGGAAAAGTTCCGGATGGTCACCCTCCAATCTATTCTCCCCCTTCTGCGGGAGAACGACTGGATGTGCTCGTTAGACCTCAAAGATGCGTACTACCATATACTAATGGACAGACGATCCAGGAGGTTCCTCCACTTCCGGCTAGGAGCCAGTCATTATCAGTTCAGGGTTCTTCCATTTGGCCTAACCTCAGCCCCCAGAGTGTCTACCAAAGTCATGGCAGTGGTTGCAGCCCACCTGAGACTCCAGGGCATTCAGGTGTTCCCTTACCTAGACGACTGGCTCCTCACCGCCCCCAACAGGCATCTACTGGTTGTGGCAAGAGATTACGCCCTCTCTCTGTTCTGTCATTTGGGCATTTCAGTGAATCTAAAGAAATCCTGCCTGTGCCCCACTCAAGCCCTAGAATTCATAGGGGCCAAGTTGGATACTCGGATCTCCAAAATGGCTCTTACATCGGTCAGGCTGAACAATTTGTATCTCCAAGTCTTAGACATTCTTCGGAGCCCCGCTCCTCCAGCAGAATTAGTCCTGAGGGAGTTAGGGTCTATGTCAGCAGCGATCGGCCTTTCTCTCCATGCCCGTCTGCGAATGCGAGCGTTACAGTGGACTCTCCAAGTCCAATGGTCATTATCGGTCCATCCCTTAGACATGCCGATTCCCCTGAGCAGGGCATGCAGGGACTCCCTTCTTTGGTGGTTACAGGCTCAGGAACTCAAGGAAGGGAGACCTTTTGTGATTCCCCCAGTCAAAGCCACATTGACCACGGGCGCTTCCTGCCTCGGGTGGGGTGGGCATTACGCGGGAAAGTCCGTCCAAGGCATGTGGACTCCTCTAGAGACTGCATTGCATATCAACATCCTAGAGATGAGGGCAGTGCTTTTGGCATTGCAAGCTCTTCATCACCTTCTTCCTCTGGGGACTATTGCAATCCAGACGGACAACATGTCCGTTGTCTGGTATATAAACAAACAGGGGGGGACCAGATCTTACCCCGTGTCGAGAAGCCATGAGAGTGTGGGAATGGGCGATTTCCACCAACCGCTTTCTGATAGCAACGCACATTCTGGGACGGTCCAACATATTAGCGGACAAGTTAAGTCGGGTATTCCTCAGCCCTTACGAGTGGTCTCTGAATCCATCTGTCGCGAAGCAGATATTCCTCAAGTGGGGTCAACCTCGCTGTGACCTTTTTCGCTTCTCCCCTAAACACAAAATGCAGTGATTACTTTGCGATAGTTCCCCCCAGAGGGGAATCCCCCAGGGACGCTCTGGTTCATGCTTGGCCGCCCGGTCACCTTTATGCGTATCCTCCTCTTCCTCTGATGATGAAATTCATCCAGAAAGCCTGTCGGTTGGGGAGCAGAGTGATTTTCATAGCCCCATTCTGGCCTCGACAAATCTGGTTCCCCTTTCTGCAGTCTCACAGTGTGGCTCCTCCATGGATTCTGGACCCCAGACCAGACCTAATCTCGCATCCGACGAGATGCCACACACTGAACCTGGTCAACCTCAGGCTCACGGCCTGGTTGATCCAGTTCCGTTAATGGCTAGGACTCCCGGTATCTCGTCCCCTAAGGCCATTCTGGTGGCAGCTCATAAGCCATCCACCAGAAAGCTCTACAACAGTAAATGGAAACGCTTTTCCATCTGGGCAAAGGATAAGGAATTAGATCCCTTTACGGTTCCTATTCCCACTATCCTGGACTTCCTGTCCCTTCTTTTTAGACAAGGAGCTAGTGCGTCCACCGTTAAGGTCCAGCTAGCAGCCATCTCTCATTATCACGTGGGGGATGGCGTAGATTCTTTGGCGTCAGCAAAAATATGCAAGACCTTCTTAAAAGGCGTGTTTCTCTTAAAGCCCCCTATTAAGCCGGCAGTGCCTCCATGGGATCTTACCTTGGTCTTACAAGCATTAACAAGACCACCTTTCGAGCCAGCGGCCTCAGTGCCATTAAAATTCTTATCTTGGAAAACTGCCTTTTTGGTCGCTATTACTTCAGCCAAGCGAGTCTCAGAATTGCAAGCTTTGTGCATTAAGCATCCATACCTTACTTTTTACAAAGATAGGGTGGCCCTCAGGACTAATCCTTCCTTTCTGCCTAAGGTAGCCACAGAGGCTAACATTAATCAGTCAATTAACCTTCCTGTTTTCTTCCCGAATTTCCAAAACAAAAGTGAATACACATTGCACAAATTGGATGTACCCAGACAACTACATTTTTACTTGCATAGGACTAAAGATTTTCGCAAGTCAGACCAGTTGTTTGTTTCTTATGCTAAGTCAGCCATGGGCAAACCAATTTCTAAGGTGACAGTGGCAAATTGGATCTCTCAGTGTATTAGACCGGGTTACACTTCATCTGGGAAGCCAGCTCTGGTTGGCGTGCGGGCGCATTCTACTAGATCTGTGGCTACCTCGATGGCTTTTTGGTCTAGAGTTCCGGTAGACGATATTTGTTCAGCAGCTACCTGGTCCTCTTCCCATATGTTCATTTCTCATTACAAACTGGACATGATCTCCAGAAGTAGGGCTTCCTTTGGCTCTGCGGTGCTTCGGAATATCCTTCCGTAGGGACCACCCAGGGTCTTTAGGTAAGCTGGGGACTCTGTCCCACAGGTTGCAGATCAAATGAAGTAACTACTTCAGATAAAGAAGTTATGTACTCACCATAACGTTCCATCTGAGTAGATACTTCATTCGTCTGCAACAGAGCCCCCCTGCCATCTCCTGAACCTCGGTAAGGTATTGTTCCTTTGGAGATTTTTTCTCCGTCTTTAGCCTATAGGGCAAAATAACCGATCTGAGGTAATGTGGTTGGTAGTAAGGGATTATGGGTAGGGGGGGAGGAGCTAGGAGCTCGGATCTTGGAGCTTGGAAAGCTGCCGGTTCGGATCCGAGGTCGGATCAGACTACCCATTGGTTGCAGACAAATGAAGTATCTACTCAGATGGAACGTTATGGTGAGTACATAACTTCTTTTTTGCCAACTTGATTAGCAGAATGCATTAACTCTTGTAAATCTTTGTGTTCTGCACAATCAGGAATCAACATTTTTTGTTTAATTAGATCCATAATATGCTGCTGATACTTTAATATACAAAACTGGCAATTTAAAGCTCTAATGGCAAGCATAGCAGAAGTGTATACCTTTTTTCCCCATCTATCTAATGGCCTGGAATCCCTGTCCGAAGGGGTAGGATTTTTGGCAGTTGTAGCCTTAATGCCTTTAGGTCCCTGAGAAATGGTCTCTGGGTCCGCAGTAGGATTCCTAAAAAGGAATTTGTGGGAGTCAGGCACTCTATAGTACCTGTCAGGTTTCCTGGGAGTTGGAGGCAAGGTATCAGGGTTAAGCCTGGATTCCAGGAAGACATCATCTACAATTTCCAGAACAGGAGGGATAGCTAGAGGCCTGTGCTGAGGCAAGCTTAAAAATTCCCAGAGTCTCTTTTTGGACTGGGAGTAGTCCTGGCTCTCCCAGCAGAAATGTTCTCTAAGGGGGGTTAGGGTTTCACCAAAGGAAAAATCCTCTGGATGGGAAGCAGAGGGAATGGAATCCTCTGCATCAGAATCCTCATTGGTAGAGAAGGGTATATCTTGGAAATCAGAAGGATTAGAGTAATCCGATTCCTGATCAGAAGAATCAGAAGGAAAATCAGTTCTGGGTCTTTTTGAGGGGGAAGGCTGACTTCCCCTAATTAAAGTAATGAGGTCCTCAGCCATTCTAATCATTTGTTTTTGTGGCATGTGGGCCTTAGAATGCGCTTTGGTCACTGGTTTCCTAGGCGTAGTGCGAACCTTAGGCCTGAGAAATTCTGTATTTTTGGTTTGAAAGGAAGTCTGTTTAATATGAAGATCAGAAGGCCTGAAAACACCCTCAGAAGTCGGTGCCTGCACAGTGGCTCTGGACCTATCCAAGGTAGAGACATCCGTAGGTTCCATAGTCGAAGAAGCATCTCGTGGCATACCAGACTCTGAATGGGTCTCAGTAGAGGCCTGCAAATCTGTAGAAGTGGGTATCAGGGGCTGCGAAAGCACCTCACTGAGTACCGGCGGAATGGCGACTAGCTTAACAGTAGCGTCGTCGGCAGCCTTAGACATATGCGGTCTGTCTCTGTCTTTATCCTTTCGTTTTTTCGGAAGATCGGTAGTCAGATGGCTTACCAAAGACATTTTGGAGTGCGGAGATAGAAAGCGAAAGAATTTAGCTACAAAAATAGCCCGGCGATGAATACTTCGGGGGTTGAACAAGGCACAAAACTGACAACAAGGGACGTCGTGGTCTGGGCCTAAACAGGTGACGCAGTCAGAATGAAAATCTCTGTGAGGTATTTGCTTTCCAAAGGTAAGACAATTACTAATTTTTTCTGACATCGGTTAAAGCAAGAAAAAAGGATCCCCAACGGGGTACTTTTCTTTTAGAAGACTTCAGGTCTGAAATTCAAAAAAAAAAAGAAGTTATGCCTTACCATAACGTTCCATCTGTATTGTTGATCCTCGTTCAGTCATTACGTGTGGGTATCAGTTCTGACCTTGGAACCAAGCCAGCCTTCTTCCAAGCTCGCATCAGCTACTCTTACCCAGAATTCCCCTCTCCCTGTTTACCTCAGATTGAGTTTGCAAGTCAAAAGAAGGTAGAGGCTACCTCTGGTCAAATGACCTAATAGAACTGGATGGTGAGATCCACTAGAAGCCACAGGAGGGGGAAGGAGGGACAGTCGTAATGACTGAACGAAAATCAACAATACAGATGGAACGTTATGGTAAGACCTAACTTCTTTATCTGATATTGTTAATCCTCGTTCATTCCTTACATGTGGGACAGAGTTCTCCAGCTACCCTTATTCCTGGGAGGCTCTCATGGAAGGACATTCCTGAGCATCACAGAACCAAAAGATGCTCTTCTTCTGGAGGCCAAATCTAATTTGTAATGACTGATGAAGGTATGAGGAGTAGCCCAAGTTGCAGCTACACAAATGTCATGTAAAGAGGCTCTGGCATGGAAGGCAGCAGAAGTTGCCACCGACCTTGTAGAATGAGCCTTTATGGTAGTAGGTAATGGAATATTACGTTGTCTATAAATGAAGGTCATGCAGTCTTTCAACCATTTAGCCAATGTGACCTTAGCAAAAGCACATCCCAATCAAGGTCCAGAATAGGCCAAAAATAACTGGTCTGATTTAAAAGGTGCCTTAATCCTGTTCAAGTAGAAGTGAATTTGCCTGTGAATATCTAGGATATGTAGGCAATACTCTCCTTTGTTTGAATGATTGGGGAAGAAAACTGGCAATTCAATGGTTTGATTAATGGACATTTCAGAGATCACTTTCAGCAGAAAGGAATGATTAGTTCTCAATGACACACTATCTCTATGAAAAATCAGATATGGACTCAATGCATAAGGCTTGAAGCTCAGAGATACATCTGGCAGAAGTAATGGTGACCAAAAAGTACAGTTGTGTACACCTACCATAAATGCAAGCTTTGACAGTGCCACCTTTCAAACCAGCTTCTTCTTGCGACCTCAGATATTTGTCATTGAAAACCTTGATGTTCATCGTGTTTCACTGTTGCAGTCATGACTGTAGGGTTCTCCCCTGCCAGCAGGCAGCCCTCGGTCGGCCAGAATCCCAAAGTCTGGGTCCGGCGTCGGCTGTTCAGCCATGCTCCCTGACGTCAGAGTGCCAGGAGTACAAAGCTGACAGCTGACGCCATCTTCTCCAGTTTTTCTTGCCCCAGATGTCAGAAGTCCCAAATGAAAAAGGTCCCAAAACCTTTGCAAATACACCTCAGAAGAATGGTGAAAAGTAAAAATAAGAGGGGACAGGAGGGAGGGAAACCCAGACTGCAACAGTGAAGACACTCGAACATCTACATTTATGGTAGGTGTACACAACTGTACTATGTTCATCGTGTTTCACTGTTGCAGTCATGACTGTAGGGTAGAATCCCAAAGCTGAAAGAAAGGGAGGTGGTCATAAAGAAGAAGGGGCGGCTAAAAGGCCCTGCAAGACTGCAGAGGCAAAGCCTGCCCTAGACTTAGAGTAGAGAGGTAGATTGTAGTGCTTAGAAAAGTATGCACTGAACTCCAAGTTGCAGCTTCCAAAATGTCTTTGGTAGGAACTCCCATGAGGAAGGCCGCAGAAGTGGCAGCAGCTCTGGTGGAATGAGTCCGTATACTCCCTGGGATTTGCTTTCCATGGTGTGAATAACAAAATCTGATTCCATGAGCAATCCATTTAGAAATGGTCTGTTTTGAAATGGCTTTACCTTGGGAACTTGAAGCATAAGAAACAAACAATTGTTCTGATTTTCTGATGTCCTTGGTTCTGTCCAGGTAAAAACATAGTTGTCTGTGTACATCCAAGGAATGTAAGATCCTTTCCCCTTTATTTTGAGGAGTGGGGAAAAAGGTTGGCAAGTGGATAGTTTGATTTAAAGCCACTTTGGAAACCACCTTAGGCATGAAGGTAGGATTAGTCCTCAAAGATACCCTGTCTTGATGAAAAATAATATAAGGTTCCACAGCCATAAGAGCTTGTAACTCTGAAACTCTCCTGGCAGAGGTTAGGGCTAACAAGATTGCAGTTTTCCAAGATAAAAACTTGATGTTAGAAGAGGCAGCAAGCTCAAAAGGAGGCAAAGTTAGTTTTTCCAGAACATAGTTGAGATCCCAAGCAGGAATGGGAGGAGATCTAGGAGGTCTTAAGTTCTTAGCTCCTCTGAGAAACTGTCTCATGAGCTGGTGGGAAAAGATGGGAGGGTCTGTATTATGAGCAGAAATAGCAGAGGCATGTATCTTAATGGAAGAGAAAGGCAGACCCTTATGTAAGAGATCTGTCAAGTAAAGTAAAATTAAGGTAATGTTAGGAAGAAGAGGATCAGAATCCTGAGCCAGCATCCAGGAACAAAATCTTTTCCATTTTCCTGCATAAGATTTTCTAGTGCTAAGACGTCTGGCTTCTAAAATGACATCCATAACCTGCTTGGGTAGGAAAGAAGAAATCAAAGGCCCTGGATTAACCAGGCCGCCAGGCTGAGAGTTCTGACATGAGAGTGTAGAACCTGACCCTGATGTTGGGACAGAAGGTTCGGAGACTGAGGTAAAACCCAAGGGGGCTCCAGACATAGGTTTTTTTAGAGTAGGATACCAAAACTGCCGAGGCCAATTTGGAGCCAGCAAGATTATCATCTTGGGCTTGTCCTGTTTTATCTTCAATAAGACCCGTGGAAGAAGAGGAAGAGGCGGAAAGGCATATCCCGAGAGGTTCCTCCAACTGAATGACAGAGCATCCACTTTCCAAGCTTCTCTGTGGAAAGTCCTGGTGCAAAAATTCTGTAGTTGATGATTGAGATGGGATGCAAAGAGGTCTATGTGAGGACATCCCCAGACTGCTGTTATCATCCTGAATATTTTGGTGTCCAGCATCCACTCGTGTGGATCCGAAAGGTTTCTGCTCAGACTGTCTGCCAGGAAGTTTTGTTTCCCTGGTAGAAACTGAGCTTGAAGATCCAGACTGCAAGCTAGAGCTGTGTTCCATAGATCCCATGGCTAGTCTGCAAAGGGGGTAGGAATGAGATCCCCCTTGCTTGTTTATGTACCACATAACTGTGGTGTTGTCTGTCCGTATTAGTAGTTGTCCTGGTTGTAAAAGATTCCTGAAGGCCAATAGAGCTTTCTGAACGGCTAACATTTCCTTCAAATTGATATGCAGGTGCTTCTGATCCTTTGTCCAAAGGCCCTACAGACAGTTGCCCTGAAAATGGGCTCCCCAAGCATAATCCGAGGCGTCCGTGGTTAGAATCTGAGTGGCAGGAGGCAGACGGAAGGGTTTCCCTTTGTTTAGAGCACATGCCCTGGACCACCAAAGAAATTCCTTTTGAAGGCAAGGAAGGACGGAGATCAGTATGTCTAAATTGTGGCAATGCTGAGACCATACACTTTTTAGGTACCACTGTATTTTCCTCATGTGTAGTCTTGCATATGGTACGAGAAGGATGCAGGAGGCCATGTAACCCAAAGCCTGCAGGAATTTCCTTTTAGATAGCTGAGTTAAAGTTGACAAGGTTTTGAAAGTTGAAGCCAGCTGTAATTGTTTTTCGGACGTCAGAAATGCCATCTGGGTTGTGGTGTTTACAAGAGCACCCAGAAAAGTTATCTGTTGTGATGGTGTCAAATTGGACTTTTTTATGTTTACAGAGAATCCCAGGAACTTGAGGAGGTTCTGTACAAATTCTAGATGCTGGAGTAAGACATCCTTGCTGTCTGCCTGAATTAAACAATCGTCCAGATAAGGGTAAATTTGAATTCCCTTGAGTCTGCAGTAAGCTACTACTGGAGCCAGGCATTTGGTGAAGACCCTGGGCGCAGTAGATAATCAAAGGGCAGCGCAGAGAATTGAAAGTGCCTCGATCCGGCTATGAACCGGAGGTATTTTCTGCGATCCTGCCTGATGGGAATGTGTAAATATGCCTCCTTTAAATCCAAAGTTACCATCCATGCATTTTTGGACAGCATTGGAAGTAGCTGCTGTAGAGTAAGCATCTTGAATTTTGGAATCTCTAGAAAGGTGTTCAAGACCGACAGATCCAACATGGGTCTCCATGAGTTTTGCTTCATTGGGACTAGAAAGAGCCTTGAATAAAACCCTTTTCCCCTCTCTGAAAAGAGGAACCAGTTCTATGGCATTCATAGCCAAAAGAGCTTCCACCTGGTTTAAGGCCTCCGTCCATTGATGTTTTGGAAGGTCTGGCCATCCGCTTGGCCTTGGCAAGGTATGAAAATGGAATTTGTAACCTCTTAAAACCACATCCAAAATCCATTTGTCTTGGGTTATTTGAGTTCAATTTTGATAAAAAAAGAGAGAGTTTTCTTCCGAGAGGGGCTTCCAGGGAAGAAATTCCTGTAGCCCCACAGAGGGAGTCATTGAGTTTGTTTCCTTTGAGATTGTGACCTGTCCTCTCCTCCCCTAGGGGTGGAAGCAGTCCACTGTCGGTCTATAAGCAGCTTGTGATTGAGGCCTCCCTCTGGAACGTCTATATCTACCCCTCTGAGGCCTGTCTGAAGTGGGAAAGGACCAATTTTTCGAAGGCCAATTCCTGCTAAATCTAGGAGGCTGTACTTGTAAGAAATCTTTAACTGTTTGCATTGATTTCGCCTTATCCTCCATCTTTTTAATCACCCCTTCAGCTTTTGATCCAAACAAAACATTAGGCTGAACAGGAGCATCCAATAATTTTGCCTTTACCTGTTCAGGTAAATTTTGTTCCTTTAGCCATGCATGCCTCCTAATGACTGTGCCAGAGGCCGCAGCCCTACAAGAAGCCTCCAAGGCATCAAATCCACAGTGTAAACCATGCTTCCCAACCTGCTCAGTGGCATGCAATAAATCATGTAATTCCTTATCCTCTGCACAGGCAGAAATGGAAGTAAGCTTTTGTTTTAAGACAGACAATAGAAATTGCTGGTATTTAAACATATGAAACTGACAGTTTAAAGCCCTAATGGACAAAGTAGCAGAAATGTACACTTTTTTGCCCCATCTTTCTAAGGATCGAGAATCCTTTTCAGTAGGAGTAGGATTTTTGGCAGAAGCGGCCTTAGCTCCCTTAGGACCCTGGGAAATGGTTTCAGGGTCAGCAGAAGGGTTCTTGTATAAAAACTGATGGGAATCAGGAACCCTCTAATATCTATCAGGTTTCACAGGAGCAAGAGGAAAAGAGTCAGGGGTTAAGTTAGCCTCCGAAAAGGCATCATCCACAATATCCAAAACAGGAGGGATAGCCAGGGGTCTATGTTGGGGAAGAAGAAGAAATTCCCTCAGCCTTTTCTTGGATTCCGAATACTCCTGTCCTTCCCAGTGGAAATGTTCCCTCATTTCATGCAAATTTTCCCCAAAAGAGAAATCCTCAGGGGGAGAAGCTGAAGGAATGGATTCTTCAGCATCAGAATCCTCATAAGGAGGGAAAGAATATTCCTGATCAGAAGAAGAAACTGAGGAAACAGAAGCCTGATCAGAGGAACCATAAGGAATATCCTGCCTTGGCCTTTTGTCTGGAGGGGGATGAGAACCCCTAATCATAGTAATCAAATCCTCCGCCATCTTGAGTAACTGCTTCTGTGACTTGGGAGCCGGTTCAGAAGAAGCCTGTGTAGAAGTCTTTGATTTTGAAGGAGTCTTTGCCTTTGTCTTTGGCTTTGCCTTTATTAGTAGCTGAGTAGGCCTGAAAACCCCTTCAGAAGCCAGTACCTGCACAGCGGCTCCAGACCCATCCGAAGGAGCGTTGTCCGAAGGTCCTGCAACAGAAATATTTAAAGGCCTGGTTGGCTCCTCATGAGAGTCCGTTTCGGCCATCGGTTCTGAAATGGCCGACGACAGGGGCTGCAAAAGCGCCTCACTGACGACGGCCGAACCTGAAGCTGGCTCCACTTGTGCGTTATCATCAGATTTGGACCTCGGAGGCCTGTCTTTATCCTTGCGATGCTTATGAACTCCGGTAGCCGGGACCGTATCAGACGACATTTTGTAGTTAAAGCGCCTACCGAAGTAATGAAAAGCAAAATCGTACCTTCGCTTAATTGTACGTTGATTGAATCTAGCACAAAACCGACAACTAGGTACGTCGTGGTCAGGGCCCAAGCAAGGAATACAGTAAGAATGAAAATCCTTATGAGGTATTTGCTTCCCACATGAAATACAATTATTAACTTTTTCTGACATTGGAGTGGAGCAAGAAAAAGTTTCCCCAACGGGGTACTTCGCTTTGAGTGGAGAAGAAAGTCTTCGGACCGAAGTATATCAGTAAAATTCGTCAGGAGTCCGCCGACCGGCAAATGTGAACTGCTATCACCGCACGGCAAGAAAGACTGGAAAAGATGGCGTCGGCTGTCAGCTTTGTACTCCTGGCGCTCTGACGTCAGGAAGCATGGCTGAACAGCCGACGCCGGACCCAGACTTTGAGATTCTGGCCGACCGAGGGCTGCCTGCCGGCAGGGGAGAACCCTACAGTCATGACTGCAAAAGTGAAACACGATGAACATCAAGGTTTTCAATGTCAAATATTTGAGGTCGCAAGAAGAAGCTGGTTCGAAAGGTGGCACTGTCAAAGCTTGCAGGACTAATGACAGGTCCCATGGT
This sequence comes from Protopterus annectens, assembly GCF_019279795.1. NCBI lineage: Eukaryota > Metazoa > Chordata > Ceratodontiformes > Protopteridae > Protopterus > Protopterus annectens. The sequence continues at coordinate 1,213,182,920 of NC_056727.1, forward strand.
TGAGTAGGTTCTCTAAAAGGGGGTTTTAGATGATTTACGCCTTTTATCAAAGTCTTGCATAATTTGTGTGACATAAGAGAGGAGTCTTGGACACCATCATGGAAACTGGATATTGCAGCCAAATGAACTCTAATGGAAGAGGCAGATAGACTGGATTGAAATAGGGTAGCTAGATACTCCAGTACTATCAACACTGGTGCTGAAAAAGGATCTACCTGTTTTTCTTTCAGCCAAAAGGTAAATCTTTTCCACTTGCGGAGATATGTAATTCTGGTGGAAGACTTATGAGATGCAATAAGAATGTCACGTACTGGCAAAGAAAGATCATTCTGCCTGGCAATCAAGGGAATTGGAGGAACCAAGCTGCGAGCTTCAGGCTGTTCAAGTTGGGGTAAATCAGATTCTGTGGATAGGAGATCAACCCCAGGGCTGGATGGAGAATCCACAGTTGATCTAGCAGGTAAGGCCAAAGGAAGGGGAACCAAATCTGGCGAGGCCAATATGGTGCTATGAGGATTACTTTGCTCTTCAACCAGTGGGCTTTCTTCAGAAAATGGGGAATGAGGGGGAGAGGTGGAAATGCATAAAGCAGACCCAAGGGCCAATCGTGGACTACAGCATCCCTGGGTGACTGTCCCGGAGGGGGAATCAGGGTGAAATAGTTGCTGCATTTGTAGTTGGTCGGGGACGCAAAGAGGTTGCAGCAAGGAAGACCCCAGTGGTTGAAAATTTTCACCGCTATCAAAGGATTCAGGGACCACTCGTGAGGTTGTAATATACACCTGCTGAGTCTGTCTGCTATCAGTTTGGAACTCCCAGGAATGTGCGTTGCTAGAAGAAACCGGTTGGTAGCCATCGCCCAATGCCATATCCTCATGGCCTCTCGACAATGGGTAAGATTTGGTTCCGCCCTGTTTGTTGATGTACCAGACCACTGCCATGTTGTCTGATTGTATCGCAATAGCCCCAGATGGCAGCAGGGGATGGAATGCTTGCAACTCCAGAAGCACCGCCCTCAGCTCTAGAACATTTATATGCAGATGGGCCTCTGTTTCAGACCAAGTACCTTGGACTGTCTTTTCCCTGACATAGCCCCCCCCCCCACCTCATCAGGGAGGCATCCATGGTCACTGTAGCCTTGGGCTGTTGGGGGGAGAAGGGGCGAGACCATTGTGCCGGGTTGTGGGCCATCCACCAATTAAAATCCTGTTTGCATTTGAGAGTTACCCGAATCTTGGCTGAAAGAGGGTACTGAAAGGGATACCACTGGGTGAGCAGTAGCCATTGTAGAAGCCTCATGTGAAACCCGGCCATGGGGACAATGGTGATGGAGGCTGCCATGGAACCAACACCTGTAGAACAGAGTGAGCTGTGTATTTCTCCCTTGAAAGGATCGGGATCAGTTGTTGCTTTATCCTTAGAATTCTGTGCTCTGGAATGGATGCTCTGCAATTCTTTGTATTCAAGATGACCCCTATGAATTCTGTGGACTGAGAAGGGATGAGATTGGATTTTTGCCAGTTTATGGTTATGCCTAGCCTTTATGCAAAAAGGAGAGAGTATGCCAGGGCTTCTTCCAATAGATGTCTGGTGGGGGCGGAGATGAGCCAGTCGTTTAGGTATGGAAACACCTGGAATCCTTGTAGTTGCAAGTGAGCTGTGACGACTGCCATGCACTTTGTGAACACACTGGGGGCTGTAAAGAGTCTGAAGGGCAGTACTCTGAACTGGTAGTGGCTCCCGCACGGAAGCGAAGGAATCTTCTCAATGGCCTGTCCACTTGTATGTGGTAGTACGCATCTTGAATATCTATCCAGCACATCCAATCGTCTTTTTCCAAAAGCGGAAGGATAGACTGTATTGTGACCATCCGGAATTCTTGTACTTTTACAAACTTGTTCAATACACTGAGATCCAAAATTGGTTTCCAGTCCCCGGTTTTCTTTGGCACCAAAAATAGTCTTGAGTAGAATCCGGCTCCTATCTGGTCTGGAGGGACTATTTGGATGACTCTTTTTCTTAGCAGTTTTGAAATCTCTAAAGCTGCTTCTTCCCTTTGACTGGGTGGAACGTCGGGTAAGTTTGTTAGGGGTGCAGGACAAAGGTCGAAGGAAATATGATAACCTCTGGTTATTATCCGTTGTACCCAAAAATCAGTGGTGATGGTTAGCCAGGCAGAAGGGTACAAGGACAAACGGACCCCCAACCACTTCCAGAGGAAAGCAGTTGGGCCGCTCTTCAGGAGCGCTGGTAGGATTGCCCAGGGAAAGAGTCCCTGGAACCCTGGTTAAGCGGACACCCTCTGCCCTGAAAAGGGCGTCTTCCCTGTGAGTTTCCCCCTCTGCCTCTAGGGGAGAACTCGGCCTGTGTGTCATGGAAAGGACCCTGAGACTTTTTGTACCATATCTTCCCACTCTTCTGGTTTCTGGAGAAAGCCCGTTGAGGGGAAGAATAACGAACACCCACGGCAGAAAGGGTCTTACCATCCTGTTCACATCTGGCCAGTGTGCTTTTAACCTTGGGTCCAAACAATGAAGAGGCTTCAATGGAAGCAATGAGAAAGGAAGCCTTGAAGGGTACCGTGAAATTACACAAGCGCATCCAGGTGTGTCATCTCAGAACAATGCCTGAACTCGCCGCTCTAGCGACTCCTTCTGATGCGTGAGATATCAAAGCATGGAGGAGTTAGATATCGATTCAATGGTGGCTAAGAGGCCACTTTGTCATGGACCTCATCAGACAGCACCAGTCAAAGTTTCAGAGAGCTCAGAAATTAAATCTCTTTGAAGCCTGGTAAAGTGTGCCATATAGTTCAGGGACCTGATTGCAAAAGTCGCTGATGCAAAAGTACGCTTCCCTATTCTGTCCAGAGCCTGGGACTCTTTGTTGGGCGGATGGACAGTCTGGCTTTCTTCTTCCGCCAGGTCCTTTTTTGTTGCAGCCACCACCACCAAAGCATCTACAGGAAGACCTTTGGACCAACGGGGATCAGTAGCAGGAGGGGACAAAATTTTATCTGGCCTCCGGGAAATGGCCTCAATGGTGTCAAGAGCCTTCCACGCATGCTGCATGATGAGCCGGACCAGTTTGTTGGCAGATGGAGTAACCCAGGAGGTAGGGGGCCGGGCGCGAAAGGCCTGCAGGAACACAGACTCTTCAGAGGTCGGGTTAGAGGGCTGCCAGTCAACTCTCTGTTTAAGAATTTCAAGAATATCACCAAAGGATACCTTAGAGGGTGAGCGAGGGGACCCTTCCCCATCATCGAAGTCTGTGTCTTCAGTAAGGGACTCCTCTGTGGAGTCCATGTGCTTCCGCTTGAATGAGATCATTTGATGAACTTCCTCAGAGGGAGAAGCTGGGGAAGACCATGCAAAAGGGGTCTCCTGTAGGAGTATATCCTAAGGCCCTTGCACCCGGTGTCTGCTAGGAGCGACTTGTGTACATTGCGGTCCAGAGGAGGGCGGGGAGAGTGATAGCACAGGATTGCCAACCGATGCCAGAGCCTTCTCCATTAACTGGAAGGCCGGTCCACGTGATGAGTGCCCAAGGCAGGGATCACCCCTCTCCTAAGTGGTTCAGCCTGCAGACTCGGAGTCCCTGGATGGCTGAGAGACACCAAATTACATATGCCACAGCTGACATCCTGGGTCATAGCAAAACTCTCCTGACACAAAGGCAACTGTGGCTCCTTAGTGAAGTCCATAAAGGCAACCATAGAAGGGGAAGACTGTGCTATATCAAGAGGCTTCAAAGGCAATGAAGGAGGAGAATAAGTAGGGGTCCGAGGAAGAATAGGGGGTGGGATACCTCTGGCCAAAAGCACTTGTTCCACAAGATGCAACAAGTCATGTTCAGAGAATCTTCTAGTGGATTTCACGGACACGGCTGGGAGAGTCAGGTCTATCCAAAGACGGAGCAAGCTCAGTGCCCACCTCGGAGGTCTGCACTGAAAACAATGGAGCTGTAAAGGACTGAACTACAGGCGTCTGCACCGTGGAAATCATCGGTGCCGAAGTCATGGTCTGCACCGACGATAAGGTCGGTACCAAAGTGGTTGTTGGTGCAAAGGCTGGAACCAAAAAAATTGGTGCCGATAACTGAATGGTCGGTGCTGATAGGGTAGTCGGTGCCGGGTAAGTCGAAGCCGAAAAGGCAATGGGCATCAAAAAATCCATCAACGTCATGGCAGTCTGCATCGACTGGACAGTCGGTGCTGGTAAAGACGTCTGAACCGAGGAGCCCGTCAGTACCGATATGGTAAAGCGCACACTGCTAGTCAGTGCCGAAGTCACAGACATCTCCAATGGCCTTGGTGCCGAAGGTCTAGGTACAGAAAGTGCTGGAGCCAAAGAAGTCAAATCCGAACTGGAAAGCTTAGCTTTCTTGTGTCTCAATTCCTGGGGGTCCCAGCAGGGGATGAAGGAAGAGACTTGGCCTTTACATGTTCATCACTCTTTTTCTTATGGGATCTTGGAGGTGTTGAAGCCTTCGACCCAGAAATAGCCTCTGAAAAGGGAGATTTAAAGTAGCCCCTTCAATATAAATTTATTTTTTCTCTCCATCAACGTCCTGTTAGAGAAATTCTTACAAATCCCGCAGGGCGGGTCAACTGTTAAATGAGGCACACCCAAGCAATAGACAAACAGGGAATTTGTATCTGAAGTTGGTAATTTATGGCCACAATCTAAACATCTTTTAAATCCTGGACTACCTTTTTTATCTGCCATGATAGGAAGAAAGAAAGAAGGAAAACCAGAAAAAATACCAACAATGGTACAAGAATTACCCGAAGGCAAGAAGGAAAGGGAGTTTACCAACGATGGTAAAAAAGAAATTACCTCACGGTAAAGGTGGAGGAAGGAAAAGAAAGGATTCATGAAAGGATAGTCGCTAAATGCAATAGGATAAGATTAAACTGTCTAGTAACATTTCTGTGAAAAAAGGCTGTTTTAGAATTTAGAATGAAGAAAAATATTGTACTTCGCTCAAGAGAAGTAGCTTGACACGACCAAATGGTGATACGGCAAACGAAATCTGAGGTAACGGGGAGAGGGGAATTCTGGGTAAGAGTTTTAGCTCGAGAGTTTGTAGCTGATGCAAGCTTGGAAGATGGCCGGCTCGGTTCCAAGGTCAGAACCGATACCCACACGTAAGGAATGAACGAGGATTAACAATATCAGATAGAAAATTTCAGGAGTCGGCTGATCAGCACTTGCGAACTGCTTCTGCTTCGGGCACCACACAGCAAGAAAGACTGATGTAATGGCGCCGGCTGCACGTTTTATACCCCTGATGACCTGACGTCATGGAAGAAGCGATAGCATCCAATGCAGAAATCCCAAGACTCTGGTATTCAGGCCAGCTGAGGGCTACCTGCAGACAGATAACCCAAATGTGATGACTGCAACAGTGAAACACGAAGAACATCAGGGAAGCACAGTGGGAATTCAGATGCCAATAAACCTGCAAAACGGCAGTAACATGCTATTATGATATGAAAAGTACGAGACCCAAACACTATGCATAAGGAGAGCACAGGAACCTAATATTATGCATAAGAAAAAAACTCTTGCATCTACTGAAGGAACAGATGACATTTGTGCAAAACCAAATTAAGTTTATATTTTCAAGAAAAAGAACAAACAATACCAGTATCTTTAACCACATCTTGGAGAATGACAGTTTAAAATGCTATCATAATGGGTCACAGATATGCCAGGATGAGCTTAGAACTGGAACTGAAGCTAATATTCCATAATTAAACCAAGTGAGGACCAAATTAGAGTAATCCTGTGTGTCCAAGACTGAGTCAGGTGTTCAGTATAGAGACAACACATTAAAAAAGAAGTTATGTACTCACCAAACATTCCATGTGTGTTGTCCATCTCCCCTTCATTCTCTACTGGCTGGGTTTGGAACCGAGGTTGGTTCCAACTCGGCCTTTTACAAAAGCTCAAGATCTTCAAGTAGCTCCTGGCTTACACCCTATCCAAAGATGCCCTAGGGAATTCCCCAGATCTTGTTTGCTGGTATACTAATAAAAGCATATAAAAATGTACTACTTTATAAACCAAGAAGAGGGTCAGACAATATTAGTCGCCAAATGAATCATCTCGGTCCTCCAGGAGCTAAAGGCTGGGGGAAGGAGGTTGGGATGTAAGAATGAAGATGAGATGGTCAACACACATGGAATGTTATGGTGAGTACGCAATGCCTTTATGTGATGTCCTAACTCACCTTCATTCTGTACTGGTTGTTACAGTGTCCCTAGAGACATCTTTCTCAGGTGACTCAAGGGAGAATATTCTTCAAAACACTGGACCCAAAACAGGCCCTGTCCCTGGAGGCCAAATCAACTTTGTAATGAGTAATAAAGGTATGAGGTCTTGCCATGTTACTGCAGCACAAATGGTATCAATTGGCAGTTTAGCCCAAAAGGCAGAAGAGGTAGAAATAGCTCTGGTAGAATTACCTCTTACTTTGTTGGGGAAGTTGTTTGTTTTGGGATTTGTAGGTGAATGTAATATAATCTGACAGCCATCTGGAGAGAGTGGTCTCACTAACTTGAGCACCTTTCTTGCAGTCTGAGAAGGACACAAACAATTGGTCAGTCTTTCTAAAGTCCTTTGTTCTATGCAAGTAGAAACATAACTGCCTATGTACATCTAGTTGGTGTAAAATATATTCTGCCTTATTGCCATAATTAGGAAAGAAAACTGGTAAGTCTATGAATTGGTTTAAGTTTATTTCTGAGCATACTTTTGGTAGAAAGAATGGATTTGTACGAAGTGAAACTCTGACCTTGTGGAACAGCATACATGGGGGTTTGATAGACAATGCTTTTAACTCCGACACTCCCCTAGCTGAAGTGATAGCTATTAAGAAATTGTTTTCCAGGTTAAGAACTTCAAGTCACAGGATAATGCTAGCTCGAGGGGGGGGCATACGGGATAACACAAAATTCAGGTTCCATGGTGCTAAAGGTGGTTTAATGGGGGGGGTCTTAACTGAATAGTACCGCTCAAGAAGGCTTTGCAAAGTCTGTGGGACATAATATTCAGCTCCGCTTTGCCTAAATGGAAATTAGAGATTCTGCTAATTGAACTCGACTAGCAGCTGCAGCTGCCCCGTCATGAAACAGCTTTTCTAAGAACTCCAGTATGGAAGATATAGGTGCAAATAAGGGTCAATGTGATTTTCCAAGGCCCAGGAGGAAAGTTTCTTCCATTTGCTGATGTACTATTTTCTCATTGAAGCTTTATGAGAAGAAATCAGGATATGCTGCACTGAAGGTGAAAGGCTAGGTAGCCTGGCTATGTTGGGAATTGGAGCAGCCAGGCTGACAACTTGAGGGTTTGAAGAGAAGGATGGAGCATTCCTGACGGATGGGTCAAAAGATCTGGAAATGGGTCCAGAATGCAAGGCTCCTCCTGAAGATGAGGCCACAGGAAGGGAAACCAGATTTGGCGAGGCCAGTAAGGGGCGATAAATATTAAGGTCCATCCCAAAACACTGGCTTTCTGAAGAACTTTGGGTATCAATGGGAAGGGAAGGAAGGTGTTGAGGAGACCCAAGGGCCAATCATGTACAAGTGTATCCCTTGGTGACTGCCCTGGGGGGGATTAGGGCAAGGTAGCTGCTGCATTTGGCATTCATGGACATGGCAAAAAGGTCATAGCAAGGTTGGCCCCATTTTTGGAAAATCACTTCTGCTATGTCTTGTTTTAGAGACCACTCATGAAGCATCAGAATTGCCCTGCTGAGTTTGTCTGCTATCACACTGGATTTCTCTGGGATGTGCATTGTTGCCAGAAAGCATTTGGAAGAAGTCGCCCACTGCCATACTTTCAGGGCCTCTCAGCAAAGGGGGTAACATCTGGTTCCTCCTTGTTTATTTATATACCACATGACCGACATATTGTCTGTTTGTATTGCAATCATTCATAGCGGAAGAGAGTCTTGGAATGCTTGCAACACTAAAAGCACTGCTCTCATCTCTAGGACATTGATATACAAGTGGGCCTCATGATTCTGCCAAGTCCCTTGGACCGTCCCTTCCCTGATAATGCCCACCCCCAATCGGGGAAGTGTCCACTGTCACTGTGGCTGAAGGCTATGGGAAAACAAAGGGTCGACCTAAAGTCACATGAGTGGAGTGAAGCCACCAACGAAGGTCTTTCCTGCAAGATTCTGTTGTTATGATTTGGTGGGACATGGGTAGTTCCTGCATGGACCACTGGGTGAATAGCAGCAACTGAAGAATTCTCATATGTAGCCGTGCTAATGGAATTACATTTACTGCTGCTGCCATGGTGCCCAGCACTTTTAGAACTGTTCTTTTCTGAACCTTCCTCTTGAACTGAAGGATTAAGATCTGACGTTGAAGGGTATGGACTCTTTCTGGGGGAAACTTTACCATCATTTTTGTGGTGTCTAGATCTGCTGCTATAAAGACGATACGCTGAGATGGCAATAAGGCAGATTTTTCATAATTAATTGTGATCCCTAAATGGAAGAAGAGTTTCAATGTGGTATCTCTTGCTTTTATTAGTAGATGATGGGTGGTGGCGGTTAGGAGCCAGTAGTCTAGATACGGAAACACTCGGAATCCTAGACGTCTCAGGTGAGCCGTAACTACTGCCATACACGAACACTCTGGGGGCTGTAGTGAGACCAAAGGGAAGAGCTCGTAACTGATAGTGACTGGCTCCCAGCCAAAAGCTCAAATGACTCCTGGATCGCCTGTCCATTTTTATGTGGTAGTACGCATACTGGAGGTCTGTAGAGCACATCCAATCAACTTTTCCCAGAAAAGGGAGAATTGACTGCAGTGTTACCAACCGGAACTTTGACTTTTTTACTGCTTTGTTCAGTCTGTTGAGATCCACGATGGGTCTCATGTCCCCTGTTTTCTTTGGAACTAATAAGAACCTTGAGTAAAGTCCGGATCCTATTTGGTATGCGGGGACTATTTGGATGAATTTTTTCTAGCAACCTCTGTATTTCTAGTGTTGCCTGTTTCCTGTGATTGGGTGGAACATCCAGAATGTTCCTTATGTATGGGGCAGGAAAAGAAAATGTATAGAGTAACCTCCAGATACGATGCTTTGTACCCATTTGTCTTTTGGGATTTTTAGCCAGGCTTCTGGGTATAAATATAACCGATCCCCAACTGCCTCCAAAGACAGACAGGCAGGCCTCCTTTCAAGAGTGCTGAAAAGGCTTGCCAAGGAAGGATTCCCTGTCACTCTGGTTTTGCGGACCCCCTCTGCCACGTAGCTTGCAATTTCCATTACTGTTTCCCCCTCTGCCCCTGGGAGAAGGATCACCACGTGTGTCTTGAAAAACTCTCTGGGATTTTCAAAACCATCTTTTTTCTCCCTTTGACCTTTTGGATAAGGCCTGGAAGGTAGGGAAAAACAGACTCCTACAGCAGAGAGAGTTTTTCCTTCCTGTTCACATCTGATAAGTGTGTCTTTGACTTTAAGCCCGAATAAGGATGAGCCATCGAAGGGGACATTAACAAAAGAAGACAAAGCGCATCCAGTAATGCCTCCTTAGGGAAATTCCTGAACCTGCTGCCCTACTTGCTCCAGCAGCTGCACAGGAAATTAGTCTCATGGAGGAGTTTACCACTGAATTCAAGGTGGAGAGCTGGGAGGAAACTTTATCTGATATCCCCGCAGCTACTGAACGCTGGAGAACATCTCCAGCTCCTTCAGGAGATCTCTCTGCAATCTGGTAAAATGTGTAAGATAATTCAGGGACCCAAGTGTAAAGGTCGCTGAAGAAAAGGTGCACTTTCCATATCTGTCCATCGTACAAGACTCTTTGTTCGGAGGATGGACAGAAGAGGACATCTCTGACAGTTCCTTCTTGGTGGCCGCTGCCACCACCACAGCTTCGACTGGGACACCTTTTGTAAGGAAAGTTTTATCAGTGGGGGATGTAATGAATTCATCTGGCCTCTGAGGGATAGGCTTCACTGAGTCTGGTGTCTCTCACACCTTTCAGTGCGGCAGGGGTATAAAAGAACCAGCCGACGCCATCTTCTTCAGTTTTTCTTGCCCCAAATGTCAGGTGCCCCTAGAAGGAAGGCAAAACATAAACTTATGTAGTCATGCAATATAGAATAATCAAAAAACAGTAGTTTGCAAGCAAATACACCATAAAAGAAAACCCCAAATAGGTTGTATGAGAAGGTGTTTGTCATAAGGCCTGTCCTAAGAGGGGATGGAGGGAGGGAAACCTGGACTGCAGCTGTATGAGCACTTGAACATCTACATTTATGGTAGGTACAAAACTGTACTATGCTCATCGTGCATACAGCTGCAGTCATAACAGATGGGTAGAATCCCTAAGCTAAGTAGGGGTGGCAGGCACTAAGTGGAACTAGTAGGAGCAAGGATGCCCTGCAAGACAGCTGTGGCAAATCCCGCTCTAGATTTTGAGTAAAGTGGAAGGTGATCGTGTTTGGAAAAAGTGTGCACTGAACTCCAAGTGGCTGCTTCCAAAATGTCCTTGGTAGGAACCCCCCTGAGGAAAGCTGCAGAGGTAGCTGTGGCCCTTGTGGAGTGGGACCTGATGCTTGAAGGCACAGCTTTTCCATGAAATGAGTAACAAAAGCATATGCAGTGGGCTATCCATTTTGAAATTGTCTGTTTGGAGATGGCCTTTCCTTGAGCACCTGTAGCATAGGACACAAAGAGTTGCTCGGATTTCCTGAATGGCTTTCTCCTGTCCAAATAATAATGTAGTTGTCTGTGAATGTCCAAGGAATGCAGTAGTCTTTCCCCTTTGTTTTGTGGGTAAGGGTAAAAGGTAGGTAAGTGGATAGTCTGATTCAAGGCTACACTGGATACTACCTTTGGCATAAAGCTAGGGTTGGTTCATAAGGAAATTCTGTCCTGATGGAAAATGATGAAAGGTTGCACAGCCATGAGGGCCTGTAGTTCAGAAACCCTGCGTGCTGAGGTGATAGCCAGAAGGAAGGCTGTTTTCCATGACAAATATTGTAGTTCTGTTGAAGCAGCTAGCTCAAATGGAGGAAGGGTCAGTTTTTCCAATATGAAGTTGAGGTCCCAAGCAGGGAGTGGTGATTTCCTTGGGGGTTTTATATTCTTAGCCCCTCTGAGGAACTGTCTTAAGAGAGGATGAGAGAATAAAGGAGGATCTGTGTTGTATTGTGCAGAAATGGCTGAAGCATTGATTTTTATGGAGGAGAAGGAAAGTCCACTGTTTAACATCTCAGCTAGGTACTGTAATATTTGAGGTATATTCATTACCCAAGGATTCTGGCCCTTTTTCTGATTCCAGGCAGAAAACCGCTTCCATTTGGCGGAGTAGGCTTTTCTAGTAGAAGGTCTTCTGGCCTCCAAGATGATATCCTGCACCTCCTTGGAGAGGAGGGTCTGTTGTGAAATCAAGGGATTCTCCATGCGGCTAGGTTTAGGGTTTTGAGCTGGCTGTGAAGAGTTTTGAAGTTGTGCTGGGACAACAGAAGAGGTACTAGAGGTAGGATCCATGGTGGGGAATGGGTCAGGCTCTTCAGGAGTGGATACCAGTGTTGTCTTGGCCAGTCTGGAGCAATAAGAATCATTTTCGGCCTCCCTGCTCTGGCTTTTAATAGAACTTTGGGCAGCAGAGGAAGAGGCGGAAAGGCATAGACTGTCAATGTTGTCCAGTTGAAGGAGAGTGTGTCCACTTTCCAGGCCTGTGGATGATAGGTCCTTGAGCAAAATTTTTTCAGTTGGTAATTTCTGTGGGTAGCAAAGAGATCTATGTCTGGCTGTCCCCATGCCTGAGTTATCTTTGCGAAAACCTGAGGATGCAACTTCCATTCGTGTGGATCTGTCATATTTCTGCTTAGGCTGTCTGCCAGTGTGTTTTCCTTCCCTGGCAGGAATTGTGCCTGAAGTTGGATTTGCAATTCCAAAGCTGTGTTCCAAAGGGCCATTGCTAGTCTGCACAAGGGGTATGAATGAGTTCCCCCCTGTTTGTTTATGTACCACATCACTGTGGTGTTGTCTGTCCTTATCAATAGCTGGCCTGGATGCAGTACGTCTTTGAAGGCCATAATAGCATTTTGCACTACTAGCATTTCCTTTTGGTTGATGTGTAGGTGCTTCTCTTTTTGGGACCATTTTCCCTGAATGCACTGATCTTTCATGTGTGCCCCCCAGGCGTAGTCCGAGGCGTCTGTTGTGATGATTTGATTTGCTTGAGGTATGCAGAAAGGGAGACCTTTGTTTCTTTGGCATGCTTGAGCCCACCACAGAAATTCCTTTTGAAGACATGGAATGAGTGGTATAATTGTTTCCAAACTGTGGCTGTGTTGAGACCATAAGTTTTTTAGGTACCATTGAAGTTTCCTCATATGCAGCTTTGCACATGGGATCAGCAGGATGCAAGATGCCATGAATCCCAGAGCCTGCAGGACTTTCCTTGCAGTCAGCCTGGTGAAGGTTGCCAATTTGCTGAAGTATTGAGAAAGTTGCCCTTGTTTGTCTGGCGTGAAGTAGGCCATCTGGGTGTTTGTATTCAAGCTGGCACCCAGGAAAATTATTGTTTGAGAGGGTATTAGCTTTGATTTCTTTTTATTGACTGTGTATCCCAGAAAGTTCAACAGTCTTATTACAAATGCCAGGTGTTTCAGAAGTATGTCTTTGCTGTCCGCTTGGATCAGGCAGTCGTCCAGATATGGGTATATTTGTATTCCTTGAAGTCCGCAGAAGGCAATTACTGATGCCAGGCATTTCGTAAACACTCTGGGTGCAGTAGATAAGCCAAAGGGCAATGCAGAGAATTGATAATGGGTTGAACCTGCAAGAAATCTGAGGTATCTTCTGCAATCTTGTCTGATAGGGACATGCAGGTATGCCTCCTTGAGGTCCAATGTTACCAGCCAAGACTCCTTGCCCAGCATGGGAAGAAGCTTCTATAATGTGAGCATCTTGAATTTTGGTACCTGTAAATATGTGTCTAGGATGGATAGATCTAAAATAGGTCTCCAATCTTTGTCTTTCCTTGGTACCATGAATAGTCTGGAATAAAACTCTTGACCTTGTTCTTTTGCAGGCACCTCCTGAATAGCTTTCATGTCCATGAGAGCTGAAATTTGTTTTTGTGCCTCTGTCCTTTGATTTTGTGGCAGGTTTGGCATGCCTCTCATTTTTGGAAGGGTATGAAAGTGGAATCTGTAGCCTCTGTCTATAATGTCCAGGATCCATTTGTCTTTTGTGACAATATGCCAATTTTTTGAGAATAATGCAAGTTTTCCGCCTAAAGGTGCTGCCATTAAAGCTTTGCTTGGCAGGTAAAGGGGAAAGTCATTGTGTCTGTTTTCTGAATGACTGTGATCTATCTTCTCCACCTCTTGGGGTTGGTGCTTGCCATTGCCTGGCTCTGAATGATCCTTGAGATTGCCCTCTACCTCTCGGGCGCCTGTATCTGCCTCTTTGAGGTCTGTCCGTGGCTGGAAAGGACCAATTTTTTGAAGGCCAGTTTCTGCTGAAACATGGAGGTTGTACCTGCAGGAAATCTTTCACTGTTTGCATTGATCTCGCCTTTTCCTCCATTTTCTTTAGTACCTCCTCAGCTTTAACACCAAACAATACATCTTTTTGAAGAGGTGCATCTAGTAATTTAGCTTTGACATGATCTGGTAGGGCTTGTTCTTTGAGCCAAGCATGTCTACGTATCACAGACCCTGTAACAGCAGCTCTACATGAGGCCTCTAAAGCATCAAAACCACACTGCAAGGTATGTTTACCCACTTGCTCTGCACTATGCAACAAATCCTGCAACTCTTAAATCTGGTTGCTCAGGTTGTGTCATTTTACTTTTCAACTCAGATAATAAAAACTGTTGATACTTTAACATATGGAACTGACAGTTTAATGCCCTCATGTTTAAAGTGGCCGAGGTATACACTTTTTTCCCCCACCTTTCTAAAGCTCTGGAATCTCTCTCTGAAGGTAAAGGGTTTTTACCAGTAGAGGCCTTAATTCCCTTGGGACCCTGTGAAATAGTTTCTGGGTCAGCAGTATGGCTTTTGTATAGGAACTGGTGTGAATCTGGAACCCGGTAATACCTGTCTGGCTTAACAGGAGCTGGAGGTAAAGAATCTGGGTTGAGGCTTGCTTCTGTGTACACATCATCTAATATATCTAAGACAGGAGGGATAGCCAGAAGCCTATGCTGGGGGAGCAAGAGAAAATCCCTGAGCCTTTTCTTGGAGTCTGAGTAATCTTGGCCTTCCCAGTGAAAGTGTTCCCTCAAAGTATGTAGGGTTTCCACAAAGGAGTAATCCTCAGGGGGGGAGACTGAGGGAATAGACTCCTCTGCATCAGAGTCTTCAAAAGGGGAATAAGTATATTCCTGGTCCTCAGAATGTTCAGAGGTAATAGAGGCTTGATCTGAGGAAGGGTAGTCTTTCTCTAATCTGGGCCTTTTGTCCAAGGGGGGTTGAGAACCCCTGATAAGAGTAATCAAGTCCTCAGCCATTTTGAGCATCTGTTTTTTAGGCATGGGGCCTTGAGAGGGGGTCTGTGATCCTTGTTTTTTAGTTTTCATGGCTGATTTAGATTTTGTGAAAGCCTTAATAGAGAAGGAGGAAGGCCTGAAGACACCTTGAGAAATGGCAGGCCTGTCTAAACTCTGGGTTTCCCCGCCAAAAGTGGCGTCGGTATCTGTAGTCGGAATGGGGGCCGAGGAGCCTGCGACCTCGGGCACAGAAGACACCGGTAATGAAGTGTCATCGGTACTCAGGGGCTGCGTAGGCACCTCGCTGAGAATCGGAGAACCGGTAGTCAGCCTTAGCGTGGTGTCAGTAGAAGTCGAGGACCTCGTATGTCGGTCCTTATCTTTGCGTCTTTTACTCAAAACTGGAGTCTGAGTATCCGACGACATAATATAATTAAAGTTTTTACCAAAATAGTGATGGGCGAACTCCGCCCGATGCTTAATAGTGCGTTTGTTGAATCTAGCACAAAAACGGCAGGCCGAGACGTCGTGGTCTGGGCCTAAGCAAGGAATACAAAAAGAGTGGAAATCCTTATGCGGTATTTGCTTCCCACATGAAATGCAATTATTAACTTTGTCTGACATCGGTCTGAGGCAAGAAAAGTTTCCCCAACGGGGTACTTAGCTTTCAAGAAGACTTCGGCTGAAATATTTTTATAAATCTCAGGAGCGGGCCGACCGGCACTTGCGAACTGCTTCTGCTTCGGGCACCGCGCGGCAAGAAAGACTGAAGAAGATGGCGTCGGCTGATTCTTTTATACCCCTGCCGCACTGACATCAGAGAAGAAGCGACGACAACCGACGCCGGACATAGACTTTGGAATTCGGTCGACCGAGGACCCGCCTGACGGCAGGATAACCCATCTGTTATGACTGCAGCTGTATGCACGATGAACATCTAAGTCCATGAGTTCATCGAAAGGTGGAGACACCCAAGTGGCAGAAGGATGAGACACAAAAGCCTTCAGGTAGACAGACTACTCATCGGAAGGGTTGATGGGCTTCCAGCCACCTCTCTGCTTAAGTATTTCTAAGATGCCTGCAAAGGAGACATCCTCAGAGGGTGATCGTGGGGACCCTTCTGACTCATTGAGGTCTGTGGCAGATGTGACAGACTCCTCTGGGGAGTCCAAATGCTTCCGCTTATATAATCTGCTGCTAGGGACCTCTTCAGAAGGGTATTTTGGAGAGATTTTTGAAGAGAGGGGTTTACCCAATGAGGTGTCCTGAGGCCATGGGTCTCCGTGTCTGTGTGGATGCAGTTGTGCCGAGATGGACACCGGTACCTTTGGGGGAGGAATGACTGAGTCTGAGAGTGGAGCTGCCTGAGGGGACAGCGCTCTCCTCATCGCCTTGAAGGCCTCCCACCCATGATCCAAGGAAACTCCAGGCTCCGAAGAACTAGAAGGCATCCCCGGCACCAAGGAGGTTAGATCCAAGGCCGATGTAGGAGCCAAGATCACCCACGCTGAAGTCCTGAGAGGCAAGTTCAGATTCGACAAAAGTCCGATCCAACTGTCCTCCCCGGACCCGACCGGAGAACGTCGGCTCCTAGACACCTCGAGCTCAGACAGCACAGTGGAAGTGAGAGCGGTAGTCGGGGCCGAAGATCCTAGAACAGGTCTCTGCTCCGACGTTCCACAACAATCAACTCCATGCATTCCAGCTCCGAAGTACTGAATCGGGTTGGAGGAGGAATTGATGATGACAGAGTAGGCTTAGTTCCGAAACCCTCTGGGGTGGCTCCGACAAAAGTTTGGCTAGTGCCGGTGTCCTCAAACGTCTCCATGCCACACGATCCACATCATCTGAAAGGCCCCTGAAGGATCAAGAGGAGGGAGCAGGAGATCTTGAAACTTGCAAGATGGGGGATCTCAGCATCGGAGAAACTGGTTCCAGTTCTGGGGACTGGCACTGAGCTTGAAAAAAAAAAACAGTTCTAATACTGAAGCCGGGGTGGATGGTTTCTTGGGCCCGATACATTTTGGGTATATGGAAATTTTTGGTAACTTTTTTGTCAGCTCCGAATGAGGTTCTGAAAAGGAAGTCTTCAATAACCCCCCCTAAGAATCAACTTATTCTTCCTTTCAAGAAGAACCTTGTGACTGAAAGGCAAATCGCACAAGATTCTTGTAGATGTACTGCTGCAAGACAGTAACACACACAGTATGACCATCAGTCATCGACATCTTCTGACTACACTTAGCACTTTTTTTTTAACCCAGAGGGTCTGGCATCTTTAGTCTGTTTTGACATCTTAATAGCCAACATACAAAAATCACTATATATATATAAAATAACACACTAAGGGAAAGCCTTCTAATTTAAATGGACTAAGCAGCTCTCTAACTAAAACCAGCTAGCTTAGGTGATAGAACAATCCACCAAATAAAACAGTCAACCAACGTATTTAACAAGACTAATGCAAACAGAAAGGGAAAAGACCCTCTAATTTAAATGGGCCAAGCAGCCCTCTAACTTAAACGAGCTAGCTTAAATCAAGAAAAAACTAGAATCATCAAATACGCACACACTAAGGAAAAGGCACTCTAAATCGGGCTATATATATATATATATATATATATATATATATATATATATATATATATATATACACACACACACACATATACAGCTCAAAACAACGAGCCTATAAAAAGTATTTTAAACACACACTTAGGAAGCCGGGATAGGGTAGATTTATAGGCTTTGAGAGTAATAACGGCCAACATTCAAACAGCAAGAAAAAATTAACACAGCCAAACTTGTTAACTAAGGTTAACCAATTTAACTAATCTAAACTACTACTAAGTAATCCCAAGGAAAATTACTAAATTTTACAGTAAAACACAATTGAAAGAAATCACTTAGCCAGAGCCAGTGTGAAGCACCCGATCTTGTTTAGGGGCAAATGAGATCTGGGGAATTCACTAGGGCATCATTGGATAGGGTGAAAGCCACGAGCTAGTTGAAGACCTCAAGCTTTTGTAAAAGGCCGAGTTGGAACTGAGGATCGGTTCCGAACCCAACCAGTACAGAATGAAGGTGAGATAGGACATCATCACATCATCTGTTCAAGCTTTATCAGTGTCAGATAAAGTATCAAATCCTATACATCTGTTCCAGGTTTAAGACCACTGAGAAAGCCAGTCAAGTTCAGCGATTGTACATACCAAATTTATCTGATGCTTCATGACACTACACACTAAAAAGTTAACTAAAAAGACATAAATGAGTGTGCATGCTGCTAATAAATATGTTTTCAGTTTACTGCAAGGCTGTAATATGATGGAATAGTGAAGTAGGAGAATTAAACAATGCTATAAACATAAAAAAGCACAGAGTATTTACTAATCTTACAGAATATTTATTAACGTTAATATTGCTATACCTATACTTTCAAACAAAAAAAAGGATTTAGAATAGATTTAAATTTCAGATTTACAATTACTGATCAGTGCATATCAAGTGGTCAGCGTTTCAAGTCTGTCACCCAAAGTAAAATGCTTGAGCATTTGACAATTGTGATAATTTAAAAATAAGGATAGATTCATAGGTTGGTACTAGGCTATCGGCCCTAGGGCCTTATACAAACCATAACAATTCCCTGGATATTTCTTCCCACAATATTTACTTCCCTGGATCCCTAACAGGGTGACTGACGTGATCCCCGGGGTGAATTTCCTATCTCCCATCCAATCGTCAAGGTTCCTTTTGAAGAGGGCCAAGGATATACATCATTTAATTGATTCAAATTACAATGAACTACAAAAATACTGAACACAAATCAACAAAAAGAAAGGCTTCCACTGAACCCATGAGAAAAAAAAGTAGTAGGAGAAAAGACATTATTTTGGGGGATGGGAGCTTGTTCCCTACACCCCCATTACTATATACATATATTTAACTCCATCACATAACACTGGGGAAAGGGATAAACTCTCTATCCACACACACTGCCTCATCCCAGGAAAAACACCACACACCACACCAAACTTTAATACTGTACGTGAAAGAACATACCCATTCACTTAAACTGCTTAACTACAGTACCCTATACTCATTTGATGAGTAGAAACATTTCAATGTACTTCTATAATGCTTCATTCCAAACTGCCAAATCAGAGTAATTAATGTAACCCAAAAATACATATTATAACCTTTCTTCATGTAGCAAGTTGGCCAGAAGCTTTCTTTTCCTTTTGTATCTTCAATGGGTTGGAATGAAATGTCCCCTGCAGCAGTTTTTTATGTTGGGCTCTTTGCCTTAGCAATAAATACAAAGCTAGTGCAGGTCTTAGCTCATGATATAGCAGCTCCGCAAGTGCTTTGATGGATGAACTGCTTTAAGTGTTCAAACTGGGAACATTTATAAATGTCAGGACTGAGATCCAAACCATGGGAGTGTTAGAAATTAAATACTAAATTTAGAAACTTGCTCTCCTAGTGCAGTACAAGGCATCATGATGTGAACCAACAAAAAGCCTGTAAAGCCCCAGCTGTATCAGCTTCAAAATAACAGTAATCAGACTGAGAAAGGAAGAAGGGTATGCCAACTGCAGACCAAATGAGGAGAATCTCTGACATCAGGTCTGTGTTTTCTCTTTACTTCTTCAATATGATGAAAGGGCTTTTCACGCAGCCATATAGGATGATGGGTGAAAAAGACATTAGGTATGCAGGTTAATGGAAGCAATATATCAAACAACTCAAAAGGTATCTATTAGGGAAAAAAATGGAGTGATTTATTTTCTTACTTTCATGCAGACACAATGTTATTTATTTTTGAAATCTCTTGTTGGATACAAGAGTCATAGCCATACAAGAACTTCAGCATCCACAATGTGCTACAGCTCTTAGATGCTCAAAGACAATTCTCCAAGGTTATGCAATCAGAAATAATAGAGTACAGCAGAATCTTTTGAGGTGAAAGATACACACGAGGCTGTACAAATGATGCAACACAAACAAATCTATAAAAGGGTACTAAATTAGTCACTCTCATTCATTTTATCTACAATTACACATTGATAGTGTAATAAGCATAATACAAAACCAGACGAAACACTGGTCTTACTGGTCTTGGTTA
This sequence comes from Protopterus annectens, assembly GCF_019279795.1. NCBI lineage: Eukaryota > Metazoa > Chordata > Ceratodontiformes > Protopteridae > Protopterus > Protopterus annectens. The sequence continues at coordinate 1,213,202,532 of NC_056727.1, forward strand.
GGGAGAGTCACTTAATTGTTCAAGAAAGCAATCAAATCCAAAATGTAGGTGGGAGGGAGCTCAAACAGATTTAAGAGAGATTACATCTGAAAGTTTCTGCTCTGACTCCCAGGATTAAAAATAAATCTTAAAACAGCTCATCCCCACTGCTACATGCAAAGCACTGGAAATCCTAACAATAATGAAGGTTCAAAAAATGCAGAAAGACAGGTTAGGTCTGTGACGTAGCTGAAGGGAAGACAGATGGAGTAATAATGAATGCTTGAAAATAAGAAGGGAAGAGACAGAAATAACGTAATCTGTTTACACATCAGCCTGCACCATTCACTGGATTAAAGATCTGAGCTTAAACAAAAAGGTGTAGCCAAGCATACAGTTTAAAATAAACTGAACATTTTTTCTAAGCATCCCTCAAACATTATAACTTATAGAAGCCAAAAGATTATCTAAACCAGTGCTTATAATTAATACACAATACAATTTAGAAATCACACTATCACTTTTTGCAGACCATATCTAAACAGGTTCATATTGCAGTACAACACTTACCCGATTATAAAATCAAATAGCTAGATAAATATATGAAAATAAAAAACATATTTAATGTCTGTCAAAAGCAACAGCAAAGTGCAAGGGGAAACAATTTTTCAATGTACGGTGTGTTGTAGGTGGAAGGACCAAACATTAACAGATACGTACTCTTCACAGATCTGCAAGGAGACCCTCCACAGTCACTAAGTGCTGGGACTTCAACGAATTTAAATATCCCTTGAGTTCGGCTTGCCCCCTCGTCTCACTCTCTGAACATACCCAAAGAGTCACTTGCAAGATGCATTGTGTTTAGCATCTGCAACAGAGCCTCTAATCTGCTAGCCACAGAAGATATCCTGTCGAAGAGAATACTTTTTTGAATACCAGACTATGCTAACTCAGTCACACCCACAAAATGCACACTGTACTGAACAATGTGTGGATTTGTGGATACTTTTATGAAAATGAAACACTACTGTATGGCAGTGGAAAAAATGGATGGCTCTCTATTACACACAGGACAATACTGCTATTGTTAACCTGTTAAAGGACTTTGCATTGGCCACTTTGACCACTATGTCAGACCACTAATATGCAGGACACATACTAGATGGATGAGATCAGCCTTAATATGCTGAAGTATTACTTGTGTATCACTTACAAAGACATCAAAAGGCATTCTCAGTTTTGGAGCCTAAACTGGAATGGTCTACCAGCTCCTGTCAGGTCTCTCTCATCATTACTACATTCACATCTGCTCTAACATGCCACTTACTTGAAGCAAAGTGCAATTACAATATTGACATCACCTAAGGGGTTTCTTCAAAGAAAGTAAACTTCTGCAATGTATGGTCAGTGCTCTCCATTCTATTCAGTGGCTAGACCCTCTTGTTTATGAAGTGTATTCTGATGAACTAAACTGAAAACTGAGTCTGAAGCTTACTGTTATGTTTGTCTTTTATTAGCTCTGTTTTGATTTACAAAGTTCTTGATTCTTACAGCATGTAACTCGGCTGTGGCTGAGAAGGGCACATGTAAAAGAAAGCATCTACCTGTCAAATAAAAAAAATCCATATACTGCATACAGCCATAAATACACAAATACTTCCCATCTCTCTAAACTGACACAATTCTGATCTTCTCTTATCTAAAACAGGGTTTTGCATGTTTCAAACCAGAGAATACATTGATGTCACATATCAAGCTGGGAGGCCACACCTAGGCTCTGCTCGAGTCAGCCCTCATCACCAGTGTCAGTGGGGCATTCTATGACTGCTCCTAATATGCAATCATCTTCAAATTAGTCAGCCAGAGGCCCTTGACATTGGCCTTGACATCATAAAAGTAAATGCCAAAATGGAGCAGTCCCAGGACCAGTCCCTGAGGGACTACACTTGACTGATCTCTTTGTAGAGGTGTGCCAGCTGGTTATCCACTGAGGGACATCAAATTTTATACCTAATCTTTTGAGTTTGCCAACAATACACAAGTGAAGTACTAGTACTGTGTCAAATGCCTTGGCCAGGTCAAGGTTGGAAGTGTGAACCATTCTGTCCTTATCCATTGCTTTGGTGACCTCCTCAAAGATGCTCATCAGGTTGAGTAGGCATGACCTGCCCTTGACGAAAACATTGGGTTGGGTCCAGTGTTTTGAAGGTTTCCTATGTCATTACTGATCATTCCCATGATAATTCTTCCCCTGACTTTGCAAATGAGAATAATAAGACTTATGGGTCTGTAGTTTCCAGAGTATGTAGATGGCCCACCTTTGTGCAGAGGGAGGACTGTTGCTGTTCTCCAATCTTGAGGCATGAAGCTTGTTTGGAGGCTGCTGCTAAATAGAAATTCCAGAGGGCCTGATAGGTCATGTTTCATGCTATTTAGAAGGTACCCTGGGATACTGTCCGAGCCCACTGATACAGTGTCCTTGTCCTTAGACAAGGCATTGAGGACCTGTTCCCTAGCGATAGTAGGGGGAGTTATATTTGATGGTATTTCCTGAGGAGAGGTTGAGGAGGAAAGAAGGGTAAAGTTAGAGCTGAATTTGTCTGCCAGTATGTTTACTATATCTTTTGGCTCAGTATTGGTGGCTCCATTAACAATGAGTTCTGTGCACAACTGTGTATTGCCTTTGAATTTGCAGACATAGGTAAAGAACGCTTTGTGGTTGTCCTTGGCCTGGAAGACCAAATTTACTTCAAATATGGCTTTGGTAGACTTCATTTGTCCTTTGAGTTTTTTTTGTTTAGTTTGATGAGAGTGCCTTTATCCTGTTGGGTGCTACACCTCCTAATTTTTGCCATGATTTTCTTCCCTCTGTTACACAGCCTACTGATGTTGGGATTCCACCAGGGTGGCTTGTTTTTTCATTCAGTTCTGTAGTACATTTTGGTGGGTACAGCTGCCTCTATGCAGCTATTAACATGCTTGTTTAGGGTTTCTGTGAACAGTTTTGCACTGGTAGCAGTGTTCTAAGGGTTTATGGGGGCTTGACATTTTGCCAGGTTAGCACTTAATAGCAGAAAGGTAGCCTAAGAGTAGTTCCTAAACATTCCAGAGTTAGCTGGGGTAATAGGCTTTATTTTTACTGTAAAGGAGACCATTTTGTGGTTACCAGAGAATACATTGCATTGGGAGTGTGCAGCACTCTCCCATATTACTGAGGACCAGGACCAGATCCAGTATGTTAACTCCCCAGTAGGCATATTAACAATCTGGTAAAAAAAAAAAAAAAAAAAAAAAAAAAAAAAAAATCTGGTACAGGGAGTTTGTGTTTACAAAATACATGAATATCTGTGCCTGCATGTTTGGTGTCATATATGATTCCTAGTTAATAGTGGGTCAATTAAAGTCACCCATGAATATGATATTGGGTTGGATGGTGAGTGTTTCGAATTAAGCTTAAATGCATGTGATCAGTTTCCTGGGTCATAGAGGGAAACCTATAGCTTGCAATGAAGTGGTGTGGGATTTTGCCTACGGTGATTTGAACATGAAGGAGCTGAAGTGCATTGTCCTGTCTGACCAGTCTTAAGGTATATTTATGTTTGATGTAAATCAACAAACCACCACTTTTATTCACTATCTGTGTAGTAGCTGGTCTAAATGTACGGAAGGTATTACAGTCTTGCACTGCCGCTGTTCTCTCTGCAGCTTTAAACCATGTCTCAACAACTACAAAGATGTCAGCATTTTCTATGGGGTGAAGCTTCTTGTTTAGACTCTTAGCACTGAACAGTAACATCTTTAGATTTTCTAGGTTTTGATTTATTATGTCAGAAGTACTTTCAGTTTGTAATTGCCTAAAAAAGGCACTATGAAGGAGGACAATGTTTCAACTAATATTCGAAAGCTGAGAGGTGCAGACCATCCCTGGCAAAACAGTTTGGTCTGTTAACTATCTGCTTCCATCCTTACAAATATTCCACCAATTATTAAAGTCAATCATCTCCTGTTCATTTTGTGGCATCATCTTTGGAAAAGTTAAACTGCTGCTCAATGCTAGGATTATACTAGCCCAGGACACATATTCCAAGAGCTCCATGATGCCTCTCTTTTCATATAGTCTAAGGAGGTACATCTCAGGTTATTTACACCCACATGGACTATGACGGAGTCATACTAGTTACTTGTGGTCCAATGACCTGAGTGTGTGCATAACGTGGTGGATCCTGGCCCCTGCTAAGCAAGTGACTTTCTCCTTACTCAGTCTCAAGAAAAGGACATCAGTGTGTTATACAATGGAGTCTCCAATGACCAGAATGATGGATTCTGTGGTGGTTTGCCTTATGAGCTTAGAAGAGGAGGATCCATTAGATATGGCTTTGTGTGTTGATGTGGGTATTGTTTTTGAAAGAGTGCACTCGGGGCTGCTGAGGGCATCTGTTATGTGTATTTCATCTAGGAGGTCTTTTGGGTTTAGGTAGGTTACATTTAAATGCTTCAACATCTGTGGAGTCTAAGTGTCTGCTTTGAGCTGTGTGTGATGGGTATAGCATGTGTACTACTTGTGAGAACACAAACAAAACAATAAACTGAATAAATAAAATAAGAAAGAGCAATACGGCTCATAGACAGAAACCTTTATTTAGCGCTTTTGTCAGTTGTCAGCATTGACTTCTTCAGAAAAGCGCTAAATACAGGTTTCTGTCTGTGAGCTGTATTGCGCTTTCTTATTCTATTTATGTGTACTACTTGTGATGACCCACCACTGCCAAACAATAATCAAGGAGCCTTAATCCTCACCACTGGCAACAGTGGGGGATGTTCACTGACAGGATAACAGGTACACACACAGTATTTCTAGATGTAGCTCTCTACATCAAGTTCAATTTCCCTTAAGAGCACACAGAGACTATGGTCAGTCCAGGGCTGTTTTTTTCCCCTCTTTCTCCAGATCCCAATAAGACTCCCCACTGGCACAGCTGTAGAGTTGAGCTCTCAGCTGAGTGACCAAGCCAAGACCTCTAGCACCCTCTCTGTCCAACCAGTGCTTCGTGTCTCTGCCCAAGTAGCTCACACACACACACACACACACACACACACACACACACACACACACACACACACACACCTGGGAAAGGCTGGCACAGGTTTACTAGCTATGCCCCCTTCTGCCCAGACTGTAAGGTAATTACCACTGCCACCAGTCACTCCTTATCAGCTACTTTAGAGCCCTTAACAAAGGGTGTCCAATCTTACTGTGTAACATTAATACCAATATAAATGGCAGTTTGACCAAGAGCAAGGCTATTAGCAGTGGCCCACACAGTGTCTCCAAATAAATATACAAGTACTCTCAAAACTTAAACATCTCTACACAGATCAGGCACAATGAAAGGTTTAAATATATTTAATAATAATAAATGAGCAAGACAATACTAAATATATATTGACAGTGACATCAGAATTCAAAACCACAGAAAGTATTTAAAATAACTGCAGTATAGGCTCACAGAAATAAAGAAAAATATCTAAACTAAGATTCACTATATTCCTGACGGTATCCAAGAGATTTACTATACCCTAAAATCTTACTTATAGAGCAAAGCAGATGTGGTGAATGGTTCTTGTTGCCAGGTCCAAGACAGAATGCACTGTTTCACTAAGAGACTTCTCAAAATAATATCTAAAATATTACTGCTGGGACAGCTTGCAGAATGACAATTTCTGGTCATCTGACTTCTAGTTCTCATGCAAACCCCCACTGCTGAAGCTGGCATAATTTAGCATCTGTGTGTAAAAATACTCATACAAGGACTTTTGCTCAGATCTTTGGAAGATGTTGGAAGTCATAAAACAATTGCATTCCTTCATGCTTCCAAAGTAGCAATTAGTTCACCTCAGAGACAATACAGAAAGCTTCCTAGTACAGACTTTGTGTCTCTAGCTGCACTGAAACATCTTTATGACCTAGCATATAAAGTAATTTAATTTCAGATATTTTTCTAAAGTTTGCTGGACTGAGATTAACCCTCCAGTTTCCTCTGTTAACATATATATTTAAACAGTTAACAATAGTGCATGTATATTTCTGTTCTCTTCCAGTAGGGCACGCTGTGGAAACATTTTAAACAAGCACTTTACAAATACCTTTTCAACACAAAACTCTGTACAGAGTGGTTTCATATAAGCATGACATACAGTTCTAACACATTTGTCACACAAGCATCTTATATAAATTATTTTGGTATTTACAAATGAAATATAATTATTTACAAAATTCCAGCTAGCTGTGCTGACAGTACCTCCTTTTGTCACACTACTGACAACCTCATTTACATTAGGAGTGCTTTTATGTGAGAGCATTGCCTCCAATGATATTGTGTAAAAACATTTTACATATCTCACCAGTTTGTTTGAGAACTGGATGGTTGTCAGTAGCTGCCTTAACTTCTCCACAACAAAGTTTTGTTTGACGGAATGTATGAAGCCTGAAGGATCAAATTAAGTTGAGTTGCTATCTCCCAGAATGTAACAGCAAGTCTGCAAAGAGGGCATGATGTAGTAAACCCCTATATATTTTCATACCACATCACTGTGGGGCTGCTTGTACAAACTTGCTAAGGTCCTGAGTACCAGAGATGACTTCAGGCTTTCAAAGCACTGACCATTGCTAAAATCTCTCTGACATTTACATGCTTCTGTCTGCTATGAGGGTTCCATAGACTTTACATGTTCAGCCCTGTGGAAAATGCTCACCCCACATGCATTGCAAGATATCTGGTCTATCTACCATAGGATCTTCCTTATTAAAAATCCCAAAACAGAGATCTGAAAAGATAAATGGTAAAGATGATGAGTACAGACTGACCTGAGGTACTTCTGGATTTTTATCATGCTGCTTCTGGTCAAGGGAAGCATAAGAATCATTGATGCCATGAACTACAAAATCCTGAGAAAGTCCCTTGCATATACCTGGCTTTGAAAGTAGAAACTCAGAAAGAAGTGTTGCAACATTTCTGGTTTGTCTGGAGGAAGAAAAGTTCTTCCCAAGACAGAATCAGGGCTGGCCTTAGCCGAAATGGTGCCCTAGGCGAAGTAGTGCTCCGGCGCCCCTTAAGCCCCACCCACACCACAGTCATGAAAGACCCCTATTTGAGCCACACCCACAGGGTCACTCCCCAAGAAAGCCACTCCAGTCATTTCCTTAAATTATTTAAATGCATAGGAAGAATAACTAAATTACAAGGTATATTTAATTACAACTACTTCTGCATAGTATTTTCTACTTTAAATACCAGACCACAGTCAAATAGGGCCCTAGGCAGGGTAATAGACTGCCCCCCAGAGCAGCCGCTCCTGCTGCAACCCCCTCCCCCCAGCAGCAGCCCCCATTCCAGTGTTCCATTATTTGGTTATTTCTCACCAGTTACCATGCATACTGTTCTCTTATTTGCTTCTACAGTCATTACAGATATTGAAATAAAATAGCACAGACACAGGTAGCCATTTGCTAAACAATACAGTCTCGCAATGAAAACAGACTTGGCATAAGCAGCAAACTTCTCTGCCCTTGAAACTCACATTCATTGAATCATACCTCTCAACTGACCCTGATTTTCAGGGATGTCCCTGATTTTTACTCAAATTTTAACTCTGTCCCTCTTAATCCCTCCTAAAACTAGTGACTTTTGGAGGAAATGTGGTGAATTACACTTAATGAATAATGACAATAATTAAGAGTTATAAACTTCTTTTACTTCAGAAAATGTGTATTAATTCATATGCTCTGATTCTGTCAATGTTTCAAGTGTCCCTGATTTTTTCTTGACTTGTCCCTGATTCACTCGAAATTTGTCCCCAATTGGTTGAGAGGTCTGACTGAAATGGAAAAAATTCATATTCATTGAAATGGCATGAAAACCCACACTTATAGAAAATGCATCTGGCCAGTGAAGAATTAAGTTTACCTTTGGGCTGTTTTCAAAACAGAGTCCTCGCACACAATTTTTCGTGCCATACATTCGTGTATTTGTACTTTGATTCACCTTCCTGATTACATTGAATTATATTCCTTGTATAATACAGCACCACTTATTAGAAAGTGTTTTAATTTTGTAGTTTTAAACATTCTTTTAATAAGCAATGAAACAAAATGTATGAACCAATAACTACCCATTTCAGAAATTTTCAACCATAAAAGTCCACTCAAGACTTCTGTCATTATAATCCACCAATATTACTCCATACTCACAATCTCTGCAGATGTAAAATCATCTGAATTCCACATTAAAGAAATCCATACCTAATGAAGAGGTTGCTACCGGCAAAACAACTTCACATATCAATGTTTTATCTACAAATTCAGTGCCTGCTTTCCTTGAAGAATTAATTGCCTATACTGCATTAAAAAATTGATAAGTTGGTAATATTGCAATAGGAAATGACCAACAAGTTCATAGTCACTAGGCATCTCATACAAAGGACATACTTAGGAGTGTAGAATCCCTATCCCCCTTATAATGCACCAAATAATCAACAATCATATGGGCAAATGCAATATCAGCACGCCATCTACATGGTGTGGGAGTAGAATCTACAACCTTCTGCACCAAAGGCAATTATACTACTAACACTGCTTTCAGATTTTACAACATAGTGTGCCCATTTCATAAACAAAAAACAGCTAGTTGCACATAGAAACAGTTACACTTGTTAGAGTATGTTTTAAATTTGTAGTTTTGAACATTTTTCCAGTAAGCAATGAAATAAAATGTATGAACCAATTATGACAAAACTACCCATTGGAGTAGAGCCCACAGCCTTCTGCATCAAAAGCAAGTACGCTATCTATTGTGCTATTAACAGTGCAAGCAGACTTGGCATAAGGAGCACTAAACATTTGTTCCCCTACAGCTCTCAGCTTCTTGTAAAATCTACTTGACACTCAGCCGCATCTCTGAACTTTGCAGTACAAGAAATCTGGAAGAAATCTGTTGCAGTGTTGCACATCATTTGTCCCTACTCCAAAGAAATGACAGCTGACTTCAAAGCACCAACATTTTTTCTACCTCAGAGCAACCCCTCTTGCTCTAAGGCCTGCCAACTGAATCCTGGTCACTTAAGAATGAAATTCCTTGTTCTGCCCCACTGGATCTGCAATGCTGCATTCGTGTTAAGACTGTGAAAATGACAGCTACAGTGTGACAGCATCTCTTAACACTTTGCCACTGCAACAAAACCTAACTTTCAAATTAACAGTTCTAAACTAAATGCAAACAAAAGGACATACTCAAGAGCACTAAATTATATATAAAAAATTAAGTCATACATTAAATAGGAATGCAGTACACAAATGTCTGCAGATCTAAAAGCTCTTCCAGAAAGTCCAGTAGCTAAAGCCAGATAAGTGTCAAGTAGCTTCCTGACTAAGCCATAAAGTCAGGACTTGGTTTCAAGAGTAACTCCTGCACAAAGTACGAAAACATACAGTAGTTCCCAAAGGGTCAAGAGAATCACATCAATCACAAACAATAAACATACAATTCTGAAGACAGAGAAGGACCACGGGACCTATCTATTCTACTTAATCTCTTATCTATTGCGTATAATGTCCCAAACTGTACAACTGCAAGCGAATCTTTTCACTTTCTCGGAGCCCCATACCTAGTCAACAACTTCATGAATTTTTAAATTTTACCTCACGGGCTGTTTTGTAAAGCTATTCAATGCAACCATCAGATTATCTGTTAAAAGAATGGCTTTTCACACAGTGCCATGAACCATCAACCTTCAAGCTGTGCTCTGTCCCTCTTGCACATCTTTTTCAAAAACATCTCTTTAATTTCTCTTCAACAGAGCTTCTGGAGCAGACTAACACTTTGAATGCGTTTAACAAATCTTAGTGTTATTTTTTTCTAGGTAGGTCATTTTGCCCCCTCCCCCATCCGAATACCATCAATTCTCCCTCTGCTGGACGTGAACCAGATCATTCTCTCATGCGGGAGAAGCTACTCATCAAATGGTCAAGGGCAAGAGCCTCCAAAGGGTTACAGGCAACCACATAGGTGTTGTGCACTTCACAGCATCCTGGTTATGAGACCATTTTAATGACTATAACCCCATTACATGGGCTTGAGAATGAGCTATCAGTGACACCACTGAGGCTCATATCACCTTTCCTCTGCTAGGGCATAACTCCATACTATATGAAAGCAACTACCAGGTGGTGCCTTGGTAAGCCAAAAGCCCACATCTAGGACATGAATTTGTGTCACTGCCCCTCCTCTGAGGGATCATGACAGTATGGGTCCTGCTCTATCCTGTCCTTCTACCAGGAAGGAATGTACATCCTTACTTGTCAGGCACCTAAGTGCCTAATCAAACTTTCTTCACCTGGGGCTGTAGTCAGGGCTTCATCCTTCTATGCCTCAGGAGCAGACATTCACCTTTAGCAAATCTATGCACCTACACAGTTCTTCCGTATACATCCAGAGCTACAAAAGTTGAATCTATAACACAGTAATAAAACCCCACCCACCCAACATAGGAGCTATGTGCCCTCACAACTATCCGACTAAGTAATTGTAACTCAGAAATTGCACAACGCTGGGATAAAATAGACATCTTAGTTCTGTACAAAAATTATAACTTCTAAGCAGACTTCTCAACTGTCCCTATTTTGGAGGAATGTTCCTAGGCCTGATTTAGGCTGCTCCCATTTTTGAAGGCATGTCCCTGTTTTCAGGCTTGATTTTATCCCTCACACAATTTTCCGAATCCTTCTCATCACATATGACTTATGGCTGTCTAGTACACAGAAAAAACATACATGATCAACATACTAGCGGGAACAATAATTTTATGAAAAAGGTCTAACAATTCCCATTTTTTAAGCAAAAATAAATGACTATATTTCCTTAAAGTCTACAGATTTTACACCATCCTTTGATAATGTGCTTATATTTTTCCATAAGTTTTGTCAAAACATTTTTTTTTAACAAGTTTCTGAGTTGTACCCACGTTCCTATTGGAAGTGGGAAGACTTGAGTGCTATTTAATAATCAAATGTTATACCAATGAGATGTCCAGATTTTCAGCTAGATGTTCCTATTTTTCAGGGGCATTTGTTCCAATTTTCAATGTCTACAGGATGAAAGGTCTTCTAAGCTTGGGGGACACACCAAGGAATCCATGGGGGTGGGGGTGCAGAACCCCCACCATAACAATGTGCAAGAGGTTTGATGTCCTTCAAAAAGAGCTTCAAGTATTGTTTTAGTCTTCTTTAACTTTAAAAGAATTACATTTCTTGGAAAATACACTTTTAGGCTTTTTTACTTTCATCTTCGCGATTTGACTAAATCAGATAGAACTGGTGCCTACAAGTAAGGCAGAACATAAGCGGACTGCATCTACAAAGTATGAAATCATAGTATAGCGTACAACTGTTCAAATAATCCTCTGCCATTACCAATGCTGTCAATCTGCTACTCTAAAACATCTTCAGAGCACCATCTTCCAAAAGATCCATCGCCATTCTAAATAAGTTAATTCTTAGCTGTGATAATACAGCGCCACTTACATTTGTATTTGTAATTATTAAATAACGACTTAAAATCACTTTGTTCCCTTATTACCTGGTATCATTTTTTTTCTACACAAATAATTTATTTGCCTTAACAGCTATGAAAGATTATATCCCCGGATTTACCCTTACATATACTACTAGTCAGACTGAAACAAGAGGTAGTGGAAAATGCACATAAAATAGCCGGGCACCTTTCCTGGAGTCGAGAATAAAAACATAAATGACTAGCTAACGAGATCGACAAAACAAAAGAAAATAATATATTCAAACTTCTGCTTGGTGAGAAACATCCAAAAGACTCAATTACTCCGCACACACAAATTTTCAGGGCACTTTTTTACCTTACATTACACAATTATGGACCGCAACATGTTTTGTGTGCATAACTGTGCAATCATGATCTAAGTAGCCCTTCTGTTACACTCGTTAAACTGTTTATTGAGTTTTACATAAAAAAATAAATAAAACAGCTTAGCGAGTGTAAAAAGAGGGTTAGGTAGATCATGATCGAACACTTACATACACAAAAACACATACACCTATCATTTGCAGTAATAAAACGAAATTGGTTGCCATTACCAACGAACCAAGACCACGTGCACATCATGTTTCTAAATACAGCTGGGAAAGCAAAAAAACGGCAAGTTGTACAGCCTTATTCTAACTAAAGAAAGACAAAGCAGAAGAAAACCAGCTGCAACTTTTGTGATTTAGGCAGCTGGTTTTAAAAAAAAAAAAAAGACTCACCATGCATCACGCAGGGGGGAGGGAATGGAAGAACAACATAGGGAGGGGGGCGTTCTATGCTGTGTGCTCGTGTCGTCAGTCGTGGGGGGAGGGCGCAATGTTACTGTGTACAAACGGGAATCGGGCACAATGTTAAAAAGTGAAGAAAGTTTAACTTTTTAACTTTGGTTTGTTTTGCGATTTTTGCGCCCCTTATGAGGCCGGCCTGTACGGCGCCCTAGGCGGTTGCCTAGTTCGCCTATGCCTAAGGCCGGCCATGGACAGAATCTAACATATCTCCCAGGAACAGAGCTGGATCATGGTCAAATGGGGCCCTAGGCAGGGTAATGTTCCAGAACCCCCTTCCCCCTCCGCAGCAGCCATTTCAGTGTCCCATTACTTGGCTGTCTCTCCCCAATTACCACAAACACTGTTTAAAAACATGTCATTGTCCATACTATTTCCTTCTTTACTTTTACAATAATTACATAGATTTGACTTAAAACCTTTATTTCATATTTTCTAACACAATCCCTGATAGCCATTTGCTACACAAAACAAAACAGTCTCACAATGAAAACGGACTTGGCATGAGCAACAGTAAACTTCACTTCCCTTGAAACTCACATTCATTGAAAATGCAATTAAACTCAAACTTACTGAAAATGCACCTGGCCACTGGCAGATTCTGTGCACATTTTTATCCACAGACTCCCCCTAAAACTCAGTAATTATTGTTACCTCACTGCCTACATCATTCTCAGATGTCTGTGTCAAAATTTAACATTAGTATGACCATAGCCACATTTCAAATTTCTTCCACACAAACACAGTAGCCAAAGTATTCCACCTTAATTCACTCACACAATAAGTCTTGTAAATAGCACCTTCAGTACTTGCATCTACAGGAAACTCCCACCCCCACCAGCAGTTACTGCCACTTTTTTACTGTGTACCCCCCCCCCCCCCCACACACACACACACACACACACACACACTGTTATGAAGAAATGAATTGTATGTACTTTATTGGTAACTCTGGATGATCTACATGAAACTGTATAAAAATCACTAACATCATACCATACAATCCAGCCACATGTACCACAATTTAAACAGAAGGGCATTTATGACAGCATAAGAAATATTAACCTCCCAGCAACATATCCCAAATCAATAAGCACAATCTCTGTAGATGTAGAAGTATATACATCTCCCCATTTGTATATGGTCACAATCATCCTTGATTTTTTAAGATGTATATTTTGTTATATATCTCTATCTGATATGTTGTTTAAATTCTTTAACCATGTTTCCGAAGAGCTGTTTCCTTGAGCCTCTTTGTGTTAGCTATTATGGTCCATCTGATCAAGATTTTTATATATGGCATTCATAATAGTTATGGTATGTTCTAGCTATTTTCCAGAAATTTTAGAAGAGTTTTATAAACACACGTTTAGTTTATAATCAATTTGTTTGATAAGATGCTATGTGGACAATCGTTCATGTTCAATAGAAATTTTATATATTCAAAAGACTGTGTTGAGCATGGAAGTTCATACCATACAGATATGTACGCACATGCTCTAATTCATATGCTTTTATGTAATAAGTATTCAATGTTTAATATAGACAGGGCTTGCCATAGATGCATGTTATTATTGACACCATACCTATAGCATATTATGAAACTAATGGTAGAAGTTATATATTTTTTCACTGTTGCTTTAAATAATATTTTGACCTGGCAGCCATAGCGTTATGGCGTCAGAGCGTTGCACAGCGGGTTTAAGCTTGAACTCTCTGTTCTATACCGGTATGTTTAGTGAGGCAGATGTAGCTGAATGTAAGTGATTTGGCATCTATTATTCTCAACGAGAATATATACATATGGTATGATACATTTGTATTTTGTTATTATAATGCTATGTTTTATTGAACGTAACTATATAGGCGTGATATACACTTTGAAGTTGTATGCGGTCTATAAGAGGACTGAGACCTGCATTGTTTTAAGTGTGTGTCATCAAAGGCTACAAATACATATATATTTTTTTGGCGTCTAGGATTTAGTCATAGCAATAATGGACATATGCGATCGAGTGTCTTGACTGCCTCTGAATATAATGACCGATATATTGTGATCTGTTTGGTATGAATCAACTTGACTCTGAAAGAGTTCTTATAAGCATGGTTTGAATTCACTGTTTTTAATGTTTGTGAACATGATGTTTTATTAATGTCTTTATGAGATGGCTGTATTTACAGCTATAGTTGTACAGGAACATAATATGTTTGTTGATTACTTGGGGCTTATATGTATATTGATGTATTTTATGTTTAAATCTACACAATGTTTGATATATATGCCATGCAACAGTTGCTTAGCAGCAAGTTCACTAATTGATTAATTGGTTTAACTAATTGATGTAAGTTCCCGCCTAGTGCGGAATATAAGCTAGATACTTGTTATGCTTGAATGAAATCTGAAGAAGCGCGGTTGTACCGCGTGAAAGCGCTTATTCCTTTTTGTTCCTGTTTCTGGTTTTGATTAAAGGATATTCATTTTTACAAAGAAGAGCTATCGTTTCTTGTCAGCACAGGTGTGGCAGTTCTGTGCATGGTTTGGTCTGTTCAGATTGCTAATTTGGTGACTTTATATTGCCAGTGTCAACGGCTGAAAGTGCAGGAGTACTTTACTATATTGTCCTTAGTGGCTGGTTCACCGCTTTTGTTGTTTACTGTGGTTTCCTGTTTTTGGTGAGTGAACCACTTGACAATTTGTACCGACTTTTCATCTACATCGTTCCACAGTTTTTTGGTCGGTCACTTTGTACACCATGGACTCTACTTTTCATCTTGGGCCGGAGTCGAGGGATACATCATCCACATGGAAGAGTATGTTTCATTCCAATGATAACCCTTTATTGTCTCTGGACCTTATGCAAGACACGAATGTGGTACAGACACAAGCTAATGGTGAGAACCTTACAGAATTTTTTCCATTATTGAAAAAGTTTGAAGACAACCTTTACCAACAACAGAAATATGTTTGGCAGCGGCTTCACTTGGAAGCATGTTTACACTTTAAAATAGTCCCCAGGGGGATGAGGGTATTTTGTATGCCCACCTATGGGGACTCACATCCCCAATTGCTCAAGCGCTGGCAAGACTTGAATATTGAACTTGGGTTCAGCTATGCTAGACTCCTGATAGATTACTTTACACCTTTGGAAAAGGAGCTAGGGGATAAAATTGACACCATGTATAAAGAACTTAATGAACGCTTCCTTTCGAGTTTTTGCAAAGACAAAGTTAAACATATATTAACACAAGTCAACTTGTTTAGCGATAGATTAAAAACCACTAAGCAAAAGAAATTGACAAGGGACTTCAACGATTTTAAAAGAGGCCAGGTCTTTATTTGGCCACGACATCAGGCTGAGCAAGGAGCTCAATATACAACTGCTGCTGGCCATCCAGATAAAGCCTTTCCTTCTAGCTCCACACATGCTCGTGCTGCTCAGCCTTCACCCTCCTTGACTTCCACTGTTCTTCATGAGGGAGCTGTGCCTTCGGCTGCAGTTGTCAATTCTTCAGCAGTCATTGAACTTTCTGGTACACCTCCACCCAATCAGGAAGCCTTTAATGTTCGACCCCTGGCACATCTATCTGGCACCATTCCCAAAAATACTCTAACAATGACTTCCTCTACTGGTGCTTTTTTACCATATCTGAAGAAGCAAGTCAACCAATACAACAGGGGAAGATCTCGAAGCAGAGACACTCGCAAAAGAAAGAATTCGGGGGAGCAATATCCTCCAAACAGAAGGAAAATAAATTGACAGATGATATCTTGTTTAATTTTTCTAATGTACCTCTGGATTCTCATAGCATTAGTGTTTTGAACAGAGGCCTCAATTTTATACCAGCTGTAAATGCTAGATTAACAGAAACATTGATTGATCTGAGAATGTTCTGCAGGAATATAAGCTTGAAACTTTTCTTCAAGAATAATATAAATGATGAATCGGATACCCCACATTTATCATGCTATAAAACTAATAGTACTTTCATACCCCCTATGCCTCCCCATGTAGAAAGTTTTTTGAAAGTGTGTGAGCATCAGTATTATAAAATATTTCAAAGCAACACAAAAGAAGGAAGGTATTTTAATCTTAGCCCTTGTGAGTTTCACAGTTTGAAACATCTTATAAAAGATCCGAGGGTGGTGATTAAACCAGCGGATAAGGGAGGAGGGGTAGTACTGCTTGATACCAATGACTATCTAATGGGTATGTCAACTTTATTGTCTGAAGAAGATACTTACACCACTATATATTACAGAGATGTTTCACAGATCATAGATAGAGTACATGACACCATTTATGATCTGCTTATGTGTCGTCAGGTCAGCCAAGAGATCTATAACTTCTTACACATTGAGTTTCCTGTAATACCTATTATCAAGGGCCTCCCCAAAATCCATAAGAATGTTACACCGATACCATATAGACCTATAGTATCAGGTGAACATTGGGTAACAGCTCACATATCTAAGTTAGTTGAGGACATGTTGAGACCGATTGTGAATAATTGTTCAACCATATTGAGAGACACTTATGATCTCCTTGACACCATTAAGGACATCAAGCTAGATATGAGCCAGGAACACATATTTATTACTTTGGACGTCAAAAGTCTATTTACTTCAATACCTAATACTGAGGGATTAGAGAGCATTAGGCAGCTTCTGAGTAAAGAACCTTCTTACAGTAATGACAGGAACGTCCTTGTAAGCCAGTTACTTGAACTTATTCTATATAATAATGTGTTTCTTTTGGTAATAGGTATTATTTGCAGAGATGGGGGGTAGCCATGGGCACCCCCTGTGCTAATACCTATGCTAACTTGGTTGTCCTTTGGTGGGAGAAACAGTTTCTCTTTCCACATGAGAGCTTTAGACATGTCAAATTGTATAGGCGGTTTGTGGATGATATCATTATCATCTGGGCAGGTGATATATCATCCTTCAACATCTTCCTCAGAAATCTGGAAGCTACCAGTAGCTTCTTGAGATTCACTGTTGAGTCATCCACTACACACATTGACTTTTTAGATGTGACTTTACGTTTTACACCGGAGGGAGGCGTTACATCTACTTTGTACAGGAAACCTCTGTGGCGCAACTCACTGTTAACTTTTGATAGCATGCACCCCAGACATGTTTTCAAGGGGATTGCTGGTAGTCAATTTTTAAGGGTTAAGAAACTTTGTAGCAAAGAAGAGGATATTGTTAAAGAGGCCTCGATTCTACGAGATCTTTTTGTGAGCAGAGGATATGACTTAGAAATGATTGAATGCATTAAATACAAAACATTGGGTGATGTTATACCCAATGAGGTGCCCCCCATACATAAATTAACAACTCGAGTGAATCCACATTATAGTAGGAAAAGTTCCAGTTCTAGTGGTTTTGTTAGATTTTTAATCACATATACCAGTGACATTAACAGGATACAGAAGGTTATTCGTGACAATTGGCACTTGTTAACTATGGACCCCCTAACTAGTAGATTTATAGGGGAACATCCCAGTTTTATATATAAGAATAGCAAGAATTTGAAAAGGATGCTTTGTATGGATGCTCATACTTCCATAGAGACTCATATGAAGCCCACAGTTGTTTCACACAAACAAGGCACCTATCCATGTTACAATTGCAAAAGATGTAGTTATATCACAAAGGAACAGCCATTTAAACATCCAACCAGGGATTATGTCTTTATACCACACTTTCATGCTAACTGCAATTCAACTAATGTTATATATCTTGCTACATGCATTAAGTGTACAACGTTCTATGTAGGCTTAACCAAAAGAAAACTACATGAACGGATATACAATCACCTCTATGATATTAGAAAGAAGGTAGAAACTAATGCACTTGCAAAACATGTCATAGAATATCCGTCACATTGTTTTACCTTTAGGGTTTTGCAATTGGTGATTGACAACAATAGAGGAGGCAATAAGGATAACATTTTAGCCACCGCAGAACTGCAATGGATTTTGAAGTTAGGAGCCCATTTAGCACCAGGTGCTAATAGCTCCATATCTTTAAAGCCAGTGCTGTTGTCTCGATGACAATATACTAAATTTAGTTTATTGATTTCATCACTTAGGTAATTGTGATGAGAGAAATATAAATAAATGTATATTAAACTGATATCAGTGGGCCCCTAGTATAACTTCTGATCATAATTAATATATATCATGTTATGTTATGCATAGTTGTTAATGCTATGTATATAGATACCCATTATTCTTAGATATCACCCCTGGTTTTTGGGATATATATATACAAAATTTTTTGGGTTGATATAATTTTGTATATATCTTTTTATATTTTTTATATTTTTATATACATCTCCCCATTTGTATATGGTCACAATCATCCTTGATTTTTTAAGATGTATATTTTGTTATATATCTCTATCTGATATGTTGTTCAAATTCTTTAACCATGTTTCCGAAGAGCTGTTTCCTTGAGCCTCTTTGTGTTAGCTATTATGGTCCATCTGATCAAGATTTTTATATATGGCATTCATAATAGTTATGGTATGTTCTAGCTATTTTCCAGAAATTTTAGAAGAGTTTTATAAACACACGTTTAGTTTATAATCAATTTGTTTGATAAGATGCTATGTGGACAATCGTTCATGTTCAATAGAAATTTTATATATTCAAAAGACTGTGTTGAGCATGGAAGTTCATACCATACAGATATGTACATGCTCTAATTCATATGCTTTTATGTAATAAGTATTCAATGTTTAATATAGACAGGGCTTGCCATAGATGCATGTTATTATTGACACCATACCTATAGCATATTATGAAACTAATGGTAGAAGTTATATATTTTTTCACTGTTGCTTTAAATAATATTTTGACCTGGCAGCCATAGCGTTATGGCGTCAGAGCGTTGCACAGCGGGTTTAAGCTTGAACTCTCTGTTCTATACCGGTATGTTTAGTGAGGCAGATGTAGCTGAATGTAAGTGATTTGGCATCTATTATTCTCAACGAGAATTCATAGATATACATATGGTATGATACATTTGTATTTTGTTATTATAATGCTATGTTTTATTGAACGTAACTATATAGGCGTGATATACACTTTGAAGTTGTATGCGGTCTATAAGAGGACTGAGACCTGCATTGTTTTAAGTGTGTGTCATCAAAGGCTACAAATACATATATATTTTTTTGGCGTCTAGGATTTAGTCATAGCAATAATGGACATATGCGATCGAGTGTCTTGACTGCCTCTGAATATAATGACCGATATATTGTGATCTGTTTGGTATGAATCAACTTGACTCTGAAAGAGTTCTTATAAGCATGGTTTGAATTCACTGTTTTTAATGTTTGTGAACATGATGTTTTATTAATGTCTTTATGAGATGGCTGTATTTACAGCTATAGTTGTACAGGAACATAATATGTTTGTTGATTACTTGGGGCTTATATGTATATTGATGTATTTTATGTTTAAATTTACACAATGTTTGATATATATGCCATGCAACAGTTGCTTAGCAGCAAGTTCACTAATTGATTAATTGGTTTAACTAATTGATGTAAGTTCCCGCCTAGTGCGGAATATAAGCTAGATACTTGTTATGCTTGAATGAAATCTGAAGAAGCGCGGTTGTACCGCGTGAAAGCGCTTATTCCTTTTTGTTCCTGTTTCTGGTTTTGATTAAAGGATATTCATTTTTACAAAGAAGAGCTATCGTTTCTTGTCAGCACAGGTGTGGCAGTTCTGTGCATGGTTTGGTCTGTTCAGATTGCTAATTTGGTGACTTTATATTGCCAGTGTCAACGGCTGAAAGTGCAGGAGTACTTCACTATATTGTCCTCAGTGGCTGGTTCACCGCTTTTGTCGTTTACTGTGGTTTTCTGTTTTTGGTGAGTGAACCACTTGACAATTTGTACCGACTTTTCATCTACATCGTTCCACAGTTTTTTGGTCGGTCACTTTGTACACCATGGACTCTACTTTTCATCTTGGGCCGGAGTCGAGGATACATCATCCACATGGAAGAGTATGTTTCATTCCAATGATAACCCTTTATTGTCTCTGGACCTTATGCAAGACACGAATGTGGTACAGACACAAGCTAATGGTGAGAACCTTACAGAATTTTTCCATTATTGAAAAAGTTTGAAGACAACCTTTACCAACAACAGAAATATGTTTGGCAGCGGCTTCACTTGGAAGCATGATTACACTTTAAAATAGTCCCCAGGGGGATGAGGGTATTTTGTATGCCCACCTATGGGGACTCACATCCCCAATTGCTCAAGCGCTGGCAAGACTTGAATATTGAACTTGGGTTCAGCTATGCTAGACTCCTGATAGATTACTTTACACCTTTGGAAAAGGAGCTAGGGGATAAAATTGACACCATGTATAAAGAACTTAATGAACGCTTCCTTCGAGTTTTTGCAAAGACAAAGTTAAACATATATTAACACAAGTCAACTTGTTTAGCGATAGATTAAAAACCACTAAGCAAAAGAAATTGACAAGGGACTTCAACGATTTTAAAAGAGGCCAGGTCTTTATTTGGCCACGACATCAGGCTGAGCAAGGAGCTCAATATACAACTGCTGCTGGCCATCCAGATAAAGCCTTTCCTTCTAGCTCCACACATGCTCGTGCTGCTCAGCCTTCACCCTCCTTGACTTCCACTGTTCTTCATGAGGGAGCTGTGCCTTGGCTGCAGTTGTCAATTCTTCAGCAGTCATTGAACTTTCTGGTACACCTCCACCCAATCAGGAAGCCTTTAATGTTCGACCCCTGGCACATCTATCTGGCACCATTCCCAAAAATACTCTAACAATGACTTCCTCTACTGGTGCTTTTTTACCATATCTGAAGAAGCAAGTCAACCAATACAACAGGGGAAGATCTCAAGCAGAGACACTGCAAAAGAAAGAATTGGGAGCAATATCCTCCAAACAGAAGGAAAATAAATTGACAGATGATATCTTGTTTAATTTTTCTAATGTACCTCTGGATTCTCATAGCATTAGTGTTTTGAACAGAGGCCTCAATTTTATACCAGCTGTAAATGCTAGATTAACAGAAACATTGATTGATCTGAGAATGTTCTGCAGGAATATAAGCTTGAAACTTTTCTTCAAGAATAATATAAATGATGAATCGGATACCCCACATTTATCATGCTATAAAACTAATAGTACTTTCATACCCCTATGCCTCCCCATGTAGAAAGTTTTTTGAAAGTGTGTGAGCATCAGTATTATAAAATATTTCAAAGCAACACAAAAGAAGGAAGGTATTTTAATCTTAGCCCTTGTGAGTTTCACAGTTTGAAACATCTTATAAAAGATCCGAGGGTGGTGATTAAACCAGCGGATAAGGGAGGAGGGGTAGTACTGCTTGATACCAATGACTATCTAATGGGTATGTCAACTTTATTGTCTGAAGAAGATACTTACACCACTATATATTACAGAGATGTTTCACAGATCATAGATAGAGTACATGACACCATTTATGATCTGCTTATGTGTCGACAGGTCAGCCAAGAGATCTATAACTTCTTACACATTGAGTTTCCTGTAATACCTATTATCAAGGGCCTCCCCAAAATCCATAAGAATGTTACACCGATACCATATAGACCTATAGTATCAGGTGAACATTGGGTAACAGCTCACATATCTAAGTTAGTTGAGGACATGTTGAGACCGATTGTGAATAATTGTTCAACCATATTGAGAGACACTTATGATCTCCTTGACACCATTAAGGACATCAAGCTAGATATGAGCCAGGAACACATATTTATTACTTTGGACGTCAAAAGTCTATTTACTTCAATACCTAATACTGAGGGATTAGAGAGCATTAGGCAGCTTCTGAGTAAAGAACCTTCTTACAGTAATGACAGGAACGTCCTTGTAAGCCAGTTACTTGAACTTATTCTATATAATAATGTGTTTCTTTTTGGTAATAGGTATTATTTGCAGAGATGGGGGGTAGCCATGGGCACCCCCTGTGCTAATACCTATGCTAACTTGGTTGTCCTTTGGTGGGAGAAACAGTTTCTCTTTCCACATGAGAGCTTTAGACATGTCAAATTGTATAGGTGGTTTGTGGATGATATCATTATCATCTGGGCAGGTGATATATCATCCTTCAACATCTTCCTCAGAAATCTGGAAGCTACCAGTAGCTTCTTGAGATTCACTGTTGAGTCATCCACTACACACATTGACTTTTTAGATGTGACTTTACGTTTTACACCGGAGGGAGGCGTTACATCTACTTTGTACAGGAAACCTCTGTGGCGCAACTCACTGTTAACTTTTGATAGCATGCACCCCAGACATGTTTTCAAGGGGATTGCTGGTAGTCAATTTTTAAGGGTTAAGAAACTTTGTAGCAAAGAAGAGGATATTGTTAAAGAGGCCTCGATTCTACGAGATCTTTTTGTGAGCAGAGGATATGACTTAGAAATGATTGAATGCATTAAATACAAAACATTGGGTGATGTTATACCCAATGAGGTGCCCCCCATACATAAATTAACAACTCGAGTGAATCCACATTATAGTAGGAAAAGTTCCAGTTCTAGTGGTTTTGTTAGATTTTTAATCACATATACCAGTGACATTAACAGGATACAGAAGGTTATTTGTGACAATTGGCACTTGTTAACTATGGACCCCCTAACTAGTAGATTTATAGGGGAACATCCCAGTTTTATATATAAGAATAGCAAGAATTTGAAAAGGATGCTTTGTATGGATGCTCATACTTCCATAGAGACTCATATGAAGCCCACAGTTGTTTCACACAAACAAGGCACCTATCCATGTTACAATTGCAAAAGATGTAGTTATATCGCAAAGGAACAGCCATTTAAACATCCAACCAGGGATTATGTCTTTATACCACACTTTCATGCTAACTGCAATTCAACTAATGTTATATATCTTGCTACATGCATTAAGTGTACAACGTTCTATGTAGGCTTAACCAAAAGAAAACTACATGAACGGATATACAATCACCTCTATGATATTAGAAAGAAGGTAGAAACTAATGCACTTGCAAAACATGTCATAGAATATCCGTCACATTGTTTTACCTTTAGGGTTTTGCAATTGGTGATTGACAACAATAGAGGAGGCAATAAGGATAACATTTTAGCCACCGCAGAATTGCAATGGATTTTGAAGTTAGGAGCCCATTTAGCACCAGGGGTTAATAGCTCCATATCTTTAAAGCCAGTGCTGTTGTCTCGATGACAATATACTAAATTTAGTTTATTGATTTCATCACTTAGGTAATTGTGATGAGAGAAATATAAATAAATGTATATTAAACTGATATCAGTGGGCCCCTAGTATAACTTCTGATCATAATTAATATATATCATGTTATGTTATGCATAGTTGTTAATGCTATGTATATAGATACCCATTATTCTTAGATATCACCCCTGGTTTTTGGGATATATATATACAAAATTTTTTGGGTTGATATAATTTTGTATATATCTTTTTATATTTTTTATATTTTTATATACATCTCCCCATATGTATATGGTCACAATCATCCTTGATTTTTTAAGATGTATATTTTGTTATATATCTCTATCTGATATGTTGTTCAAATTCTTTAACCATGTTTCCGAAGAGCTGTTTCCTTGAGCCTCTTTGTGTTAGCTATTATGGTCCATCTGATCAAGATTTTTATATATGGCATTCATAATAGTTATGGTATGTTCTAGCTATTTTCCAGAAATTTTAGAAGAGTTTTATAAACACACGTTTAGTTTATAATCAATTTGTTTGATAAGATGCTATGTGGACAATCGTTCATGTTCAATAGAAATTTTATATATTCAAAAGACTGTGTTGAGCATGGAAGTTCATACCATACAGATATGTACGCACATGCTCTAATTCATATGCTTTTATGTAATAAGTATTCAATGTTTAATATAGACAGGTCTTGCCATAGATGCAAGTTATTATTGATATCATACCTATAGCATATTATGAAACTAATGGTAGAAGTTATATTTTTTCACTGTTGCTTTAAATAATATCTTGACCTGGCAGCCATAGCGCTATGGTGTCAGAGCGTTGTACAGTGGTTTTAAGCTTGAACTCTCTGTTCTATACCGATATGTTTAGTGAGGCAGATGTAGCTGAATGTAAGTGATTTGGCATCTATTATTCTCAACGAGAATTCATAGATATACATATGGTATGATATATTTGTATTTTGTTATTATAATGCTATGTTTTATTGAACGTAACTATATAGGCGTGATATACACTTTGAAGTTGTATGCGGTCTATAAGAGGACTGAGACCTGCATTGTTTTAAGTGTGTGTCATCAAAGGCTACAAATATATATATTTTTTGGGTCTAGGATTTAGTCATAGCAATAATGGACATATGCGATCGAGTGTCTTGACTGCCTCTGAATATAATGACCGATATATTGTGATCTGTTTGGTATGAATCAACTTGACTCTGAAAGAGTTCTTATAAGCATGGTTTGAATTCACTGTTTTTAATGTTTGTGAACATGATGTTTTATTAATGTCTTTATGAGATGGCTGTATTTACAGCTATAGTTGTACAGGAACATAATATGTTTGTTGATTACTTGGGGCTTATATGTATATTGATGTATTTTATGTTTAAATCTACACAATGTTTGATATATATGCCATGCAACAGTTGCTTAGCAGCAAGTTCACTAATTGATTAATTGGTTTAACTAATTGATGTAAGTTCCCGCCTAGTGCGGAATATAAGCTAGATACTTGTTATGCTTGAATGAAATCTGAAGAAGCGCGGTTGTACCGCGTGAAAGCGCTTATTCCTTTTTGTTCCTGTTTCTGGTTTTGATTAAAGGATATTCATTTTTACAAAGAAGAGCTATCGTTTCTTGTCAGCACAGGTGTGGCAGTTCTGTGCATGGTTTGGTCTGTTCAGATTGCTAATTTGGTGACTTTATATTGCCAGTGTCAACGGCTGAAAGTGCAGGAGTACTTTACTATATTGTCCTTAGTGGCTGGTTCACCGCTTTTGTTGTTTACTGTAGATGTAGAAGTCATTTGAATAATTCCACATTAAAAGAGAGTTATTATCAATGCATACATAACTACTGGCAAACAACTTTGCATTTCAGTGCTTGGGTCTATATTATAAACTCGAACGCTTACCTTATCGAATCCCTAAACGTCGACCCCTCCTCATCGAACCGCATAAACACCGAACGCCCTAAACCGCGAAATTCAAAACGAACTATCATACTTGTCCCTCCCCACTGCCCGCTACATACAACATACATAAACTAAATAAACCACATACATACACTAACCAAAACCCTACTTCTAACCCTAAACTAAACCCTACTTCTAACCCTACACTAAATCTTACATATACCACCATGTATGCACTTAACCCGCACCCTAACCCTAAGGTCCGTAACTATCGCACACTTACCTACTGGAGCTATACCGCAGAAAGCCAAACTATGACAATTCGACATTTCCGTTTCGCTCTTCTGGACATTCAATGTTTTCGCGTTTCGATAAGGACGGGTCGACGTTTAGGGATTCGATAAGCTAAGTGTTCTGGTGAAACAGCAGCTTAGAGGAAGAATCAAGCAGCATTATAAGCACACACTAAAACTTACAAAGCAACATGAGAAGCAGACACTAAATATGCATTCCAAGTTTTTTTTTTTTACCTCAGAAGGAAGGAAGGTTAACTAACTTTTGCATATTCTCAAAAGATAAAAGTAAAACCTTTAACATATGAGCTTGACAGTTTTAAATCCTGAAAGATGAAGTACCAGAAGGATACAATTTCTTCCCCAATTTGTCAAAAGCTTTCCCAACCTTGTCAGAGGGAATAGGGTTAGCAATAGTAATCTGTTTAGCAGAAGTAGTTTTGTAGAGACATTACTGTTAGATCTGCTTTACGGTTAGAAATTCTAACACTTATGAGTCTAAGTTACCCTGTATAAACTGTCCTTCTTTTGAGGGCAGGAGGCCGACTGACAGGCAAACTAGAAGCAATGAAAAAAAATATTCTCTAAAGCAGGAAAAAAACAGGAGGAACAGTTGCAGATTTAGGCATATCCAACTTTCAACAAATCATAATACATTTTTGTGCAACAGAAATTTCATTCTGCTCCCACAGGGAAAAAATACACTTTCATCTTAGATAAAGTCACAAATAAAGATAAAAATTCAAAAGGGAAATCTGAAGCCACACTTTCCCCAGAATAAGAATGTTCAGACTGAGAAGATATTCCAGTAGAACCACCCCCCATGTAATGCCTGCTCTTCTGACTGAAAATCAAAGTCAGAAAGACACAGAACTCTTTATTTTCCTGCTTGACGTAGTAGTAGACAAGGAAAAGGCTGAAATGAGCTTTTTAGCAAATCCCACCAAATCTTCCCTGTCCACAGAAACAAAAATTGGAGAAGGCAAGATTCTCCCACTGTGTTCACTTCAACTGAGAAAATCCCTGGGAAATGACTGACTCATAGTAGCCATAGTCATTGCAGACTCAAGTTCCCTATCCCAACTGAGTGAAGAACCTTTCCCTGAGACCATCAATACTGGTTCTCCCTTGCCCACTAAAGGCATCCCTACAACTGCAGAGGAAGTAGCTATCCCCCTGGTCCTTGGTGGCTGAAGTTGCAACACCAGGGAGGACTACAGAAAATGATGAGTGGTCTGAGAAACCAAGAGAGGCCAGAAGTCAGTCTGAAATCTGGTGAAGGTATGGCTTCAGATTTCCCTCTTGAATTTGTATATTTTTCTGAGACTTTATCTGTGATGAGAACACTATTCCGCCCTCAATGATAGAAGAATGAAATTCCTATTGCATAAAAAACGTATTATCATGAGAGGTGAAGGTAAAATGCAGAGACCAGTAGCTGCTCCAAAGCTTAGCCAAGAATGACACCTGAAAGGCAGACAGCACAGAATAGACAAGTTGGTAAAACGCAAAACAACTGGTACTGAGGCAAGTAAACCACTGACCATCCCCCACAAACACAATATTCTGGCCCAAATATACAAACCTACAAAACCTGTACAAAAATTCTGCCAAACTACAGAATGTTAAGTTGTCAATCTCGCCTTCATTCTTGCTTGATGGGTTCGGAGCCGATCCTCGGCTCCGACTCGGCACTTGCTTTAGCTCGAGAACTCCTTTTACCAGCTCGAGGCAGCCCCATATCCCATGATGCAAGGCGGTAAGTACCCAGATCTCGTTTGCCGCTTCGCTTGGGAGGTCTTCTTTTTACCAGCTCCTGGTAAGTTGTTTCACTTTGTGATTTTCAAGCCCCTTTTTAGTCAAAAACTAATTTTTTGATAGTTTAAATTTAATTTCTATCCCTTGCTGACAGAAATTCCCTGTCTTTTTTAATTTTTCTTAGTTATCCCCTATCCCATCCCCCCCCTGTTAGGGTGTGTGTGTTGGTGTTTTTTATAGAATACCTCTTGGTATTTTGTGTAATTTAATTTATTTTGACTGGTGTGTGTGTGTATTGTGTGTTCGGCACCATGTCAAAGGAGAGGGTTTCAGGTTTTAAGAAGTGTGACTCGTGCTGTCAGAAAATGTCTCTGACAGACGGTCACACTTCTTGCCTGTATTGTCTGGGCCCTCTTCACCTGCAGGACTCCTGTGCTATTTGTCACTCCTTCAGCCAGAGAGTCCTGCAGGAGAGACATAAACTGGTTCTTAGGGGCCTTCTTAAGCCGGAGGGCTCTCCGGCTAAGTCGGCTCCACCGAAACCAGCAAGAGTTTCCAAGGCCCGGGCTTCTGTTTCTAAGCCTGCAGCCTCGGCTCCGACTTGTACTGAGTCGAGATCGGCTCCGGATGGAGCCGATTCTGGCTTGACTAAGCCTTCGGCACCGATGGCTATCGGTGCCGAAACTGTATTGTCCACTTCGATGTCGGCTCCGATCGGCTCCGACACCCATGTGGCACAGGCATCGGTGTCGGCTCCGATCGGCCCCGACACCGTTACTTTGGTGGCTGTATCGGCTCCGGCTGGAGCCGATACATCGAGGCGTTCTGTCGGCTCCGAGAAGTCTGCGCCGACAGGATCTGTAGCATCGGCTCCGATGACTCATTCCAGGAAGAGGTCGAGGTCTCCTTCCTTGGAGCCGATACTTTCGGCCCCGGCTTCACCTCTTCTATCGGAACGGAGCCATCGGAGCCGATCTTCAAGGTCATCCAGGTTGTCAGACCATGACCTAGAGAGAGTGGTCAGCAGATTGCTCAAGTCACAGGTACTGGCCCAAATGCTTCACAGTCCGTCTCAGCAGACGACTGTTGGTCCACACCCCGTTACAGTTCCTCCTTCAACTCTACCCCAGAGCTTGGAGTTGGAGTCTTCGGCATGCTTACTGCTACGGCTGGAGGACGGATACCCCCTCCTGTTCCTCCAGCCCCTACTCTTATCTCCTCTTCCTTAGACCGATTCGGTGGTCGGGCTTCCATGGTCTCCTCCGAGGGGTGAGTGGCATCGACCCTTGTCCAAGCCCGCTCTTCCCCTTGGAGCCTCGGCCTTGGTGAGCTCGGCTCCGACATCTGCCTCGGATGCTTCCCTTTCGGTGGTCCCTGGAGTTCCTAGCTCTTCGGAGCGGGTTCTCTCGGACCTGCCTGGGAGGGGAGCATTCGAAGTGATGAAGAGTGTACTGGCCACTGGTATCAGTCAGCAGTCTCTTCCCGTAGCTCCTCCCTCTATTGTACCTGTTGACATCTCTGCCACTTCTCTTGCTACAGGACCCAGAGATCCTCCGCCTCAGGTTTCCCCATTGGGAATTTCCCCCTCTTCCGAGGATTCTCCTGATGTTTCGGGAGATCCTCCTAGGAAGAGGACTTGTAAGAGGAAGCATGTAGACTCCCCCGAGTCTGTCACGTCAGATACTGACTTTGATGAGTCAGAGGGATCCCCTAGATCCCCCTCTGAGGATGTCTCCTTCTCAGACATCCTAGAACTTCTGAAACAGAGGGGAAACTGGCCCACCAACAATCCCTCTGAGGATGAGTCAGTATACCTAGAGGCGTTTGGATCTCGGCCCTCCACCTCCTGGGTGTCTCCGCCTTTCGACCCCCTTATGCAGGTTATTGCACGAAAGGCATGGGCAGCTCCTGACTCTGTAGAGCCAGTCCCTAGGAGGCCTTCTAAATTTATCACTGCCCCTAGTGACAAACAATTCCTTACCAAGGGTGTCCCGCTGATGCCATGGTGGTGGCTGCGGCCACCAAAAAGGAACTTGCAGATCCTTCCGTGCCCGTCCATCCTCCTAATAAGGACTCTAGGACCATGGATAGGTACGGTAAGCGGATGTTTTCCTCAGCGACCTTTGCTATGCCTTCGCTGAATTACCTATGTCACTTCACCAGACTCCAAAGAGATATCCTCAAGGAGCTGGGAGAAGTAGTTCAGGATCCTACAGCTGCAGGGGCTCAAGAAAAGATTGCTTCGCAGCTAGGAACCCTCAATTCCATTGCTAACTCCTCCATGCGGCTAATATCTTATGCTGCGGATGGAGCGAGTAGAGCCGCAGGCACAGGTGTGGCTCTTAGACGCCAAGCCTGGATGCGGCTATGTGATTTTATGGATCCCTTTAAGGCGTCCTTCACAAATTCTCCCTTTGATGGGTCAGCTTTGTTTGGCCCTCAGGTGAAGGAAACCTTGACCAGGTGTGAGCAGGACGGCAAGACTCTTTCTGCTGTTGGAGTCCGTTTTCCACCCCTTCTAGGCCTTATCCAAAAGGACAGAAGGGTGGGAAGATGTGGTTCCGTAAATCCCAAGGAGTCACGCCGGATTCACGTGGTCAGTTTACCCCTAGAGGCAGAGGGGTAACAACAACAGACGCCGCTCTAGAGGCAGAGGGGGTCCAAGAACCAGGGAGAGAGAGAGCCTCTCTCTGATAAGCCCTTTCAGCATCCCTGAGGTGTTGCCCGGTTGTCCCTCCTTGGAGGCAGTCGGGGGAAGATTATCACTGTACCCAGAAGCCTGGCATTCCCTCACTCAAGACAGATGGGTACAGTCGATCATATCCAAGGGTTACATAATTCCTTTCGAGGAAAGTCCCTTCCCTCAAGTTCCCTTCCAGATGTACCACCCGGTCTAAGGGACATTGCAGAGTTAGAAATCGCAAAACTACTGCAAAAAAGAGCCATTCAGCCAGTTACAATAGACCATTCAGAGCCCGGAATCTACTCAAGGTTCTTTTTGGTCCCCAAAAGACGGGAGACTGGAGACCAATATTGGATCTCAGCAGACTCAACAAGTCTGTCAGGAAGACAAGATTCCGAATGGTCACTCTTCAGTCAATTCTGCCCTTCTTACAGAAGGGCAACTGGATGTGCTCAATAGATCTTCAGGATGCGTACTATCACATCAAAATTCACAGACGCTCCAGGAGATTTCTCCGCTTCCGGCTGGGGTCCAGTCACTTCCAGTTCAGAGCCCTGCCCTTTGGTCTCACTACAGCCCCAGAGTGTTCACCAAATGCATGGCAGTGGTCACGGCTCACCTGAGACGCCAAGGATTCCAGGTGTTTCCGTATCTCGACGACTGGCTCCTGTCAGCCACCACCAGGCATCAGCTTATACAAGCCAGGGATTACACAATAGACCTTTGTTCTCATTTGGGCATCTCAATCAACTTCGAAAAGTCATCCTTATCGCCCTGCCAGTCTATTACCTTCATAGGCGCAAACTTAAACACTGTTCGGATGTCAGCTACCCTTACAGAACAAAGAGTTTCAGACATTCAGACTCATGTCAGGATCATTCTGGCCAGCAAGAAAGTTCAGGCCAGAATGGTTCTAAAAGTATTAGGTCTCATGGCTGCGGCCATTACTCTTCTTCCCCTGGCTCGATTCTACATGCGTCTCCTTCAGTGGATGCTGTTCACACAGTGGTCATACCAGCAACTCCCAATGCGTCACCAGATTCTGGTGACACAAACATGCAAAGAACATCTTGCTTGGTGGATCACATCGTCTCAGCTTCACCAAGGCAGGTGCTTTGTACCTCCGTCCCCGATAGCCACTGTCACCACGGATGCCTCCCTGATCGGGTGGGGGGGTCATTATCAGGGCAGGATGGTTCATGGGACGTGGCAACCGTTCGAGTACCATCTGCACATAAATGTCCTGGAGATGAGAGCAGTGCTTTTAACGTTGCAAGCCCTCAACGACTTTCTTCCCGTAGGGACAATTGCAGTCCACACAGACAACATGTCTGTAGTTTGGTATATCAACAAACAGGGCGGAACCAAGTCCTACCCCTTGTGTC
Organism: Protopterus annectens; assembly: GCF_019279795.1. Classification (NCBI taxonomy): domain Eukaryota; kingdom Metazoa; phylum Chordata; order Ceratodontiformes; family Protopteridae; genus Protopterus; species Protopterus annectens. The sequence continues at coordinate 1,213,234,232 of NC_056727.1, forward strand.
GAGAAGCGCTCAGACTTTGGCAATGGGCGATCTCCTCTCATCGGTTTCTGGTAGCAACGCATATCCCTGGGAAAACCAACATTATAGCGGACAGATTGAGCAGAGCTATCCTCATGCCTCACGAGTGGTCTCTCAAACAATCCATAGCGGAAGAGATTTTTCTGGAATGGGGTCGTCCATGTTGCGATCTTTTTGCTACTCCCCAAAACAGCAAATGTCCAGACTTCTTCAGCCTCTTCCCTCTATCAGGCCATCCCCCCAGAGACGCTCTGAACCAGGATTGGCCCCAGGGACTTCTTTATGCCTTCCCTCCATTTCCTCTGATCCCTCAGGTAATCCAGAAAGCTACCGTTTTGAGAGCCAAATTGATTCTCATTGCCCCTTACTGGCCTCGACAAGTTTGGTTCCCGTTCCTCCATCATCATCTTTTGGTGCAGCCGTGGCATCTGGACCCAGTGCCAGATCTACTGATTCACCAATCCGGTCAGCTGCACCGATCAATCCCTTCTCTCAACCTCACAGCATGGTTGCTCCACTTCCTTCCTTAGCCAGGCTTCCTTTGATCTCTAACCCAGTTAGAGACATCATAGTAGCTTCACTAAAATCCTCTACCAGGAGGATTTACACAAGCAAATGGAACGTTTCTCTTATTGGGCCAAGGCCCAAAATATTGATCCTTTTACTGCCCCTGTTCAGGCAGTTCTGGACTTCTTAGCAGAGATTTTTCATGCAGGCTCCTCTTCTTCCACAGTCAGAGTTCAATTGGCTGCTATTTCCAATTTTCATGTCGGGATAGCAGATCATAATATTATGTCCCATACGCTCTGCAGGGCCTTCTTGAAAGGAATTTTCCTACTAAAGCCTCCAATCAGGAATCCTCCTCCTCAGTGGGATCTAAATTTAGTGCTGACATCCTTGATTCTTCCCCCTTTCGAGCCAGCTGTTTCTTGTTCCCTGAAATATCTTTCTTGGAAAACTTTATTCTTAGTGGCTATTACATCTGCCAGGAGGGTGTCTGAACTTCATGCTCTTTCGGTTCGACCCCCCTATTTGATTTTTCACAAAGACAGAGTATCTTTGAGAACTAATCCGTCCTTTTTACCCAAGGTCGCTTCAAAGAACAATCTGAATCAATCCATTGATCTCCCTGTATTTTTTCCAAACTATTCAGATAGAGCTGAACAAAAGCTACATTATCTTGACGTCCACCGTCAACTTAGATATTATTTGGACAGAACAAAAATTTAGAAAATCTGATCAACTTTTTGTTTCCTATGCGGATAATAAAAAAGGCCTTCCTGTTTCTAAAGTGACTTTGTCCAGATGGCTTTCTTCGGTCATCACTGAAATTCATACGCTCAGGGGTAAACAGCTGTGCTCAAAACCTAAAGCACATTCAACTAGGAGTTTAGCCACTTCTACAGCTTTTCAAGCTAGACTTCCTTTGGACACTATTTGTGCAGCGGCCACTTGGGCCACTCCTCACACTTTTGTTTCCCATTACAAATTGGACTTGGTCTCCAGGGACAGAGCCAGTTTTGGCTCTACAGTCCTCAAGAGTTTGTTCCATTGAGCCACCCAGGATAGAGGTGCTAGGGACGCGGTCCCATCAAGCAAGAATGAAGGCGAGATTGACAACTTAACATTAAGAAGTTATGTACCTACCATAACGTTCCATGTTAGTTGTCTTCTCGCCTTCTTTCTTGCGACCCTCCCTCCTTCCCCCTGGCCTGGACAGACCTTGTATAAGAAACTATTATGCTAAAGACCATTCAGACCTGGTCCTTTTTCCATCTGTAAGTTTCTTCTTCCTTTGGGAAGTATTTTATGCTTGGTGTTATTGCCCTTTGTCAACAAACGAGATCTGGGTACTTACCGCCTTGCATCATGGGATATGGGGCTGCCTCGAGCTGGTAAAAGGAGTTCTCGAGCTAAAGCAAGTGCCGAGTCGGAGCCGAGGATCGGCTCCGAACACATCAAGCAAGAAAGAAGGTGAGAGAAGACAACTAACATGGAACGTTATGGTAGGTACATAACTTCTTATTTTCTCTTATTTTATATTTATTTTTTACATAAGTTTACAAAAGCATTTGCACATAAAGTCTCTTAGAAATGCCTTGACAGTCCTCAGTGCATTCAGTTTCCTAGCAAACTCAACATTTTAGTAAAAAAAATTACTGGAAGGTTTTTCCCAACAGGGAACTTATCTACCCAGCCTTGAAGGATCACTAGCTGACCAACAGTTCCCATGAAAGGTACACACGTCAGCAGCAAAAAGCTCTGACTAATCTGGCCACTCTGTCTTTATACTTATGGTCCCCCAGTGCTCCTCACAGTTAGAGGATATGGAAGGTGCCTTTAAGCTTTGAAAGCTGGTCTGTCAGTGGGGTAGGACCCAAATAGCTTAGGCTAATAAAACAGTGATTTAAATGTTGGACATCACAAAATTCGGCCTTCTTGAATTACGTATGAAGCTTTTTTCTTGGTTTTGACTCCTGTTGTGTCTAATCATATTTGTCTCAGGCTCAAGCCTGTAGCAAGTTAGGGTTTTCCAATACTAAATTAAGCGGAAAATGAATCCTTCAGCTGATAGTGGGTCTTCCCCATAAAACTAACCATTCAAGAGTGTCTGGCCAATTGCCTAGAATCACAGAAAGTTGCAATCATGAGCTACAGCCACCACATCATTTCTCTTACTTCTTTTAGCTTTAAAAGCAACTTTACTGAACACATTTTTGGTAACATGTCAGGGGTTATGCTTTGCAGCACTACATACTCCAGATGTTTATATGCCCTATGCAGCTGCCCTGCAGAGATAGGGCATGGCCTTCTGAGAGTCACCATTTGTAAACTAAAAAACTGAATGTGCTTTATGACCAACATAAGATGGAAAAACTCACATCCTATTCAGAATGAGGAAGAGGAGGAAGCAGGAAAATGACCCTTTCTCTTCTTTTCTAAAGGAGGAAGTGGCTCTGTAGTACTCTTTGGGCTTGTTCCAGAATCCCAACAATAACCAACAGATCCTTTAAGGTAAATCTTGATGGGGAAGAATCTAAAAGCTCTAATAAAAGGCCATGTGTTAGTATGTCTAGAACCCATCATTCCTTTGTCACAGTCTTTCACAGTGAGACAAAGATCCAGTTTCCCAAGTACATTTTTTGAGTAGCCTTCAGGACTGTTGTAACCCCAGCTGCTTGGTCTCCTGAACGACATGGGCTAAAGATGTGGCAAAAATGCATGAAATCTGAATACCGTTCTGACCCAGGAATAGGGCTTCTTCTTGGGAAGGAGTGAATGTTGGCCAAAATGTAGTGAAAGAACTAAGATGACATCATAAAGATCTTCCATGGTGATAAATTCTTGTCTCTTTTCTACAGGTCTTCAATGGAGAGCCGGAGAAACTTATCCAAAAAAAAAAAAAAAAAAAAAACCTTTCCCTGAAAGAAGCTATCCAGACTAGCCCAAGTCAGCTCATATTTAAAGGAATGCAGATTGAGCTATGCCATTAAATCAAGACACATTCTCAATATTGCTGCTGGAGATCAGGGAGATCTTCCAGCTCTTCCACAGCCTGACACACAAGGAAGAAGAATGGAACTGGGGAAGGCAAAGAGAGACAGTTTAAGCCCCAAGATACACAATTACACAAGAAATTACCCTCTTGTTCATCATCTCCCAAACCGCTGGACTCCTAATCTGATAGGACAAAAGAAAAAGTGCTAAAGTCTTTGTAATCTGTAATTGGCTCAAAGACTGCAAAGGAATACACACTAGGGTGCTCATTCAGGATGTCAATGAACTGTCAGCTATTCATAGAAGGCACCAGCTTTCAATGGAGCAGGAAGAACAAAATATGGAAGGCTCCAGGCCATAAAAATGGCATCCATGAAGGTAGATGTTATGATGGGAGTTAGGAGAGGTGACCCAAGGCTGCTTATCCTTGTTCTCCATATGTCTGTTTCAGTCTGTTTTGGAGGATAAAGCAGATGTGATATAAGCTGTCTCACAGAGGACCTCATAATCCTGAGCATCTTTCTAAAGGAGATCTCAGCTGGAGGAGCTATATACAGGGTGTCTCTGAAGCACTAACCTTCATGGTTGGTGCTAAATGAAAGACAGAGAGGGAGAAACTGGTTCCAACAAGTAGTGACCTGAACTCAGTAGCATAACAGGTAAGAAATGGTGACGTGAGGAGTGCTCCAGTGTGTGTGTGTGTGTGGGGGGGGGGGGGGTACATTTGTGAAGTTCACATGCAGCAAGGCTTTGCACTGACAGCAAACTGTATTCCTCCAAGGTGCATTTCAACACTGTGTGGACATCTTCCACATGACATCAAATAAATTAGAAATGCATAACTTAATATGGATGTCAGCAGTCTCATCGTGTAAAGCAAAAGCTGTGAAGTCTCAACACTAGCTGGTGAGACAGTTTCATTTCAGGCAAAGATGACAGAGGACTAGACTCCCAGTGCCTAAGTTCAACCACTGAGTAATTGGGAAATTAAAGGGCTCAATGTATGCAAGTAGGCAGACTACCTTAGTTTTCCAGCTGCTTCAAGATAGTGAGGGCTCAGCAGTGGAATCCTAGGAGCATCACCAAGGACAAATGCCCAAAGGGCATATCTCTGGCCACTCCACACATCATCAGCCAATGACAGTAGCAAGCCTCATACTTCAGTAGCTAAGGAAAATCACATAATGTGAGAAAGTGTGGTGAATGTCTCAAGGACTTAGTATGAAGCAGCTTTGATGACAGCTTGGCCTTTTGATTATGTTGGTTTCTCTCTACATTCTGGCACAAGCCTGGGATTGTGAAAGAAAACTTCCTGCCAATACTCATGCTAGCTACTCCATATTGCTGCTATTTTCCAAGTAATACTGCTAGATACAAACTTTACTCTCCTTCTTTGGGTGGCTGCATATTGTGCACTTCTCTAGACAGTAAAAACAATACTGTTTTGGGTCCCAGCTGGTGACTTAGTGACAGCAGAGTCACTTGCAAATTCTAACATTCTCAGCCCAGAGCATGGTAAGGAGTCTTATGATGCACATTAAGAATACATTTGAAGCTGTAAGAGTAGTACAAAAGAACTGGGGAGCACAATGGCTTGGTGTGCCCTTCTACTCTGATGTTAGAAATGAGGATGCGTATGAGCAATAGCTAAATATGCACCCCCTATCCTCCAGTGAGGGAGGCAAAGAATGCAGATGTTACATGCTGACATCAAGAATTCAAAGATGAAATCCCATCAACTACCCAAGTCAGAGGACTTGTGAAGTTAGACAGGTACACATAAATGCAACACAACCTACAGACTATGTGGCAACATTTTACTGTAACAAGGATACTGAGAGGATACAGTTATTTATGCACACAGTGGCACAAGCAATAGCTTTTATGTCTCAGCATTTAGCTAATATACATAATTAGTCCATAATTATAAATTGTTATTAAGAAACGGAAAATTTAGCTGAGTAGAAATGCTTAACTTATTGCAAGGAATTCATGGCAGAGATCCCTTTGCCATGACCTTTTGCTATTCATAATATACGGGCTTAAGTGACTTGTGAAGTACTTATTTGGCCAGAATTCTTGTTCCTCTAAAATCTGTACAAGAAATGGCACAAGCATGCTAGAATACCAGCAATAAAGAGTGTCATTTCTGATTTTTTGAGTGGGAAACCTTTCACTACATTTAGTGATAGACAGTTAACCATAAATATAATAAAATTTGTATAAATCCTAACCGCATGAATACAATAACCTTTCAGATTATCTAAATACACTATATTAGCAAGTAGAATCCAAATCTCAAAACAGGGGGTTGAGGATAAGTAGCCTTTTCTGTCAAAATGCCCTTCTTCCTTGAATTTATAACATTATGATGAGAATACTCACACAACTATAATTTCTGGAAAAAGATTACGTTGGCAGGAATTTATAACATAGGCAGAGTCCCATGCAGGACAGTGCACAGCTACAGGATTACCTGCAATACAAATGCACCAAAACCTGCCCTCCTTCAGGATCGGTCATCAAGCTTCCAATGTTTTGTAAATGAGTGCACATTTATCCACACTGTAGGCTACTAGATGGTCTCACTGATATAATACTAAAATAAAAAGCAAAAGTAGAGGCAACTAGTGAAGTACGTTTTGATATGCCCCTTCAATGTTTTCCTGTACCTGTTATAAACAGATCTAACATACAATGAGCCAGCAACCTACACAGTGTGTTTGCTAACATGCAAACCTTGTTTTCAGGTGATAAGGATTTCTGGAGTCCTTTGTCTTCTGCAAGTGTTATCTTAATTGTCCGTGTGTATCCAGGACAAGAAAAAGATATTCCCCTTTATTCTCACAGTTCAAAAAGAACAATGGAAGTTGAATGGTCTAATTTAAAGAGACAGAAAAGATCACCTAAGGCATAAACCCGGGATTTGTTTTCACCAACACTGTTGCCATGGAACTATGATGTATCATGATTTCTGCACATCAATACCTGTAAGTTCAGAAATCTTTCCACCAGAGATCAGCCATTCATGAAAGAATTTTACAAGATAAAGCCCTGAAGTCCTCAGTCTCTGCTGGTTAAATGGTTCAAAATGGAATCTCTTTAGCATAAAATTCAGGTCCTAGGCTGAACAAGAAACACTGTGCATGTCTCGCTCTGATACAAGATAACCTTAAGAAAACTTTATTTTGCTGTAGGATGAAAGGATATTTGAATCAGGCAAAAAATGAAGAGATGAACATTCACTAAAGAACAGGAAAAGCCTGTAAAACAGGTTGAGTACCTATCTTAATTAATGAGCAAGTCAATGGTATAGTAGAATGTTCCTTTGCCCAAGCAAAATAAAACTCTAGTTTTGTGCAAAGCAATATTCTTAAACCACCAAATGCCTTAATTATAAAACAGAAAAACAAAATAAAAAAATGTTACTCCAGAACAAAGAACACTAATATTTCATGCTTAAAGTTTGTCAAGATAATTTTATATACTTACAGCTGTTACCTGCATTATCTAATGAACTATGTAAATACTCAAACAAGCACACAAATAAATAAATAAAGCAAACATATCTTACAGCAGTTTCCAAAGCAATTAGAAATATTCATATGAATTCATCAAGTCATATGATTAAAATAGGTTTGTAAATTCATATACATAAGGTTGGCATAATAAAGTGTTTACCTCACAAGTTAAAAGTACTGGGTTTGATTCTCACCAAGGAAAACTAGCTAGGCTTAAAATGGCCCACAAGGGCAGCTAATCCAGTGTGTGTGTGTGTGTGTGTGTGTGTGTGTGTGTGTGTGTGTGTGTGTGTGTGAGAGAAAGGCTCAGAATAAATAAAAGTTAAAAATGAGAAGCAGAAAAAAAATAATGAAGCAAACAGATGCCAGGCCTGTACCTCACCCAAAAGACTCCTAAAACTCATTAAACACAGTTAAAATTTGGAGGGATTAAAACCCAACAAGCTAAATATTAAACATTTTGTCAGTGTAGAGCTTGGTACCGAATGTTCCTCTGTGAACACCATTTAGAACTCATCCATTCCCTGCAGCCTTGTGTATTGATGAACATTTCTGTTTCACACATTCTGCTCAGTATTTGATGCTACCCTTCCAGTGGACTATTCATCATCTCCTGATGGTGGAGCCCTACTCTTTCATTTCCTGTTGGTGACTCTTGGCTAGCATAAGAGCAGCACATACTAAGCAATACTCGTGCCTGACCAAGAACAGATTACAACACTAACAGAGCAGAAGGGATCCTTTCAGCCACGGACCACTCAGGGGTACCTTAACACCAGAAAAAGAAAGCTTAAGGTTCCATACAATTCCAGAATGCAGGCTAACAATCTGCCACCTCCATCTTTATGAATCACTCTGCATCACAAACCAACCTTGAACATATGAGCAGGAACAGAAAAATCAGAAGTTACATTGCCATCCAAAACATTTGTTCATGTGTGTAGACATTATATATATATATATATATATATATATATATATATATATATATATATATACATACACAGACGTGTGTATGGGTTTATCTACTTATTTGGCAGCTGTGTTGGTGCAGCAGTTAGTGTCGTCACCTCACAGCAAGAGGTTCTCCGGTTTGATTCTCGGCTGGGGTGCCCTCTGTGCAGAGTCTGCATGTACTCCCTGTGGTCGCATGAGTCTCCTCCGGGTGCTCTAGTTTCCTCCTACATTTCAAAGACATGCAGTAGGTGGACTGGACACACTAAATTGGCAATAGGTGCGAGTGTGTGTGCGAGTAAATGGTACAGATGAACTACCGTGGCAGGGCTAACAACCTGGCAGTGTAAACCTTAGCTCGGGATGATTGTCACTGTTGAAGTAACACCCCAACCCCATGTGCAATATGGGAAAAAGAGGTTGAGGATGAATATATATGAGAGTCATTGCATTTTGTCATATGTTCTGTACATAGAATGTTTAGGTAAGAAGCTTGTTTTATCAAACTGCTGGTTCATCGCAAGATACTGGTATTTGCTTGGGGATCACTACACATTATGAAATAGGATTTTGCCCTTTCCCCACTGTTTTGAAATCTCAGAGTTCTTGTATACACCTAGCATGCCCCCCCCATCACACGCATAAAAAGAACATACATTTTGTTTTCAATTTATTGAGCTTCAACCTTTTGTGGTCTATGTAGTTTATGCTGTTGTAGTGAGTCAATGATGTACTGAAATATAGCTGAAATATACATAATGGACACTGTACAGATCATAATGTTAATCTTACTGCTTAACACTCATTATATGTAAATTAAAGATAATTATACTTTAATAGTGTGATGATATAGCAATTATGAGACATCAGATGACGTCCATCTCCTGTATCATATTTTGAAACACTTCAGTAACTATAAGTTGTCTTCAAGTATTTTATACAGGAAACAGAATAATGCCACTGTACATTTTTATTTAATAGTGCTTGGCAGAAGAATTAGATTTTCTTTGTCCTTCTAACCTTATTAATTTTATTGTAACTTTAAGCTTATGACAGAAACACAGTAGGACATGTTCCTCTGGTATCAATCAATCAGAGTCACAGTTAAGGTCTACTGTCTAGCTAGCATCTTGGTATCAATCTGATGCAGACAGACAAACTATACTTTAGAAATTACACCTCCTTCCACTCCCATGAAGGAATCCAATAAAATTAAAACAGCAAGAGTTTTCAATATCAGAGTGCTACATACCATACTATATATAGATGATTATGATCGAGTCTCTAATCATAACCAGCTTATGTGTTCAAGACATGGATAACAAGAAATTCACCTCAAGAGTGAAGCTCAATGTCTTCTGCAAGTAAAAAAGGGAAGTGGTTGACATTCTTACATATTTCCTGTGTAAGGGAAGCCGTCTGAATCAAAATAGTTCTTGCTATGTAGCATACAGCAGACAGAAACGAGAGTTGAAACGAAGTGGTTTCATGTTCTGATGCTGTTGCTGTTTACGGTTCAGAGCCGTCTACTTTAGTGTCAGACTTGTTAGCAGCGCATAGGGGGCCCTGTTAATAACAGGGCCCCCTATGTGCTGTTAACAACAACACATAGGTGGTGGTGTTAAGCTTGTCACTTGCTACAGTAGTTCTGAACCAGCATGCAATTTAACTGTTTCGGAGTGTAATCACAGTGCTCCATGCACTACAATATTTATTTTTTTAGGAAATGCGACATAACGGCCATGACTTCAAGCCAAATATGCTACAAAATGCAATTGTTTTAATATAATACACCAATATTGCACTTCCTTTGTGTGTGGTGTGGGAGGTCAACTGGCAGCACAGAGATCTAAACCTGCGCGCCTTTTTATTTTAGCCCTTAGAGTAAATCCCCCTGTCTGACTTGCTACAAAGAAACACTTACTAGTGTTAGTTAATTGTATTATATAAGTAAGCTCTTACTTGCTATGCCTATTACTATATGATACTTACAAAAGACAGTTATTATTACAAATCTTATTATATCAATACAATTTCACTTGGTTTGCCTCCCATTGTGTGATACTTAGATCTCAAGACCTTACATGTATTAGTGAAACATTTTATTTAAAAAAATGTACAAGTGGCATAAATGAATGCTTTAAAGTCTCTTTAGGTAGAAATCTTTTACCTTTTAGTTTGGTAGCACAGTCTTGTACAAATACACACAGTTATTAACTTTATTTACCAGGATTTTTAGAGGTAGTTTAAAATGTCAAGCAGCTTGCAAATGGACAGAATTTTTGTTATAACAGGCTAAGCCATTTTGTTAAGCAACATATTTTGCTTGCATTCATAAAACATGTAGTGATCAGTTAAGAAGCAGGCAGCTATATTTTTTTACTATGGGAACTTTTTAGAAAATGAGATGTGTAGTTTATGTGCAACAACACATATTTTGCTATTATTATTAGTATTATGATAGAATTATCAGTGTACTGAATGAGTGACCTTTGAATCATCCACCACTTGGTCACACTTGGAGGGGGAGCGGGGAGGAAACAGCAACAAATCTAATGGGACTACACCTCAACGATGCATACAAAGGTGCAACAACTACTAAGCCTAAACAACTGTTAATCCCAAAAGGCCAAAAAAGCAGTATGGTATAACATGCTTGTAGTCTGTTGCTTAGAGGTGTATGCAGCTTAGTAGTATGAAGATTAGGAACTTTTGCTCAAGGATTCAGAAAAAAAAACACCTTTGGTAAAAAGAACTATGAGCAAAAGGGAATGTTTTCTTTTTTCCCATATTTATTTTTGTTTTCCAAAAGTAAATTACAGTAAATCACAGTACAAACAATCATGAAAATTATCAGATACAAAGTAATAATTGTTTCAACATGCAAACAGGTCATACTTCTACCAAGTCACATAGAATAAAACACATTTACTATTTATCTTCAAATTTTAACAGAAAAATGTAGAGAATTATCCTAACTGCATGGTGTAATAAACTCTAACACACTATATACAAAATTTACAGCAGGTGCAACAGCAGCTAAAGGGCAGAAACAGGAGAGGCATATCTGTATTTGATTCATCCTTACGTTGCTAGTCCAAGCTTCTTTTGTTGGTACTTTATTGAGTATAGGGGAATTTTGCATACAAAGCGACAATCTGATTCTTTGAATAATATTCATTCTTTTAGAATGTGGTTCAGAAGGAGACTCCAACATTTTTGAAAATATTTTTGAAAATATGTGCATTTATTACTATCTCTTGTGATTAATTTATGTGCTGTAACATATCTGGTAGCTTTGTTCTTGAATTTCTCCCATGATAGTTTGGTTCTATCTGTCCAATTCTGGGTGATATATAGTTTTATTAGTGCAAATCATATAACTAATATCCGTGTGTACTGCTTACGTAATTTTGGGGGGGTTATATGTAGGATAGCAAATTCCATGATAATTTTGACTGCTCATAACCCATTTTTTCTAACTTCACCTTTAGAGAACACCATAACTTGCATGTAAATTTACAGCCCATAGGATGTGAAAGACATCAGTGTTCACTGCTGGACAATAGGGACAGTTTCGGGAGTAGTTTGAATTACATTTATTTAAAATCACTGGTGTGTAGTAGGCATTATTGTTGATCATCAATTATGTATAGGTTAAACTCTTGAAAGGAGATCATTTTAGTGTAGTTTCTATCGCTTTGGATTTTTGTTCATCCGGAAAAAGGGAATGTTTTCAAGATGTGGAAAAATATCTAGTGTACAAACCCCCCCCCCCAACATAGAGATACATACCACCATCCCTCTCAACTGTCCCTGATTTTGCAGGACACTCCTATTGTTGCCTCTTATAGGTGCCCTTCCCTACATAACTTACAGACTGTTGTAGTCACTGAATAATGCCAGACTTCTTACTATGTTAAAAAATCCCTACTAAACTAATTGATATGTTAGCGTACTGGGTTAAGCTTCCTGCTTGACAAGCTACTCCCTGTGTAATGGGTGCAGGGTTCAAAATTCCCCCACATTTTACTTTAATTTTTTTTTTTTTATTTTGAAAGACTTAGGAAATATTTTAGGATTATCCTTGGTGTCTAGTGGTGGTGCAAAAGACTAACATGCCTTGTGTGAGGGGCAAGGGTATATGACTTGAATCTTTCAAGTGCCTTATGGGGCATAATATACAGATTTACCCTGGTGTCTAGTATATTTTCATTTCATATTATAAAACATTTACGTGCCTTTAAGACACAACATAAAGATGCATCCCTAGTGCCTAATGTTCCCATGTTGCAGGACTTAGGTTCATAGGTAAGTACTAGGCTAGGTACCTTTGCAGGTTGTTTTAAACCTAGCCAATTTTCTTTTTGGAGCATGAATTAATCTATGGCGTTACCCATCCCATGGTTGATAACTATATATTACCCCTAGTGTGAATAAATTGGATCATACCATAGATAATTTGAGGGAATCCATGCATGGAAAAAAATCATTTAGGATCTGTCTTGTCCATTGGTAGTCCAAGAAGCAGCCCTGGAGTAAATTGTTTGTTTCTCCTCCATAGATCCAAGCTGCAGTTGATATGGACAGGGATGAGCTTTGTTTTAAATGGATGGGGAGTCTGTTCCAGAGCAGATGTATCCTCTGCAAGAAATACATGTCCTACCAAACCATTCCATGGATGCTGCAGAAGAGGTTTTGATCACTAGACAGAGTATTTTTAATGTCATTTGACTTGATGTGAAGTAAATCCATCAGTATTGGGTCAGAGGATGCCTTATATGCCAGACACAGATCACCTCTTAGCAGTCTGCAGGATGCAAAGTATAGTGGCAGAGCTTTAAGTCAGTCAGCTTTTGGCTGTATTCATTAACACAGGTGATTCAGGTAAATTAAGCAGCCAAGTGATTTATTCTCTGAATTGCTCAGCTGAGTAAATGCCTTACCACAGACATTTGGGAGGAAGCACATGGCTAATTAGCAGAGGCCACTCCCCAGAGTACCTCATTAACATTTGCAATAGGCCACAGAGACAGTCCACCACAGAGCTGCACCTCTCTGTGGTGCAGCACTATGGCACGGTTGGCTTTGACTCGTAAATGGTTACTGTGAGGTGTATACCAGGCATATACCTTGCGGTAACCTTTCTGAATGCGGCTCTTGGTCTCACCTGCGATTGAAGGGTGTTGGATGAATACATCAATGCAGTTTTAGTCAGTACATAGTAGAAAAATGGCAAACAAACAAGACTGGCAAGTTAGTTTATGACCTTCTAGGAATGCAGACTCAGCAAAAATATACCTTTGTTCTAGTGTCTACTACTTTAAGTTGTTATTCCATCCATACTACTCACTAGTTTACTGATTTTCTGAACAGTATATGGATACAAGAAAACAAAGCAGTCTTACTTGGATAACAGGCAAATGTAAATAAGAGTCTGAAACGTGTGCTATGTATGATGAAGTTTGCAAAAGTCTGTTATTTAACAAAGCTTAAGACAAGCTTTATGCCCGTAACACAATAGTGGGATATGTCATGGCTCCAAACAGCAACCAGTTTTGTAGCAGTTACCAGAATTTTGTAGCAAACAGAACAACAGTCACTGCTGCAATTAGTCTGCTGGGACTTTTAAGAAAAAAGGCCAATGGACTTGAAGAACTTCTTGAACACCAGGAACAATACAGTAAGGGCTAGCATCTCTCCAGTATGCAGAATGTTTCTGTTTCTTTCCCAGAGCTGCAGGACTAATTTTCAGTGTGTGCCTGAGGAATAATTGGCTCCGTTATTTGAAAAAGAAAGTAATGCTGACAAGAATCGTGTGTGCTAGAAAACATGACTCTGGGAGACTCTTATTTTGCTGACCTCACAGACAGTGGCCTCCTTGTCAGGCAATTTTTCAGAATCAGTTAAAACACTGTTAGAAATGGATTTTACCCAACAGCAATCATAGTCTCAGGTCCACCTGGGCTTGGTCTAGCCTGACACAGTTGACTCTCCTCATAATCAAGGATGGATGCAGTACGCTTTGCCAAAAAGTAAAAATGGCACAAACAATGAGATGCGTCTCTTATGTTTGTCTGAAGTTGCTGTTTACCTGCAGTTAAACTTTGGTCTGGAAACAGCACTGAACAGAGTACCAATGAATGCTGTCAGTTACAATATCAGGGGTTGAATCAGTTATGTTTTAGATTTTGAGAATGCTAACTTGTACATAATATGCATTCAATCACTCTCTGTGACACAGTCCATTTTCACTGGTAAACCTGCTGGTTTTCATTTTTTTTTCTTATGAACCACTCTGTTACTACAGTTTATTACAATATCTACACTGTATAAGATGGAATTATTTACTTGCTCCCTATCCACAGAGATGTGGTGTATTTTTTAAGTTATTTTTAAGGGCTGGTACCTTAGTCTGTTTGCATACAAGTAAACAAATGTGGTTTAGGGGGCAGGTTTGTTGAAAACTTGTTACTTATCTGAGCTGACAAAAACAATGCTCTCTTTTCATATTTATATCATCTTTAGTCAGCTTACTTAAGAATCCAGACTTGTTACACATCATTCATAAAATGAATTATACTGCTTTATTAACAAAGCACACTGCAATCTCAGAACAAAATGTTAGTATTCTTAAATGACAGATTATGCATAGAAAGGAAACATACCTGGGTACACACTTATGCAATATTTTACTGAAGCTGGTCAACCAGTAAATGGAATCATACTCGTAGTGCAATGCTCCTCTACTCTCAGATTATCTTTTTACACTGCAACTGGGTGTTTCTACTGCATATCTTTTATTTTGCCAATTTCAGGATTTCATTTTTGGAACATACTACACGATCCAATTTATGTACACAGCAAAACAGTATTTTTATATAACATCTTTAAAACAGTTTTACAGATTTAAGGAAATCTGGCCACGATGATATCAATATTTGCTAGTCCTTAGGCTCCCCTTGATCATAATGCACAAATTAATACATAAAATTTATTTGGCAGCTTTATGAAATGCTAATATATGCAACCTTATTTGACATTTTAGAGACAAATGGTTAAATCAGTTGCAGGCTCTAGATTTTGTAATATCCCCTTTTAGCTGATGGTTTTATATTTGTACCTCAAACATAATTAAAGGAATTTGATCTGACATATTGTTAATATAGACATTCAGACGTACTATGTAATATATACACTGCCAGTTATGAAGTTTACAGAACATATATTTCTTATCAATAAGCAAAATTAAAAGCAAGTACAATTTAAAATGCTAGATTTTAACTATATGATATGCGAAGCTGCATCTTTGCATGATGACCACTACAACTGCTAGCCAGTGGCCATAAAAAATGGTATGGCAATCTTTTTTTTTTGTGTTAGTGGTATTATTAAGTAAACAAAAAAATAAGCACATATACTTGTATAAGTCATGTTTGTGACACCACTGTTACTTCCGATTCATACTTAACAAAATGATGTATTGTGTGAATACATACAAACACAAGCAATGACATGTGGCAGACAGTTCAAGCAGCAAGTAAATTACAAAATGTTAGGTTGTTTTTTACATCTTAAAATTTGCCTGTTATAATGTAGGGCTTAATTTGGCACATCAAGCACCTTCTTAAAACTCACAATTGATATACATAGTTTTGGACATTTACCTAAGGCTTGTTTCTTAACATATTACAATTCTTTGGATTATTCCATTTCACCAAATGCCACAATTATTTTATACAAAGAAGTTATGTACTCACCATAACATTCCATTTGTGTTGTCCATCTTCGCCTTCATTCTTACTAGGATGGGTTCAGATCCAATCCTTAGATCTGCCTCAGCCTCATTTTCAAGCTCAAGGTCCTCTGCCAGCTTGTGGCTCTACTCCCCATCTCAGCATGCACTGGAACCATCCCCAGATCTTGTTTGCCCACAAATATATAGAGGTATGCCTAACTCCAAGGAAAGATTCAGAGGCTGATGAAGAAGGGCAGAGGTCAAGGTAATCCAATCTGAACAGACCTGGTATTCTAGGAGTAAAAGAAAGGGAAGGGGGAAGGAGGGTGGGATGTAAGAATGAAGGCGAAGATGGACAACACACAAGGAATGTTATGTTGAGTACATAATTCCTTTATGTGATGTTGTCCTATCTCGCCTTCATTCTTACTAGGCTGGGACAACATCCCTAGCACTTTGATTCTTGGGTGGCTCACAGGAGAATATTCCTCGGAACCATGGACCCAAAGGAAGCTCTATTCCTGCAGGTCAAATCAACTTTGTAATGAGTAAATAAAGGTATGTGGTTTACCCCATGTTGCTGCAGCATAAACAGTGCCAATTGGTACCTTAGCCAGAAAGGCTGAAGACATAGCAATGGTTCTCATAGAAGGGCCTTAACTTTTTTTCAGGAGTTCTTTTTTTGAGACTTGTAAATAAAAGCTATACAATCTGAAAGCCACTTAGAAAGTGTAACTTTAGAGACCGAGGATTCCTTTTTTGAATCTGAAAAAGAAACAACTGATCACATTTTTGGAATTCAGTGGTTCTATGTAGGTAAAATGTAACTGTCTATGTACATCCAGTTGATGTAACACATACTCTGCTTTGCTTTCATAATTTGGGAAGAAAACTGGTAACTCAATACTTTGATTCAAATTTGCCTCTGAAACCACCTTAGGTAAAAAAGGGGAGGGGTTAGTTCGCACTCTCTATGGAAGAGCAAATAAGGAGGCTTTATGGTAAACGCTTGCAACTCTGACATCCTTCTGGCAGAGGTGATTGCTACCAAGAAAATGGTTTTCCAAATCAAAAACTTTAATTCGCAAGATGATGCCGGTTCGAAGGGTGGAAAAATTATATGAGATGGAACAAAATGTAGGTCCCATGGCACTGGAGGGTCTCTGATAGGCAGTCTTAACATAGTACCTTTGAGAAAGGCCTTACATAGCTTATGAGATATTATATTAGAGCCAGTGTCTCCCAAATGAAAGTTTGAGATCGCTTCTAGCTGAATCCTAATAGTAATGGCAGCCATGTTCTCGTTGAAATGTTTTGCTAGGAAGTCTAGAATGAAACAAACTGGTGCAGAAAAGGGATCTATATGGTTGTAGGTAGCCCATAAACAGAATCTTTTCCATTTGCTTTTATAAATCTTCCTCGCTGAAGCCTTATGAGAAGAAATTAGATTGTGTTTAACTCCAGAAGAGAGGATTGGAAACCTGGCTATTGTCGGAATTGGAGCAGCCATGCTGTCAGTTTGAGGGTCTGAAGGGATGGGTGGAGCGTTCCTGATGCATAAGTCAGAAGGTCTGGAATTGGGCCCAGGAGCCATGGCTCTTCCCGAAGATGAGGCCAGAGGAAGGGAAACCAGATTTGGCAAGGCCAGTATGGAGCAACGAGTATCAAGTCCCTTTCCAAACAACTGCCTTTCTGAAGGACTTTAGAAATTAGTGGAAAAGGAGGGAAAGCACAGAGGAGGCCCAGGGGCCAATCGTCTATAAGTGCATCCCTTGGTGACTCCCCCAGAGGGGGGATTTGGACAAAGTGGCTGCTGCATTTAGCATTCATGGATGTCGCAAACAGGTCGCAGCAAGGCTGACCCCATTTTTGGAAACTTTTTCTGCTACTTCCTGTTTGAGGGACTACTCATAAGGTATCAGAATCGCTCTGCTGAGTCTGTCCGCTATCACGTTGGATTTCCCCCAGATGTGTGTTGCTATCAGAAAACATTGAAAGGAGACTGCCCATTGGCATACTCTCAGGGCCTCTCGACAAAGGGAGTAAGATCTGGTTCCTCCTTGTTTGTTTACATACCATATGACTGACATGTCTGGATTGCAATGGTTCCTAGGGGGAGAGAGTCCTCGAATGCTTGTAATGCTAAAAGCACTGCTATCATCTTTAGGATATTGATGTGCAAGTTAAGCCTCGTGATTCTGCCAGGTGCCTTCCTTGGAGTGTCTTTCCCAGATAATGGCCCCACCCTATCTGAGAAGTGTCCGTGGTCACCATGGCTACTGGTTGGAAGTGAACAAATGGTCGACCTTGAGTAACTTGAGTGGAGTGTAGCCACCATCGAAGATCTTTCTTGCAAGCTTCTGTTATGACTATTTTTGTGAGACATTGGCAGTTCCTGCATCGGCCACTGAGTGGATAACAACCACTGAAGAATCCTCATATGCAGATGTGCCAGGGGGACCAAAACTATCGCTGCTGCCATAATCCCAAAAGTTTTGAGGACTATCTTCGCTAGGGCTTTCCTTCTTCTTAACAAGTATCTCACCTGATACCTTAGAGATTGGACCCTTTCTGGCAGAAGGCTCGCCGTCATTTGTGTTGAGTCTAATTCTGCCCCTATGAAAACCAAATGCTGAGAAGGCACTAAGGCAGATTTTTCACAGTTTATAGTAATCCCACGGTGGGAGCAGAGTTGCAAGGTTGTATCTCTGGCCTTGATTAGCAGATGCCTGGCTGTGGCAGCTAACAGACAGTTGAGTATGGAAACACCCAGAATACTAGACGCCTCAAGTGAGATGCTACTACTCCCATGGGGGCTGTAGTGAGGCCAAAGGCCAGAGCTTGAAACTGGTAGTGACTGGCTCCCAGCCGAAAGCACAAGTGTCTCCTGGATCACTTTTCTATTTTAAGTGGTAGTACACATCCTGGAGATCTACAGAGCACATCCAATCATCTTTTCCCAGGAATGGGAGTATTGACTGCAGTGTCTTCTTTACTAATTTGTTTAGAATGCTGAGATCCAAAATTGGTCTCCAGTCCTCTGTTTTCTTTGGAACTAAAATAATCTTGAGTAAGTTCCAGATCCTAACTGGTCTACGGGGACTTCCTGGGTGACTCTCTTGTCTAGCAACTTTTGAATTTCCAGAGTTGCCTGTTCCTTTTGACTGGGTGGAATATCTGGAACTTTTTGTCATCTTTGGGGCAAGAAGGGAAAATGGAATGACAATCTCTGGATATAATGCTTTGTTCCCACTTGTCTTTTGTTAGTTCTCACCAGGCTTCTGAGTATAAAGTTAAACAACCCCAGACTGCCTCCAGAGCTGGACAGTCGGGCTTCCTTTCAGGAGCTCTGAAAAGGCCTACCAAAGAAGGATTCTCTGTAGCCCTGATTTTGTGGACCCCCTCTGCCACAATGTTGGCGTCTTCCATTATTACCTCCACCTCTGCCTATGGGGGAAGTTTCACCACGTGTGTCCTGAAAATATCTCTGTGATTTTCAGAAGCACATCTTACCACTACCTCTCTGACCCTTGGGATAAGGTCTAGTAGGCATGGAAAAATGGACTTGTATGGCAGACAGAGTCTTCCCTTCCTGTTCACACCTGGTGAGTGTGTCCTTTACTTTAGGTTTGAGCAAGTATGGGCTGTCAAATGAGGCATTTACGAAGGAAGACTTAAGGGTTCCACGAAGTCACATAAGCCCATCCAAGAATGTCTCCTTAGGGAAATTCCAGAACCCACTGCTCTACTCGCTCCATCAGCTGCATAGGATATGAGCCTCATGGACGTGTTAACAAATGAATTTAAGGTAGCGAGCTGAGAGGATATTTAGTGAACCTTGGAGGGTATCTCTGCAGTCCCTGCAGAAGATCCCTCTGCAGTCTCGTGAAATGGGTAAGATAGTTCAGCGATCTAAGAGAAAAAGCTGCTGAGGGAAAAATGCACTTTCTGTACCTGTCCATAGTCTTGGATTCCTTGTTCAGGGGATGGGCAGAAGATGTCTCCAAGAGTTTCTTCTTAGTTGCCACTGCCATGAGCATGGCACTGACTGAAACTCCTTTTGTTAAAAACGATTTGTCAGAAGGAGCTGAGGTAAATTTGTTTGGCCTCCTAAGAATAGCCTCCATGGAATCTAGGGACTCCTATGCTTTCAAGAAATCAGGTCCAGAAGCTCATCGAAAGGCAGACACACACAAGAGGTGGAAGGGTGAGACCCAAAGGCCTTCAGGTATAAGGACTCCTCTACTGAAGGAGGTGACCGTGGGGACTCTTCTGCATCATTAAGGTCCATATCAGAAGTGACGGACTCCTCTGTGGAGTCTAAGTGCTTCCTCTTGCACAGTCTCTTTCGAGACTCATGCTCACGATGCTCAGAAGGGTACTCTGGGGAGGTTTCAGAAGAGTGGGGAGTGCCCTGTGGGGCATCCTGAGGCCTAGAGTCTCTGCGTCCCTGTGGATGCAGGGGTAAAGAGGCAGGCACCTGTGCTCTGGAGAGAGTAATATCCACAGAGGACTATGGACCTGTCTGTGGAGACCGCACCTTCCTCATAACTTCAAAAGTCCCCCGTCCCTGATAAGAGGATATCCCTGGATCTAAAAAAGCCGAAGAACCCCCCCCCCAGAACCAAAGACGACAGACCCGAGGCAAGTGCTAAACTCACTCGAGCCGAGGCCCTGAGAAGCATAGTTGAGTCAGACAGCTGTCCAATACGACTCACCCCCCCCCCAGACTCGACCAGTGTGTCAGCTCCTAGACTCCTCCAGCTCCAATGGAGCCGAGGACATCCGAGCCATGGCCAGATCCATGGAAGCCGTGGTAGGTCCCGGATCTTACAGTTCCACTAATACCAACTCCGGATCTTCTGACTCCGAAGCCAGAGGCTGGATTGGAGGAGGACATGGGGAAGACAAGGTGGATGTTGTAGGATCCGAAGCCCTGAGGGTCAGATCCAACAGTAATTTCGCCAGTGTCTGTAAGAGCTTCTGTACCACCCTATCCACGTCATCATCAGAAAGGCTCCTAGAAGACTGGGTTGAGGGGGTGGGAGATTTAGCCTTTTGCAGAATGGAAGATCTCAAAATAGGGGAGACTGGCTCCTTAGCTCAAACTCCACTGGCACCGAGCAAGAAGGTGTTGGAGCCGATGGAGCTTTGTCTGATCCAGTAAACCTTGGATTAGAGGAGGACAATCTGGGTATTTTGTATGCTGGATCCAAATAAGTAGACGAGGAAGGTCTTTCTCCATATTTTTCTGATTTGTCATATTTAGCAGAAGGAGACTTATCCGATCTAGATGAACCCATACCTTCTTCCAGTGCCTCTGAGAAGGGGGTTTTAAGAATACCTTTTAGGATCAACTTATTTTTCCTCTCCAGGAGGGCTCTATGATTAAATGAATGGCAAACAGACCATGACTCCTGGAGATAGATGGCCCCAAGACAATAAACACAAAAAGTATATTTATCACTAAGGGGCACTTTTTTTTTGCTACACTTTTCACACTTTTTAAAGCCCACTGACTTGGATTCCTTACCCAACCCTCTAACTTAAATGGGTAGAGCTACTGAAAAACAACACACACAGGAAAAAAGCAGGACTAAGCCCTCTAACTTAAATGGGCCCGGACACAGAACACACAGGGAAGAAACAAGACTGAGTTCTCTAACTTAAACGGACCCCATTACAATTCTCCAAGTTAAACGAACTGTAACACTACACTGACAACTGCACTAAAAATGAACCGGGAATGAAAACAGCAAGAACACTAGGGTTAAAACCCTCTTACTAAAACAGGATGTTTAAGAGTCCTCTAATTCAAATGAACTATTACACTAAAAAAGCAGAAAAACTTGTAGAGATCAGGCTCCAGGTTTAAACTCAATTTTAATGATGGTCAGACTGACACACACACACAAGCGCTTTCGCAATCAGCTTCCTCAGGTGAATGAAGTGCAGTTGCATACATTTTTATATATTCATATATGAATTGTTATGAGTTTTGTTATGTGAGTTTTTATATTTATATGTATGAGTTTTATGCACTTTATTGGAAGGGTCTTTGTATGAAATGTGAATGTTTCTTTAAAATTAATTAAGTCATGTGATTCTGACTACTATAAAACAGGTGTTTTATGTAACTGCACTTCATTCACCTGAGGAAGCTGATTGTGAAAGCGTTTGTGTGTGTGTCAATCTATCCATCACTAAAACTGAGTTTAAACCTAGAGCCTGATCTCTACAAGTTTTTCTGCTTTGTTAGATTATCTGGACTTGTGCTACATTATAGTGGAGATCCCTGCGATTTGTTGGTTTGTGCTGCAGTTGTTCTTATTACACTAAGAAGGCAACTACAGGGTATCAGAAGCAGGGAAGGGAAAATACAACTCCTAAGCGAATAAACGACAGCCAAGACAGAAAAACAGCTCAATGTGAAATTATCAAGTCATGAGAAGACACCTTCAGCTATAAAAGCTAAAATATCCAATTATCCCAAAAAACTCTAAGAGTTGTACAGCAAAAGGTAATCAAAATGACTGTATTTATCCAGAGCTAGCAGATAAATGCTCAGTCTTGTTTAGTGGCAAATGAGATCTGGGGATGGTTCCCAGTGCATACTGGGATAGGGAGTAGAGCCACGAGCTGGCAGAGGACTTCGAGCTCGAAAATGAGGCTGAGACAGAGCTGAACCTAACGTACCAAGAATGAAGGTGAGATAGGACAACATCACATCAAGGTTTTAGTAATGCTATTTTTTTACAATGAATATCTGATTTTATTACCCTGTTATTGCTGTAATACAACACAACAAATTGTTATTTTCAGATACTAGTCCAATGCACACTTCTTGTGCGTCTTATTTTAGACAACAGTTTATATGTTTTGCTGTTGTGCTATCTTCTTTGCTTGTTTGACCAGTAAATAAGGAAAATGAATAGTTCCCAGTTGTTTACAGTTATTCTAAACTGTCTTAGGTAATGCTCTTTAAGATGTCTAATTTGCTACTTAATTAACTTTTACTGTAATAAGTACTTCATTTTTATGACTCTGTGTTTACTGTAATTAGTTCATCAGAATTTATGCCCATTGATACACTTTTTAAACTTGAAACTCTGTAACAAACTACACATATATATTTATCCCAACACATGCCAATTCCAGAGTTGTTGACCACAGCTAAAATGTGGAGATAAGAGAGTGACAGAAAGAACAAAACATGTATAAGGTAGTTGTCACACTAGTAGAACTTTATATGGAACAGGCTGTTATAGCATCGCACTTCATCACCCTTAGCAACGCTGAATCATCCAGCAATGTCCATGGCCCCCACAACACAGAAACTGTGGACTGCTACCATATGGATAGAGGCATCATGCAGGAGTTGGTTGAGGTGTGTCACCCTCATATGTAGGCCCATGAGATGCGTGAAATACCTCTCTCTCAGGATACCAAGGTATATGTGTCTTTGAGAATACTAGCTATAGGGACCTTTCAGAGAGCAATGGGAGGGGCCATGATGGGTGAATCCCAGGCATATGCCTCACAGATATATTATCAAGTCCACAATGCCATGCTATAGCACATGGGGGGTGCATATATGGGCTCTTTATGACACAGCCCATTTCCCTGAGGTACTGGGGCCATAGACTGCACACATACTGCAATAAAGGTCCCATGGAGTAAGCAGGGAAAAAGGTAATATTAACTGTAAGGAGTTTCACTATCAACTGCCAAAATGCTTTGGAATGCACAGGGTGTAAAATATAATGCATCTTCAGATCGTCCAGGCAGTGCCATGAAACATATGTATGGCACACATGCAAATTATATCAGCAGTTTGTAAGGTGTGATTTTACTCAGGAACACTTACTGGCAATGATGGATACATCCTGGAGCCACAGTTAATGGCACCTATTAAAAATCCCCAAACTATGACAGAGAATGGTTAAAGCAATCTCTCTTCAAAGACCCATGGCATTGTCAAATTTTTGTTTAGTCTGCTGATGACCAACTTTTGCAGCCTGAATGTATCTAGGGATTAACAGCAGTATGACTCTGCCAACTGCTGTCAAATCTCTGCAGTCTGTGCAATGTTGCATAACATCAATACATGAAGAAGTTACAGAAAGTCAGTTCACAAAGAAGTCGTCCCAGACTCAGCGAGGAGGAGGCATCAGATGAGGAGCCTTGTAGAGGAGCCAACTGCAGCTGAGGCCTATGCCAGATGTAAGTGGTCACAGTAAAGTAGTAGAATCTGTATCAACTATGAACCAGAAAGTACAGTTATACAAATAAACTTACCATAACTGTCGATGATTCAATGATCACTGCTGCAGTAGCTTTAACTATATGGGATATATCCTGCCAAGGATATAACAACTGGCCAGCTTTCAAAGCTTCATGGCACCTCTCACATGCCCAAACTGTCATGCAGCTCGAATTGAGCTGACTATAAGACAAGTTTGGGTGCCAAGCCCTTCACAGATTTACTGCCAACAGAGACAGAAAAGCTGAGTTCTGAAAGGATAATGCTAAGAATAACAAAAAAATAATGTCCACACCCAGGCATAAAAAAAAAAAAAAAAAAAGTGATGAAGGGAGGATTAGGCTACTGGAGCAGTGAACATTTGAACATCCACTGTTATGGAAAGTTTACTTACACAACTGTACTATGTTCATCATACTGATCACTGCTTTATGCGTAGATTACCTTAGCTTACTACATTTTGGGAGGTGGAAGGAGAAGATGCCAGGAGTCCCTGGAGAATGATCCTAGCAAAGCCTTACCTGGACCTAGAAAAGGAATCCAGCTTACAGTGCTTTGTAAATGTAGATTTATAGGACCAAGCAAGCAGCTTCTAGAATACTTCTAAAATCCAACTCTTTCCAAAAAGCCAAAGATGAAGCCAAGACCCTGGTAGAGTGGGCCTTGACCCTGCTTGGAACAGTTGTGTAAGGAGTATAACAAAAGGTAACAACCTTAGACAACCATTTGGAAATAGTCTGTTTTGACAAAGATTGTCTTCTTTTTACCTTCACAAGAAATGTACAAATGATCCAAAGATCTGAAAGATTTAGTTCTGACAAGGCAGTACCTGAGTCATCAGTGAACATCCATGGTATGGAGTATCCTTTGTCCCTCATTCTCAGGTTCAAGAAAGAAAACGGAGTGATGAATAGTTGGCTTAAAGTACCTTAGGCATAAAAGAAAGATGAGTTCTTAAAGAAATCCTCTTCCTATGAAGGTTGCATAAGAGCTTGCAATGCAGACACCCTTCTTGCAGTGGTCTGAGCAATCAGTAGAACTGTTTTCCATGTTAAGAACTTCAAGTCAGTCAAGTTAGCTGGTTAAAATGGAGCAAGTGCTAGCATCTCTTAACACAAATTTAAGATCCCAAGGAGGGGTGACCATTTTATTTGGAGGACTCTTGTGCAAAACCCCTTTCAAAAGCATTTTGACATGAGACTGCATTAAAAGAGGAGGATCCATGGTCAGACATGCTAAAACGGCTAATAAATGAACACTGATAGAGAAATAAGAAAGGCCATTGGATAGTAACGCATACAAATATTGTAAAACCAGAGAACAATTAGTCCTAAATGGGTGCTGGTTAAGTTATTGGCACCAACTAGAAAACATTTTCTATTTGTTAATATATGATTTTCCAGTAGTAGGCTTTCTTGCCTCCATTAGTACCTGATGTACTCCTTAGCTCAACGCTTTCTGGAATTCATAAACTCCAATGCCCTAGATCAACTTATCCACACCCCCACCAGGGGCAACAATATCCTAGGCCTAGTCATTACCAACATGAGTGACCGGTGTTCCACACCTGAAGTCAACTCCTTGTTGGTCCAATCCGAACATAAGCTTATCACCCTTGATATCCACATCCCGCCCCCACCCCCCATTAAGGAAACCACAGTAAAAAATTTCTCCAAAGCCAACTTCATGCTTCTTAAGACAGAAGTGGTGAACTTCATGACACCCATGCAGATGGACAATACAGTTACAACTGCTGAATCCTACACAAATGCACTCTATAAGCACTTACACAAGTGCATGGATCATGCTATCCCAAACAGAACCAAGACGCTTATCCTCCAAAAAAAGGAAGCCAATCAGGTGGTCTCCTGCCATAAACAAACTGTACAACAGAAGGAAGAAACTGTTGCAAAAGAGAGTAAAATCCCATGAGTGGAGGAGCTCCCTGGTCAGCTCCCTGGTCAGCCTCAGTAAGAAGCTGAGATCCCTTATAAGATCCTCCAAAGCTAGCTACGAAAACAAAATCTCCACTAAATCCAAGGACAACCACAAAGCATTCTATAGCTATGTCAAGAATCTAGATGGCAACACCCAGATCTGCTCTGAGTTACAGCACAAAGGCACGAAAATTACAGAACCAACTGACATTGCCAACATCCTGGCAGATAGGTTCCGTGCTAACTTTACCCCCCTCTCACCCCCTAAAGGGCCCATATATCTATACAGGAAGAATGCAGAGTCCCTGTAATCACAACTACGCAGGTAAAAGCTGCACTCTCTAAAACGAAAAACAATGCATCCATGGGACTGGACAACATCCCAGGCTGCGTTTTACACGAACTTCAGAACGAACTGGCTCCTCACTTAAGCACCATGTTCAATAATAGACTCGCATCAGGCTTTGTGCCCACTGAATGGCGCATGGCAACAGTTATCCCTCTCCACAAAGGGAGAGCCACCACTGATCCCGGGAACTATCGACCTATTAGCCTGACGAGCCTGGTCTGCAAGGCCATGGAACGTATCATCATGGAACTCATAAACAAAGACATTGGTAACCTCCAAAGTCTGGATCCCACCCACTTTGGGTTTGTGAAAGGTAGATCATGCTTCCTGAACCTGATTGACTTCTTTGTGGCAGTCACCAAAGCCGTACATGAGGGTAAGGTGGTTCACACAGCCTATCTTGACCTCGCCAAGGCTTTCGACACCATCACCCATTCTGGAATTATAGCTAAACTCACTAAACTAGGTATAAATCCCTACGTCACAAGATGGGTTGCCAACTGGCTCACTGACAGAACCCACACTGTAAAGGTTGCAGACTCCAAATCTGACCTCAAAGCAGTGACAAGTGGAATACCACAGGGTACCATCCTGGGACCTCTCCTGTTTGGTATCTACTTCTCTGAAGTACAGGCTAACACAAAAGGCCTCTGGCTAACGAAGTTCGCAGATGACTGCAAACTAGGAGCCATAGTCAAGTCCCCAAATGATGTGGACATCCTACAGAAGGGGCTCACTGAGACAGATGCCTGATGTCAGAGCCATGGTCTCAAGCTCAATGCCAAAAAGTTCAGTGTCATCCCCTTTGGTAAAAACCCTGTACCCATGAACTACCACATAGGCAGCAATGTACTTAACACCGAATGCGTGATAAGAGACCTTGGGACCCAGGTGGACAGTGGTCTCTCCTTTGATAGTCACATCGTCACAGTAGTCAGGAAGTCCTTCTACGTGGCACACCTCATCATAAAAGGGTTCTCATCCAGGAAAAAAGAGGTCGTTGTTCCCCTCTACTCGTCACTCAGACCCATTATAGAGTACAACGTCCCTTTTGGAATGTACCTCACAAGACATCTGCAGCAGCTGGAAAGGCCACAGAAGTACCTCACAAAGAGGATTACTGGCATCAAATAAATGCCCTACACTGACCGCCTCAAAAAACTCCAGCTTTACTCCATAGCATCTCGCCTACTCCGAGGTGATCTCTACCTAACATATAAAGCTATGTCAAACCCAGAGCTGTTGGACATGCTACACCTAAAGAAATCCCAATCCCTCCAAGATGCACGCTCTAGGGACCTAAACCTTGTCACCACAATAAACAAGACATGCTGGAGGGATAGATTCCTGTCCCAGAGACTTCCTATACTCTGGAACAAGCTACCCATCTATGTCAAGCAAAGTTCTTCATTAGCACTCTTCAAGAAAAATCTTGATGAGTAGATGGGAAATAAGAAATACACCCCGGGGATCACTTCTGTGTCTCTACTGGACAGTGGCACAGGAAAATATCTTTCTTGGGTGGCGTAAGCTATGGAACCTTGCTGGCTAGGCTTACGTAGGCCCTTGGGCCGATAGCCTAGTACCTACCTATGTACACCCTCAGTAAACAGGTACCTAAAAGGAGTGAAGATACTATCATCTAGGCAGTCAGCTGAAGTTGACTGTCAGGATTTATCAAACACCCCTGTTCTTGTCTGAGTAGATCCACTGTGTGAGAACGCTTGTGGTAATTGCCCCTGGCCATTCCTGTCCAAGGAAAAGAAAAGGCATTTGTCTTCCAGGCCTACTTCCATGGAGTCCTTGCCAGTTGATTGTTCAGAAAGGAGGAAAAAAAAAAAGGTTTACTTGAGGAACTCCCCCCAGATGGATCAAGTCTTGGAAGACCCCTGATCTAGTTTCCATTCATGAGGGTCTGTCCTGGTTCTGCTCTGCTTGTCTGCCACACAATCTTGCTATGACAGACTGTAGGATGCCTCTAGAGTGAGACTGTACTGTGAAGCTATATCCCAAGCTAGCATGGCTAGTCCACAAAGGGGGTATAACTTGGCTATCCCCACTTGTGGATGTACCACATGACTGTGGCACTGTCTGCAACAGCCTGAAGGAGTACCAGGGACCAAAGATGATTCAAACAGTTAAGTGCCTTTATCATGGCAAGCATTTATTTGATGTTTATGCACTTGTGTTTGTCCTTGGTGTCCCACATACCCTGCACTTTTAACCCTCCTGAATCTGCTCCACAAGCAAAGTCCAATTCACCTGTGATGACTGACTGCTTTGGAATAGGGAGAGAGAAGGGAGACCTAGATTAAAGGACCTCTTTTGCCTCCACCAAATAATTCCTGTTCTGACACACCCCAGCACTGGGATTTGAAAAGAGAAAGGGTGTTGATGGTAGGACCAAAGAGAATTCCGATTCCACTTTATCTTTCTCAAGTAGAGTCTTGCCAGAGGTATTATGAGAATCAAAGAAGCTGTAAGACCCAAAATCATGAAGTATTTGCTTGCAGTGACCAATGTTCGAGTAGAAACCCTTAGAAATAGATCTAGATATAGATTTACTTTTCATGTGAAAGAGGAGCTCTTTGAACTGAGGTGTCTAGTTGACATCCCAGGAACATAAACCTGTGTGAGGGAGTCAAGAAAGACTTCTGAAAATTTTCTTGGAATCCCAGCTTGTGCAAGAGATCCCTCACCCGAGAGAGAAGTTCCTGACACTTTGAAAAAGACTCTGCAAAGATCAGCAAGTTGTCTATACATGGAAACATGTGGATACCCTCTAGCCTGCAATGAGCTGACACTATGTGAAACACTCTTGGTGCACTGGATATTCCAAAGGGTTAAGGCAGAGAACTGATAATGTGATCCAAACACACAAAACCTTAAGAGATTCCTGAAGTTTAGATGAATTGGGATGCGAGGATAAGCATCTTTTAAGTTTACTATTAACATGAAACTGAAAGAGAAAGAAGAGGTAACAGGCTGTGAAGTGACATCTTTTTGAATATGGGCACCACCACAAACAAGTTTAGGAAAGAAATATCCAGAAGTGATCTCCAAGAATTTTTTCTTTCTTTCTTTGGCACTAGAAACATCCCTGAATAAAATCCATTCCTTCCCCACCTGGGAAGGGGGAAATGGTTCTATTACTTCTTGGGACAGCATGTAATGAGGAACAGGTGGAAACGAGAGTCTGATCTGCAGGATGAGGATTGACTCCTTGAAAAGGGGTAATTTCCTTCCCCTGCCACCTGCAATCTTGGTGAATGATCTTCGGAACACATTTGTCTGAAACTATCTGTTGCCAATGACAAAAATGAAGATTCAGACTTTCTGGAATAAAAGAACTGGGCCAGGGTGGGAGGGTGTTGCAAGGTTTCTTCAGATTTGCTGGGCTGTCCCTCACTTTGGGAAGTTTGAGACCTCTTTTTGGAATACCATTTCTTCTTAAAAGTCTGTTTATCTGAATTCTGTTGAAACTGTATTATATTTTTTTGCCAAAACTGAATGAGAAGTAAATCCCTTGGACTATTCGGAAAGGGGGGGGGGGGGCTGAAAAATCTTGAGAGAGTCCCTGGATCAGCTTCTCTCTTTCATCACACTTTTTGATCACCTCTACAGTAGAGGGGCCAAACACTAAACCTCTGTCCAAGGGAGAATTTAAAATCTCATGTTTATATCTGGGAGGTTCTGAGAATGCAACCAACCAAACATCCTTAAAACAGCACCAATGGCCATAGCTCTGTACCAAGAGAATTATATACACACTGCAAACAGTGAGTAGGGACCTGTGCAGTAGAACTAATTTATTTAAAGCAGATTTTTCTTCACAAGAAGAAACTGTAGATAAAACATTCCTCTTACTTTCACAATTAGTCAGAACAAACATTAGCATATAAGCCTGACAATTTAAAATTCTAAAAATGAAAGTTGCAGATGTACATACTTTTTCCCATACCTATCAATTTTTCCATCCTTATTAGAAACGGTAGGATTGAAATTAGTCAAGTGCTTAGCAGCAGTGGACTCAGCTAAGGTTATAGCTGCTGGGTTAGGTTTGGGATTAGCGAGTAAAATTAAAAAAAAAACAGGAATTTCATACATCCTATCTGCTTTTTTACAGACAGCTGGCTGACTATCAGGAAAATTACAAGCAGTAAAACACACATCTAAATCAGAAAGAACAGGAGGCATGGGTTTAGGTTCTGGAAATTCCTTCAGTAACACTCATGGTATTTTTTGAGGGACTTTGAAACCTGAGATGTGAAGTTGTTCTATCTCGCCATTCATTCTTACAGATGGGTTCGGAGCCGATCTTTGGCTCCGAGTCGGCCTACTACAAAGCTTGAGGTCTTCAGACAGCTCAAGGCCAAGTCCCTATCCCATGATGCACCTAGAGTTACCTCAGATCTAGTTTGCCGCTGCAACAGATCGGAGGTTTCCTAGCACAGCTCGGGCCAGTATAGTTTTTTTATAAAATGTCTAAAACTTGTCTTACATTTTCATAGCAATAGTTGTTGATAGTTATAATCTTAGATATTTAATAGCTTAATATTTGATAGTTCTCTTTCTCCCTTTGGCCTTCGTTTTTTTATAGGCCTTTAGCATTCCCCTCCCTTCTTTGGCGTGCCATTATACAAATATTAGCATAGTGTTATCTAGCTTTGTAAGGTTTAATAAGCTTATATAAACGTTAGACGTGTGTGTGTGTATTTAGTTAGTTATAGTTAAATTACATTTATACTTATTCAGCCCATTTGTTTTTTTTTAAAGGGCTAATTTCTGTAGTTTAAGACTACTAAAGTTTGTGTGTGTGTGCATTCTTCTTTGACACTACAGTCTGTTGGTGTACAGTTAGATATTTTTGGTACTGTAGGACTTAACATGGCTGACCAAGAAAAAGACAAACATCCCAAGTTTGGGTTTAAAAAATGTTCAAAGTGTGGACAAAAGATGTCAGTGACAGATAATCATGTAAATTGTGTTTATTGTCACGGAGCCTTGCACTTGCAAGAGAGATGCTCCATTTGCCATTCTTTTTTCTAGTAGAGTATTACATGAGAGAAAAAGAAAACTCATTGATAAGGACTTTTAAAATCTTTCTTTCAGGAATCTTTGAGTGACCAGGATAAATCTAGCCAGTCTCCCAAGTCTTCTAAGGCTTTTTAATCTAATGTGACAAAATCCAAGAAACTGTCGATGTTGGCTCCACAGCCTTCAGAGCCGAGCGTCCTGTCTTTTCGGAGCCAGTCCCCAGTCCTGGAACCAGTCTCCAAAGTACTAAAATTTCCCATTCTCCAGTCGGTACCACCCTCCATACATTCATCTTGGGCCACTATCAGACTATCCGATTTGGATGTGGATCGTGTGGTGCAGAAGCTGCTACAGGCACTGGTGTTTGCTAAATTTTTATCGGCTCTGACCCAAGTGGATTCGGAACTTAAAACTATTATGCTATCGACTTCCTTTCCTCCTCTGAGCCATACCAGTCCATCGGAGCTGGAGGAGTTGGAACTCATGATTGTGGAGCCTTCGGAGCCGATGCCTGCTCCAGTGCCATCGGTTCTGTTTACTCAGACTTCCTTGGCACCTATCAAGGAGTCTAGGGGCAGACAATCTCCGGTCGGGTCCGGGGAGGATAGTCGGACTGACCTGTCGGTTCTGACTTTGCCTCTTGGGGCCTCGGCTCGGATGAGTTCGGCTCCTACTTCTGGTTCGGAGCCCACTATTCTGGTGCCATGGGGATCATTTTTTCTTGGCATCCAGTGGTTCCTTCTCATCAGAGCAGAGATGCCTTTTAAGCCATGAGGACAGTAATGTCCTCACAGGACATCTACAACTTCAAAACCAACTACCTCCTCCCCAAAAGTGCCTGTGTCCACTTCTGCCTCACAGATCCCTTTGAAACGTAGAGACCCTGAGCCTCAGGAAACCCCACTGGGTGGCCCCTGCTCTTCTGAGACCTCCCTGCTCTTCTGAGACCTCACCAGAAGTTCCCACTGATGAGGTTCCCAGGAAGAGAATTTGCACAAGAAAGCACCTAGACTCCCCACAGGAGTCTCTCACATAGACTTAGATGAATCAGCAGGGTCCCCATGGTCCACCTCTGAAGATATTTAATTTGCAGATATATTAGAAATCCTTAAGCAGAGGGGTGGCTGGAAGACCTCCAACCCTACTGAAGATGAGTCGGTTCTCCTAAAGGCTTTCAGGTCTCAGCCCTCCACCTCTTGGGTGTCTCCGCCCTTCAATGAGCTCATGGATCTGGTCTCACAAAGGGTGTGGGAGACTATGGACACCATGGAGCCTGTCCCTAGGAGGCCCAATAAATTTATTTCTGCCCCTCAGGATAAGTCCTTTCTCACTAAGGGAGTGCTGGTTGATGCCATGGTGGTGGCGGCAAAACAAAAAAGGACATGTCAGCAACTTCTTCCTCAATATATCCTCCTAACAGACTCTAGGATCATGGATAGATACAGGAAGCGCATGTACAGTTCAGCAACTTTTGCCATGCGTTCACTGAACTATCTCACACATTTCACAAGACTGCAGAGAGACCTCCTAAAAAAGCATGGAGATTCTCTACAGGGTACGGTAGCTGCAGGAGCTTCAGACAAAATTGCCTACCAGCTTGCTACTCTCAATTCCATAGTGAACTCGCCCATGCGTCTCATCTCATATGCAGCTGACGGAACAAGTAAGGCAGTGGGTACAGGAATTGCTCTCTGGAGACACTCCTGGATGCGCTTGTGTTCCTTTGCGGAGCCCTTTAAGTCATCTTTTGTCAACACCCCTTTTTGTGGCTCGTCCCTTTTCGGGTCCAAAATTAAGGAAACTTTGACCAGGTGTGAGCAGGAAGGAAAGATTGTCTGCCGTCGGAGTTTGTTTTTCCACCCCTACTAGACCCTACCCCAAGGGTCAAAAGGGAGGAAAGATGTGGTTCCAAAAAGCCCAAGAAGCCATTCTGGACATGTGGTGAACCCCCCCTCCAGGGGCAGAGGAGGGGGCAATAATGGAAGATGCCGCCCTCGCGGCAGAGGGGGTCCGCAAAACCAGGGCAACAGAGACCAGTTCTTTGGGAAGCCCTACCAGCACTCCTGAAAGGAGACCCAACTGTCCTACTCTGGAGGCAGTCGGGGGTCACTTATCTTTATATCCAGATGCCTGGCTCAAAATAACAACAACTGGGTACAAAGTATAGTTTCCAGAGGATATTTCATTCCCTTTGCCATTCCCTCTCCAATGTCAACAAAAATCCTAGACATTCCACACAGTTACAGAGAACAAGCAACAGTAGAGGTCCAAACGCTGCTAAGAAAAAGAGTCATCCAACCAATCCCAGCAGGCCAGACACAATCCGGAACTTACTCAAGATTCTTTTTAGTTCCAAAAAAGATAGGGGACTGGAGACCTATTTTGGACCTCAGCAGATTAAACAGGTCTGTCAAGAAAGAGAAGTTCCAGATGGTCACGCTTCAGTCGATACTTCCCTTCTTAGGGAAAGATGATTGGATGTGCTTGATAGATCTCCAGGATGCATACTACCATATAAAAATGGCCAGACCATCCAGGGATCATCTGTACTTCCGGCTGGGAGCCAATCATTACCAGTTTCGAGCCCTGCCCTTTGGTCTCACTACAGCCCCCAGAGTGTTCAAATGTATGGCAGTGGTCATGGCTCACCTGAGGCATTTAGGATTCCAGGTGTTTCCGTAATTAGATGATTGGCTTGTCACCACCACCACCAGGCATCAGCTAATACAAGCCAGGGACACCACTCTTACTCTTTGCAGTCAACTGGGCATTACCATAAATTCAGAAAAATCTGCCTTGTCACCATAGCAACATATTGTTTTTGTCGGAGCAGAACTGGACACCACCACCACTTTAAAACATCCAGCAGAAAGATATTACTACTTCATCAACAAATCCACATCATCATATCCAGAGACAAGGCTCCAGCATCAGAAGTGCTAAAGTTGTTAGGGATGATGGCAGCTGCAATAATAGGGCGTCCTTTTATCCTGCCCTCACCATCAGCCACAGTGACCATGGACACTTCCCTGACAGGATGGTGGGGGGGGGGGGGCATTTTCAGGGAAGAACAGCCCAAGGCACATGGACCAAACAAGAGACTCATCTGCATATCAATGTCCTGGAGATGAGAGCGGTACTTTTTAAACTGCAGTACTTTCAGGACTCTCCCTCTGGGGACAACTGCGATTCAGATGGACATGTCAATGGTCTGGTACTTGAACAAACAAGGAGGAACCAGGTCCTATCCCCTTTGTCGAGGGGAACTAAGAGTATGGCAGTGAGCTACATCCACCCAGCGCTTTCTGATAGCAACGCACATCCCAGGGAAATCCAATGTGATTGCAGACAAACTGAGCAGGGCAATTTTATTGCCTCATGAGTGGTCCCTCAAAAAGGAGACAGCGGTGAGAATATTCCACATATGGGGCCAGCCTTGCTGCGATCTTTTTGCTTCCCACATGAACACAAAATGCATAAAATTACTTTGCCCTGATTCCCCCTGATTCCCCCTCCAGGAGATTCCCCAAGGGATGCACTTGTACATTATTGGCCTCTGGGACTCCTCTATGCATTCCCACCAATTCCCCTGATATCCAAAGTACTACAGAAAGCAAAAGCTTTGTGAAGGACCATCATTCTAATAGCCCCTCATTGGCCTCGTCAGATTTGGTTCCCCTTCCTTCGACTTCATCTGTTGGAAGAGCCTTGGGTTCTGGACCCAGTTCCAGGCCTTCTGATGCACTCATCAGGGGATCTTCATCCCTCCCTTCAGTCCCTAAAATTGACAGCTTGGCTGCTCCAGTTCCCAACATAGCCAGGTTCCATAACCTCTCAAATGAAACGCAGCATATTTTAATATCTTCTCATAAATCCTCTACTAGGAAGTTGTACCTTAGCAAATGGAGATTTTCTATATGGGCTTCTCAAAATAACATTGATCCCTACCAAGCCCCCATTTCCTCTAATATTAGAATTTTTGACTAGGCTTTTCAACAAAGGAGCTGCGGCAGCTACAGTTCGGGTACAGCTTGCCACTATCTCCAATTTTTATCTTGGCTTTGAAGGATTGAACATAATGTCACACAAGCTATCCAAAGCCTTTCTCAAAGGGATTTTCCACCTTAGACCACAAGTGAAATCCCCTTATACCCCATGGAACCTAAATTGTATGCTTTCATGCATTATTCTCCCACCTTTCGAGCCAACTTCCTTGTGATTTGAAATTTTTGTCTTGGAAGACTATCTTTTTAATAGCCATCACGTCTGCCCGAAGAGTAACAGAGCTACAGGCCTTGTCCATAAAACCTCCGTGTTTGGCTTTTCATGCTGACAGTGTGTCCCTACAAACAAATCCTTCATTCTTACCTCAAGTTTGTACTGAAGCTAACCTTAACCAAATCATAGATTTACCAGTTTTGTTCCCCAAACACACCAACAACTTAGAGTATATGCTGCAAAAGCTTGACGTTCATAGAC
The DNA here is from genome assembly GCF_019279795.1 of Protopterus annectens. Classification (NCBI taxonomy): domain Eukaryota; kingdom Metazoa; phylum Chordata; order Ceratodontiformes; family Protopteridae; genus Protopterus; species Protopterus annectens. The sequence continues at coordinate 1,213,270,026 of NC_056727.1, forward strand.
AGCTCAGATTTTATCTGGATAGAACCAAAGAATTCAGAAGATCAGAACAACTTTTTGTTTCCTTTTCAGATTCTAGGAAAGGTATGCCAGTTCCCAAAACAACACTATCTAAATGGTTATCTGATTGCATCACTTTCACTTATTCAGCTGCCAATTTACCTTTACAACACAAAATTAAGGCTCATTCTACCACAGCAGTGTCTACATCCTCTGCTTTTTCTGCTAGGCTTCCTATAGACAATATTTGTGCAGCAGCCACTTGGTCAAGACCTCATACCTTTATCACTCATTAGAAAGTTGATAGGGCCTCCTTTGGCTCTACTGTCCTAAAAAATATACTCCTGTGAGCCACCCGAGAAGATGGTGCTTGGGACGCTACCCATCTGTAAGAATGAATGGTGAGATAGAATAACTTCACATAAAGAAGTTATGTACTCACCATAACATTCCATGTGAGTTGTTCTTCTCGCCTTCATTCTTACTTCCCACCCTCCTACCCCCTCCAGGGTTTTTCGAGGGCTGAGATGCTGGTTTTATCATGGCTGCTCTGTCTGTCTATGTTTTTTACCTAAAAAAGTGATAGAATGGCATATGGTATTGTTAGGGTCAGCAAACAAGCTCTGAGGTAACTAGGTGCATCATGGGATAGGGACTTGGCCTCAAGCTGTCTGAAGACTTTGAGCTTTGTAGAAGGCCGACTCAGAGCCGAGAATCGCCACCGAACCAATCTGTAAGAATGAAGGTGAGATGAACAACTCACATGGAACGTTATGGTGAGTACATAACTTCTTTTTCTCCCACTGAAAAGAATGGGACATTCTAGCAATAGTCTCACAGAAAGAGAACCTTCTACATGGAGAATCAGAAACTAATATCTCCTCTGAGTCTGAATCAGAAATCTGAAGAGAAAACCCTGCATCTGTCCCTTCATCTTCCTGTTCAGATCCAGACTCCTTGAAGGTGAATTGCCGAGGTACCAGATCGTTGGAATAATAAAGGAATTACTGGTGAAGTACTGGCTGATTGGTGTGTATTTTTCGTATTCAGTTTTTGAGTTTTTGGCCAGACTCTTTAATCTCTTCAAGAAAACATGTATCCCTTTTTCTTTCACCAGAAACAACTTTACAAGGATCAATGGTCTGAATTAAACCCTCAGCCAGATCTGGTAAACTACTCCCATATAAGGAAATTTGAGGAGGAGTACACACATGATTCATTTCCTATTTCTTTTTGACAAGAGAAATGGGGCCAAATGTGTTACTAATGGCAGCAACAGCTTCCCTAGGAATGGGCACAGAACTCTGACACAAAAGGGAAGCCTTCCCTGTTACCTCTCCCAAGACCGAAAAAAGTGGCTTGCCTACTGAGGGGACCCCAAGAGTCACAGAGGATATGGCTAACCCCAGTCCATAGTGTCTTGTAGGTGCTACACCAGAGGGATCCTGTGTAAAACATGAGTGGCTTCAGGTGCAACAAATAGCCACAGCAGAGTCACCAACTTGTGGCTGAGGCAAATTGCTAGCCAGCTGTGGTGGCAAAGGCTGTTTTGCTTAACTTTTTCTCTTTGTGGCTGGTAGAAGGACTGACCTGGGACCAGTAGTTTGTTTCATGGTCAAGCCAAAAGTAGTGCCTCTTTCCCAGGGAAGACAAGCAGCAAATGCTGGTAAAAATTACAAGTCTTCAAAAGTCACTTGTTTACTGAAAAACACAGCAAAAAGCAGCTTAAAACACTTTGCTAGCCACAAAAAAAGTAAAAACACTTTCTCCAAAGAAAAAAATGAATTTTTAGTTACTTTACATATCTTTTAAACCAACAGGGAAAAAAAAAAAAGAATGCCGAAATTTAAAAGTATGATACAGTCCTGTGACACTCTGTTAAAACACAAATTCCTAGAATTAAAATAACATTTCTGAAGAGGAAAGTGATACCACAGAAAACAATATCCATAAAATTAAATTTTTTCCCCAAAGGAAACTTATCTGCCCGGCAAAGTAACAGCGCCAATCCAACAGTCGATTCTCAAATATCTTAGAGAAGCATCTGAGGGGCTTAGTGTCTAAACTTGTCTTTTATTAAGTTCAGCTCAAGCTGTCTGACTGTTTGGGTGCATGGAAGGTATCATGGAGCTTTGGAAGCTGGCTGGCTGTTGTATCCCTGGCAGGATATAACCCATACAGCTAAGGCTACTGCAGCAGTGATCAATATGAAGAGCATCCAGGGTTTTCAGCTGTGAGGTGGGCAGACCCACAAAGAAAGAATAGTTCAATCTCCCACTGTGAAGCTCTCTCAACTGCCCTGAAAGCAGAAGCTGAGTGAGAACCCCAAACCATCCCAGTAGGAGCGGAGACCTCCAAACATGAATGGCCAAGGAAATCAGATCGACTCCACTCCAAGAGAGATGATGGAGCTGAGCGATCTAATGCCAAAGCTCCAGGCAGAAGGGACAACTTCAACAATTTTGGAGTTGCTTCAATGTCCCTGGAGCTGGCACTGAAGCTTCAGCTCCAACATCCGTCCGGATCCAAGGAGCTTAGAACCACTGGGATCACAGAAGTCACCAGAGTAAAAGATGACCACATCTTCATAACTGATGTGGATATCTCTTGAGGAAATCTTGGATGCATACACCCTGAAGACGGTCAGTGGATTGGGGTAGGAGCAACTATAGGAAGGGTGGAAGAGCCAAAGCTCATGATCTAATGAGAGACAAAACTGGAAGGATCTCCAGCTGAAGTTTTATCCACATCTGCTTCTGTCAGGCTTCTGGAAAATCTAACAGATCTTTGTGAGGAAGACACAGACAGTGGTACTGATGACCTTTGTGCCAGTCTCTCTTAGAGAAATGGGGAATGCAACCTAGGAGAAGTCAGACACAATGAAAACCTTGGCTCCTGTAAACATGGGGTTTTGGACTATAATGGTGTTAGATCCAAAGGAGGAGCAAGATCTGATGATCTGGGCTTTTTTGAAGTGAAAGCCAAAGATGACAGATACAAAGGAGAGTGGTCAGAGGAGCACTTTCTTGTCTCCTTGCCCTTGTCCCTGGGCTGGTTACTCTTCGCCCCTCTAGATTTGTCCAAGAATTTCTTACTGGATGGGGAGGCTTCAGAAAGTGAAGAAACAGATTTTGATGATTCTCCCACAGAAGGAGAGAAGTCGTCTCTGATATAAGCTTGTTTCCATATTCAACAGTCCTGTGGCCAAAGGTAGTGCAAATGGAGCAATCCTCATCCAAAAGGGCAGCACCTAAGCAATAAACATATTGCTGGTGTGTGTTTGAATTAGAAGTGTGTGGCTGCAAGCTACACATTTCTTGAACATTTACAGCTTGTCAGGGTTCAAAAAGAGCAGATTTGACAGAAAAGTTTTTTTTTTAAACTGGAAATTCCAACAATGGCAAACTCAAAGGAACAATACCAAAAGATAAATTCAACACCACAATAGCAACAATGGCACCAACTATTACCTACAGCAGGCAACCCAAGTCTCAAGGAAAAAAAGGGTGAGAAGGAGCCAAAGGAGTGAGCCAAATGGAAAAAAAATGTTTGCACTGACTAGAAAATTTGTGGGTAAGGGAAAGGTTATCAAGAAAACGAGGGAAGCATACTCTCTATCAAGTAGAATAACAACTTTCTAAATATCACCAAAAAGGTAAGAAAAATAGATAACTTAGCTGAGGCAAGCCTAAGCTGAGCAGACCACATCTGTTCACTACAAGGGGCAAACATGATCTAAGGTAATCTTGGGGAGAGGAGATTATTTTCTGTAAGGGGAAAACCCTAAGCTGAGGATCCAGAAATCTAAAACTGACTAAAGTCAAATCCAAAACCTACCTGCTGAGGAATGAACATTGCAGACATCATCAGATCATCTGTTTATCGGTATTTTGTTGAGACAGCTTATTCTGCTTTTTGCCAAAATTGGATGAGGAGTTACAGAATCCCTTAGAAATCTTGGAAAGGAGGGCCGAAAAATCTTAGATACTCCCTGGATCAGCTATTCCCTTCATCACACTTTTTGATTATCTCAGCAGCAGAGGGGTAAAAACAATCTCTACCCAAAGGGGAATTTAAAATCGCATTTCAACTGCAAAAAGAAAAATCCATGGTATCTCCCGAAGTCTCGGAAAAAAACAGTATGCAACCTATACTGGGTTAAAAACAAACCAAGAAAAAACTTTGCGGTATGGAGAGCGTGATGTTCACTTTCTGAACTATGTATGGACCTAGTTCACTAAATAAAAACTGAACTGTAAAATATGTGCTACAAAATAATCAAACAGGAGGTAGGTAGGTAGTCCACAGCTGAGTTAAAAATGGAGTATCCTAAACTGAAACACGCAAACAAATGATTAGTTGAGTATAATGAAAAGCATCAAAAATATTCCTTATTTATAAATAATCAGGATGTTTGGAGCATCAATAAAAGCATTAAAATCGTTCCTTTATCCAAGCCCCCTTCCTCCTTCACCACCATAGTGTAATCTTTGACTGTGCTACCTAAAACTGAAACCAAAAACTAAATTAAAATATAAAATCAGCTTAACACTTTGTATAGGCTGACCAACTAATCCAAAACATTTTTAAGAAACTAAGTAAATAACCAAAAGATCTACCACTAGACATCTTCCAGAATAAATATTAATATAAACTAAACTACTTTTAACAAAGGTTGCTTTTGTATCAAATAAATAGTTCATCAGGTTTGTGTGTCAGAAACAAAACAAAAAATATGAATGAACGCGTATTAAATCTACAAGTGAAAACCTAAGTAAAATGTTGTTGTTGGGTCTTTTGTCTTTCCCTGGTTAGGGGTCGCCATATTGCTGTTTTCACTGTTTACCAAGCTTTTTTGTTGTTTTCACTGTAAGTATTTACTGGTATTTTTTCACTGTTTAAAGCTATCTGTTCTGGTTTTCCCACCAAGCAGTACTTAATTAACTGACCTGTTAACTGTGTTTAAACCATCCTTTACAGCCTCCTGGCTGATTTTCTGCTGTTTTAAACATTTTACAGTGTCTCACTGCCATTATTCTGCTGTGTTAAACATTCTCTAGTGTTTCTCGATTAAACTAGGGTAGCTAGTAGCTGTAGAATAGTCCAGATCCAGGCCTACTGCTTCTGGAACTGTTTGTAGTGGTTTGTTTGTTCTGAGCATGTTTTTCAGGCCATCTTGGATTGGAAAAGGCCTATTTGCACTTTTGTGAGAGAATTGTGTTGACTGGGACCTGACTGGTAAAGGGAGGCTGGTCTAGGGTTTGGAATAAGCATTCTCATTGGTCCTTTTGAATTTTGTTAAGAGTTGTTTTTTCAAGTTTTAGCTTCTGGTATTTAGACCCTGCATCTGTACAGGTTTATGCTTGTCTGCGCATCGAGCAGCAACACGCACTACCGCACAATTGTGCACAAAAGCCGGATAGTTAAACAAATTTTCCCTTAAAACCCATGCAGATATATCCATTCGCCGAGCTCCTCTGTGACAGTTTCTGAAAAACCACCCCTAATGACAACAGTTCTTGCCCTAGCATTATGGACAGTTGGACTACCCTTGTTTCTCCTGCCAACCTTGTTGACTTGGGTCTCTTGAGGCAGTGTAGCAATTGCCTCATGTACACAAACAACCCTCTACTAAAACAATCTAGTACAGAGTTCGGGAGATGTATTTACACTAACAATCTAGAATCCATGCTCTCTCTCACTGTTACTCAAAACAGTAATATGGAGAAGGTTGTCAACTCACCCACCAGTACATATTCATAGTACCACTACTTAAACACATACCACTACTCAAACACATAGTATGCATCAAATACGTAAATCCACATACATGGAGCTTCTCTCAAAAAATTTACCGAAACACCAGAGACCTTCAAAACACAACTATGCTACAGCTAACACAGTCTCCACAGCACCCATGACACATAGCAAACACCAGTGTCTCACCAACCAAGCCCGCAAGGCGCAACACTCAAAAACCAAGTTTTCGTGCCATTGGAGATTCAATAGTGAGACACATGGATGTCCCAGTTACCAGGTTGGACAAGGAGAAACTTACGGTCAGGTGCCTGTCCGATGCCAGGATTCATCAAATCACACATGCACTCGGGTTTCTCCGCAACAAGTACCGTTATGAGTCTGTCATACTTAATGTTGGTGTGAATGACATCAGACGTACCTCACTGGACTATATGAAGAGAGACACGGATGAGCTCTCTGAGCATGTGTCTCAGGCAGTATGTCTCTAGCCTTGAGCAGCATACTATCCCTCACTTAGAATGATGCCACAGTATTAACAAAAAAAGACTGATTTCAATAATTGGCTTAATGTTTGGTCTCATTTCAAGGGGATACAGTTCCCTTATGCCTGGAAAGCCATGGTCAAAACACTCTGCTGCTTTGCCAGAGATGGTTTGCACCTAGCACCCCTTAGCTTTCAGCTGCTGGCAAAGACTCTTGCCTCCCTCATAGTGCCTTTTTTAGGCAAGGTCTCGAAAACAACTCTCCCAACGTGAAATTAATCAATCAGAACAAAATAAGGGTCATGTTGCTAAATGCTAGGAGCTTAAACCAAAAAACTGCACTCCCTGAAAGCATTTCTATCACTAGAAGATGTAGATGTCTGTGCAGTCACAAAAGCTAGATGTAAGGCTCACAGAGTACCCTGGCCATGCAAGGCTACAATGCCTTCCACACTTTTAGACCGCAAAATGAATGTGTGAAAACTAAAGGAGACGGTGTTTCAGTCTATATTAGAGAAAAATGCACCTCCCATCTAGTTAGACTGGACAACTCCATGGAGTTACTCAAGTTGTAGCCAGTTACAAATTCCCTTCTATGGGTCAAGACACCCATGAAGCCTACTTAACCAAACTGAAGACAATCCAAACTTTACCGAACACACTGGTTATGGAGGATTTCAATTATCCCACCATCAACTGGGAAACCTACTCTAGCCTAAACTCGCTAGCACTAAAGTTCCTTGACTTTGTGAATTCAAATGCCCTGCAGCAAACTGTCAATACCCCAACAAGAGAAACAAACATTCTAGATCTGGTCCTCACCAACATGTCAAGCAGGTGCTCTGCTGCAAATGTTGGACCCTCATTAGTTAAAACTAACCAAAACTAGTCACCTTCGAACTAACACCAACACCAGAACTCACAAAGGGTGAAATCAGACTAAAAAACTTCACCAAGGCAAACTATACCCTTCTATGTGAAGGTATAAATGCATTCCAAGCCCAACTCCAAGATGAAAGTTATAAGTACACTGAAGGTTACACTAAAGCCCAGTACAATCACTTGTATTATAGCAATAACCCACGCCTGGGTGTGGGTAATGCTGGATTTACCCACGGTTGGCGTGGTTTGGTCCCGAGGGACCAAACAAAGCCAACCATGGGTAAATACAGCATTACCCACACCCAGAAGTGGGTTATTGCTATTATACCATGACATTATTTAAGTAAAGAAACTATTACTTTTCTTAAATAATGGCATAGTATAATGCCTGTTTACTGCCCTTCCGCAGATGTCTGGCATCCGTGGCAGTTCTGATGTACTGTGCGCCTGCGCAGTACATCAGAGCTGTGGGCAAAAGTAACGGAGAAAGCAAGATCTCCGTTGCTTTTTTTTTTACTGTTTTCGCTATGTTAAATGGGTTTAACATAGCGAGACAGTTTTAAAATAAGCAACGGAGATGTCCGTTGCTTATTTTAAAACTGTCTCGCTATGTTAAACCAATTTAACATAGCGAAACAGTAAAAAAAGCAACGGAGATCTTGCTTTCTCCGTTGCTTTTTTTTAAAACCTGTCTCGCTATGTTAAATGGGTTTAGCATAGCGAGACAGCTTTAAAATAAGCAACGGAGATCTCTTTCTTGGGTGGCGTAAGCCAGGGACCCTTGTTGGCTAGGCTTACGTAGGCCCTTGGGCCGATAGCCTAGTATCTACCTATTATTTTAAACTAAGGCCTTTTACTGCTACATATGTAACCTAAAGGGTAGGACCAAAGCTTGTGCAGAACTGGTGGCCAATGGTATCACACACAATGACCCCACAGAGATGGTCAACCTGCTATTGGACAGATTTGGTGAAAATTTCACTTCCTTATCTCCTCCTAACTTATAACAAACCCTACCCCAATCACCTCCCAGCACCTTACATATCTGAAGAGCAGGTTCTCAAAGCCCTGTCCAAGGCAAAGAACACTGCCTCTATGGGACCAGATGACAACCCAGACTGTCTTCTAAACAGGCTAAAACATGAACCAGCATCACCACTAAGTTCCTTTTTCAATTATAGCCTAACCACAGGCTTTGTTCCAGAGAAATAGAGAACAGCTACAGTTATTCTCCTCCACAAAGGTTGCCTAGCAACAGACCCAGAGAATTACAGTCCCGGAAGCCTGAACAGCCTTATCTGTAAGGCCACTGACCGTATCATTATGGACCTCATAAATAAAAACATAGCTGACCTCCAAACCCTGGATCCTAACTAATTCAGATTTGTGAAGAGCAGATCCTGCTTGTTAAACCTGGTGGATTTCTTTGAAAGTGTGACCAACGCCACTGATGTGGGCAAATCTCTGTACACAGCATACTTCAACTTGGCAAAGGCTTTCAACACAATCCCATATTCAGGCATTACAGACAAACTCAGAAAACTGAATGTAAACTCCTTCGTTCTAAGATTGATTACTAACTGGCTCACTAACCCCTCTTAACACTGCTGAAAACGTTTTTTCTAACAATAATTCTGAAGTCAACACTGAGGATGACCTCCCTTTGGCTAACGACCATATGCTACTAGTTGAACTATGTAGAAGTGAGAGGATACAAAATAGAAACAATTTCAACGTAAGCAACAATGCTAACACATAGGAGAATTTTTTAGGAGCAAGACCCAAACCCCAACGCCAATGGTTGAACCAACCAAACCAGAGGAGAATAAATCGGTAGCACCTCCGATTTTTGATGTGCAGTGTTTCAACTTGCATTCAGAAGATGCTGTTGACACACAAACACTTTTTCCTCCAGTAAGTAATGATTTGGATGTTGATAATGTGCAACAGGTTCCAGTCATAAGCACGAACACTTCTGGATATTTTAGAGTTTACAACTACTCTAAAGTCCCCATTACAATGGACATGGCTGACCTAATGGCTAAGGGTCACACGTATGCACCTCAACACAACTTCGATTTTGTTAAGGCTATCATTGATGTCAAAACTTTTGCCAGAAAACTTAATTTCAAACTTATGATGGGTAGGGGAGCCTACACTGACACCTCTAATCAACTCCATGTTCCTAGCACCTTTAACCCCCCACTTCACCCACTCTTGTTGATGTTTGAGAAGATATGTGAGGTGGATATTAGGTGTTTTAAAAATAGGTACAAATCACGTGGTCTTCATAACAACAGTTCTGAAATTGATTGTATTCACGCTCTTCGTTCAAATAATCTACGTATTTGTAAGCCGGACAAAGGTGGGGGGGTAGTGATTTTTGACAACGACCACTATTTTGATCGCATGACTTCACTACTTGACACTCCTGCTTACGCGTTGAGTTCTATAAACAAAGTCAATGGCGCATACCGGATCATCAAGGACCATATCGAGGAGATGTTTCTGGAAGCCAGGATTAATCAGGATTTATATAATGTCAATTTCCTACCCCAGGATCCCATACTTTTTCGGCATACCAAAAATCCATAAGAACTTGATTGATCCACCTATGCGTCCATTGATTGACAGTCGGGGTTCACCATCTTATGCGTGTGCCAAAGTAGTTGACCACATATTACGTAAATATATTTTACTAGAGGTGCAGATTTGTAAAGACTCGTGGACATTTTTATCCAAAATTAATGAGTTACACTATGAGGATCACTTTAACTTTCTTACAATAGACGTTAAAGATTTATACACCTGTATCCCCCACGACACAGCAATTGATTGGGTAGGAGATAGGTTAAGAGCTAGAGATGCTAGTACTTTTAGACATCTCATTGGTAGTTGAGCTTTTGGATTTAACATTATCCAAAAATTTCTTCGTGTTTGGAGACAACTACTATTTACAAACTGTTGGAGTTGGTATGGGTTCACCCTATGGTGCCAGTGTGGCCAACTTGGTCATGGCACAGTAGGAGCACCTATTTGTCTTTAAGCATTCATTATACACTAAACATTCAGTATACTATACACGTTATTTAGATGACATATTTATTCTCTTTAATGGAGATGAGGCACAAGCCACTGAATTTGTTAATCATCTAAATTCTACGACGGACTTTTTGGTGTTCACTTCCACTTTCAGTGACAAGCAGATACCCTAAAAGGATCCTATTGTTACAAGTTATACATCTAAGATCCACAGGAAGTCTACATACTCCAACACCTTGTTGCATTTCACAAGTTGTCATCCTTTTACACAGAAACGTGCAGTTGTAAAAGGACAACTTGTAAGGGCGGCAAGAATTATTAGTAAGGATGACATGTACATTGAAGAATGTACAACTCTAAAAAAGATGTTTCTGAGTCGAGGTTATCCCACCAAATTAATTGAAGACCTAATTAACGAGGTTTCTCTAAAAAGGAGATCTAATGTTTATGTACCATTATTACAAGTTAAGGAAAGGGTGGAACCAGCAACACCATTATTTTCTGTGAGTAACGTGGCTTCCGATATAGTGGATACAGTGGATAGGGTTCCTAAGTTGGATGTACCTAGATTTATTACCACCTTTGCAGTGGACAGCAACACTTTGTGGCACATTATCAGAAAGAATTGGCATTTGTTTAGAGCAGACCCAGGGGTGTCTTCTAAATTAGGTTTGACTCCGAAGGTGACATATAGGAAAGCTAGGAAACTTAAATCTTGGTTCGAGATGAAACCACCTCTTACCAAATCCCCGGGTATGTTCAAATGCCATGCCTGTAATTTTTGTAAATATATAATTGAATCCAGTAGATTTTCAATTAACAAGAAAGAATTCAAATTGAAACACAGGAACAATTGTAATTCTAAGATGCTTGTCTACATAGCACAGTGCCAAAATTGTTCGGCATACTATATAGGGAAAACCGAACGTAAGTTCAGAGAACGTATTTATGAACATCAGTACGCCATAAGGAAACGTAAAGTAACTAATGCCCTTGCCAAACACATTGTTGACTTCCCTTCCCATCAGTTCAAGTTTATTGTAATAGATCAGATAATTTCGGACAATAGAGGTGGACCTTCCTCATTAAAATTACTTGAACTTGAACTATACTGGCAGATAAGGTTGGAGGCTTACCATTACCCAGGTCTTAATGAAGCATGTTCCATTTCATGTATATTAAGTATTTTGAGCCTTAAAAGGTAGACATACTTACATATATTTTTTAAACATTAAGTATCACGACATACTGTTTGCAGTATCATTGCGGTATTGGAACATTCATTAGGCTTGTTTTAAGGTAAATATTATACTTCAACTTTTGTGAAAGTTGATTGGAAGTTTATATCTGATGTTATGAAGGTTAAAACTTTTTTATGTGAAATATTGATGAATGGCTCAATTACACCAGAGACATATAATTATTTGTATATGGTTAACCCAGTTACACATTTCATTTATGGACTACCCAAAATCCATAAGAGTTTAGTCAGGCCACCAATGCGACCTACAGTGTCAGGAAAGAAATGGGCTGCAGTAGCAATTTCTAAATATGTGGATAGACAACTAGTTCCTGCTTTGAAATACTGCCAGAGTTATATTAAAGATACTTGTAATTTTTTACAGATGTTAAAAGTGTGATCTCTAATAAATGTAAGCTCTGACATCCTTTTAGTAACTATGGACATTAGGTCACTCTTCACCGTTATTTCCAATGAGTATGGAATTGAATCAGTATGGGAATATTTAACAATACATAATGTATATGATACAATGAAAGTGAACCTATTATGTTCTATGTTGGACTGTGTCTTGAATAATAACATATTTGTGTTTAATGATGACTGTTACTATCAATGTCTGGGGGTGGCTATGGGTACGGCAACAGCTAGCACCTATGCTAACATAGTTCTAGCTAGATGGGAAGAACAATACATATTCTCAGAAATAGAGATGTGTTATAAAAATGAACATCTAGTGTTCTTTAAAAGATTTGTGGATGATGTCTTCCTGTTATGGAATGGCACTAAGGAAGAACTTACTGCATTTGTAGAATTCTTGCACACTACCACAAACATTTTGAGATTTGAAGTGAATTCATCCTTGGATGAAATACAATTTTTGGATATAGTAATTTCTAGAGATAATGTGTATTTTAATTCCAAAATTCATAGGAACGATATACAAGTTAGTAAGTACGTACACCCACAAAGCTTACACCCCAGGCATATATTTCAAAGGGGTAGTAAAAGGACAGCTTATGTGAGCTAGTAGACTTAGTATGAAAGATGTAATTTTTGAGCTGGAAACGAATGAGATGGCAGACTCTTTTAAGGAAAGGGGTTATAATGAAGTTATAGTCCAACAAATTAAGGGAATAGTTACTGGGTTAAAGAATGATACAGCCAGATCGTATTTGAGTGGTAAGGCTGATAATGATGTGGTGAAGAGAGCCAAACCAAATAGAACTATGGATAAATTAAATTATATGATGAAATATAATCGACACACAGGTCTTGTTAAACAAATAATTAAAAAGAACTGGACTATACTTGCATCCAGTCAAGAAGTGGTTGATCTAGTAGGTGAGACACCACATTTTGTTTTTAAAAGAGAAAAAAATTTAAAGCAATATCTATGTTACAAGGATATAAGGAGAGATAATGTGCTACAAAAAACATTAATAAATTGAGCACTAAACCGTGTTAACTGCACACAATGTGCAGATATTAATATGAACTTAAGCTTTATACACCCAATTAGTCAAACGATATTTCAATTTGGAGCTGCTGGAACATGTAACACAGAAAATGTGATTTATTTTGCTAACTGTGTATGCTGCCAATGTTTTTATATTGGTACAACAAATAAAAGAGAGAATAACTGCACACTGTTCTGACTTTCGTAGAAATGTCCTTGCAAACGCTTTGGCTAAGCATACAGCAACTGCAGATACTGAGCATAAATTCCAGTTTAGAATTTTGCAAGTTGTGTTTAAAAATAAAAATGGGGGTGATTTGATAAATAAAACGGAGATGGCCAAATATAAATGGATTAATTTTTTTAGAGCTGACCATATGCCAGGTTTGAATGTGGATAATAGTATGAAACCTATTTTAAAAGATAGACGTGACAGAATATAAGCCTCAATGAGGCTCAGTTTTAAGGGAACTTTTATAAGATGTGGGGCACTTTAAGGATGTAATTGCTGCTGTTATTAAGTTTGTACTTTGATTGGCTGTGTTGTTATATATATGCTTGTGCTATGGTAGGACAGTTTTTATTAAACACTGAAGAAGAGTCTTTTACTCAAAAGCTTTGTTCTGCTATTTATGCTGTTTATGTCCTGAGCTATTAAACTATTGAATGGTGGATTTGGACTGTTTTTTTTTTTTTCCTGGAATTCTAACTTCATCCATCACATGTCTACCATTGTAAGGAAAGCTTTCAACACAGCTCACTTGATTAGTAAAGGCATCGCCTCGAGAACAAGAGAGGTTATAACCCTACTATACTCGGCCCATAATTGAGTATAACACCTCATTTGGTATGTACCATAGTAAGCACCTGCAGCAATTAGACAGACCTCAGAGGTGTCTAACGAAGAAGATCAAGGGGCTCCAGCTTGTGCTTTACACGGACTGACTAAAGACCCTGTCACTATACTCAGTATCATAGGTTCATAGGTTGGTACTAGGCTATCAGCCCTAGGGCCTATACAAGCCTAGCCATAACAATTCCCTGGCTATTTCTTCCCACATTATTTACTTTCCTGGACCCTTGTCTAGCAGGGCGACTGACGTGATCCCTGGGGTGAATTTCCTTTCTCCCATCCAATCGTCAAGGTTCCTCTTGAAGAGGTCCAAAGAGGCACTCTGCTTGACATGTATGGGCAATCTATTCCAGAGTCTGGGGAGTCTCTGGGTCAGGAACCTATCCCTCCAGCATGTTTTGTTTATTGTGATGACAAGGTTTAGATCCCTGGAGCGTGTAGCTCTGAGGGATTGGGATTTCTTTAAGTGTAGCATGTCCAACAGCTCTGGGTTTGACATGGCCTTGTATGTTAAGCAGAGATCGCCTCTGAGTAGACGATATGCAACAGAGTATAGCTGGAGTTTTTTAAGGCGGTTAGCATAGGGCATCTGCTTTAGGCCTGTGATTCTTTTAGTGAGGTATTTCTGAGGCCTTTCCAGTTGTTGCAGATGTCTTGAGAGGTACATACCAAATGGGGCGTTGTATTCTATAATGGGTCTAATGAGGGATGAGTACAGTGGGACAATGACCTCCTTTTTTCTGGATGAAAAGCCCTTCGTGATGAGGTGTGCCACATAGAAGGATTTCCTGACTGTTGTGGCGATGTGGTTATCGAAGGTGAGACCACTATCCACCTGTGTCCCTAAGTCTCTTATCACACTTTCTGTGTTTAGTGTACTGCCACCTATATGGTAATTCATGGATACATGTTTTTCCCCAAAGGGGATAACAATACATTTCTTGGCATTGAGCTTGAGCCCATGGCTGTGGCACCAAGCATCTGTTTCTGTAAGGCCCTTTTGTAGAGTATCCACATCATTTGGGGATTCAATAATGGCTCCCAGTTTGCAGTCATCTGCAAACTTTGTTAGCCAGAGTCCCTTAGTGTTGACCTGTACTTCAGAGAAGTAGATGCCAAACAAGAGCGGCCCCAGGACTGAACCCTGAGGTACTCCACTTGTCACTTGTCTGGAGCTGGATTTGGAGGCGGCTACTTTTACAGTGTGGGTTCTATCAGTAAGCCATTTAGCAACCCATTGGATGACATAGGGATTAATGCCCAACTTAGTAAGTTTATCTATGATTACAGAGTGGGGGATGGTGTCAAAGGCCTTGGCAAGGTCTAGATAGGCTGTGTGGACCACCTTACCCTTGTCCATGGCTCTGGAGACTGATTCAAAGAAGTCAATCAGGTTCAGGAGACAAGATCGGCCCTTCACAAACCCAAACTGGGTGGGGTCCAGTGTTTGAAGGTTGCCAATGTCTTTGTTTATAAGTTCCATGATAATACGCTCCATGGCCTTGCAGATAAGGCTTGTCAGACTGATGGGACGGTAGTTTCCGGGATCCAAGGTGGATCCCCCCTTGTGGATTGGGATAACTGTAGCTCTGCACCACTCAGTGGGCACGAAACCTGAGGTGAGGCTATGATTAAACATGACACTTAGGTGAGGTGCCAGTTCATATTGTAGTACATGTAGTACACAGCCCGGGATGTCATCTGGTCCCATGGATGCTGTATTCTTGGCTTTAGAGAGTGCGTTTTGTACCTGTGTGGCCGTTATTACTGGAATTTGGCAATCTTCCGGTATTGAGATGGGCCATTTAGGGAGTGAGAGGGGGGTGAAGTTGGCACTGAATTGATCTGCCAGGATATTGGCAATATCCTTTGGATCAGTATATTTAATGCCATTCTGTTTTAGCTCAGCGCAGATCTGAGCATTGCCATTTAGATTCTTGACATAGTTATAGAATGCTTTGTGGTTGTCTTTGGAATCTTTGGCAATTTTATTTTCGTAACTAGCTTTGGAGGATTTTATGAGGCATCTCAGTTTCTTACTGAGGCCAGTAAGGGAGTTTTGCATCCTGGGATTTTCCTCTTTTCTGCAAAGTTTCTTCCTTATGTAGTAAAGATTGTTTATGGCAGGGGACCAGCAGATTGAGTTCCTTTTTATGGATGAGAGCATTTTGGTTCAATTTGGGATGGCACGATTCATGCATGAGTGGATGTGCTCGTACAGTGCCTTAGTGTAGGATTCAGCAGTTGAACTTTCAGTTCCTGTCTGCATGGGTGTTATGAAGTTTGTCACTTCTGACTTGAGTAGCATGAAGTTGGCTTTGGAGAAGTTTTTATGGTGGTTTCTTTACTGGGGGGTGGGGGTGGGATGTGGATGTTAAGGGTGATTAGCTTATGGTCAGACCTGACTAACGAGGGGGTGACCATAGGTATGGAGCATTGATTTCCCATGTTGGTAATGACCAGGTCTAGGATATTGGAGCCCCTGGTGGGACTATGGATTAGTTGATCCAGGGCATTGGAATTTATGAATTCCAAGAACCGTTGCGCAAAGGTGTTGGGACATGAGTAGTTTTCCCAGTTAATGGCAGGGTAGTTAAAATCACCCAGTATTAGGGTGTTTGGTTCTATCTTAATATTTTCCAGTATGTTTAGAAAGGTGTAGTGAGAATCTTGGGGTATGGTGGGGGATCTGTAGCAAGCTACAATTTGGATTGCAGTCTTACCTAGTGTTAGTTGCACTTGGAGAATGTTGGCCAACTAGCCTGGTGGTGTGAATATCCTTGGTGAATATTGACACTCCTCCACCTTTAGTGTTTCGGTCCTGGTTTGGTGGCCGAAAAGTGTGGTAAGAGTTGTAGCCTGGTATTGCAGGTGTGCTCTCTGGAGCCTTGAACCAGGTCTCAGTTACTGCACAGATATCGATGTTCTCCATTTTTAGGAGTGCCTCGAGAGAGTGCATTTTGAGGTTTAGACTTCTAGCATTGAGTAGCATTACCTTCAGATTTTGCATGCTTGTACAAAACAAGTCCTGCTGACTGTAAAGCTGTGCTCAAGCACAAACCAAGTAGCATGAACAAAAAATGTAGAACACAGCACCACAGCAAACTAATAAAAAGCAGATGGCAAAGAGCAGTGTAAAATCCAAATAGACTTTTATTCACAGGTGAGCGCTTTCCCGATATAATTGCTTCTTCAGACCATACAAAAAATCAGCAGCATGTCAAATATTTTATTTATTTGTATTTTAAATATTTGACATGTTGCTGATTTTTTGTACTTTTTTGTACTGCATATCCGTAAATCCAATGGGTCTAGGGCTGCCCATTCCAGGGACTTAAATATGGCCTGAGACTTAAATAGGATTTACTAGAGGGACAGATTTATCTTCTAGTGACTGCTATGTCTTTGGAACAGGCTACCAATCCATGTGAAACAGAGCACCTATACGACACTGTTCAACAGGAATCTGGACGAGTGGATGGGGCACCATAAATTCTTACCGGGGATATCACCCATAACCCTCCTGGACATGGGCAGTCATCATTAAATGCAGTCTTAGGTATTGACTAGCATTTCTACAGTATTACATTGGGATGAAAAGGCTAGGCTTAAAATGACCTCAGGGTCGCTAGCCTAGTAATCTCCTATGATACTGTGATCTGATGATCCTATGAATTGCTAAGGTGGAAATACAGTGATAAATGTTAAAAAAATAAAGTATTAAAGCCATGGGGATCTGTTAAAGGGTGGCAACTAACTAAGAAAACAATTAATTTGAATGTGTAAGAGTGCACTCAAGAATAATTACAGCCTTTAAAACAGAAAAAAAGACTAAGCTCATCCACATTGCATGCATTATCAAACTTTCACTGCCTAAAAGAAAAAAATGTAGCAAAAGTGTTCCATTTAAAATCTAAAGTAATGTTTAATGTGGAGCCATCAAAATGATTAATGTATACATGAACCACCTAAAGTTGTTTGTCTTTTCCCGGTTAGGGGTCGCCACAGCGGAACTCCGGTCTGCTAATGATTGGCAGTAGATTTTTTATGGTGCCGAGTTGCCAGCCCAACGCCTAACCTTCAGCAAAGGCATGCCCATTCACGCATGTTTTTCGGAGGTTACTTGACCGTGGGGAGGACATGCAGACTCCACACAGAAGGCACTCCAGTTGTGAATCAAACAGGAGAACCTCTTGCTGTGAGGCAACAATGCTACCGCTGTACCACTGCGGCTTCACGAACCACCTAAAGTATGTTCTTTATAACATTGTAAGTCGGTGCAAAAAGAAGTAAACTGTTTGACATTTGTTTTTCAAAAACAATATTAGCAAGTAATGTCAGCATTAATCAGTCCCATATCAGTCTTTTAAATAGCGGGGCAGTTTTCCGAGCTCTATTATGCTTTTTATGGAGCAATAACAATTAAGCCCCAGTTTCCTAAAAGAGTTCAGTTTCAGCTGCCACAGTAATTCACATTTTTCTGAAAGACTAGGGATGTCTCCTTCCAGTTCAAAAAATCCACATGGTCAATAATTTGAAATTTAAAGCTAGCGTGCCTTTTGTGAAGCTGCAGGTGTCAAAACAGTGCATTATTCTTGCACTTGGCTCTAATTTCAGAAAGATGGCCAAAAACCCTTCTTTAAAGTCTGTTGAGTGTTTTCCCCACATAAAATGCTTCACAGTCATTGCAGCTCACCCTGTAAACCACCTGCATTGAGTTACAGTCACCTCCTGTATTAGTTTTAATAATTTTTGTTAAATAAGGGCAGACAAACATATCTCCCTCCTGTATGTGCTGACAAAAGACACAGTTGGCTCCACACTTACTGGTGCATGCATCCTGTAGTCTGGGCCTACCTTCAACCCAACTCCTGATGCTTCAGGCTTTCCTATGCACAAAGGAAAGAGCTTCTCCAAGGATGTCCATTAAATATAAGCTTTCAGTAATTATGGCCCACTTCTCTTTCATAACATTAATGATGCTGTGACAGTCAACACTGAAAGTCAAGACAAACTGTGTTTAGATTTGTTGCCCATAGATTTCTTTAACACCCTCCTATAAGGCCTGTTAAATGCTGGTGAATTTGTAGTTTTTAGTTCAAATGTAGGTTTCAAGATGCATCTTAACATATTGCTTTCATATCCCCTCACCATAAAATAATTTTCAAGATCATTTAGGTTCTTAAGAAAGGGTTCCATTTCCATGATGATCCTAGCAAATCTGTACTCCTGGTTTTTAACATTATATCTGATGTTGTTAATCTTCACCTAATCCTTGACAGTGGATTCGGTTCCGAACCCTCAGAACTGACTCTGCCATTATTTTCCAGCTCATGCTCTAGAAACTCTTGAGCCAGACTCCACCCATAATGCTCCTCACAGAGATTACCTTAGATCTCATGTGCTTTTCCTTATCTCTCGAGCCTTGGCGATTATTGTAAGTTAGCAACCTTTTTTTCTTCAAAAATTTCCTTGTACTTTTGTCATTAATAGTAATTCTACCCGCTCCTCTTCTTGATGTGCATTTTTCTATAACTTTATAGCACTATTACCATACGGTATATCTTTCTCTTACCATAGTTGGTTATCCTTTCTGCTATACCTTTAAGGTATTCTGATTACCATCGCTGGTAATTTTTTTTTCCTTTCCGCTTTCCTCTATTAAAACAAACAAAAAAAATATTTTCTAAAATCCTCTTTACTTGTATAATGGCGGATCAAAAACAGTCTCCTACTAAAGCTAAGGGCGCTTCAGGTTTTAAGACATGCAAGAAATGAGAGGGTAAAATGCCCAATTCTGATGGGCACACTTTATGTGCTTAGGAAAAATTAATTTGCAGAATTGTGCGATTTGTCATGACTTCCCATCTCGCACTTTAATGGAGAGAAAGAATAAGTTGGTCTTGAAAGGCCTTTTGAAATCTTCTTTTGATGAGGCCATTTCTGGTTCTAAGGAGAAAACTGGGGAAGCGGGAACTTCTCCCCACAGTTCTAAGAAGACAGCATCCTCGGTTCCAAGTTCCTCGGAACCAGCTAAAAATATACTAAAAATTTCCTCGGCCCCAAAATGTTCTTTAGCTCCAGAAACTTGACAATCTACTAAACCACATTTGGAACGGATGGATATCTCAGTATCGGCTCCAACAGAGCCCTCAGTTCCGAAAACAACAAAATTACCATCACCTCCACGAACCACTTATTCACCATCTGTGGACCCCTTCAGAGATGCTCCTTTAGTGGAACTCAAGACATTCTAGGTCTCCTTCCACCTTATCAGTGAGGTCTATTAAGAGCCTATCTGAGCAGGACATCAGGAGGTTAGTGGATCAGCTCCTTGTGGCAAGAGTACTACCCTAGGTTCTGAGCCAATCTGGTGTCATGACTGTACATTCTATGTCACCTACTTACACTCCTCCTCCAACTCTACCAGAGCCCTTGGAGTCCTCAGTTCTGAAAATTCCGGCTCCTAGTGAGTCGGCTCCGATAGCATGTCCGTCTTCAGTTCTGACAGCCACCTTGAGTATTTCTGAGTCTTCGGCACTGGAGGACTCCTGGGGTCAGGACTCGCTGGTAAAGTTCCAAGATGCATGGTACCCTTGCAGTTCCATCTGAGCCGTCCAGGCCTCTCAGAGCATTGGCCCTTGTAGTTCAGACCCAGGCTCTAGATACAGGGGCAGTCTCTTCAGTGTGGTGTGTGAACCCAGTTCCAAAGCAGTCTTTTTCGGTTCCGGGCTCCCACCCCTCTACAAGGGGACCTGCTTTCTGTATTATGGAGAAAGCTTTATCCTTTGGGAATTTCCCAGTCTCTGCCTTCCATGACAGGACAGATTTCTTCCCCTTCCTCTTGGCTGGAGCTACCACTGACCTCATCCCCTGGAAAGAGGATGCAAAAGTCCCAGGTGACGCCCACCTTGGTGGTCACCTCTTCGGAAACTTCCCTGGAACATCACCCCGAGAAAGTCTCTGCGAAGAGGAAGTGCAAGAGGAAGCACCTCGACTCCCCAGAAGAGTCTTACACAGAAGATACTGACTTCGATGAAGGGGAAGGTTTCCCTAAGTCACCTTAAGATGTTTCCCTTCAGGGACATCCTTGAAATCGTTAAACAGAGGGGTGGCTGGCCATCCACCCAGCCTTCCTCAGAGGAGTCAGTATACCTGGATGCTTTTCATGTCCAACCCTCTACTTCTTGGATTTCTCTGCCCGCTGACGATCTCATCAAACTGATTGCTCAGCAGGCATGGAAGAGATCCGACACCACAGAGCCTATCCCAAAGAGACCGCATCATATTTTATCAGCACCTACAGAGGAACCACATTGGTCAAAAGGAATTACTGTTGACACCGTGGTGGTAACAGCAGCCACCAAGAGAGAACTTGCAGAAGAGAGTCATACTATCCATCCTCCTAACAAGGAGTCCAGGACATTGGATAGATTCAGAAAGCAAGTTTATGCTTCAACGACCTTTGCTCTGAGGTCCTTGAATTTTATGGCACACTTTACCAGATTACAAAGAGATTTGATTAAAGAACTTTCAAATACTCTGTCGAGAGCAATAACTGAGGAGATTCAAGATAAGGTTTCCTCCCAGCTTGCGACCCTAGAATCCAACTCTAATTTGTCCATGAGGCTCATAGCACATGCAGCTGAAGGGACATCCAGAGCAGCGGCTTCAGGTACAGCCATCAGAAGGCACTCCTGGATGCGCTTATGCGACTTTGCACAGCCATTCAAAGTGTCATCTGTCAATGCTCCCTTTGACGAATCCACACCCTTCTCGGCCCAAAAGTTAAAGAAACTCTAGCCAGAAGTGAGCAGGATGGTAAAACCCTATCTGCCATGGGCATATGTTTCTCTACCCCTCAGCGACCTTATTCAAGGAATCAAATGAGTGGGAGACTATGGTTTAAGAAATCCAAAGAGCCTAAGACTCACGAGGCAAAGATTTCTCCGGGGCAGAGGGGGAAACAATGGAAGATGCCGCCCTAAAGGCAGGAATGGACCGCAGAATCAGGGGTCCAGAGAATCTTTCTCTGGTACTTCCTATCAGCATCCCTGAATGGATGCCCAATTGCCCTTTTCTGGAGGCAGTCAGTCCACCCAATCAAAGGGAGGCAGCAGTCTTAGAAATCCGAAAACTGCTCGAAAGGAGAGTCATCCGAGAAGTCCCACCAAACCAAGCAGGAACCGGAATTTACTAGATTCGTTTTAGTGCCAAAAAATTTACTAGATTCTTTTTAGTGCCAAAGAAAACCAGGGACTGGAGGACCCATTCTGGATTTCAGCCGATTCAACAAATCGGTCCACTGAACCAAGTTCCAGATGGTCTTGTTTCAAGCCATACTTCCTTTCTTGTAAAAAGGCAACTGGGTGTGCTCTATAGACCTCAAGGATGCTTATTACCACATAAAAATGGACAAAAGCTCCAGAAGGTTGCTACGCTTCTGGCTATAAGCCAGCCACTATCAATTCAGAGCACTACCCTTTGGACTCACCACAGCCCCCAGGGTGTTTATCAAATGCATGGCAGTGGTTGCAGCTCACCTCAGACTGCAAGGTTTTCGAGTCTTTCCATACATCGACGACTGACTCCTCACTCCTACCACTAGGCATCACTTAGAACAGGCAAGAGACTACACCATGTCTGTTTGCACATCCCTAGGCATTTCAGTAAATCTCAAGAAATCCAAGCTACAACTTACAACTAGATTTCATAGGGGAACATATAAACACTGTCTCAGGAATGGCTTCCCTTCCTCCACAAAGACTACTAAGCATCAGGGCTCTAGTCAGACAGATCCTCCATAGCAACAGAGTCCCAGCAAAACTAATACTTCAAACCTTAGGTTTGATGGCTGCCTCAGTTACTCTGGTTCTTCTAGCAAGGTTTCATATGCAAATACTACAGGGGTTACTAGCAACGCAATGGTCTCTAATTCACTAACCAATGTCTTACCAAATCTTGATCACCAACCATTGCAAACAGGACCTCAGATGGTGGCTTCACTCCAGTCAGAATCTCCTGGGCAGACAATTTATTCTTCCCCATCCCCAAGCCATAGTGACCACACCACGAATACTTCCAAGATAGGGTGGGGTGCATTATCTGGGGAAGACAGTTCAAGGCACATGGTCCCAACTAGAGGCCAACTTGCACATCAATGTTCTAGAGATGAGGGCAGTGCTGTTAGCATTGCAAGAATTCCAGGATACCCTTTCCTCTAGGGACAGTTGCAATTCAGACAGACGATATATCAGTAGTCTAGTATATCAACAAACAAGAGGGAACCAAATTGTATCCACTATGTCGAGAGGCACTCAGAGTTTGGCAATGGGCGATTTCTTCCAACTGCTTTCTGAGAGCAACGCACATTCCGGGAAGTTCCAATGTGATAGCAAACAAATTGAGCAGAACTATTCTCATGCCTCACAAGTGGTCTCTGAGCCCTGTAGTGGTGGACAGGATCTTCCACCAATTGGGCCAACCTTGCTGCAACCTGTTTGCTTCTCCCCTGAACAACAAATGCAGAAGTTACTTTGCCCTAATCCCCCCACCAGGGGAATCACCCAGGGACACTCTTCTCCACAGCTGGCCTCCAGTTCTATTGTATGCCTTTCCCCCCATTCCTCTAATTTTACAATTCTTGAAAAAAGCCAAAAAGATGAAGAATACCATAATTCTCATTGCCCCATTCTGGCCTTGTCAAGTTTGGTTTCCTTTCATTTGGCCCTATCTGTTACATAAACCATGGAGTCTGGACCCAATTCCGGACCTGCTAACTCACCCAGAGGGCATGGTTCTCCCAAATTTACAGCACTTCAAGCTGACTGTATGGCTGCTCCAATTCCCATGATTACCAGGCATCCCTCTCTTTCATTGCCTGTGCAACACATTATTATTGCACATCACAAGCCTACAATTAGGAAATTTTACCTATGCAAGTGGAAAATATTTACCATATGGGCTTTGGATAAAGGACTTGATCCTTTTACTGCCCCAAGTGAACAAATCCTAGACTTCTTAAACATTCTTTTTGAATCTGGTTCCTCTGCTTCCACTATAAAGGTTCACCTAGCAGCAATCTCAAATTTTCATACTGGTGACAATGACTCATCAATCATGTCTCAAACTTTCCAAAGCATTCTTGAAAGGTTTGCTCTGAGAACCCCCCAAGAACCAGTCCCTGCATGGGATTTGACTACAGCTCTCCAGGCATTAACACAAACCCCTTTGAACCGGGCAGCATCTTGTCATTTGAAATTTTTATTTTGGAAGACTATTTCTGGTGGCCATCACCGCTGCAAGGAAAGTTTCTGAGTTACAGGCCTTATCATGCAGATCACCTTATCTAATCCTCCATAAAGACAGAGTCCAACTAAGAACAAACCCCTCCTTTCTTCCAAAAGTAGTTTCTGAATCCAATATCAATCAGACCTTACAGCTGCCAACCTTTTCCCCTAATTTTTCCAATAAAGAAGAATACGCTCTTCATCTACTGGATGTACACAGACAATTGCGTTTTTATCTCCACAAAACTAAGGAGTTCCAAAAATCTGACCAGTTATTTGTAGCTTTCTCTTCCTTACGAATGGGTTGTGCAGTTATCACAGTTACCTTAGCTAAATAGCTGAGAGACTGCATCACCTTCATTTATCAATCACAAGAACTTCAACTTCCCAAAACAATTAAAGCCCATTCTACAAGGGCTATTGCCACGTTAGCCGTTTTTCATGCAAGAACTTCACTAGATGACATTTGTGCAGCAGCCACATGGTCTTCTCACCATACCTTTATCGCTCATTACAAATTAGATCAGGTCTCAAAGGGTCGAGCATCCTTTGGCTCTGTGGTGCTTCGGAATATTCTTCCATGAGACCTCCAAAGGCAAATAAGTAGCTGGGGATTCTGTCCCACCATCAAGGATTAGGTGAAGATTATCATCAGATAAAGAAGTTATGTCTTACCATAACATTCCATCTGTGTTCATCTTTACCAGTCCTTGACATACCCACCCACCTTTCCCCCATCCTAAGTCTCCTAGTAGACCTCTCCAATTCTGATAAAGTTTCTCATCAGGAACTCATAGGTGGCCTCGTTCTATCTGTATATATGTTATATGTATATATGTTTAGATATACAAGTAACATTCCTGTTTTTTCTTGGCTGTATTCTGCCATCTGGCAAACTCGATCTGAGGTAATCTCTGTGAGGAGCATTATGGGTAGAGCCTGGCTCGAGAGTTTGGAGAGCGTGAGCTGGAAAATAACGGCCGAGTCGTTTCCGAACCCACCATCAAGGATTGCTGAAGATGAGCAATACAGATGGAACGTTATGGTAAGACATAACTTATTTTACTTCATCCTGGTGGGATGCAGGCTCTTATTATGTACCAAGAGGTTTACTCTGGTAGGTTTTCTGTAAAGATGTGTCAATTTTACCTTGATCCAAGTCTTCAGTAATCTGCATATCTAAGAAGACTGCTGAGGTGAGGCTGTGGGAAGAGGTGAAATGCAGGAAGCTGGTGATTTGATTTAGATAGCTGATAAACTCTCCTAATTTAGCATTGCCTCCTTTCCACAAAATAAAAATGTCAACATCATCTGGGAGGTTCTAAGAATGCAGCCACACAAACATCCTCAAAACAGTACCAGTGGCCATAGCCCTGGAAGTATCAACAGAGTCATACACACTGTAAACAGTGAGTAGTGACAAGTGGAACAGAAGAAACTAACTTATTTAAAGTAGCTTTTGCCTCACAAATAAAAAATGGAAGTTATGTACTTGCAGTAATTATAGAGCGGTTGTATCTCTTTCCATCTTGTTCAAAACATTAAAAATGATTAATGCAAACCTACGCATAGGCTGTGCTATACCATGCATAGACTGGCCACACTCTGCATCAGACACATGGAACCCAAGAATTCTTTACCACTGAATTCTATACACATGTAAATAGCTGCAGAGATGCATCTGCCCCACTCAGAATTAAATATGCCAAACTCAAAGATAACCTCCAGTGGTAGAACCCAAACATAAATAGGCTATATATCAAAAGAAAAAAAAAACTCATTGCACTCGAAACTAAACTTAACTGTTAAAATGCCAATAACTTTCTTGCTAAACTTTACAAGAAACTTTGGGCCTTGACCAATAATATGAGGTAAAAATAGCCACCCATGCAAAGGATAACTACAAAGCCTTCTTGAACTGTCTTAGAAACAATGGCCAACACTGCAGAGAGCTCAGTAAAAAAAATATCACATAAGAGACATAGGACATTTCCAATCTTAGAGCAAACAAATCTAGTTCAAATTTCATTCCCATCTGATCTCTTATACTCCTGAATCACATAACTGCATCTATACCGTCTCCTAAAATATTCCAAAAAGCAAGTCCCAAAGTGCTATCCAAGGCCAAGAACACCAGTCTTGAGGGGTCAGATAACACAGCAGGCTGCTTACTAATTAATCTAAAACATGACCTGTCAGACCACCAATATCAGCCTCCAACCAGGCTTCATGGCAGATGAAAGACAGCAACGGTCATCCCCTTACAAAAATATAGGACATCAACAGACACGGTAAAGCCATAAGCCTGACAAGTCTCATCTGTAAGGCTATGAAAAGGATCATTATATTATTAATAAAATAGGACATTTGGTAACTTACAAACTCTCGGCCCAAGTCAGTTCAGTTCTGTCAAGGGCATGATTTAACTGGGTTGACTTCCTTTAAAAGGCTGCCAAGGCAATGGATGAGGGCAAATCTGTACACACTGCATATCTAGACCATGCACAGGCATTCCATGCAATTCCACACTCATGAATTGTAAATAACTTTCCAGCTAAATGTAAGGCTAACCTTCTGCCATTAAATGAGAACCTGGCAAAGTTTCAACCCCCATAAACCCTGCGAATACTGCTGTCTATGCAGAACTGTTCACAGAAACCCTATACAAGCATGTTAATAGCTGCACAGAGGCAGCTGTACCCACCAGGAAGAAGTACAGAACTGATACAAAAAAACAAGCCACCCTGTTGGAATCACAAAATCAGTAGGCTGTATAACAGGAGGAATAAAATCATAGCAAAAATTAGGAGGTGCAGCACCCAGCAGGATAAAAGCACTCTCATCAAACTAAACAAACTCAGAGGACAAATAAAGTCTACCAAAGTCAAATTTGAGGTACGTTTGGCCTCCAGGGTCAAGGACAACCACAAAACATTCTTTAGCTATGTCTGCAGCCTCAAACGCAATACACAATTGTGTACAGAGCTCATTGTAAATGGAGACACCTATACTGAGCCAGAAGACACAGCAAATCTCCTGGTTGATAAATTCAGCTCCAACTTTACCTCTCTCTCCCTGTGATAAACAGAGATGCTGCTAGCCATGCTAGCTGGAATTTTGTAAATAATTATGCCACTTGAAAATATTAATATGATTTATATAGAAATGTGACACTGCCAGCCCAGCTAGTCAGAATTTTGTAAATAATTATATGTAATTTGTGAATAGTAATATGATTTGTATGCTTGTCCTACAAATGTAAGAAAACTGTGTTATGTGCTGATCTTCAACAATGTAACCACAGTGTACCCTACTGGAAAAGAACAGAGTTAACTTGCAAAACTCTAAGAAAATAAGTTGACAAGTAAAGAGTTTTACAGTTGTGTTTACCACAGCTAGAAGACAGAATGTCTGCAGCTAGAAATTATTTCTATTGTCTAATAACAGAAATAATTACAGGTTTCAAAAGCAAAAGCGTGTAACAGTTTTATGACTTCCAGTTTCAGGCAAGCTTCTAAGAGAGAAGTATTTTTGACACAGAAGTACTAACTTTTAAATTTCTGTTAGCCTGGAAACTAAAGGCAGAGATGACCAGAATTATGTAATCTGAGATAACCCAGCAGAAATGTTTGATAGTAACTTAAGAACTATCTCACAAGAGTGAGTCTGGGCATTTTGTATCTCGTCTTGGATCTGACAACATCCATTCAGCAATTGCATTTGCCTTGCTCTGTAAGTAGGATTTAGGTATAGTATTTCTCTTAGAGATAGAAATATAGTAAGATTGGTCTAGATGTTTTCTGTATTTGTGTGTGACTGTCCTGCTATGTTGTTTTTAAATATTTCCTGTGATTCTGAAATTTGTTGTCACTGTACTGAGTTACTGAGCATTGTCATGTGCTTTTATTCTTTATTATTAAATATATTTAAATATTTTAATTGTGACTGGTTTGTTCAGAGATATTTAAGCTCTTAGTGTGCTTGCATATGTATTTGGTGACACTGTACAGGCCACTCTTGAATAGCCTTAGTTTGGTCATACTTACCATTTGGATAATATTAACATTACACAGTAGAATTGGTCACCCTTTGGGAAGGGCCTTGTAGTAGCAGATAAGAGCTGGTTGGTGGCAGTGCTAACTACCTTTTAGTCTGGGCAGAAGGGCGCATAGCTAGTGAACCTGTGCAAGCCTTTCCCAGGAGTATGTGTTTGTATATAAATCAGATCTCAAAGTGTGTGTGTCAGCTACCTGGGCAGGGACATGAAGCACTGGTTGGACAGAGAGGTTTTGGCTTGACCACTCAGCTGAGCTCTTGACACTATAGCTGTGCCAGTGGGGAGTCTTATTGAGGATCTGGACAGAGAGTGAGAAACCAGCCCCAGAGTGACTGTGATCTGTGTGTGCTCTTAAGGGAAACTACTTTACTGTGTGTGTACTTGTCATCCTCTCAATGTGCATGTCCCTCATTAGTGCTAGTGGTAAGGATTGAGGCTCCCTGATTACTGGGCCAGTGTAGGAGCATCACACACACCCTCAACCTTCCCTCAGGAAATATCAGTAAATATAACTCCACTTACTATCACTAGGAACAGATCCTTAATGCTCTCTTTAAGACCAAGAACACTGCATCAATGGACCCAGACAATATCCCAGGATGCCTTCTAAATAGCATGAAACATGACCTATCAGGGCCTCTGGAATTACTATTTAACTGTACCCTCCAAACAGGCTTAATGCCTCATGAAGTAAAAAAGCAACATTCATCCCTCTGCACAAAGATGGGCCCATCTACAGACTGATAAGTCTCACTAGTCTTATATGTAAAGCCATGTAAAGAATTATCAAGGAGATGATAAACAGAGATATAAGTAAATCTCCAGACACTGGACCCAACCCAGTTTAGTTGCGTCAAGGGCAGATCATGCCTACTCAGCCTGGTGGACTTCTTTGAGAAGGTCACCAAAGCAATGGATGAGGGCATAATTGTTCATACTGCCTACCTTGACGTGGCTAAGGCATTTAACACAATACCCCACTATGGCATTGTTGACAAATTAGAAGTTATGTACTTACCATAACGTTCCATCTGAGTAGGTGTATTCATTTGTCTGCAACCTGTGGGTTATGGATCCGATATCGGATCCGAACCGGCATGGTTTTCCAGCTATGGATCCGAGCTCTCAGCTCCTCCCCTCACCCATAATGCCCTGCTCTCCCTACATGACCTCAGATCGAGTTTGCCATAAATCAAAATACCCTAAAAACGGTAACACGTAATATGCAGGAAACTGACAAGGCCAGGGGGATAGGAGGGCGGGATGGTTGCAGACAAATGAATACACCTACTCAGATGGAACGTTATGGTAAGTACATAACTTCTAAATCTGAAGTAGGAGATTCATTTGTCTGCAACCTGTGGGACAGAGTCCCCAGCTACCTGAATCTTGGGCGGCCGTCATGGAAGGATATTCCGAGCACCATGAGCCAAAGGATGCTCTACCTCTAGATGTAATATCCAACTTGTAGTGGGAAATAAAGGTATGAGATGAAGCCCAGGTGGCTGCTGAACAAATATCATCCAGAGGAATCCTAGCTTTAAAGGCCGCTGAGGTAGAAACTGACCGGGTTGAATGGGCATGTACTCCCTCCGGTGCGGGCCTCCCAGAAGCTTGATAAGCCAATAAGATGCACTGCGAAATCCAGCGTGATAAGGAGACTTTGGAAATTGGTTTACCCAAATTGAATTTAGCAAAGGAAATAAACAACTGGTCGGATTGCCTATGACCAGCTGTCCTGTTCAGATAAAATCGAAGTTGCCTGTGAACATCTAAGGAATGTAGCTTGTATTCACCTTTGTTTTGATATTTAGGAAAGAAAACAGGGAGGTTAATGGATTGATTAATATTTGCTTCTGAAGCTACCTTAGGAAGAAAGGACAGGTTGGTCCTGAGGTATACACGGTCCGGATGAAAGACCAAGTAAGGAGGCTTGATGGATAAGGCTTGAAGTTCCGAAACTCTCTTGGCGAGTAATGGCTACTAAAAAGGCCGTCTTGAAAGATAAAAATTTTAGATCTACCGTGGCCGTAGGTTCGAAGGGGGGAGCGGTCAAGGCCTGAAGAACCAAAGAAAGGTCCCATGGAGGAACCACTTGCTTTACAGGGGGTCTAAGAAGAAAAGTACCTTTTAGGAAGATTTTACACAATTTGGCAGACATCAGTGGACCGGAGTCATGACCAATATGATAGTGAGAAATTGCCGCAAGTTGTACTTTGACCATGGAACTGCTGGCACCATCATTAAAAAGAGTGGTTAGGAAGTCAAGCACCAGAGGAAGGGGAACTGTGAAGTGGTCTAGACCTTGCCGCTCCGCCCAAATGGAGAACCGTTTCCACTTGCTGCGGTAAACTTTCCTGGTAGATGGTTTATGAGCCGCTACCAGGATGGCCTTAACGGGAGATGAAATACCGGGAGTCCTGATTAGGAGTGGAACTGGAGCAGCCAAGCAGTTAGCTTCAGGTTGTCCAGATTCGGGGTTGATAGATTGGGACAGGTGAGATATCAGATCCGGAATGGGATCTAGAATCCAAGGTGGATTCACTGAGTGAGACCTTAGGAAAGGGAACCAGATCTGTCGAGGCCAGAATGGGGCAATGAGAATCATTCTGCACCCCAACCGAGAGGCTTTCTGAAGAACTTGGAGCATCAGAGGCAAAGGAGGGTAAGCGTAAAGAAGACCGGGGGGCCAAGCATGCACCAGAGCGTCTCTTGGGGTATCTCCAGGAGGAGGGATTAGAGCAAAAAAACTGTCGCACTTGGTGTTTGAGGGAGGCATAAAAGATCGCAACAAGGTGTTCCCCACCGTGCGAAGATGCGTTTCGCTACTTGAGCATTGAGAGACCACTCGTAAGGGGAGAGAATGGTGCGACTGAGCTTGTCCGCAAGGATGTTGGACCGACCCGGAATATGCGTTGCGATGAGAAAGCGGTTGGTGGAGATTGCCCATTCCCACACTCTCATGGCTTCTCGACAAAGAGGGTAAGACCTGGTTCCCCCCCTGTTTGTTGATGTACCAGACGACAGACATGTTGTCCGACTGAATCGCAATAGTTCCCAAGGGAAGAAAGGCCTGTAGTGCTTGCAATGTTAAGAGCACTGCTCTCATCTCTAGAACATTGATATGCAGTAAGGTCTCTGAATCGTTCCACGTGCCTTGGACCGTCCGGCCTGCAAAATGCCCCCCCCCCACCCGAGGCGGGAGGCGCACAAAAGGGGCGGCCTCCGTGGAGATCCTGTGAGTGGAGCCACCACAAGAGGGACCGCTTGCAAGCCTTGCTGATCGCAATGGGATGATGCATAGGAAGAGCAAGATAAGACCACTGAACTAGGAGTGTCCATTGAAGGACCCGCATATTGAACCTGGCGAGAAGTAGAAGAGCTATCGCTGCTGCCATGGACCCTAGAGCCCTCAGAACCAATTCCGCCGGAACTGAGCTGGAGTGGAGGATGGCCCGCACCTGGAGCCGTAGATTCTGAACTCTGTCCACAGTGAGGAAGGCTCTTAACTGTCTCGTGTCTAACCTGGCACCTATAAAATCTATGAATTGCGTAGGGGCTAGGTTGGATTTTTCTGCATTTATTGTGATGCCCAGGCTGGGAGCTAGATGGAGAAAGGAGTCTCGCGCCAATAATAGTAGATGCCTTGTTGGGGCGGTAAGGAGCCAGTCGTCCAGGTATGGGAAGACCTGTACCCCCTGAAGCCTCAGGTGGGCCGCTACCACTGCTAATACTTTGGTGAACACCCTGGGGCCTGTAGTGAGACCAAAGGGAAGGACCCTGAATTGGTAGTGACTGGCTCCCAGCCGGAAGCGAAGAAACCTCCTTGAGCGTCTGTCCATTAGAATGTGGTAGTACGCATCCTTGAGGTCTATAGAGCACATCCAGTGATTTTCTCCCAGAAGGGGGAGAATGGATTGCAAGGTAACCATTCGGAACTTCTCCTTGGGAACTGCCAGGTTTAAGAGCGACAGGTCTAATATATTGGTCTTAGGTCCCCCGTCTTTTTTGGCACTAAAAAGAACCTGGAGTAGAACCCTGATCCGATCTGGTCTGGGGGGACGGGCTGGATGGCTCTTTTCTTCAGCAGATGGCCAATTTCTGCCAAAGCGGCCTCCCACTGACCGGGTGGAACGTCGGGGAGGGACTTTAATTTTGGGATGTGATGAAATGGAATGAGGTATCCTCTGGATATGATGCGGAGGACCCAGCGGTCTGATGTTATGGACTCCCATGCCGCTAGGTGCTCCGAGAAATGCCCCCCCGACTGCCTCCAGAGTGGAGCAGCCGGGCAACCCTTCAGGGCTGCTGCGCGGGCCGTTCAGAGAAAGGTTCTCTGGACCCGAAGTTCCTGGGAGCCCCTCTGCCCCTGGGGCGGCGTCCTCCCTGTCCTCCTCTGCCACAGAAGGACTGGTTGTCCGGAGCGGGTTGGGACTGCTGCGACTTCCGGAACCACATCTTCTTTTGGCCCTTTTGGTTCCTAGAATAGGACCTCTGGGGCACAGAGAAGCAGATTCCAACGGCAGACAGCGTCTTCCCGTCTTTCTCGCTCTGGGTCAAAGTATCGCGAACAGTTTTGCCAAAAAGGGCAGAACCATCGAAGGGGGTGTTCGCGAATGATGCCTTGAAGGGCTCCGTGAAATCGCAATGGCGGAGCCAGGCCTGTCGTCTAGTAACTAGGCCTACCCCTGCGGCTCTAGCGGCTCCCTCCGTAGCATGGGACAGTAACCGCATAGAGGAATTAGTCACGGACCTGAGAGTGGCCATACGGGTGGAGTGCAACAGTTTGTCCTCCTCCGACATGGACTCTGGGGGGGGGTGCAGCGTATTCCTTGATAAGATCGCGCTGCATCCTGATCACATGTGCCAAGTAGTTGAGCGCCCTCACTGAAAAGGTCGCTGAACTAAGCATTCGCTTCCCCAAGCGGTCCATCATCAGAAACTCCTTGCTCGGAGGATGGACTGAGGGACTCTCCTGGGCGAGTTCCCTCTTGGTGGCTGCAGCCGTCAACATGGCATCTACCGGAGGCCCCTTGCTCCAGTGGGCACGGTCTGCCGGGGGACTAAGACTGCGGTCCGGCCTTTTGGGGATTGGCTCCATGGTGTCCGGTTCCTTCCACGCCCTGGTGGTAATCAGGTCCACCGGGGGGTCGGCAGGAGGGGACATCCAAGAGGTAGACGGGCCCGCTTCAAATGCCTCCAAGAACACGGACTCGTCCGAGGAAGACTTGGGGCAGACCCCCCCCCTTATGCGAAGCATTTCCATGATGTCTCCAAAGGAGACATCCTCGGGGGGTGATCGTGGGGAGCCTTCCCCTTCCTCCAAATCCGTGTCTTCTGTGAGAGACTCGGGGGAGTCTATGTGCCTCCTTTTACACGTATGCTTGCGAGGTGCATCCTCAGGGGGGCTGTCCGAGGAACCCTCGCAAGTGGTGTCCTGTTCCAATGGAACTTGGGGCAATGGAGCGGGCTGTCCCGGTGGCCGGATGGTGGAAGCCTGACCCAGTGCAGATAGAGCGCGGGAAGGAGCCGAAGCAAGTGCCGGGGGTCCGGAAACCCTCAACAGGGCCCTCTCCACTACATCAAAAGCAGAGGGGGAGCGAACCACGACCAAAGGATCCGATAATCGGCTCCCCCTCGGATCCGAAGAGTGGATCGGAGCCGGCCCCGAGGCATTCGGATCCGAGGGGGCAGTGTGCTCCGACACCGACGGCGCCGAAGGAACACTAATCCCCCCAGATCCGAAGCTCGGAT
The DNA here is from genome assembly GCF_019279795.1 of Protopterus annectens. Lineage (NCBI taxonomy): Eukaryota > Metazoa > Chordata > Ceratodontiformes > Protopteridae > Protopterus > Protopterus annectens. Next base: position 1,213,303,841 of record NC_056727.1, read on the forward strand.
CCAGGCTCCGAGAGGTCAGATCCGAAGCACTCAAGGGCAGGGTTGGATCCGAAGTACCTAGTACTATCGGCACCGACCCACCCCCGGCTCCGACGCTGCTCGGCTCCAATCTCTCCGAACCCGGGTAGCGGGTCAGAGAAGGAGCTATAGGTTTGAAAAAAGGGGTCGAGCTCCCCCCCAGAGGGGGGGGAGGCAGGAGCACTCCCATCTGCATCTGGGCCTGGATGAACCTTCTCATCATCCGGTCCAGATCAGCATCAGATAAACTATATGTAGATCTCGATGAGGCTACCGAGGTAGGCCTTGAGTGCCTCCTCGATAGCCTCAACGGAGATCGGGTCTCTTCCTCCTCATGTCCCGGTGAGAAGCAGACCGGAGCCGAGGAGGGGGAGAGCCGGTAGACAAGGAGGCCGGAGGAGAAGCCCGCTTGGCAGGCGGGCCGAAACAGAGGTCTCGGCCCGCCGCTTGTGGTGCTTCTCTCTCCGGTCCTTTTTTCTTGCTTCCCTCTCCTCCAAACCACTAGAGGGAGGTTGAGTCCCAGGTGGAGGAGGGGGAGCAGGAGAGGAGGGAACCGAAGACACGGTACCCCCTGAAGGAGCGGTAGCCGAAGCCGTGTCCGGGGGCAGAAGTCCCGCCAGGACCAGCTTCGACCTCCGCTCCTTCAATGCCCTGGGGTTGAACCCTGCACAAATGGAACATCCAGAAGTGAGGTGTTCAACCCCAAGGCATCGAACGCACCGAGTGTGGCCATCAGCAGGAGAAAGCTTATAGCCACACTCGGAACACTTCGAGAAGAAAGCCTTAGGGGCTTCAGACATACTAAGGTTTTTTTTTTTTTTTTTTTTTTGTTAAATAATAATTGCTAACTAGCCACAAAGAAAAACCACATGCCCAAACACACACTACGCACCAGCGAGGGGAGGGATAAATAAAAGTTATAAAGTTATTAAAAAACTTTAAATTTTAAACTCAAAAGGTAGGGAACCTAACACTTCCACACAAAACTGACTAAAACATTAGAATTAAATGCTTGTAAATATAACAAATGACACTTAGCTGAAGAGCTCGAAAATCCAGTCTGGTCACCAGCGCGGCAAACTAGATCTGAGGTCATGTAGGGAGAGCAGGGCATTATGGGTGAGGGGAGGAGCTGAGAGCTCGGATCCATAGCTGGAAAACCATGCTGGTTCGGATCCGATATCGGATCCATAACCCACAGGTTGCAGACAAATGAATCTCCTACTTCAGATCTCAAGGTACAAACCCATATGCCACCCAGTGGAGACCCAACTGGCTCACAGTAAGGACCTAAGAAGTTAGAATTGGGGAGTCCATCTCTACAAAGAGGACAGTCACAAGTGGAGTCCCTCAAGGATCAGTCCTTAGACTGCTCCTTTTGGCATTTGCTTCTCAGAAGTCAAGGCCAATGTCAGTGGTTTCTGTCTGACTTAATTTGCAGATGATTGCGAATTAGGAGCTGTCACTGCATCTTATACTGACAAAATTGTTCTCCAGGAGAGGCTGACACAAAAACAACTTGTGTCAGAGCCATGGACTAAACCTAATGCCAAAAATGCATAACAGTATTCTTTGGGAAGTTGTCCATCCCTGGTAACTATTATATTGACAACACAAACCCTTAGAGCTGACCCAGTAGTCAGTGACTTGGGGACACACATAGATAGTAATCCTGCCTTTGGCTATCATGTGTCCACAGTGGTGAGGAAATCATTCTATGTTGCACAACTTATAAACAAAGGTATGGCATCTAAGTCCAACGAAGTCATTGTTCCACTGTATTCCGCATTCATCAGATCTATCATTGAGTACAATGCCCCCCCCTTTGGTATGTACCTAACCAGGCACATCCAACAATTGGAACATCCACAAAAGATCCTCACTAAAAGAATGCAGAGCGTAATAAAATGTCCTATGTAGACTGCCTCAAGGCCCTATCCCTATATTCTGTCTGCTACAGGCTTTTGAGGGGAGATCTATACCTGGCATACAGGGCATTGTCAGACCCCACTCTAATGGACCTCCTGCATATCCACAAAACTAACATCACCAGAATTAGCCAGTCTAAAGACTTAAACCTTGCCTATGATATAACTAGGAGCTGCTGGAGAGACAGGTATGTATCCTAGTGACTACCCCATCTATGGAACAGGCTCTCGATCCATGAGAAGCGGAGTTTCTCCCTAACTCAATTCAAGTGCAGCTTGGATAATTGGATGGGAAACCGGAAATTCATTCCTGGTTTGGCACCTATGTCTCTAATGGACACAGGTAACCTGTAAATGATTCATCTCCCAGGCCCACAGGCCCATGCTTACAGTTATCAAGGATATCATAACTTGTCAGAGATTTGGGATGCATGGCTAGGCTTAAAAAGGCTCTTGTGGTTGTTAGCCTAGTAAACACCTATAAACCTATGAAATCCTTATGTAACCTGGTCATTAGCGTAGTAAACACCTATGAACCTATAAAATCCTTATGTAAACTGCTGAACAGCAAACTAGCTCCCAAATAGAACCCAGGAAATTAGGATGGGTAGCGCTATCTCCTCCAAAAGACCTGTTACTAGCAGTGGACATCAAAATTCAGTCTTTGGTCTACTCTTGTTTAGTATTTACTTCAAAGTAAAATGTTAAAGGTTTATGGCTGTCCAAGTCTGCAGATGACTGTAAACTTGATACCATCATTAATTCTCAACATGACAAAATCCTCCAAGAGAGCTTTTCCCAAATAACTGGTGTCAAAACCACAGACTAAAATGAAATGTCAAGAAATGTACAGCTGTATCCTTTAGCAAGCAAGCATGACATCCCTTTCAACTATCCCATTAACAACATACCCCTGTAAGTTCATCCATTACTCAGGGATTTTGGAATCTATACTGACAATGACTTGTCCTTTAATTACCATAAATCCACTATTTTAAGGAAGTCATTCTTCATTGCACAGCTTATATCAAAAGGTACGGTGTCTAGGGATGTAATGATTCCGCTGTACTCAGCTATCATCAGGTCAAACACTGACTATAATTCCCCATTCAGTATGCATCTCTCCAAATACTTGCAACAACTGGAGAGACCACAACCCTTTCTCACTAAAAAACTTAAAATACATGAATCAAAAAAACTATGCAGACCATCCCATAGCCTTATACCTCTTCTTGGTATCATAAAGGCTACTAAAAGGCAACCTCTTCCAAGCATATACAGCTTTGGCAGACCATATTTTGTCAGACCTATTACACATTTGCAAGTCTGATGTTAGCATGAACACCCAACTAAAAGGATCTGAACCTCCTTTGCAACATAAAAAGAACTTGTTGGAGGGACAGTTATGTATCATAGAAAATACCTCTATATAGAACTGACTTCCACTCTACATAAAGTGAAGTACTTTTCTCATCCTATTCAATTGTAATTTGGATGAATGGATGAGAAACCACAAATTCATTCCCAGTTTAACACTCATATCGCGGTGGTGGTGCTGCGGTAGCATTGTCGCCTCACAGCAAGACGTTGTCCCGTTCAATTCTCAGAGCGTCTTCTGTGAAGACATGCGTAAATGGGCGTACCTTCATTGAAGGTTGTTCGTTAGGGCCGGCAACTCAGCACGTAAAAATCAACTGCCAATCATTAGCGGACCAGAGTTCTGCTGTGGCGACCCCTAACCGAGAAAAGCCGAAAGACACAACAACATCCTTTATGGTTGGGGCACCAAGTAAATGTCCCAACATATTCCTGTTCTTCCCATCTCTGGGTTATTCATATGCAAAATTTAAGGGCTTAAAAATCTACCATGGGAATATATGGCTAAGTTTCCTAACCTCCTCACACAGACAAATAGCCTAGTTTGTACCTATGAACCTATAAAAACAAAACACATTTACCACTATCACACAAGCACTGATGAGGAGGGTCACAGTGTCATCAGCAGAAATTGGGGGAGGAGAATAAATTAACAATATATTTTGTGAAAGACTGAGGTACACTGGCCAGAGAGGGGGTGCTATCTCTACTGCTGTGTGAGGGTGTGGTGATAACTGACAGTGTGTAGATGTCCATGTGTGTGTGTGCTGGGACACAGAAGCAGTAGATGTTGTGGCACTGTGCCGGGATCTGGTGAGCAGATCTAGAGCACCCACAAGAGAATAAGATCAGATGGTGTACAACCCTGTCCACAGGAGAAACCTCTGCTGGATGGCTTCAGGCATGTTCCATGTTACTCCAGGCCACGCCAACAAGATCTAGCACTATGTGGCCACAAACAGTAGCAAACATGGACTCAGTAGGAACACCCCACCTGCACACACAACTACACTGCAATGTAATTCCTCAACAAAGGATGGTGGAATGTAAGTGGTGGTAATACATGTGCCTAACCATGGCTTCCTTTTCCATGGCAAAAATCCTCACTAGACATGGAAGTGCATTGGGAATTACATGTTGTTTCACTGTGGTAACTGCTGTACGCAAAACTCCATATGCCCATGGTGTTGAACATGTGACCCATGCACACCCTAAAGTCATCATGCAGACCACATACTACTGCTACCATCTCAGTAGTGCCTGTGATGGTGTTTGCTTATCCATTTACTATGGCCCTGCACAAATATAGGGTAGAGGCCATGGGTACACCTAGATAGAATCCATGGCATGCTTGGCAACCAGCATGCCTTCCCACAATGTCCTCCTCTCATTCTACAGAGCTTGCAGGAGCAACAAGGAATATGCAGCAGATAACATCCCTACCTAGGTAGCTAGTACAGTTGTGTAAAATCTTACCATAACAGTAGATGTCCTTCTCTTCATTGTTGCAATATTCTTGAAAAAAAGCGATTCCCTGCCACATGTAGCCCAGTGTCCAGTTGGTATACCAAAGCCTTAGGATTTTATTGATGTCATACACATCACACGCATGCTTCCCACTCAAGGTGTTGGGCATAATGATGATGTACGGATGTACATACCTCAGAAGTGAATAGCCCCAGGAGGAACAACAGTCCAAGGAAAAAGGAGGAACATGTGCACCCAGAAGGAGAAAAAGGAAGGAATGCCAGGCTAGAACAATAGAAGGAAAAAGGCAGAGCAGAAGGGGAAGGAGGGAGGGGGTAAATACTGCAATAATGAAGAGAAGGACATCTACTGTTATGGTAAGATTTTACACAATTATACTATGTCTTTCCATATCACTGTTGTAGTATTCTTTACAAAAGGGAGAGTACAAAAGCTCAAGAGGATACTTGGGAGGAGAAGGAGGAAGGTACAGAGAAGCCCTCAAGAAATGTAAGCAGGATATCTCTATCAAAGTAAGCTCTTGCTCTGGAAACAACTTCCAATTTTTAATGCTTAGCAACAGTATGGACAGAGGTCCAAGTAGCAACTTCAAGGATGGAATTGGTATCCAATCCTTTGAAAAGAAAAACAATAGAGGAAGCAACAGCCCTAGTAGAATGAGCCTTTACAGAGGCAGAAATAAGAAGTTATGTACACACCATAACGTTCCATCTGAGTAGGTGACTTCATTTGTCTGCAAACTTTGGGTCTTGGATCAGACATCGGATCAGAGCCGGCAACTTATTTTACAGCTTATGGATCCGAGCTCCTAGCTCCTCCCCTCACCCATAATCCCTTGCCAACCCCAAATGACCTGAGATCAAGTTTGCGCTTCTGCAAATACCTTAAGTAAAAGGTATCCCGACAGGGATCAAGGAAAGACATACAAGAACTAACTTCTGAAGGCCAGGGGGAAGGAGGGGGGGATGGTTGCAGACAAATGAAGTCACCTACTCAGATGGAACGTTATGGTGAGTACATAACTTCTTAATCTGAAGTAGGGACTTCATTTGTCAGCAACCTTTGGGACAGAGTCCCCAGCTACCTAAATCTTGGGCGGCCATCATGGAAGGATGTTCCGGAGCACTGCGGAGCCAAAAGATGCTCTCCCTCTGGAAATAACGTCCAGTTTATAATGGTTGATAAATGTATGAGATGAGGCGCAAGTGGCTGCAGAGCAAATATCATCCAAAGGAACTCTAGACCTAAAGGCGGCAGAAGTAGATATGGAACGAGTGGAATGTGCATGGACTCCCTGAGGTGCGGGCCTCCCAGACGTTTCATAGGCTAGAAGAATACACAGAGATCCAACGTGATAAGGTGACCTTAGAAACAGCCTTACCCAGATTGAATTTGGCAAAGGAAATGAACAACTGATCAGGTTGCCTGTGACCAGCAGTCCTATGGATATAAAATCGCAATTGTCTGTGTACATCTAAGGAATGCAGTTTGTATTCTCCTTTATTTCTGGTACTTAGGAAAGAAAACTGGTAGGTTGATGGACTGGTTGATATTGGTTTCTGAAGCCACCTTAGGGAGAAAGGAGGGATTGGTCCTGAGGAACACTCTATCCTGATAAAAGATCAAGTAGGGATGTTTCACAGAAAGAGCCTGAAGTTCAGAAACTCTTTTCGCTGAAGTGATGGCTACAAGGAACGCTGTTTTCCAAGACAAATATTTAAGTTCGGCCGAGGCAGCTGGTTCAAAGGGAGGGGCGGTCAAGGCTTGAAAGACTAGAGATAGGTCCCAAGGGGGTACAGCTTCCTTAACAGGGGGCCAGAGTAGAAAAGTACCCTTGAGAAAGGTTTTGCATAATTTTGCTGTCATCAAATGACCTGTTTCATTTCCCACATGGTAATGGGAAATGGCTGCCAATTGTACCTTAACCGTCAAACAGCTAGCACCTTGCTGGAAAAGTCCGGAGAGGAAGTCTAACACGGATGGTAACAGGGCAGTGAAGGGATCTAAGTTATGATGTTCTGCCCAGACGGAAAAGCGCTTCCATTTACTGCGATAAACTTTCCTAGTGGAAGGTTTATGCACTGCCACCAAGATGGCTTTAACTGGTGAAGAGATGCTGGGAGTCCTGACTAAGAGTGGAACTGGAGCAGCCAAGCTGTCAGCTTCAGGTTGTCCAGATTCGGGGTGGGATATCAGATCCGGGTTGGGATCCAGAATCCAGGGAGGATTCACCAAGTGAGACCACAGGTAAGGGAACCAAGTTTGACGAGGCCAGAATGGGGCAATGAGGATCATTCTGCTCCCCAACCGAGGCGCTTTCTGTATGAGCTTTAGCATCAGGAGTAAAGGAGGATAGGCATAAAGTAGATCAGGTGGCCAAGCATGCACTAGAGCATCCCTCGGGGCTTCCCCTGGGGGGGGGGGATCAGAGCGAAGAAGTATTTGAGGGAGAGGCAAAGAGATCGCAGCAGGGTTGCCCCCATTTGGCAAAAATCCGCTTCGCTACTTGGAAATTGAGGGACCACTCGTAAGGGGAAAGGATGGTGCGGCTGAGTTTGTCCGTCAGAATGTTGGACCATCCCGGAATGTGCGGTGCGATCAGAAAGCGGTTGGTGGAGATCGCCCATTCCCACACCCTCATGGCCTCTCGACAGAGAGAGTAAGACCTGGTTCCCCCCTGTTTGTTGATGTACCAGACAACTGACATGTCCGTCTGTATCACAATAGTTCCTACGGGCAGAAGGTTCTGAAGTGCTTGCAATGCCAACAGCATCGCCCTCATCTCCAGAACACTGATATGCAGAGAGGTCTCTGTGTCGTTCCACGTGCCTTGGACTGTTCTGCCTGAGCAATGCCCCCCCCACCCGAGGCAAGAAGCATCTAAGGTCACCGTGACGAGAGGAGGTGGAATGCAGAAGGGACGTCCCGTATGGAGGTCTGGGGACTGGAGCCACCATAATAAGGCCCTCCTGCAAACCTTGCTAAGAGAGATAGGGTGACTGAGGGGGAGAAGCTGAAAGGACCATTGTACTTGGATGGTCCACTGTAGTACCCTCATATGCAGTCGAGCGCACGGGGGAAGAGTTATTGCCACCGCACCAACAGGACCAATTCCGCCGATGGAGCTTCTGTTTGGAGAATGGCCCGCACATGAAGCCTCAGGTTTTGAAGTCGTTAAGAAGTGAGGTAGGCTCGCAGACTTCTCGTATCCAACTTGGCGCCTATAAACTCTATCACTCGTGTCGGAGCAAGGGAGGATTTGTCCATATTGATCGTAATGCCTAATTGGGAAGCTAGGCGGCAAAAGTAGTCTCTGGTTGAGCAGAGTAGCTGCCTTGTTGGGGCGGTCAGGAGCCAGTCGTCCAGGTATGCGAAGACCTCTCAGGTGGGCCGCTATCACTGCTAAAACTTTGGTGAACACCCTGGGGTCTGTGGTGAGACCAAAGGGAAGGACCCTGAACTGATAGTGACTGGCTCCCAGCCGGAAGCGGAGAAACCTCCTGGATCATCTGTCCATTAAAATGTGGTAGTATGCATCCTTGAGGTCTATTGAGCACATCCAGTCGCTCTCCCGCAAGAGGGGGAGAATGGATTGAAAAGTGACCATTCGGAATTTTTCCTTGGTTATCGACAGGTTCAAGAGGGAAAGGTCTAGAATCGGTCTCAAGTCCCCCGTCTTTTTTGGCACCAGAAAGAACCTGGAGTAAAACCCTAATCCAAGCTGGTCTGGGGGGACGGGCTGGATGGCTCTTTTTTCTAGCAGCTGCTGGATTTCTGCGGCTGCGTGGTACATCGGGGAGGTTCTTGAGTCTGGGGACATGGTGCATTGGGATTTTGTAACCTCTGGATATGATCCGGAGCACCCAGCGGTCTGACATGATGGACTCCCAAGCCGCCAGGTGCTTCGAGAAGCACCCCCGACTGCCTCCAGAGTGGAGCAGTCGGGCAACCCCCCTCAGGGCTGCTGCGTGGGCCGATCAGAGAAGGTTTCTCTGGACCCAAAATTTCTTGGGGCCCCTCTGCCTCTAGGGCGGTGTCCTCCCTGTCCTCCTCTGCCACGGGAGGACTGGTTGTCCGGAGCAGGCTGGGGATGTTCCAGAACCACATCTTCTTCTGTCCCTTTTGGTTCTTGGAGAAGGACCTCTGGGGAGCAGAGAAGCGGACTCCGATGGCAGACAACGTCTTCCCGTCCTTTTTGCTCTGGACAAGTGTCTCGCAAATGGTCTTGCCAAACAAAGCAGAACCATCAAAGAGGGCATTCGCAAAGGATGCCTTAAAGGGCTCTGCGAAGTCACAATGTCGGAGCCAGGCCTGACATCTCATAACTAGACCCGCTCCGCTGGCTCTAGCGGCTCCCTCTGTGGCATGGGACAAAAGCCGCATAGAGGTATTCGAAATAGATCTTAGAGTGGCCATACGAGTGGAGTACAACTGCTTGTCCTCCGCCAACATGGACTCTGGGGGGGGGGGGGCAGCATATTCTTTAATAAGATCTTGCTGCATCCTGATGACATGTGCCATATAGTTCAGGGATCTTACTGAGAAGGTCGCTGAACTAAATACCCGCTTCCCGAGGCGATCCATTGAGCGGGACTCCTTGCTCGGTGGATGGACCGAGGGGCTCTCCTGAGCAAGTTCCCTCTTAGTGGCTGCCGCCATCAACATGGCATCTACGGGGGGACCCTTGCTCCACTGGGACCGGTCTGCAGAGGGACTCAAAATCCTATCCGGACGTTTGGGGACTGGCTCCACAGTGTCCAGGTCCTTCCACGCCCTGGTGGTGATGAGGTCCACCAGAGGGTCGGCCGGAGGGGACACCCAAGAGGTAGACGGGCCTGCTTCAAATGCCTCCAGGAACACGGACTCGTTGGAGGAAGTCTTGGGGGCAGACCACCCCCCCGATCCTGAGCATTTCCATGATGTCTCCAAAGGAGACATCCTCGGGGGGTGACCTTGGGGAGCCTTCCCCTTCATCCAAGTCCTTGTCCTCTGTTAAGGACTCGGGGGAGTCCACGTGTCTCCTCTTACACTTGTGCTTGCGAGGCACATCCTCAGGGGGGACTGTCCGAGGAGGTCTCACCAGCAACATCCTGTTCCAATGGAACAACCTGGGACATCGAAGCAGGCTGTCCCTGTGGCCGGGTGATGGAAGCCTGACCCAGGAGAGAGGGAGTGCGGGGTGGAGCCGAAGCAAGGAGTGGGGGTCCGGATGCTCTCGACAGAGCCCTCTCCACTGCATCGAAGGCAGAGGGGGAGCCGCTCTCCCTGGGATCCGAAAGCCGACTCCCACTCGGATCCGATGAAGGGATCGGAACCGGCGCCGAGGTAGTCGTATCTGAAGGACACGTGTGCTCCGACCTGGACGGAGCCGAAGGCACACTGAATCCCTCGGATCCGAAGCTCGGCCCACGGCTCCAAGAGGTTGGATCCGACAAAGGACCCGACAGACTCGAGGGCAGGGTCGGATCCGAAGTACCCAGTACTGTCAGCGCCGACCCACCCCCGGCTCCAACGCTGCACGGCTCCGAGCACTCTGAACTCGGGAAGCGGGTCGGAGAAGGAGCTATCGGGGCAAAAAAAGGTGGTGTCGAGCTCCCCCCCGAAGGGGGGGGAGGCAAGAGCACTCCCATCTGCAGCTGGGCCTGGATGAACCTTCTCATCATCCGGTCCAAGTCTGCATCAGAAAGGCTGTAAGTGAATCTCGACGAGGCCACCGAGGTGGGCCTGGAATGCCACCTCGATGACCTCGACGGAGATCGGGTCTCCTCCTCCTCGGGTCCCGGGGAAAAGCAAGGTGATCGGATCCAAGGAGGAGGGGACCTGGAAGCTGTGGAGGGAGAAGCCCGCTTAGCTAGGGGGACCGAAGCGGAGGCCTAGGCCTGCCGCTTGTGGTGCTTCTCACTCCTTTTCTCCCTCCTGTCCTCCCTTTCCTCCGGCGCCTTAGTGGGAGTTTGAATCCCGGCCGGGGGAAGGGGGGCAGGAGTGGCCACCACCGAAGGCTGAGGAGGTGCCACGGGAGTAACGGAGGCCGAAGATGAATCCAGGGGCAAAGGTCCCACCAGGATCAGCTTCGACCTCCGCTCTTTCAGTGCTCTGGGGTTGAACACTGCGCAAATGGAACACCCAGAGGACAGGTGTTCAACCCCAAGGCACCGAACACACTGAGTGTGACCATCCGCCAGTGAAAGCTTATGGCCACACTCGGTGCACTTGGAAAATATGGGTTTTGGGGCCTCCGACATGTAAATAAAGTAAACTACACAATCACACTAGGCCCCAAAAACACAAGCAACACACACTACGAACTAGCGAGGGGAGGGATTACACTAAAAATTAAAGAAATTTACAAAAAAGGGAACCTAAATCACACACACTGTTTAAATAATTAACAAAAATAATTTCACTGACTTTTTTTTAAACTTATCTGGTTAAATCGCCAGGAGCTCAAAATCCAGCTGTCTCTTCTAAGAGCGGCAAACTAGATCTGAGGTCATTTGGGGTTGGCAAGGGATTATGGGTGAGGGGAGGAGCTAGGAGCTCGGATCCATAAGCTGTAAAATAAGTTGCCGGTTCGGATCCAATGTCGGATCCAAGACCCAAAGGTTGCTGACAAATGAAATCCCTACTTCAGATGATGTTTTTCATGAAAGAAGAAACAAAAAGAAATGGCTTTAGAGATCCAGGACGATATGGTTTTCTTAGAAACAACCAATCCCAGAGATCTGGGATGAAAAGAAATAAAAAGTTGCTCAGATTTGCAAATGGCCTTAGTCTTATCCAAATAATATCTGAGCTGTCTACGCAAATCCAAGGTATGAAGAACCTTGTCACTAGCAGACTATAGAGAAGGAAAAAAGGAGGACAAATTAATAGCCTAATTAAGAGACAATTCTTTAACCACCTTATGCATAAAAGAAGGATTAGTACAGACAGAGACCCTATCCCTATGAAAAAACAAGGAGGAAGGAATAGCCATAAAAGCCTGGAGTCCATAGACTCTTAGCTGAAGTAAGGGCAAAAAAAAAGAACAGTATTCCATGTACAATGTTGCAAGGAAGCTGAAGCTGCAGCCTCAAAAGGAGCCTGAGTTAATTTTTCAAGTCCATCAATGCATTAAATAACCCCTGGGTAAAATCCTGCTATTCATGCTGAGGATATTTAGAAGCAGGGGAACATCCTTTTTTTTTCTTTTTTGAGGGGCATCTCCCCTAAATACCTTAGGAGTTTCAGATCCTTGCCTACACTTGACCAATGTAGTAGGAATCTCTTCCTGAGCAAGTATCTGAGGTATGTACCTTGGTCCCTTTGAAATAATCAGCTGAGGTTTCCCCTCAACATCCAGTGTGCATGTTCGCAGAGCCTCCAAGGAAGTGAAAGAAGTTGGATCCAAGCAGGTCTCTAACAGGGTTATGGCAGAGGAAATCAACACAACAACCAGGTGATTTCTCTGTGCCTTCACCAGCCTCGATAGAGACGTCGGGGGGAGGTGGGACAGCACCTGGGTGATACCAGAGTTTCTTGTCCGTTTTCTTGGCAGGCAGTTGACCTTCGGGATGGGAAGATTCCACCATAACACCTTGCTCCAACAATTTAATACACTGGTTCTCCAGGTAATGGATAAGGAGGGAAAACGACTAGAGAGAGTGTTGGGGACAAATACCTGGCAGAAAGAACATTGCATATGATTATGAGAAGCATCCAAACAGAAGAGACACTGCCTCCCACACTGACTTTTCCCTTTCTGGACCACATGTACACTGACAAAATTAAACAAGAAAAGATAAGAAGAAACCCCAGTGGGGCACTTATCTGAAACATGGCTCTGAAACAAGCAAAGAAGAAGAAGCATTCAGACAGATGATCATTGTTGGTGTTCGAACTGGCAGCAAAGAAGTTCTGAGGTATGTACATCCATATGTCACCTTTAAGCCCTACGCCTTGAGTGGGCAACATACGTGTGAAGGATGACATCTATAAAATCCTAAGGGTTTGGTATGCTGGCCTGACACTGGACTACTCCTGGCAGTGAATACCTTTCATAAAGAATGCTGCAACAGTGATATGGAAGGACATATGTCTGTGTCTTCCTGTCCTTATGTGCCATGCAGGATTTGAGGGGTGGGTTGCACAGGCACAGAAGCTATGTCCATGACATGAGGTGGGTGAGTGGCTGGCCATCACATTGCTAATATCCTATATTGAGACCATTACCCTTAACAGTGCTGGGACTTGACTGCCATCCCTTAACATCAAGCAGTTATATATCCATTGTGAATGACAATAATACAGCAGCGGGGGGAGGATTACCCAAACGAAGTAAGGCCCTTCTACAACAGCTGCAGTCCTGAAATTAAACTACTACTATCACTACTTAATACAATAGTAAAAAATAAATGGTAACCTATCTTGTATGAGTGGCCTCTTAACCTGAAGTCAAGATGTTCCAGCAACACAATGTTCTCATGGTTGTAAGTTCCACTAAACCACACACTGAGGTAAGTATGGCAGATAGTTTGTCCATGTTAAGACAAACCCATCTGAGGCATCACACCAATAGATCTGGTGGCCTGAGACAATTCTGGGTTTTTGGGGATATAAAACTAATGAAGATAAAAAAAAAAAAAAAACAGAAGTTATGTACTCACCACAGTGTTCCATCTGTATGGTCGATTTTTGTCAGGCTTTATCTAATACTGTCAATTTTTCATTTCGTCCTTACATATGGGACAGAGTTCCCAGCTACCTTTATCCTGGGCGAACTCACGGAAGGATGTTTCTCAGAACCATAGAACCAAAGGAGGCTCTTCCCCTGGAGACCAAATCCAATGGACAGCTCAGTGGTGTGAGTCTGTGTTACTGCTTTACAGCAAGAGGTTCTCCGGTTCAATTCTCAGCTGGGGTGCCTTCTGTGCAGACTCTGCATGTCCTGCGTGCGTTCATGTGGGTTTATTCCAACGTTACAAAGACATGTGTCTGGAGCATTTCTCCCTGGGCCTCCATTGAAAATTAGCTCATTCTAAGTCAGACTTTCCCAGTAAACAAATAAATAAAATAAAATAAATAAAATTTGTAATGAGTGATAAAGGTAAGATGATTAGCCCATGTGGCCAATGCACAAATTTCGTCCATGGATGCATTAGCCTGAAAAACTTCCAAAGAGGCATGGCCCTGGTTGAGTGAGCTTGAACAGGTATGAGAAGATCTGTACCTTGTTTGGTGTAGATGAAGGAAATGTACTCAGAGAGCCATTTTGCTGGAGTAACGCTGGATACTGGTAAGCCCCTCCTAGGGCCTGCAAAGGAAATAATTGACTCGTCTTCCTAAATTCTTTTGTCCTGTACAAATAAAAGCATAATTGCCTATGTACATCCATCAAATGGAAAAAGAAGTTATGTACTCACCATAATGTTCCATGTGAGTTGTTCCATCTCACCTTCATTCATCACTGATGGGTTCGGAGCCGATCCTCGGCTCTGACACGGCCGACTAGCAAGCTCAAAGTTCTCCAGTAGCTCGTGACCCCACCCCCTTATCCCATAATGCACTGCTGGAATTACCTCAGATCTTGTTTGCTGCGTACCATATAATAGTACAATAATTATTCTACCTAGGAATGAATACACATTGAAAAACCAGGATGAAGACAACCGCCAGGTCAACTGTCAGCCAGGAGGGGGAATGAGGGAGGGAAGTGAGAATGAAGGTGAGATGGGACAACTCACATGGAACGTTATGGTGAGTAAGCTGGTTCATAGGTAGGTACTAGGCTATCGACCCTGGGGCCCATACAAGCCCAGCCAAAAAGGTACTCTGGCTTTTGCCACCCAAGAAAATTATTTTCCTGTGCCACTGTCGAGCAGAGCCACAGAGGTGATCACCTGGGTGAATTTCCTATTTCCCATCCAGTCATCAAGATTTTTCTTGAAGCGTGCTAATGAGGAGCTTTGTTTGATATAGATAGGTAGTTTATTCCAGAGTATGGGAAGTTTCTGGGACAGGAATCTATCCCTCTGGCATGTTCTGCTTATTGTGGTGACAAGGTTTAGGTCCCTAGAGCATGTAGCTCAGATGGATTGAGATTTCTCTAAGGGAGCATGTCCAATAGATCTGGGTTTGACATAGTTTTGTGTGTTAGACAGAGATCACCTCTGAGTAGGTGATATGCGACAGAGTAAAGCTGGAGTTTTTTGAGACTGTCTGCGTAGGGCATCTGTTTGAGGCTGGTAATCCTCTTTGTGAGGTATTTCTGCGGCCTTTCCAGTTGTTGTAGATGTCTTGTGAGGTACATACCGAAAGGGGCGTTGTACTCTATAATGGGTCTAATGAGTGATGAGTAGAGGGGAACAATTACCTATTTTTTCTGGATGAGAAACCTTTTGTGATGAGGTGTGCCACGTAGAAGGATTTCCTGACTATTGTGGCGATGTGATTATCAAAGGAGAGACTACTGTCCACCTGTGTCTCAAGGTCTGTTATCACACTTTCGGTGTTAAGTATACTACTGCCTATGTTGTAGTTCATGGGTACAGAGTTTTTACCAAAGGGGATGACAATGCACTTTTTGGCATTGAGCTTGAGGCCATGGCTTTGACACCAGGCATCTGTCTAAGTGAGGCCCTTTTGCAGGATGTCCACATCGTTAGGAGTTTCAATTATGGCTCCTAGTTTGCAGTCATCTGTGAACTTCGTTAGCCAAAGACCTTCTGTGTTAGCCTGTACTTCAGAGAAGTAGATACCAAACAGGAGAGGACCCAGGACTGAACCCTGTGGTACTCCACTTGTCACTGGTCTGAAGTTGGGAGTTCGCTAATTTCACAGTGTGTGTTCTGTCAGTGAGCCAGTTGGCAACCCATCTTGTGACATAGGGATTTATACCTAGTTTAGTGAGTTTATCTATAATTCCAGAGTGGGGAATGGTATCAAAAGCCTTGGCAAGATCTAGATAGGCTTAACTTCATGTGAAGTTGTTCAATCTCCCCGTTCATTCATTTCTGATGGGTAGCATCCCTAACACCCTGATCTTGGTTGGCTCACGGCAGTACACTCTTCAGAACTGTAAAACCAAATGAAGCCCAGTCCCTGGAGGCCTTATCCACTTTGTAATGAGTTATAAAAGTGTGTGGTTTAGACCAGGTGGCTGCTGCACAGATGTTATCCAAAGGCAATTTGGCTTGAAAGGCTGACGAGGTAGAAACTGCTCTGGTTGAATGAGCCTTTACCTTACTAGATAATGGCATTTTATGACAAGCATATAGGTGATGCAATCAGACAGCCAATTAGACAGGGTTGTTTTAGCAACTGGTTTTCCTTTCCTGGTCTCAGAAAAGCACACAAAGAACTGATCTGATTTCCTAATGTCTTTGGTTCTGTCCAAATAAAATCTAAGTTGTCTATGAACATCGAGTTTATGCAACATATATTCCAATTTGTTGGTATGATTAGGGAAGAAAACGGGCAACTCAATGACTTGATTAATGTTAATCTCAGAACATACTTTGGGCAAAAAGGATGGATTAGTTCTGAGAGATACTCTGTCAGTATGGAAGACCACGTAAGGGGGCTTGATGGAAAGGGCTTGGAGCTCTGACATTCTACGGGCTGAAGTGATGGCTACTAAGAAGATAGTTTTCCATGACAAGAATTTAGTTCAGAAGATGATGCAGGCTCAAAAGGAGGAAGAATGATACGAGATAACATAAAATTCACATTCCAGGAGGAATAAGGTGTCTTCACTGGAGGCTTTATGTGAAAGGAACCTTTTAGAAAAGCCTTAGACAATTGGTGAGCCATAATATTCAAACCATCAATTCCTAGATGGAAATTAGATATAGCAGCTAACTGTACTCCTACAGTAGCTGCCACTGCTCGTTTGTTGAAGATTTCGGTCAAGAATTGTAAGACAGAAGACAATGGCGTTTGATAAGGGTCAATGTTGTGGGAAGAAGCCCAAATGGAAAATCTCTTCCACTTACTACGATACAATTTTCTGGTGGAAGGTTTGTGGGAAGCCAACAAAATCTGACTAGTATCATGGGAAAGATTATAGAGCCTGGCTATGCGTGAAATTGTAGCAGCCAAGCGGTTAGCTTCAGTGTCTGCAATGACGGGTGAAGATCCCCTAACGGATGCGTCAACAAGTCTGGAACTGGGTCCAGGATCCATGGATCTTCCAGAATATGATGATAAAGAAACGGGAACCAAATATGCTGAAGCCAATGAGGGGCTATGAGGATGATTGTCCATCCCAGTGACTTTGCTTTCTGTAAGAATTTGGATATCAGGGGAATTGGTGGAAATGCATACAGGAGACCCGGGGGGGCCAATCGTGGACAAGAGCATCACTCAGGGAGTGACCTGGCATGGGAATTGGGGTAAAATGGCTTCTGCATTTGTTGTTGATGTGACTGGCGAAGAGGTCGCAGGAAGGCTGGCCCCATTTGCGGAAGATCCTGTCCACAATCTCTTGTTTGAGGGACCATTCATGGGGCAACAAGATTGCTCTGCTCAGTCTGTCCGGTATTACGTTAGATTTGCCAGGGATGTGCGCTGCCAACAGAAAGCGCTGGGATGAGAGTGCCCACTGCCATACTCTGAGAGCTTCTCAGCAAAGGGGATAAGACTTGGTCCCGCCTTGTTTGTTCAGATACCAGACCACTGACATCTTGTCTGTCTGTATTGCAATTGTCCCTAGAGGAAGAGAGTCCTGAAAGTATTGCAACGCTAGAAGTACTGCTCTCATCTCCAGGACACTGATATGCAGATGTGATTCTTGATCTGTCCATGTGACTTGGGCAGTCTTTCCCTGAAATAGCCCCCCACCCCATCAGAGAAGCGTCCGTGGTCACAGTGGCAACTGGAGGGGGAAGCATGAAAGGATGTCCTATTGTGACATGAAGAGACGTCAACCACCACTGAAGATCCTTCTTGCAGGAATTTGTTATCAGGATCACTGACTCATTGGAAGTTCTTGGTAAGACCATTGCGTGAATAGAAGCCACTGAAGGATTCTCATATGCATCCTTGCTAAGGGGATTGCTAGAATAGCTGCCGCCATCGATCCTATAATTTTCAGTACCTCTGCTGCTGGTACTCTGTTCTTTGATATTAGGGACATGATGTGTTGGCGAATAGAGATTCTTTCTGGCGGAAGGTGAACAGTGGTGGTTGAGGTGTCTAGTTCTGTCCCTATAAACACGATATGCTGCGATGGCAACAAGGCAGAATTTTCTAAGTTGACTGTAATGCCTAGCTGATCGCAGAGTGTCAGAGTAGCCTCTCTCACTTGAAGAAGTTGATGCCTGGTGGTGGAGGTAAGGAGCCAATCGTCTAGATACAGAAACACCTGGAATACTAGACGCCTCAGCTGAGCCGTGACTACTGCCATGCACTTGGTGAACACTCTGGGGGCTGTAGTGAGACCAAACGGCAGAGCTCGGAAATGATAATGATTGGCTCCCAGCCAAAAACGCAGGTGATCTCTGGATGGTCTGGCCATCTTTATGTGGTAGTACGCATCCTTGAGATCAATTGAGCACATCCAATTGTCCGTCCCCAACAAGGGGAGTATGGACTGTAGCGTGACCATTCAGAATTTCTCTTTTCTCACAAATTGGTTGAGTCTGCTGTGATCCAAAATGGGTCTCCAGTCACCTGTTTTCTTTGGAACCAAAAAGAACCTTGAGTAAGTTCTGAATCCTGTCTGGTCTGCTGGGACTGGCTGGATGACTCTTTTTCTAGCAATTGGCGTACCTCTATTGCTGCTTGTCCCATGTGACTTGGTGGAACATCCGGGATTTTTTTGACAGGAAGAGGCTGGGTGGAGAATGGTATGAAATACCCTCTGGAAATGATACTTCATACCCAACTGTCATTTGTTATATTTAGCCAGGCTTTGGGGTACAAAGATAAGCAACCCCCGACTGCCTCCAGAGTAGGACAGGCGAGCCTCCCTTCAGGAGCGCTGGTAGGATTGACCAGAGAAGTGATCTCTGTCACCCTGGTGTTGCAGACCCCCTCTACTGCGAGGGCTGCGTCTTCCATTGAAACCCCCTCCTCTGCCTCTGGAGGAGGGCTCTCCACGTGTGTCTTGAAAGGCTCCTTGGGCTTTCTGGAACCACATCTTTCCTCCCCTCTGACCTTTGGGAAAGGGTCGAGTGGGGGTGGAAAAACGGACTCCAACGGCAGACAGAGTCTTTCCTTCTTGCTCACACCTGGTTAAAGTCTCATTCACCTGTGGCCCAAACAAGGATGAGCCGTCAAATGGGGTATTATTAAAGGAAGACTTGAAGGGTTCCGCGAAGGAGCAGAGTCGATCCAGACATGCCTGCGGAGAGCTATTCCTGTACCTGTGGCTCTGCTCAAACCATCAGCTGCATAGGATACGAGATGCATGGATGAGTTGACTATCGAATTGAGGGTAGAGAGCTGAGTGGCAATATTATCGGATACATTTGAAGCTACAGCACCATGAAGAGCATCTCCCAACTCCTTAAGGAGATCTCTGCAGTCTGGTAAAATGTGTAAAGTAGTTCAGTGATCTGAGTGAGAAAGTCGCTGAACTGAACAAGAAGTTATGTACTCACCATAACGTTTGATGTATGTAGTCCATTTCGCCTCACATTCTTACCCGTGGGTTCGGAGCCGAATGTCGGCTCTGACTCGGCCATGCTTTAGCTCAAAGTCTTTCAATTGGCTGGGCTAAGATGGTATCCCATGCTGCACTGCTCTCTATCCCCAGATCTAGTTTGCTGTGAGCACCAGCACTCACTCTCCATGCATAACACCACCTAAGGAAGGAAGAATAAACCAAGAATGAAGGGAACTCTGAAACCAGGCCTAACCTCTAGAACCTCTAGGATGGGGGAAGGTGGGGGGGGGTAAGTAAGAATGTGAAGAGAGATGGACTACATACATCGAGCGTTATGGTGAGTACATAACTTCTTGATGTTATGTAGTCCAATCTCGCCTACATTCTTACCCATGGGACAGCGTCCCCAGCACCTAAATCTTGGGAGGCTCAGTGGAAAATACTCCTGAGCACTGTGGAACCAAAGGAAGATCTGCCTCTAGATACCACATCTAACTTGTAATGAGTAACAAAGGTGTGAGGAGATGCCCAAGTAGCCGCAGCACAAATATCATCCATATAGACAATCTGGCCTGAAAAGCTGTAGACGCAGATACAGACCGGGTAGAGTGAGTCTTCACTCGGAACAGTAAATCTCTTCCCCCTGAAGTATAAATGAAAGAAATGCAACTGGAAATCCACCTAGACGATGTGACTTTGGAAACAGGAGACCCAACTTTGTTTTCCGAAAATGAAACAAACAACTGATCAGATTTTCTGAGGTCCTTCGTTCTGTGCAAATAAAACTAATTGTCTGTGCACATCCATCTGATGAAATTTGAATTCTGCCTTGTTCGAGAACTGAGGACTGGTAATTCAATGGATTGGTTAAGGTTACTAACTGACGCTACTTTGGGAAGAAAGGAAGGATTCTGTCTGGGAGAAACCCTGTCCTTATGAAAAATCAAATAAGGTGGTTTAATTGATAAAGCTTGAAGCCACGAAACACGTCTGGCTGACGTGATGGCTACCAAAAAGACAGTATTCCAAGTTAAGAATTTTAAATCACAAGTGGCTGCAGGCTCAAAGGGGGGTGAAGTAAGACCCTGTAGAACAAAGTTTAAGTCCCAAGGCATAACAGGTTCAGAGACAGGAGGATGAAGCAACAAAGTGCCTTTCAGGAAAGCCTTACAGAGTCTATGTGCCATTAGACTAGGTTCGTCTGCTACATGAAAGGTAGAAATCACTGCCAACTGGACTTTAATGGATGCGGCAGCTGATCCCTGGTTGAAAAGCATAGAAAGGAACTCCAATACTGAAGAGATTGGAGCTATGTAAGGGTCAATCTGTTTGGCATGTGTCCAGATGGAAAATCTCTTCCATTTGCTGTAATAAATCTTCCTGGTTGAAGGCTTATGAGAGGAAGATAGAATATGAAACACATCTGGCGAAAAATGGTGAAGCCTAACTAATGACCGAAATGGAGTAGCCAAGCTGTCAACTGGAGGGTCCGAAGAGAGGGATGGAGCTGCCCTGACATGTGAGTCAGTAAGTCTGGTTGTGGGTCCAGAATGCAAGGAGCGTCCATGAGATAGGGATGGAGAAAGGGGAACCAAATTTGATGAGGCCAGTGTGGAGCAATCAGAATCATTTTGCTTCCCAAGGATTGCGCTTTCTGAATAACCTTTGACAGCAAAGGAACTGGACGGAAGGCATATAGTAGACAGGAGGGCCAATCGTGGACTAGTGTCCCTGGGTGACTCCCCCTGAGGGGGGATAAGGGTGAAGTAGCTGCTGCATTTGGCATTGAAGGGACTGGCAAAAAAACTGCAGCAAGGCTGACCCCACCTGCGGAAAATCTGCTCTGCAACTTGACAGTTCAGGGACCACTCGTGAGGCATCAGAATAGCTCTGCTTAGCCTGTCTGCGATCACATTGGACTTCCCCGGAATGTGCATTGCTACCAGAAAACGTTGGGAAGACACTGCCCACTGCCACACTCGTATGGCCTCTCTGCAAAGGGAATACGACTTGGTTCATCCCTGTTTGTTCAGATACCATACCACCGACATATTGTCTGAGTGGATTGCAATAGTCCTGAGAGGAAGAAAGCTCTGAAGTGCTTGCAATGCTAGTAGCACTGCTCTCATCTCCAGGACATTGATATGCAGATGCATCTCGTGTTCTTGCCATGTGTCTTGGACTGTCCTGCCTAGATAATGCCCCCCCACCCCATCTGGGAGGCATTCGTGGTCACCGTGGCAACCAGAGGCGAAGGAACGAAGGGTTTTCCCACACTGAGGTTGTCGGTGTGAAGCCACCAACTGAGATCCTGTCTGCACCCGTCTCTGAGCAGAATAGGGTGAGAAAGTGGAAGACGTTGGAGACCACTGGGCGAAGAGTAGCCACTGAAGGAGCCTCATATGTAACCTTGCCAAGGGAACTAACATAATCATAGCAGCCATCGTCCCCAACAATTGGAGGACCAATCTTGCCTTCACTCTCCTCAGAGGGAGCAAGGCGTAAATCTGTTGTTGTAAGACTCTGATTCTTTCCTGTGGTAGAAACGCCCGCATGAGCACGGTGTATAATTCAGCGCCTATAAAGGTGACACGCTGCGAGGGCAACAAGGCAGATTTTTCCCAGTTCAAGGTGATGCCCAACTGTTGACATAGGTTGATAGTGGCGTCTCTGGTCTGAAGTAGCAGATGCCTGGTGGTGGCAGAAAGGAGACAAGTCGTCCAGGTATGGAAACACTTGGAATCCCTGATATCTCAAGTGAGCAGTCACCACTGCCATGCATTTGGTAAACACCCTGGGGGCTGTGGTGAGACCAAAGGGCAGGGCTCGAAACTGAAAGTGACCGACTCCCAGCCAGAAGTGTAGGTGACTTCTGGATGCCCTGTTCATCTTTACGTGGTAGTAAGCATCCTTGAGGTCGATGAAGCACATCCACACTTCTTTTCCCAACAATGGGAGAATAGATTGCAACATGACCATTCGGAACTTGGACTTTTGCACATGGGTGTTAGTTCAATTGGCTGAGATCCAAAATGGGTCTTAGGTCCCCTGTCCTTTTCGGCACCAAAAAGAATCTGGAGTAAGTCCCTAATCCGGTCTGGTCTGAGGGGATATGTTGGATGGCTCCTTTTTCTAGCAGCTCTGAAACCTCTGAAGCTGTGGAATCCCTTTGACTGGTTGGAATATCTGGGATTTTCTTGATTGCATGGGAGTTGACGAGAAGGGAATGATATATCACCCGGAAATTATTCGTAGAACCCATTGGTCTTGGGTGATACCTTGCCAGACCTCCGGGTATAGTGAGATGCGACCCCCAACTGGCTCCGGAAATGCACAGTCAGGCCTCCCATCAGGAGCAGCGGTAGGGAGAACCACTAAAGGAATCGCGGTCTCCCGAGTTACGAGGGCCTCCTCTGCCCATAGGGAGGTGTCTACCTGAAAAATCAATCCCTCCCCTGCCTCTGGAGGGGGACTCACCTTGTGCATCAGGAAAAAAACCCCTGTGCTTTCTTGAACCACATCTTCCCACCCCTCTGGGCCTTGGGATAAGGCCTAGAGGGAAGGGAAAAATGGACTCCTATGGCAGACAGAGTTTTTCCCTCTTGCTCGCACCTAGTGAGTGTGTCTTTTACCTTGGTTCCGAACAAAAAGGAACCATCAAACGGGACGTCGGTGAATGCAGACTTGAAGGCCTCCGCAAAATGACAAAGGCGCATCCAGGCATGTCCCCAAGAGCGACTCCCGAGCTTGCTGCCCTACTCACTCCCGCGGCTGCGTGAGAGATCAGCCTCATGGAGGAGTTCGCAAAAGAATTGAGGGTAGACATCTGAGAGTTGACTTTCTGAGCCACTGCTTCAGAAACGTTACCTGTTAGAGTATCTCCAAGCTCCTTTAGGAGATCTCTCTGGAGCCGTGTAAAGTGTGATAAGTAATTCAGTGACCGCAAAGTAAAGGCTGCTGAAGAAAACATGCACTTCCCGTACCAGTCCATAGTCCTAGACTCCTTGTTAGGGGGATGGACGGTGGAAGAAGTCTCAGCCAATTCCTTCCTGGTGGCCACTGCCACCACCATGGCATCCACAGGGACTCCCTTGGATAGAAATTAATTATCAGAAGGGGCAGACAAAAATTTAAAGGGTCTCCTGGGGACTGGTTCCACAGAGTCAGGGGTTTCCCACACCCTTCGACAAACCAGATCCAGAAATTCGTAGAAGGGTAGAGACACCCAGGAGGTGGCGGGCTGAGCACCAAAGGCCTTCAGGAACCCAGACTCCCCTTCGGAGGGGGCTTTGGATGGCCAGTCACCTCTTTGCTTCAAAATCTCTAGGATGTCAGAGAAAGAAACATCCTCAGAGGATCACTTAGGGGACCCCTCAGATTCCTCGAGGTCGGTGTCTGACGTGAGAGACTCATCTTGGGAATCTGTGTGCTTCCTCTTGCACATTCTCTTTCTGGGTGGCTCCTCAGGCAAAAACTCTGAGGGGCCCTCAGAAATATGGAGACCACTCGTTGGGGTACCCTGAGGCCTTGCGGCTCCACTGTCAAAAGATAGAGGGCGATCAGAGACCTGCACCGGTGCTGTAAGGGACAGAGTGACAGAACCGTATGATGCCACCGACAACCTGACCAGCACGCTCCTCATGGCCTCGAAAGCTGGTCCTCCCGGGTCCGAAGATCGACCAGCCATGGAACACCTTGGATCAGAAAGGACCAGGTCCGAAGCAGAGATGGGAGTCAGGCTTCCTCACGCCGAAGCACCAAGAGGGAGACTAGGAGCCGAGAGGTGTCCCGAAGTCTCCCCCTCGGATCCCACCGAGGAATCATGTGTCCTGAACCCCGTGGACAGCGCCGACAGGGTCAGAGCTGACATCGTTACCGATAAGCCAGGAGGGGCTGTTGGAACCACCTATGGACATCAAACGGAGCCGAGCACTCCGGCTCCGAAAGCTGAGATGCACTTGGAGGAGGAAGTATCGATGTAGGTAGAGGGACCGGCTCCAGAGCCAACTGGGTCAGAGCCAAAAACAACTTGGCCAGTACCGATGACTGAAGAAGTCTCTGCACCACTCTATCGTCGTCCACATCCGATAAGGTCCTGGAGGATTTAGAGGATAGGGAAGGAGATAGAGACCTCCTCTCTGAAGGAGACTGCGAGGAGGAGATACCGGCCTAATGCTAGGCGACCGGCTCCAAACAGGCTCCGAGAGAATAGAAGCCGAAGCAGGTTCCATAGAAACTGACACTTCCTGCGGTCCCAAGGACAATGGAGCTGAGGATGTCATCAAAGATTTAGCTGTTTTCTCCGGCGGCTCCGAGGATACTGATGGAGCCGGGGATCACTTTTTAGCCTTAGAAGATTTAGCTTTTGATGGAGAAGACTTAAAGCTGGAAGCACTCTCCAAGCCCTCCTCGAAGGAGGGTTTCAGAAGTCCCTTCAAAATCAATTTGTTCTTTCTTTCCTGAAGAACACGCGGGCTAAAAGCATGACAAAAACTACACGATTCCTGGAGGTGAATTGCTCCCAGACAGTACACACAAATAGTGTCCATCAGTGATAGACATCTTATAACTGCACTTCGTGCACTTCTTAAAGCCCGAGGACGTATGCTCCTTAGTAGCTTTAGACATAGTCACTACAAACTGAGTCACTAACCCAACAAGCAGACCAACGGTCAACCAGCCACAAGCACGGGAACAGAATAAACAGACAGTACATCACAAAGACTTCTAACTTAAATGGTCCTAGAACACAAGGTAAATAGGGAGGACTAGTTCCTCTAAATTAAACAGTCTTAGCCAAAGGGAAGTTAAGTTAGCACACAAAGGAAAGCGAGGGGACAGACTAGGTCCTCTAACTGAAACGGGCCTAGCCCGTTGGAAACAGCTAGTGGGATACCACAAGAAACACGCTACTACAAGAAAAAACAACTTTTCCACAAAACAGCTCAAAGATACAAACACAAATAGCTATGAAAATAGCTTTTTTTGCAAAACTTCTCTGCTATAAAGATGAAAAGAATACCTAGCCACAGCCAAGAGCAAGACCACATCCGAGCTACACGAGTGGCAAACGAGATCTGGGGATAGAGAGCAGTGCAGCATGAGATGCCATCTTAGCCCAACCAATTGAAAGACTTTGAGCTAAAGTATGGCCGAGTCGGAGCCGACATTCAGCTCCAAACCCACGGGTAAGAATGTAGGCAAGATTGGACTACATAACATCATGTGTTTCCCATATCTATCCATGATCCTAGATTCTCTATTAGGAGGATGGATAGATGAGGAAGTCTCAGATATTTCCTTTTTGGTGGCTGCGGCCACCACCATGGCATCAACAGGGACTCCCCCTTGGTCAAAAAGGACTTATCTACAGGGGCTGAAATAAACTTATTAGGACTCCGAGGATCAGGTTCCATAGATTCTGGAGACTCCCACGCCCTACGAGAGACCAGATCCATAAGCTCATCGTAGGGAGATACCCAAGAGGTGGAAGGCTGAGACCCAAACGCCTTCAGGAGAACAGACTTGTCCTCAGTAGGGCACATGGACTGCCAATCACCCCTCTGCCTAAGGATTTCAAGAATCTCTGCAAAGGAGATATCCTCAGAGGGGGATCTGGGGGACCCTTCTGATTCATCCAGGTCAATGTCCGATGTGATAGACTCCTGGGGGAGTCCAAATGGCTCCTCTTGCATAATCTCTTCTTGGGAACCTCTTCAGGGGGAACTTCTGGAGAGGTCTCAGAAGAGCAGGGAGCACCCTGTGGGCCTACTCGAGGCTCTGGGTCTCTACGCTTGGTTGGACCAGAGGAAACAGAAACAGACACAGGCACTTTAAGGTAAGAAGAGGCCAAACCTTGAGATGAGGAAGTCTTGGGAGACAACACTCGCCTCATGGCATCGAAAGCACCTCGGCTCCGATGAGGAGTCGATGGCTCTGATGGAGCCACAATCTCCTTCCGCACCGAAGTCATGGGCTCTGAGCCCGAGGTAGGAGCCGAGCTCACCCGAGCCAAGGCCCCGAGAGGAAGAGACGGCACCAAGTCGGTGCGGCTATCCTCCCCGGACCCGACCGGAGAGTGTCGGCTCCTAGAGTCCCTGGCCCGCACCTAGAACATCCAAGCAGATGGAGCCGATGACACAGGAGCAGGTGTCGGCTCCAAGGGATTCACGATCATCAGGTCAGCCTCCACCGACTCCGAAGGTCCGATATGTCTCTGAGGAGGACCAGACAATTCAAGGGTAGTGGTCTTCGGCTCAGACGGTTTTGTCTGAGCCGACAGCAATTTAACTAGGCCTGGTGCCTTCAAGAGTTTCTGAACCAGCCGGTCCATACCGAGATAAGATCAGCTAACAGAGGACCTAGAAGAGTGGACAGATGGAGCCAATTGGAGCAACATGGAAGGAGGTTTTTCGGTAACTGGTTCCAAGGCCGTGTCCCGGTTCCGAAAAGAGCAGACTGTCGGCTCTGAGGGCAGTGGAGCCGAAGTCACCACAATTTCTGACCTCTTTCCTTTCTTGGATCTAGAATCAGTGGAAGACTTAGAAGATTTGGATGATTTACTGGCTCCTTCCTGGTCAGACAATGCCTCAGAAAAGGGGTGCTTAATGATATCCCTATCAATCAATTTCCTCTTCCTTTCAGCTAACACTCTTGTGGAAAAGGAATGACATATGCTGCAAGACTCTTGCAGATGTACCTCACTCAAGCAGTAAACACACTGCACATGGGCATCTGTGACTGACATTTTCTGTCCGCAGTCTGGGCACGTTTTAATCCCAGACTTCTCTTGCAGATGTACCTCACCCAAGCAGTAAACACACTGCACATGGGCATCTGTGACTGACATTTTCTGTCCGCAGTCTGGGCACTTTTTAATCCCAGACTTTGGATGCTTGTCCTTATCTTCAGACATTACAAAACTCAAGCACACTGATTAACTAAGAGCTGTTTTAAACTAAGTAACTCACACAAACATACACACAGCCCAGAAAGGGACACTAACAACTAATAACTACAAACAGTAAATAGAGATCCAAAACGACAGTCCCAAAGGGGATCACTAACTAATTACTAATCCTAAGGCCAACAGGCCAAAGGCAAGACAGAATACTGAGGAAAGGGGTAAAAACACAGAAAAAGTACTATTTACTAATTAGTATATCTGCTACTATGAATAGAACAAAGTATATAAAAAAGTGAAAATATAACTTGCTGAAAGTTGAAAAACTCCCAGTAAAGTCTCGAGTCAAGCTGGAAACCGAGAGACCCGTGCCGTGGCAAACTAGATCTGAGGTAATTCCAGCAGTGCATTATGGGATTAGGGGTGGGGTCTCGAGGTACTGGAGAACTTTGAGCTTGCTAGTCGGTCGTGTCGGAGCCGAGGATCAGCTCCGAACCCATCAGTGATGAATGAACGGCGAGATTGAACTTCACATTAAGTATTCACCTTTGTTGCTAAAGTTAGAGAAGAAAATGGGCAAATTAATTGACTGATTGATATTAGTCTGTGAAACAAGTTTAGGCAGAAAGGAGGAGTTGGTTCACAAAGAAACTGTCATTATGAAAAATCAAGTACGGAGGTTGAGAAGATATGGTCTGAATTTCTGATATTCTTCTTGTAGATGTAATGGTCACTAGGAAGGTGGTCTTCCAAGACAAAAATTTTATATCACATTTCACTGCAGGTTCAAATGGAAGTTGAACAATAAGACGTAGTGCCAAGTTTAAGTCCCATGGAGGAGAGGGATCTTTCTGAGGTGGCCTTAATAACAGGGTCCCTTTCAAGAAGACTTTGCAAAGCTTGTGGGAAACCAGACACAAGTTATCTTTCCCATTGTGAAAATCAGAGATATCTGCTAACTGTACTTTAATTGTAGAGGCAGCTGCCCCATCAATGAGGGGAGCCAAAAATTCTAGAACGAAGTGGATAGGTGCTGTGAAGGGTCTACATTATGTTGTTGAGCCGAGATTACAAACCTCTTCCATGGACTCTTGTAAAGCTTTCAAGTGGATAGCTTATGGGAAGTTAAAATATGATGGACTGAGGAGGAGAGCATCAGCTATCTGGCCATCAATGGAATTGGAAGAACCATGCCATCAGTCTGAGGTTGGAAAGGATGAAATGAATCATTCCGGTTGGGTGTGAC
The DNA here is from genome assembly GCF_019279795.1 of Protopterus annectens. Taxonomy (NCBI): domain Eukaryota; kingdom Metazoa; phylum Chordata; order Ceratodontiformes; family Protopteridae; genus Protopterus; species Protopterus annectens. The sequence continues at coordinate 1,213,332,388 of NC_056727.1, forward strand.
AGAAGGCAGAGAGTGGGATCCAGGGTTCCTTCTGTAAATGAGTCCATAGGAAGTGAAACCAGAATTGTCGAGGCCAAAATGGGGCAATGAGGATTACTGTTCTCTTCAACCTGTTTGCTTTCTGAAGAAATTTGGGGATCAAGGGGTACGAGAAAAGGCATACAGGAGACTGGGAGACCAATTGTTTATGACAGCATCCCTCAGGGATTCCCCCTCTGGGAGGATTAGGGCAAAGTAGCTGCTGCATTTGTTGTTCAGAGGCCATACAAAGAGGTCACTGCAAGGCTGACCCCATCTGCAGAAAAATTCTTCCTCTACTTTCTGGTTGAGAGACCACTCGTGGGGCATGAGAACAGATCTGCTCAGCTTGTCTGCTATCATGGTGGACTTACCCGGAATGTGCGTTGCTACATGTAAGCAATTGGATGAGATTGCCCATTGCCAAACTCTGAGCACTTCTCGGCACAGAGGGTATGGTCTGGTCCCTCCTTGCTTATGTACCAGACCACAGACATGTTGTCTGATTGAATCACCACTGTTCCCAGAGGAAGAGCAGTCTGATATTTGGAGCACTGCCCTCATCTCCAGGACATTTATGTATAAATTGGCCTCTTTGGCAGAGCAGGTGCCTTGGACCATCTACCCAGCTGCTTCCCCACCCTATCTGGGAAGCATCTGTGGTCACTGTGGCCCAAGTTTGTGGGGGAACAAAGGGTCAGCCTTGTGTTAATTGGTTGGAAAGAATCCACCATGACAGGGCTCTTTTGCAGGTGTCCATAATAAGGATTTGGTAAGACACTGGTTGGTGAATAATTGACTGCTGTGCAGCCAGATGCCACTGTAGTAGTCACATGTGGAATCTTGCCAGCAGAACCAAGGCTATAGCTGCAGCCATTGAACCTAGACCCTGGTAAGACATTACAGGTGGCTATCTTCTTGTTCTGCAGTAGTTTGTGTGTTTGGCAAATGACTGTCAATACCGTGGAGGGTGGAATTACGGGTGGCTATCTTCTTGTTCTGCAGTAGTTTGTGTGTTTGGCAAATGATTGTCAATACTGTGGACGGTGGAATTCTTGCAGTCATCCGTGTTGTGTCCCGAATGGCTCCTATAAATTCCAGAGTTTGAGCAGGGGCCAAGTGTGACTTATCGTAATATATGTTTGTACGTAGCGCTGTACAGATTTGGATTACAAGAGTCTCTTGCTTGGATAACTAGATGCATGGTCGGGGTGAAAATGAGGGAGTCATCCAAATAGGGAAACGCATGGAATCCTTGTCTCAGGTGAGCTCCCACCACTGCCATACATTTGGTGAACACTCTGGAGACTGTAGTGAGACCAAAGATCAGTGTTCTGAACTGGTAATGACTGGCTCCCAGCCGAAGAGTAAGTGCCTTCTGGATTGTCTGTCCATCTTTATGTGGTAGTACACATCCTGAAGGTCTATGGAGCACATCCAATCATCCTGTTCCAAAAAAAGAAGTATGAATTGCACCGTGACCCTTCAGAACTTGTGGCAAACTGACTTGTTTAATCTGCATATATCCAGAACTGGTCTCTAGTCCCCTGGATTTTTGGAACTAAAAAGAACCTTGAGTAAGTACCGAATATTCTTTGGTCTGGAGGGACCTCTTGAATGACTCTTTTGTCTAGCAGTTTTTTGAATTTGAATGACTGCTTGACCTCTCTGACTGGGTGGAATGCCCAGAATTTTTCTGTTCAGAGGAGGTTGGTGGGAAAAAGGAATTGGATAACCTCTGGATATTATGCTCTGCACACATATATCATTAGTTATTTTTAGCCAGGCTCTCCAGTACAGGGATAGTCAACCATCGACTGCCTCCAGAGGCGGGCTATCGGGCCTCCTTTCAGGAGCACTGGAAGGTTTCCCCAAAGAAAGGCTCTCTGGAACCTTGGTTCTGTAGGCCTCTTCTGCTGCAAGAGCAGCGTCTTCTGGAATTGTTCCCCCCTGCCCCTGGGAGAACTCTTTTCATGTGTGTCCTGGTAAGACCCTTGTGATTTCTTGAACCACATTTTACCACCACCTCTCTGACCTTTAGGATAAGGTCTCTGAGTGACGGAAAAATGAACGCCCATGGCAGAAAGGGTCTTACCAGCTTCTTCAAACCTGGATAATGTATCTTTGACCTTGTGACCAAAAAGCACCTTGCCGTCAAATGGAGCATTGACAAATGAAGACTCAAAAGAGGCTCCACAAAGTCAGACAGGCACATCCAGGTATGCCTCCTCATATGCCGGAACCTGCCGCTCTACTCATTCCCTCGGCTGCATGCGCGATAAGCCTCATGGATGAGTTAGCTACAGAATGTAGGGCTGGCAGCTGGGAAGCAACCTTTTCTCGGACTCCCTCACCTATGGCTCCCTCAAGGATATCTGATAGCTCCTTAATCAGATCCCTTTGTAACCTGGTGAAGTGGGAAACATAGTGCAGTGGCTGTAAGGCAAAGGTTGCTAAAGAAAAGACTCACTTCCTGCATCTACCCATCATCTTGGAATCCTTATTAGGAGGATGAATAGTGGAACTCTCCTCTGATAGTTTCTTTCTGGTCACTGCCGCCACAACCATGGCATCTACTACAATGCTTTTTGTCCAAAAAGTCTTCTCAGCTGATGCAGTGATTATTTTGTTTGGTTTCCAGGGGGTTGGGATCAATGAAATCTGGGCTCTCCCACACCAGCCCAGAGATCAATTCTATGAGCTCATCTGTAGGCGGAGTGACCCAGTAGCTAGGTGGCTGGGAACCCAAGGCCATTGGGTACATCAATTCCTCAGGCAAAGGATTACTGTACTGATAGCCATCTCTCTGTTTTAAAATCTCCAAGATGTCCCCACAGGAAACCTCCTCAGGAAGTGACTGTGGGGATCCTGCTCCCTCATCAAGGTCAGGGTCTTCTGTGGATAGATGCAAAAAGCGAGTCTTCCGTGGCTGACTCCTTCGTGGATTCCAAATGCTTTCTCTTACAAGATGTCTTCTGAGGGACCTCCTCAGAGGGATACTCTAGGGAGGTATCAGAAGAGGCAGGTCTACCCTGACGGGTATCCTGGAGCCTAAGATCCTGCTATCCTGTGGAGTGACCTAGTTAGAAAGTGTGTGCAGGGGGCATAGATGGGACTGAGGATCCAAGGGGGAGCTGACTTCCTAGCTGCAGTAGCAGCTATAGCCCTCTCCACAGCCCCAAAGGCTGACTGTTCCTAACTGGAGAGGGACTCCGGCTCTGACAAGCCATGCCTGCAGGACAGTCTCCTCTCCAGCTCTGAAGACAGCTCGCCCGGTGTAAAAGCTGGCTGCTAGTTCACATGCGCAGAAGCCCCGAGGCCCATTGACTGCTCAGAAGGTCTGGGAGTCGAACACACCCATGGCCCGCGAGGCTCGCTATGGCTCTGAGAGCACTCCAGCTCCAAAAAAAACGAAAAGCTGAAGAACTCCAAGCAAAGGTCCTATCCAAAGAAAAAGGAATCCTCAGATCAGAGCTGGAAGACACCAGATGCATTGGATCCGATAAATCTGAAGCTTGCCCTTTAGTCGGAGGAGGAATTAGAGGAGGAGTGGACAGCTTGGATAAACCTTGGGCCATCTGCTTCAAAGCAGAAGGGGTCTTAGCAATGCCCTGCACCCACAAAATTTTCTGGACCATCCGTTCCACTTCTTCTTCCACAAGACTTTTGGTAGAACTGGAAGAAGATGCCAAAGAAGACTTCAACCTGCTCAAAAAAGGAGACTGTACCCACAGAGGCACAGGGTCTACAGATGGGGAGTATCAAGTCCTTGGCAGGGATACAATGGGTTTGAAGGGACTAAAGATCGGATCCATCCGCAATGGCTCTGACCTGTCACCCAACAGATTTGGAGCCAAAGAAGCCAGATCCGATAAAGAAGTGCTTAGCACAGAAGGCTCCTATCAAGCTACTGAATTAGCAGGTTTGGAAGTTTTAAGTCTTGGCTCCGAGGAATCTGTTGGAGTCAAGGAGAGTCTCTTCTTTTCTGTATCTGAGCTTTTGGAGGAAGAAGAAGCAGGGCTCAAATGAGCTGACTTGGATTTAGCCACAGATTTAGGGTCACTACCAAAAATGGCCTCAACAAAGGATGATGGTCAAAAACTGTGAACACAAGACCAAGAATCACCAAAATCCACGGCCACAGTACCCAAATCTCCAAAAAATGTGGTTAAAAGCAGTAAGTTAAGAACAGCACATTTATTGGTACATAATCTGAATCACACCAAACAGCAGCAAACAATAAACCAAGCGCTTTCGCTCTGTTATTACTGAGCTTCTTCAAGGTTAAAAAATCTGTTGTGTAGTCAGCCATGTTAAATACTAAATGCAACATCACATGACATACCCCCCCATGTGAATCATCCCTATTCAGTTTCTTAAAAATACAGTGTGTATAAACTTTCCTTAAATATTAAATATATACTCCAATCCAAGAATCAAACTCAACTTTAAATTCAGTAATGCCAAAAATGAAAATATATAATATATTACAACACATGTAAAAACACATAAAAAATAATAAAATAAATGGTAATGAACATGACAATAATAAATATCAAACTAAACCATGAAAGTAAATAAATGTAACATCTTCATTACCAATACAGCACATGGTAACCAAACTAAGGCATTAGGCTGAACTGCAAGTACATCCAATACCAGTGTGTTTAATGGGAAATTTAAGCAGTCTACAAGGACACCTGTTATAATCGTGCCCTTCTTAATTTGAGCACACTGTTTATATTCAAGGCGTCATTCATGCCCGGTGGTCTAATTGCGTCCAGTCTAAGCTGCCAAAACAGTTCCCGATACTCCAACCTAGCTTCCCAGTTCCTCCCCGTGGGTCGGGTGTCACTTGTTCTAGAATTGTAAACTTAATTTGCATATTTTCACATAGTTGTGAATGCTTAAAAAAGGCATTGGTCATTTTACCCTTACTAATATCATATTGATGTTCATAGACTCTTTTTCTAAAAAGCCTTTCTGTCTTGCCTGCATAAAAACTGTGACAATGTAGGCAGATTCCCAGGTATACCACTCCTTTGGTGGCACAATTAAAGTATTGTTTAAACTTGTATCTAAAATTTCTGGAAGGGATGGAAATAACATCTTTATTCAACATGAAGGCACATTGGTTACATGAACCACATCTATGGGTACCCTTCTTCATTCTAGTGGACTAATTCTTAACAGTCTTCTTTTTCTCAAAAAATTCTTTCAAATTCATTCCTCTTTTTCTAACGAAACCTGGCACTGAAGGGATGAGATGTTTTATATCTTCATTCACTGAAATAATGGGCCAATACTTTAAGATGACCTGTTCTATTACCTGAGAGTCTGAAGAATATGTATATGCAAAACTGTTCTTAAATTTGGAGGTGTTGTTCTCTATCACCAACTCCGTACCGGCTATCCAGGTACCTAATAAAGGGTAATACCTAGATTCCCTGTTATCAGTAACTTCCTGGGCCAATCCATCAATCAAGTTGACTGGATATCCTTTTTCTATAAATAAGCCACGGAGTGTGCTGGCTTCCTCCAAAAAAATATTCAAAAGTGCTACACATTCTCGAGGCTCTATTCATTTGGCCCTTAACTATCCCTTTTTTCTAGTAAAAAGGGTGCCCGCTACAAAAATGAAGGTACGCGTTAGAAAAGGTAGTCTTCCTAAAAAGTTTGGAATGAAAACAGCTGTTTGCGTAGTCCTTAATTAATGTTACATCCAAATAATGTAAAACATCCTGGTCGATGTGAGTGAATCTAAGAAAATCAGTACATCCATTGATGTGTTCCAAAAACCCATTCAGGTCATTAATAGAACCATTCCATAGTAGGCAAATATCATCTAAATATCTGGTATAATGTGTAATGAACTTTTTCCATGGTGTATTGAACACAAATTCCTGCTCCCAGTGGTAGAGTACACAATTGGCTTATAGCGAAGCACAGCATGCTCCCATCGCCACGCCTTTCTTTTGGCGAAAAAACTCTCCATTAAAGTAAATAAAATTGTTTGTCAAAACTGTGCCCATTAAGTCCACCACTAAATTGATGACGTTGCTAGCCAACGTGCCGTCAAGCGTAAGGGTTTGCCTAAACCATTCAAGTCCTACTATGTGAGGGATACTTGGAAATAGGTCTATAATATCAATGGTTACCATGTATAGCTCTGGACTAAACATCTGTCGGTTAATAACTTTTAAGAAATGCCAGGAGTCTTTGCAAATATGTGTAATTGGTGTTAAGACTCTTTTGGCTATATGATCTATAAATTTTGCTAAGGGCTCCGTAATACTGCCTGCCCCAGAAACAATGAGCCTAAATCTTAGAGGGGCTAGGCCTTTATGTGTTTTCGGAATACCAAATATTATTGGTACCCTTGGCTTCATAACATGAAAATAGTTGTATAGCTGCTCATTAATAGTGCCTTGCAAGAGGTGGTCATATAAATAATAACTAATTTTGGCATAAGCTAAATTAATTTCATTAAGGGACACCAGTTCATATTGTTCAACATCCTGCAACATTCCCTGTAGGATGAAATCGTAATCTAACTGGTACATTAGCACCACACCCCCTCCTTTGTCTGGTTTCATAACCCGGCATTTTTCCTGCTTTAAATTCTCAATCAACTGGAATTCTTCATTACTGAGGTTCAATGGGCACTTGTTTTTGTTGTTTTTACCAGCTGTTCTAATTTCTCTCTCTAGAATTTCCTCATTTAAAGTTGAGTTTGATTCTTGGATTGGAATATATATTTAATATTTAAGGAAAGTTTATACACAATGTATTTTTAAGAAACTGATTAGGGATGATTCACATGGGGGGGTATGTCATGTGATATTGCATTTAGTATTTAACATGGCTGACTACACAACAGATTTTTTAACCTTGAAGAAGCTCGGTAATAACCGAGCGAAAGCGCTTGGTTTATTGTTTGCTGCTGTTTGGTGTGATTCAGATTAAAGGATGATGGTAACATGCCCCTCAAAATAAGTTTTTTTTCTTTCAACCAGGGCCCTATGGTTGAAAGAGTGGCAAATAGCACAATCCTCCGGCAGATGAAGGGGCCCCCAGGCAGTAGGAAAAAAAAAATGTAAATATCCCCTGACTGCCCAACAGCAAAAAGGTTTACCCCACATTTTCCTGTAGCAGCAAACAAGATCTTAACAGGGAGGGGTGCACTGTGGGTAAGGGGAGGTGTCCAATAGCTTTTTGGTTGCCACAAGTTTAGTAATGGCACAGTCAGATCCAATAGACTGGATCCAAACCCATATGTGAGGAGAAATGAAAAACTGACAATATCAGATCAAAAGCTATATCTATAAATTATATACCAGCACATGACGGTTCAGCAATACCCATATTTACGGGGACATGATAACTGAAATACTTATAAGTATGGATTAAACAGAATTCTGTTATGACAGCTAAGGATATATCGAAAGAGAGTAAAAAGATAATATAAAACTGTGGAACTGGAAGCTTTTGCCTGTAGATATGGATAGCAAGATACAAGCAGTAATTTTTAGTCCCTTTAGTTTTATACACTGGTCAGGCATATTTTTATCAACCAGAAGAGAAGTTATGGATAGTAATTAATGAAGAGTTGAAGGGTTTTAACTGGGAGGGGAAGAGTCAAGTTAGATAGGCTAATACTCCCAATAGAAAAAGGAGGTTTAGGATTACCTGATTTGAAGGTATCTTTTAGAACTACACAGTTAAGGCTCTTATATATAACATAAGCACAAAGTTACAATTCAATGTGGAAAGGGATGATGAAGCGGGGGGGGGGGGTTAATTCAAGAAATAAGGAAGGAGTGGGATTTTGGATGCAGATCCTCAAGGGGAATAACAGTCATGCAGAATATTACATTCATAAAGTAGCATAAAGTATACCAAGATTTAAGCCAACACAGAAATGCAGAAAGGAGATTCTGCCAACAGGGATGACTGCAATCAGGAGTACTGAGAATAGTCAGAGGAGGCTGGAATTTAATGGAGGAAGCTGCCAAAGGAACTAAGGTACTGGGAACAAATAATTAGAAAGGGATACATAACAGAATGGGAAGAGGGCAAGAAAGCATTTGGATTGCAAGCTAGTGACAAAGAGAAAGGGACAGGGGAATCCTAAATGAAATACCAGCACTGGTTAAGTTTTTAACTGAATCTAGAACAAAAGCTGCTGTTAAAAAGGGATAATTAGTAGGTCACATAAAATATTACATGATAACTATAGGAATCAATTACAGGAGGTAAGAAAAGATTGCGAAGAGAGAGATGGGTGGTGTAAACCTTGGATCTAGATTATTACTGTTGAAGTAACACCCGACCCCATGTGTGAAAATGGGTTGTGAGTGGATGGATGGATTAGATAAGCAATTTACAAAGAAACAATGGGAGGACATATGTATGCCCCGCAAATATGCAACAAAATGTAAAAGATTTAGGATTTTGCCTTGAAGTGTTTGCACAAATACTTTCATACCCCAAGCAGACTACAAAGAATGTTTCCTCACTAAGATGGCAATTGCTGCAGGTGTAATGGGGAAGAAAAGGGTACCTAGAAGCATATGTTCTAGAAGTATAATGAGCTGGCAGACTTTAAACATTCCCTATAGAGTACTCTGTTGAGAATACTGAGCGTGCAAATAAATGTAACCAAGGAAATTATTTTTTGAGATGGGATACAGGATCTGAAGTGCCGAGACATAGTAAGGCCTTGTTAAATTTAATTCTGAAGACTGTCAGAAAAGCAATTACTAAAAATGGAAATCAAAGTCTAAACCAACTATACTTGAAGTGAATATTGCAACAGAGCTAAAAGGACAGGAAGTGGGATCTTTAGAAAAGGGTAGGAGCAAATTACATGGAAAAATGGAAATGGGGAACAATATATGCAGAAACATGTTTTGGAGGAGGAATAAGGTGTAAGAGAAGGCAGGAACTGCACAATTTATGTAAAATTGCTTTCATTATATGGTATAGAACAATATATGTGATGTATAATGTTTGTAAATGAGAACTTGTTAATATGGTTTGATTACCTTTATACTAATGTAAGTTTGCCTGTGTCACAAGTGATAATTCAATAAAGGTGTTTAAAAAAAGAGATATGGTGGCCTGCTCACCTCTGTATCAATATCTAGAATCCCACCATGGAACCATCCAGACCTACAGGAAGAAATGCTAGGAACTCTTTCATCTCAGTTAGCTGTTCAATATGTGGACGTCCGCCCGTCATCCCCTGTTCCTGTACAAGGTGGGTTGCCACAAACAGCATTTATTTCATTAAAGACTTCCTGCCAGGAGGTCACAGAAGGGTTAGTTAGATAACTCATGGGTGATCATCTGTTGGCCATGAAGAGGTAAGGTCTGTGGCAAGATGTCATTCCCTGCATGAAAAAACTTGCATTTTTCGTTGTTTCTCACACTGTGGCACAACTATATGAAATGGAAAATATCTGTGAAAAATGTTATGATCCTACCCGACATATCCTTGCATAACTATAAAGTCTAGGGGACAGAAGTGGCAAGGACCATGTGACACTGACTTTTGTCTAGGTGGTCACTCACAGATAAATATGGTAGTCATGAGGAGGTTTCCTGAGTGCATAAGCACAGTGGGCTACACACACACACACACACACACACACATGCCACATGTCAGCACACACTCTGGAAGATGACACAGGCATTGGCATGCCATTATGTGGCATTACTGTTTGCGTCAAATATAATTTTCTACAGAGCACGTTTATGCATCTGCCTCAGACTGTAACAGGCTAGCTAGAGCAAAAGGCCTTCACATGCTGATACTGTATATCCTAGCATACAGATGCCATAAGATTAGAGTTCCAAACAACTAAATGGCTGCAAGTACAAAAAAGTCAATTTCTTCTGCCAAGCGCTACTAAATTAACAAAAATGTAAATTGAGACATATTGTTAATTTTACTTAGCTATTTTAATTCCTGTTAGTGGCTCCAGGTTCATTTTCTTGCTGGGGCACAGTACAAGTACAGTAGCTAGCTGGTAGGGCATAAAAAAAGCAAAATGCATAGGCAGTTAGACAATGCAGAACAGTAGAAGAAAAGCAGATATGTACATATTTAGTCCTATAACCAAATGAAGTATTGGTGTAACTTTCTCAGAATCATATACAATAATAATGTACTAAACCCTGTAACTCCAGGAATAATGATTCAAACACTTTACCTTACTAGACTTTCCAGCAAATCTTTCAAAAGCTTACACTGGATGGGATTTTCTTGATCTTTATCCATGTAAGCAGATAACCTTCATCCTTATTTTCTAAATCTCTCTTGCCTATAACCAGACCATTGCCACCCATAACAAATCCTTCCCTTATCACCAAGTGCAGTCTATTTCCTTTTTTTTTTCCTTTTTTGAAAAGCTTAGTCCCACTTGGCTAGTAGTCTATTTTCAGGAGAGACCTGAGGTGGTATATATATATACTACTATGGGAAATTCGACTAGGGCACTGGGAAACTTTACCTAGTCTTTTCAATAGTGCAGTGGACTCTAACATCCACATGAACTACCACCAGCTCAGGCAGATGGGGTCTTGGTTTAAAGTCATATCTGAAGGATGACACGCGCAGGAGTACAGCATCCACCTCATGCTGCACTGTCAGTAATCTAGCTACCTAATGTGGGAATGGAAACCATAATCTTCTGCACAAAAGGCAAGCATGCTATCTTTTCAGCCACAGACAAAAACATTTTTGTTTACCTAAAAATTGTCTTCTTGACACTTTAAATCATTTACTTCTCATAAATCAACTGCACTTACTTGGCATCAAGACAACCTGTAACAAGACAGCAAATTATCGAAACAACTGAACCTTTATATAGTGGATAACTTAAAAACAACCTCTACAGCTGTAGACCGAGTTCCTAAAGCTAAGCCCTTGGCCTTTTACTGTTCAGTTTATTAACTTCCTATTCCAAAATAAAAAAAAAAAATACATTCAGATTTTATTATATTCTTTAGAAAAGGTTCCTCACTGTGCTGCATATATTGTTTTCATGAAGATGTTTAATAAACTTGCACATTTATATAGCTTAATCTTCTGCAGCAAACCAAACCTGGAAGCTTGGGAATGTAAAAGGAGAGGTTTCCAGGGTTTCATAAAATTACAAGAAGGCATGGATGTGGCTGTTAATCCAAACTCAGATGCCATATCTGAACTGCACCTGCAATTTAGAGCTGCAGTGAATAAAGAGGTTAGTTTAAGGGGGCACAGAACTCCATCAGACAGATGTATACTGGCATTTATACCACCATCAGGAAACATACACATTCATTTTCACTGAGGCTCTGATATGATCTAAATTTATTATATTACTTACTTTCTTGGCATTTTCTAAATTTATAGGTAAACCAGTCCAAACTGATACTTGGGTCACAAGGCAAATGGAACTACTGCCAGTTAAGACAGTCAATATAATGTAAGAATAAAACACTGTTATACAAAGTACAACTAATATGTTGTTTGTCTTTCGGCTTTTCCTGGTAAGGGGTCGCCACAGCGAAACTCTGGTCCGCTAATGATTGGCAGGAGATTTTTTTTACGAAACGCCGAGGTGCCAGCTTGACGCCTAACCTTCAACAAAGACACGCCCATTTATGCACGCATGTCTTTCGAACGCTACCCAACCGCACGGAGGACATGCAGACTCCACACAGAAGGCACTCCCAAGCCGAGAATCGAACGGGAAAACCTCTTGCTGTGAGGTAACAACGCAACCGCCGTACCACCGCGGCATTATAAAGTACAACTAATATACAGAGCACAAAATTAACATATCAGAATAATTAGTTAATTGGATTTAATGTAATGCACAATGCTTCAGAGAGAGCACTCTTATTGCCAGAAGTCAGAATGCAGAAAGGCAAAGGTCCAAACGAAAAAAAAAAAACTTGGCAGCATTTATGGAAACACTAGTTTCTAGCAACATCAATCTGTTAATTTACAAACTAAGACTGTAATCTCCACTAACTTCCCCATCCTTGGTCAGGAGTAAACTGGACAAGGTTTATGTCTGCCAAGCAGACATCCCAGAGCAATCACTTTTTTCAGTTAAGAATCATTGCCATTACAGTCTGCATTTGTATGCCAGCAGTGATTCAAAGATTTTAGGCTTTACAGTCTTCTCTGAAGTTGTGCAGTCCTGGACTTAGTATACATAAATATGGGTGTGGCAGGCAACTCCTCCACGTGAAGGGAGAAGGGGCTCTTACTTCCATGCAAAAATGCTTTTTGTTCTTTTCATCTGGTTAAACCATCTCTTCACATGGTTTGTTTTGACAGGCTGAAGCTACAATGTGAACTCTTGCAAAAGTATTGGAACCATCTCTGCCAATACAGTGGACTGTGATGACATCAAAACCAGTGCTGAATACAACAGTGAATTAAACATCCAGAAATGTGCTTGGACTATAGAAAACACTGGCAATGGAAAAACAATGTAGACTAAGTATGCCATTCAAAAAATATCCAAAATGGAAAGTACTAGGCGGGTGTATGGGTTAAAATGAAGTACTGCAACCCAAAACCTCATATTGGAAATATATAACAAAAGGACACTCAATACAGTTAACTGAAGACATCAAAACAAATATCTTAATGATAAAATATACATCCTTTACACAATACTGGAAAGGTTTTAATTGGAAATGCTTGCACAGAGCATTCTTAACCCCAGACAGAAGCAATAAAATTAGTTCTTCCATAAAAGGAATATGCTGGAGATGTAAGTACACAATGCAGACTGGAACCACATTTTTTTTTTTTTGATTGTATTAAAATTAAGCCATTTTGGAATGGTGTTAATTACTTTCAAGCTTTATTTAATGAATCATTTTATTTAACTAAAGCTCTTGTATTACTAAATGTGAACAAAGGTCCTCATTTGAATAGGTCAAACATGTATCTAGTATGGACTATACTTGCAATTTCAAGGAAGTGTATAACAAGAAGATGGAATACAAACAATACCAACTTTGGAAGACTTCTACAGCCTACTGAAGACCACAGCATTATTGGAAATTAAAATTAAAGAACTAAGACTTTATCCAAAGCCATTTATCAACAACCCTTGGGGAAATGTCTTATTGTTGATTGACACTATACAACAATAAGTGATCAGACACACTGATAATGGATTGGACATATTTATAAAGTAACTGTATACATTAAGATCTGTTACAGTGTCAGGCTAATGTAAATAGTGTACATAGTTATTTAAGATGTTATGTATAAATACTATGGAATTCATTCAAATGTATTTGAAAAATAAAACAAAATGAAGTACTGCAAAGAGCGAGCAGCCACCATGAAGCCAGAAGAACATGTGCTAATCCACAGAGCAGCACACTGGCACAGAAAAGAATCAAAAGAAGTATACAACTATTGTAATTTAGATTATATGAAACAAAAACAGCAAAGCTATGATGATACACAGAAAGTCTAACAAAATGCACTAAAAGTGCTGAAGTTGCCCAAGCACTGCTAGAAAAGCAGTGAAACTCGGAATAGAGGATGAAAAGAATACCAAAATACCTTGCCTAACAAAAACTGAAGAGTACTCCTTGATGTCTGAACAACTCCAGTCAAACCATATAAAACTCAGAAGACTAAAAATGTACACTAGATGTCATTATAGTTACAGAAACTATGTATATTTAACCCCTTAAATGCTGAGCATTTTCAGGTCTGTTCTCAGAGTATTGTCTATTTTGGGTTGTTTTAATTCCTTGATGTAAAAGCCTCCATCTCTTTTCATAAAAATATGCATCAATAATTTGATTCTGATGCATACTAAGTTTAACAGCTTGAAAAAATGCAGAATATACATTTTTATGAAACAAATGGCAAAACTAGGATATCCACTTAGCTATATAAGACTACTGGTGGTATTCAGTAATAAAGTACCACTTCTCTGTAACTGCACAATATATTACAGCAAGTTTCTAAGAATAAGATATTTTGACCTTCAGTTACAAGATGCTTTTAGCTGGTCATTCCAACTGTACAAACATATAAACAAGGTCGTAAGTTCAGCAATAGAAAAATAGTTCTTTATTCAGGAGAAATAAATAGGATTTTTACTTGTGAAGTAACAACAAAAGTACTAAATGCCATTACTGAACTCAGCATACTGAGCATAGGTTCACCTCAGAACCCACAGGAGAAAATTAATATAATGCAAAATGTCAGACTGACAGTGAAGACACAAAGCAAGAAGGTCCTGTTTATGAAAGGCTGTCCTTGTCACATGGTTAGATGTCCTAAAAATTCAGCTAATAACAGGGTCTTTAGCTAAAAAATCCACCCAAGACATCAATTCAAACCTTACAGCTTCCACTGCAGAACATTTCAAAGGTTCATAGGAAGGTACTAGGCTATCGGCCCAAGGGCCTAAGTAAGCCTAACCAACAAGGTTCCCTGGCTTACGCCACCCAAGAAAGTTAATTTCCTGTGCCCGTCAAGCAGAACAACAGCAGTGATCCCCAGGGTGTATTTCCTATTTCCCAACCACTCATGAAGATTTTTCTTGAAGAGTGCTAATGAGGAACTTTGCTTGACATAGATGGGTAGCCTGCTCCAGAGTATAGGAAGTCTCTGGGACAGGAATCTATCCCTCCAGCATGTCCTGTTTATTGTGGTGACAAGGTTTAGGTCCCTAGAGTGTGTAGCTCGGAGGGATTGGGATTTCTTTAGGTGTAGCATGTCCAACAGCTCTGGGTTTAACATAGCTTTCTTTATATGTTAGGCAGAGAGCTCCTCTGAGTAGGCGATATGCTACAGAGTAAAGCTGGAGATTTTTATTTGAGATGGTCAGTGTAGGGCATCTGTTTGAGGCCAGTAATCATGTTTGTGAGGTACTTCTGTGGCCTTTCCAGCTGCTGCAGATGTCTTGTGAGGTACATTCCAAAAGGGGCGTTGTACTCTATAATGGGTCTAATGAGTGCCGAGTAGAGGGGAACAATGACCTCTTTTTTCCTGGATGAGAACCCTTTTGTGATGAGACGTGCCACATAAAAGGATTTCCTGACTACTGTGGCGATGTGATTATCAAAGGAGAGACTACTGTCCCCCTGTGTTCCAAGGTCTCATCACACATTCGGCTTTAAGTAGACTGCCATTTATATGGTAGTTCATGGGTACAGAGTTTTTACCAAAGGGGATGACAATGCACGTTTTGGCACTGAGCTTAAGGCCATGCCTCTGACACCAGGCATCTGTCTCAGTGAGGCCCTTCTGTAGGATGAACACATCATTTGGGGACTTGACTATGGCTCCTAGTTTGCAGTCATCTGCGAACTTCGTTAGCCAGAGGCCTTCTATGTTAGCCTGTACTTCAGAGAAGTAGATACCAAACAGGAGAGGTCCGAGGACTGAACCCTGTGGTACTCCACTTGTCACTGGTTTGAAGTCAGATTTGGAGTCTGCTGCTTTTACAGTGTGGGTTCTGTCAGTGAGCCAGTTGGCAACCAATCTTGTGATGTAGGCATTTATATCTAGTTTAGTGAGTTTAGCTATAATTCCAGAATGGAGGATGGTGTTGAAAGCCTTGGTAAGGTCAAGATAGGCTGTGTAAACCACCTTACCCTCGTCTATGGCTTTGGTGACTGCCTCAAAGAAGTCGATCAGGTTCATAAGGCAGGATCTACCTTTCACAAACCCGAACTGGGTAGGGTCCAGAGTTTGGAGGTTACCAATGTCTTTGTTTATGAGTTCCATGATGATATGTTCCTTGGCCTTACAGACCAAGCTCATCAGGCTAATAGGGCGATAGTTTCCAGGATCAGTGATGGCTCCCCCCTTGTGAAGTGGGATAACCGTTGCTGTGTGCCATTCAGTGGGTACAAAGCCTGATGTGAGACTAATTGAACATGGTGCTTAGGTGGGGAGCCAGTTCATTCTGAAGTTCATGTAAAACGCAGACTGGGATGTTGTCCAGTCCCATGGATGCTGTGTTTTTGGTTTTAGAGAGTGCAGCTTTTACCTGCATAAATATGACTACAGGGACTGCATTCTTCCTGTATAGATATGGGCCCTATAGGGGGTGAGAGGGGGGCAAAGTTAGCACTGAACCTATCTGCAAGGATGTTGGCAATATCAGTTGGGTCTGTAATTTTCATACCGTTGTGTTGTAACTCAGAGCAGATGTTCTTCGTGTTTCATTGTTGCAGTCATCACATTTGGGTTATCTGCTTGCAGTAGCCCTCAGTCGGCCTGATTATCAAAGTCTTGGGTCCTGCGTCGGTTGCTGTCTCATCTTCCATGACATCAGGTAGTCAGATGTATAAAGCATGCAGCCGACACCATTACATCAGTCTTTCTTGCCATGCAGTGGCCAAAGCAGAAGCAGTTTGCAAGTGCCGGTTGGCCGACTCCTGAAATTTTCATTTTCGAGTTTCAGATCCGAAGTCTTCAACTAAGCTAAGTACCCCGTTGGGGATCATTCTTCTTGCTCTAAACAGAGGTCAGTAAAAGTTAACAATTGTATTTCTTGTGGAAAGCAAATACCTCAAAGATTTTCATTCGTACTGCATTCCTTGCTTACGCCCAGCCACAACGTACCTCGCTGTCGGTTTTGTGCCTTATTCAAACCTTGTACTATTCGTCATCTGTTCATTTATGCATCTAAATATTTTGGTACTTGGTTCAATTATCCAAAAATGGCTTCGGTAAGCCACCCGACTACTGACATTCCGAAAAAACACAAAGATAAAGACAGAGACAGACCACATAGGTCCAAAGCTGCCGACGCTTCTCCTAAGCTAGTTGCCATTTCGCCGGTACTCAGTGAGGCGCTTTCGCAGCTCGATACCCTCTACTTCAGATTCGCAGGCCTCTACTTAGACCCTTTCAGTGTCCGGTATGCAGCGAGATGCTTCTTCGACTGTGGAACCTGCGGATGTCTCTACCTTGGATGGGTCCGGAGCCACTGTGCAGGCACTGGCTACTGAGGGTGTATTCAGGCCTATTAAACCGATGCCATCTTCTTCTTCAAGGCCTAAAACTAGATCCATGCCTAGAAAACAGACACCCAGACTGCATGGTCAGGCCCCATATGCCCAAAAAACAAATAAGAATGGCTGAAGACCTTATTACTCTAATCAGGGGAAGCCACCCTTCCCCCTCTAAGAGACCTAGGATTGATTTTCCTTCTGATTCTTCTGATCAGGATTCTGAAATTTAAGTTTTCTCTGATGACCAGGATTTGCCCTTATCTACCTATGAGAATTCTGATGCAGAGGACTCCATTCACTCTGCTTCCCCTCCAGAGGATTTATCTTTTGGTGAAACCTTGCATACTCATAGGGAGCATTTTCGCTGGGAAAGCCAGGATTACTCTGACTCCAAAAAGAGTCTTAGGGAATTCTTACTCCTGCCGCAACACAGGCCTTTAGCTATCCCTCCTGTACTGGACATTGTAGATGATGCCTTCTTGGAATCTAGCCTGGGCCCTGACTCTCTACCTCCTGCTCCCAGAAAACCTGACAGGTATTACAGGGTACCTAACTCTCACAAGTTCCTCTTTAAAAATCCTATTGCGGATCCTGAGACCATTTCACAGGGACTCAAGGGCATTAAGGCTACTACTGCTAAAAATCCTTCCCCCTCTGATAGAGATTACAGGGCGCCGGATAGATGGGGTAAGAAGGTATACACTTCTGCAACCTTGGCCATTAGGGCCTTAAACTGCCAGTTTCATATGTTAAAGAATCAGCACCATATTATTGGATTGCTTAAACAGAAAATTATGTTAATTCCTGACTGTGCTGAAAATAAAGATTTATGGGACTTAATGGAAAGCGTACTTTGCAATGTGGTTTTGATTCATTAGAGGCATCTTGCAGGGCTGCTGTCACTGGGTCTGTACTTAAAAGGCATGCTTGGCTTAAGGGGCAATCTTTGCCAGATCATGTTAAAGCTAAATTACTGGATGCTCCCTTAAACCAAGACCGACTGTTTGGCAACAAAGCAGAAGTACTTAAAAAGATGGAGGAAAAAGCTAAATCTATGCAAACTGTTAAGGGTTACCTGCAAGTATAGCCTCCCAGATTTAGTAGGCATTGGCCCTCTAAGAATTGGTCATTTCCTGCCTCTTCCAGGCCTTCTCAGTCCAAACCCAGAACCAGCAGAACACCTAGGTGTCAGTCCCAAGGTACTCACAGGCCTATGTAGTGGGGGGCTCCCACTTCCAAAGCAGGGAGTAGTAAGATTCCCCCCATGGTAAACTGTCTCAATGACTTAACTTTAAACCTTCCAAGCCCTGCTCGACTGACTGTTCCTTTAGGGGGAAAGATTGCCCTACATGCAAAAAATTGGGAACTCACTACCCAGGACAAATGGGTTTTAAATAGTTTCCCAAGGATACAGATTCCACTTCCACTCCTTACCAGCCCCAAACAGTTGGCCAGACCTACCCCCAAATCAGTGGGCAGAGGCTCAAAAGCAAGTTCTCTCTCTTTTAAGCATCATGGCAATTCAACCTGTCCCAGAAGAAGACTGGGGGCAAGGTTATTACTCAAGACTTTTCCTGGTACCAAGAAAAGACAATTTATGGCATCGTATCCTGGACCTGTCCATCCTAAGCGCATTTTTGGTAATCCCAAAATTCAAGATGCTAACTCTTCATCAGCTGCTTCCCATGCTAGGCAAAGATGCCTGGTTGCCACACTGGATTTAATGGAAGCCTACCTGCAAATCCCAATAAGGGAATCTTGCAGAAGATACCTACAGATTCAGAGCAGGCTACATGCACTATCAGTTCTCTGCACTGCCCTTTGGCTTATCTACTGCACCCAGGGTATTCACAAAGTGCCTAGCTCCAGTTATTGTATTTTGCAGGCAAAGAAATATTCAAATATACCCATACATGGACGATTATCTAATTCAGGCAGAAAACCAGGACATACCTATTAAATCATCTGATATTTGTAAAGAAATTATTAACGTCTCTGGGGTACACCATAAAAGAAATCACATCTTGTACCCTGCCAAAAAATTGTATTCCTGGGAGCAAGCTTGAATACAGCTTCCCAGATGGCCTACCAAATACCAGAGAAACAAGTTCATTTGACAGTCTACTTCAAACTACTGGCCACAAAGACCCAGCTATCTGCAAGGAAAATACTGCAAGCCCTGGGGTTCATGGTCTCTTGCATTCTACTAATTCCATATGCAAGACTGCATATGAGGAAACTACAATGGTATCTAAAAAGCCTATGGTGTCAACATTCTCAAGATCTAGAGTCAATGATTCCTATCATACCTTGTCTACAGATAGAGTTCCTTTGGTGGGCAGAGGCCTGCCACCAAAACAAGGGACTGCCATTCACTCTACCCCCTGCCGCCCAAACCCTAACAACAGACTCATCAGACTATGCATGGGGGGGGGGGGGGGCTCACTTGGCAGGGCAGTGCCTTCAGGGCAAATGGAACCCAAATCAAATGCACCTGCATATCAATCAAAAAGAAATGTTAGCTGTACAGAATGCACTGACAGCCTTCAAGGACCACATTCTTCCAGGACAATTATTGGTAAAGACGGACAACACCACTGTTATGTGGTACATAAGCAGGGGGGAACCACTCACACCCTCTCTGCAGACTAGTCATGGTTCTGTGGAACACAGCCTTGAGCTACCAAGTGCACCTACAGGCTCAGTTTCTGCCAGGAAAGCTAAACACACTAGCAGACGACCTAAGCAGAAATCTCATGGACTCACACGAGTGGAAACTGGAACCAAAGATATTCAACATGTTGAGAAACAAATGGAAGAGCCCAGAAATAGACCTGTTTGCTTCCCCCCAGAACTACCAATTGGACAAATTCTGCACAAGGACTCCCCGAAAACAAGCTTGGAAAGTGGATGACCTGTCCTTCACCTGGAAAACCTATCAGTTTATGCCTTTCCCCATCTGCCTCTCCTCTCCAGGGTACTACTAAAGATCAAACAGGACAAACCAAGGACAATACTGATTGCACCAAACTGGCCACGCCAACACTGGTACCCCCTCTTGCGCAGTGTGTCACTGCTGGCACCACATGGCACCTGCCTCAGACTCCTGCCCTGCTGTCCCAGCAGGAGGGCCAGATTCTGCACCCACTGCTTCAAACCCTGAACCTGGCAGCCTGATAATTACCTGATCTCTCCGTTACCATCCCTCAGTAAGCAAGTGATGGGTGTCATTCTGGAGGCAAGGAGGCCTAGTACTAGAAAATCCTATGCTGAAAAATGGAAAAGATTCTGTTCCTGGAGCCAATCTCTGGGGATGGGCACAGGAGCACCCAATTTACCCCATATTCTTCAATACTTAACTGAGATGCTTCACAAGGGCCTTTCCTTTTCCTCCATCAAAAGTCATGCCTCAGCCATTTCAGCTCATTACAATACAGAACAACCCCTCTTCTCTCATCCACTGCTGAAGCAATTCCTCAGTGGGACCAAAAACGTAAGACCACACAGCCTGGGACCTTAAATTTATATTGGAAAACCTTAAATTTGTATTGTAAAAGCTCACTATACCTCCCTTTGAGCCAGCTGCAAATGCAGAGTTGAAATTCCTTTCTTGGAAAACAGTCTTCCTTCTAGCCATCACTTCAGCAAGAAGGGCGTCTGAATTACAGGCCCTCATGGCAGTGGAGCTTTTCATCATCTTTCATGCTAACAGGGTGTCGTTCAGGACCAACCCCTCCTTCATGCCCAAGGTGGTATCCAGTGTGGCCCTTAATCAGTCCATTCATTTGCCAACCTTCTTTTCTAATCCACAGAACAAAGGGGAACGAATACTGCACTCCTTGGACGTGCCACAGACAACTTAGATTTTACTTGGACAGGACTAAGCCTCTCAGGAAATCTGAACAGCTGCTGGTTGCATTTGCTGCAGGGGCAGAGGGGAAGGCCATTTCAAAGCAAACCATTTCTAAGTGGATAGGCCATTGCATTAATTTCTGCTATAAGCACCATGGAAAACCTACCCCGCAGGGGATAAGGCCACATTCAACCAGAACTGCATCTACCTCTACAGCCTTTCTCAGAGGTGTCCCTACCAGGGACATCCAAGAAGCTGCTACCTGGAGTTCTGTACATACCTTCACCAAGCATTACCACTTGCCAATTTCTTTAAATACAGAGCTGGCGTTACCACTGCAGTTTTTCAGGTACTTATATCTGGTCCTAATGCTATCCAATTACCTCCTCCCATCCTTAGCTTTGGGAATCTACCCAAATGTGATGACTGCAACAGTGAAACACAAAGAACATAGTACACTTGTGTACACTTACCATAAATGTAGATGTTCAAGTGTATTCACTGTTGCAGTCCTGGTTACCATCCCTCCAGCCCCCTGACTTCTACTGACTATACCTCTATTCTTGTTTACTATGCTTAAAGCTTTTTGGTGTATTTGCTTTTTTATTGGAGGTCTAACCTTGTATATAATTGCTTCCCATTATGGGGACACATGACATCTGGGGTAAGAAAAACTGATTTAATGGCGTTGGCTGCATGCTTTATATCCCTGACCACCCGACGTCATGGAAGATGAGACAGCAACCAACGCAGGACCCAAGACTTTGATAATCAGGCCGACTGAGGGCTACTGCAAGCAGATAACCCAAATGTGATGACTGCAACAGTAAATACACTTGAACATCTACATTTATGGTTAAGTGTACACAACTGTACTATCTGGGAGTTGCCATTGAGATTCTTAACATAGGTATAGAATGCTTTGTGCTAGCCCTTAGAATCAGTCGCAATTTTGTTTTTGTAGCTAGATTTGGAGGATCTTATAAGGGATCTCAGCTTCTTACTGAGGCTGACCAGGGTTGCTCCTCCACTCATGGGATTTTACTCTTTTGCAACAGTTTCTTCCTTCTGTTGTAGAGTTTGTTCATGGCAGGGGACCACCAGACTGACTTATAGAGTGAATTTGTGTAGGATTCAGCTGTCGTAACTGTACTGTCCATCTGCATGAGTGTCATGAAGTTCGCCACTTCTGTCTTAAGAAGCATGAAGTTGGCTTTGGAAAATATTTTTACCGTGGTTTCCCTAATGGCGGGTGTGGGCGGGATGCGGATATCTAAGGTGATAAGCTTATGGTCAGATCTGACCAAGGAGTTGACTTCAGGTGTGGAACATCGGTTACTCATGTTGGTAATGACTAGGTCTCGGATATTGTTGCCCCTGGTGGGGGTGTGGATAAGTTGATCCAGGGCATTGGAATTTACGAATTCCAGAAAGCGTTGAGCGAAGGAGT
Organism: Protopterus annectens; assembly: GCF_019279795.1. Classification (NCBI taxonomy): domain Eukaryota; kingdom Metazoa; phylum Chordata; order Ceratodontiformes; family Protopteridae; genus Protopterus; species Protopterus annectens. The sequence goes on from NC_056727.1 coordinate 1,213,354,716, forward strand.
TGGTACATGAGTAGTTTTCCCAGTTTATGGTGGGGTAGTTGAAATTGCCCTTTATTAGGGTGTTTGGTTGAACCCTAATATTTTCCAGTATATCAAGAAAAGAGTGGGAATCCTGGGGCATGGTGGGGGACCTGTAGCAAGCTACAATTTGGACTGCAGTTTTTCCCAGAATTAGCTGCACTTATAACCTCGGATGCATTATGCTGCACAACTAGCCTGGAGGTGTGGATATACTTAATGAATATGGACACACCTCCGCCTTTGGTGTTCTGATCCAGGTTAGATGGCTGAAAAGTGTGGTATGAGTTATAGCCTGGTAATGCAGGGGTGCTCTTTAGAATCTTGAACCAGGTCTCAGTCACTGCACAGATATTGATGTTCTCCATTTTAAGGAGTGCCACGAGTGAGTGCACTTTGAGATTTAGACTTCTAGCGTTGAGTTGCATTACCCTCAGTTTGTACTTGCCTGTTCCTGTTACGGTGGTGAAGTTGTCATTTTAACCATGCCTAAAAAAGGCACTATAGGGGCGGCAAGACCCTTAGCTATTATGCGGAATCCCAGCGGCGACAGGTGCAGGCCATCTCTGGCAAAGCATCATGGTCTGTCAACCATGTTGTCCCAGGCAGACAGATACTGGATCCCTTTAGAATGACACCAGAAGCTTAGCCAATTGTTGAAGTCAATCATTTTGTCCTTGTACTTCGGTATCATTCCAGGCGACGGCAGGATGCTACTCAGACCTAGGGTCATACCTGCCTGGGCTACAAGATCGGAGAGCTCTTCCATTTCTCTTTTCATGTAGTTCAGGGAGGTACATCTCAGGTCGTTCACACCAACATGGAGAATGCCAGAATTTGACCAAAAGCTTTAGTCCCATAACAGCATGGCACTATATCCGTGGGATGTTACTACTAAAAATATATACTTTTTCTGATGAATTACATAAGAATTTACTTCTTATATAATGAGAACTTAGTAAACAGATTATGGAGGTGTTCTGTGGGGAGTGTTTTTTTTTTTTTTTTTTTTTTTTTTTTTGAGGGTTTCATTAAAACAAAAAGTCTTGCAAAATGTGACATAGGTTTAAATGGAGATTAAGAAAAAAGCTGTACAAAGGATCAACCTGCCACACATTAGTGACTGCATATATCACAAAAACTGGAAAAAGACATTTAAAAAAATCATCATATATAGATAAAAATGAAAGAATATTTAATTATACTAAGAAATAAAGAGAGCAAATAGAAATGTTACAGGAGACACTTGAAAAGAACTGAGTATATGTATTTGATAAACAAAAGATTTCAAGATGGATAATTCAGCAGAACATCAGGGACAAAGGAAAAGAGGCATGCTTATATTAATTGCAAGAAGAGCTCCAATACTGACAGAGGACAAAAAAATATAATAATGGTAGATTTGTCGTAGTAATGAGCTACTGGTAAGGGATCAGGACTAGGGTAACATGTATTTATATTCCACCTAAAACTGCTATTATGGAGCTTAATAAAATTTTGGAGAAATAATCAGCTTTCATCAGGGAATATTATTTATTGTTTGGGACTGGAATTTGATTTGCAACAATAAGGATGTATCTTGGGGACACAGGACAAAAAATATAACTGAAGAGCACAGATTTCTGAAGAAATTTATGATAATAATTAGGTATTGTGTTCCCCCTCCCTTCTCCCTCAAACCTATCCCTGTCAACACTGTTAAAAAGAACTTCTCAATAAACTAAAACCTTGCACTAACACCCCTGAAAATTAACTGCTGATGGCATAAGCCCTCCCCATTTGCATTCTCATCAACTGTTCCATCCAAAAATCTTATGTACCTCTCCTTTGGAAAAAAGCATTCATCATCCCCCTGCACAAAGAAGGCAACAGCACTAAAGTACAGTTGTGTACACTTACCATAAATGTAGATGTTCGAGTGTATTCACTGTTGCAGTCATTACATTTGGGTAATCTGCTGGCAGGTTGCCCTCAGTTGGCCTGAATTTCAAAGTCTTGGGTCCTGCATCGGTTGCAGTCTCCTCTTCTATAACGTCAGGTCGTCAGGGGTATAAAACATGCAGCCGACGCCATTTTCTTTAGTTTTTCTTGTCCCTGATGTCAGGTGCCCCCAAAAAGGTAGCAATATTATATATGTGTGTATATATGTGTGTATATATATATATATATATATATATATATATATATATATATATACACACACACACATTTTTTATTTATATATATATATATATATATATATATATATATATATATATATATATATATATATATATGGGTCTATCTGAGTTCATCGACATGTTAAAATGTCGAAAACGAATTAACCGACACGAGAATGTCGAAAGTCACGTCACCGACGCCAGAAGACCGACGAGGCAGAAGACCGACGGAAGAAGACACCGACGCTGAGAAGCTGCGATGGGGAAAGGATATGTAAGTCTGCGGTAGTGACGGACGATAGGGTGCGAGTAAGGTAAGTGTGCGATGCTGGTGTTTAGTAGGGGTAGGGGTGGGATAAGTGAGTTAGGGTTAGGGCGCGGGTTAGGTGAGTGTGCGAGTAAGGTAAGTGTGCGATGTTGGTGTTTTGTAGGGGTAGGGGTGGGATAAGTGAGTTAGGGTTAGGGCGCGGGTTAGGTGAGTGTGCGAGTAAGGTAAGTGTGCGATGTTGGTGTTTTGTAGGGGTAGGGGTGGGATAAGTGAGTTAGGGTTAGGGCGCGGGTTAGGTGAGTGTGCGATAGTGACGGACCTTAGGGTAAGGGTTTGGGTCAGGGTTGTGGATAGTTGTGTATGTATGGGTTAGTGTTTGTTTGTAAGGATTTTGGTGTGCTTGTGTTGTGTGTGTGAGTGTTGGATAGGGGATGTGTTTTGTTTGTTGGTATGTTGTGTCGGGTGTATGCGATGTCGTGTTTGTGAACTGTCGATCTTCTGGCGTCGGTTATATGAGTTTCGCTGTTTTGGTGTCGGTTATTTCGTTTTCGGTATTTTAAAATGTCGATGAACTCAGATAGATCCATATATATATATATATATATATACACATGCATCAATATAAACTTTACCTTCAACTACAAGCAAATACACCACAAAGGGTGTAGAAGATAGAGAAGGAAAGATAAACTTTATAATGACAGGGGGATGGAGGGAGGGTAACCTGGACTGCAACAGTGAATACACTCGAACATCTACATTTATGGTAAGTGTACACAACTGTACTATGTTCTTTGTGTTTCACTGTTGCAGTCATTACATTTGGGTAGAATCCCAAAGCTATGGTTGGGAGGCTGGAGCTACATAGCATTAGGTACGGCTATACGGCCCTGCAGCACTGCAGTGGCAAAGCCTGCCCTGGACTTAGAGTAAAGAGGCAAATGGTAATGCTTTGTAAAGGTGTGAACAGAACTCCAAGTAGCAGCCTCTAGAATGTCTTTGGTTGGTACTCCTCTGAGAAAGGCTGCTGAAGTAGCTGCAGCTCTGATGGAGTGAGACCTAATGCAGGTTTACCATGGTGTAAGTATCAGAAACTATTGCAGTGGCTTATCCACTTTGAAATTGTCTGCTTTGAAATAGCCTTTCCTTCTGATCCTGTAACATATGCCACTAGTAATTGCTCATTTTTTTCTTGGAGCTTTAGTCCTGCTCAAGTAGAATCTTGTCTGTCTGTGTACGTCCAAGGAATGCAGAATTCTCTCCCCTTTGTTCTGCGAATTTGGATAAAAAGTTGGCATATGAATTGTTTGGTTAAGAGCCACAATGGAAACCACCTTAGGCATGAAAGTAGGATTTGTCCTCAGGGACATCCTGTCTGGGTAAAAAATGATAAAAGGCTCTACAGCCATGAGGGCCTGTAGCTCTGAAACTCTTCTTGAAGTAATTGCTAGTAGCAGAGCTGTCTTCCATGATAAGAACTTCATATCAGCAGTAGCAGCTGGCTCAAATGGAGGCAGGGTGAGCTTTTCCAACACATAATTGAGGTCCCATGCAGGTAATGGTGATCTTCTAGGAGGCCTTACATTTTTGGCTCCTCTACGATACTGCTTTAGTAAAGGATGAGAATAGATTGGTGGCTCCGTACTGTTTGTTTGTGTTTTTCGGCTTTTCCCGGTTAGGGGTCGCCACAGCAGAACTCTGGTCCGCTAATGATTGGCAGTTGATTTTTACGTACCGGCTTGCCAGGCCTGACGCACAACATTCAACGAAGGTACGCCCATTCACGCATGCCTCCTCGCAGAAGACGCTCTAGCTGAGAATCGAACCGGGCAGCGTCTTACTGTGCTCTGTACTGTAATGAGCCAAAATGGCAGAGGCATGGATTTTGATTGATGAGAAAGATCGACCTTTGTCAAGCATCTCAGTCAAGTATTGTAATATCTGAGGAATGTGTGGTTCTGCTGTATCAGTTCCTTGTGCTTGATTCCAAGCACAGAATCTCTTCCATTTGTCAGCATAAGATTTTCTTGTACTAGGCCTTCTGGCTTCTAAAATGACAACCATCGCAGCTTTACTGAGAGGTGTCGTTCACATGATTAACCATGCTGCCAGGTTCAGAGTCTGTAGTTGATTGTGCAGGATCTGAATGTTTTGCTGGGGCAGTAACTGTGGTCTTTGAGGCAAGGTCCAAGCTGGGTATTGAGACAAGTCCCTTAGGATTGGGTACCAGTATTGGCGGGGCCAGTCCGGGGCAATTAATATCATCTTTGGCTTCTCTTGTCTGACTTTAGGAGGACCTTGGGTAAAAGAGGCAGAGGAGGAAAGGCGTAAACTGACAGGTTTTCTCAACTGAAGGATAGGGCGTCCACTTTCCATGCTTGTCAGTGATAAGTCCTTGTGCAGAATCTTTTCAATTGATAATTTTGAGGAGAGGCAAATAGATCTATGTCTGGGCTCCCCCATTTCTCTGTTATCATGCTGAATACTTGTGGATTTAGTTTCCACTCGTGAGGATCCATAAGGTTTCTGCTTAAATCGCCTGCCAGAGTGTTCTGTTTTCCAGGCAAGAATTGAGCTTGAAGATTTATTTGGTAGGTCAAAGCTGTGTCCCACAGTGCCATGGCTAATCTGCAAAGGGGGTATGAGTGTGTGTCCCCATGCTTGTTTATATACCACATGACTGTGGTGTTGTCCATCTTTATCAGTAGTTGTCCTGGATGAAGTAAGTCCTTGAAGGCTGTTAGGGCATTTTGAACAGCTAGCATCTCTTTCTGGTTAATATGTAGATGCATTTGATTTGGTGCCCATATGCCCTGAATGCATCTTCCTGCCATGTGGGCCCCCCCCAGGCATAATCTGATGCATCTGATGTTAAGGTTTGGGTGGCAAGGGGTAGAGTGAAGGGCCGTCCCATGTTTTGGTGACAGGCCTTTGCCCACCATAGAAACTCCTGTTGCAGGCAGGGAATGCGAGGAATCATTGTTTCCAGACTGTGTGAATGTTGACTCCATAACTTTTTAGGTACCATTGAAGTTTCCTCATATGCAGTCTTGCATATGGAATTAGTAGGATGCAGGATGCCATGAAGCCCAGAGCCTGCAGAATTTGTCTTGCAGAAAACTGGGTTTTTGTTGCCATCAGCTTGAAGTAAGTAGTCAGTTGCCTTTGTTTGTTTGGCGTAAGGTAAGTCATCTGGGCAGTTGTATGTAAGCTTGCACCCAGGAATGTTATCTTTTGAGAGGGTACCAGTTGTGATTTCTTTTCATTTATTTTGTACCCTAGGCATGCTAGAAGCCTTTTCACAAACGCCAGGTGTCGTAGAAGAGTGTCCTTGTTCTCTGCTTGAATAATACAGTCATCCAATGGATATATGTGGATACTTCTTTGTCTGCAAAATGCAATTACTGGTGCCAGGCACTTTGTAAAGACCCTGGGCGCAGTAGATAAGCCAAAGGGCAGTGCAGAGAATTGGTAATGCATTAAGCCAGCCTTGAATCTGAGGTATCTTCTGCACGACTGTCTTATTGGGACATGCAGGTATGCCTTTTTTAAGTCTAAAGTCACCAGCCAGGCATTCTTGCCCAGCATGGGCAGAAGCTGTTGCAAAGTGAGCATTTTGAATTTTGGAATGCCCAGGTATTTGTTCAAAATTGATAAATCTAGTATTGGCCGCCAGGCCTTGTCCTTGCTGGGTACCAAGAACAGTCGAGTAAAAACCTTGTCCTTTTTCCTGTTCTGGTACTGTCTGAATGGCCCCCATATCCATGAGGGACGTAACCTGTTTCTGTGCCTCTGCCCACTGTTTTTTTGGCAGGTTTGGCCAACCATTTGTCATTGGCAGTGTGTGGAAATGGAATCTGTATCCCTGTGATACGATGTTCAGTACCCACTTGTCCTGGGTTATTAACTGCCACTTTTGAGGAAAAAGTGCTATTTTTCCCCCTATGGGTGCTGCCAAAAGATAAGTGCTTGGTGTAGGCAGAGGGAAGTCATTGGGATTGCTTTCTGTAGGTTTGCACTTTTTCTCCTCCAGATCTGGAGGTGGATGCACCCCACTGCTTTGACCTGTATGAGTCTTGAGCCTGGTACCTGGAACCCTTAGGGCATCTGGATTTGCCCCTTTGAGCTCTGTCTGACAGAAAAGGACCAATTTTTTGTAGGCCAGTGTCTACTGAATCTTGGTGGCTGCACTTGTAAGAAATCTTTAACAGTTTGCATAGATTTATTTTTGTCTTCCGTTTTCTTTAAAACCTCTTCTGCCTTAATACCAAACAGTGAATCCTGCTGTAAAAGTGCATCTAGCAATTTAGCTTTTACATAATCAGGCAAATTTCGTTCCTTTAACCAGGCATGCCTCCTAATCACAGATCCAGTAACTGCAGCCCTGCAGGAGGCCTCTAAAGAATCAAAACCACATTGCAAAGTATGCTTTCCAACTTGTCCAGCTGCATGCAATAATTCCTGCAATTCCCTATTTTCTGCACATTCTGAAATCAACATCATTTTCTGTTCCAGCAATCCGATAACATGTTGTTGGTACTTAGGCATATGAAATTGACAGTTTAAGGCCCTGATTGCCAAGGTTGCAGATGTATAAAACTATTTTCCCCATCTGTCCAGTGCCCTTGAATCTCTGTCGGAGGGGGTAGGGTTTTTTGCTGATGAGGCCTTAACTCCCTTTGGACCCTGTGAAATAGTTTCAGGATCAGCAGCAGGGTTTCTAAATAAAAAGTTATGAGAGTCAGGGACCTTGTAATACCTGTCAGGCTTACTGGGAGCCGAAGGTAGAGTCAGGAGTCAGGCTTGACTCCGAAAAGACATTATCCACAATGCCTAACACGGGGGGAATGGCTAAAGGCTTGTGCTGAGGGAGGAGGAGGAAATCCCTGAGCCTCTTTTTTGATTCTGAGAAGTCTTGACTCTCCCAGTGAAAATGCTCCCTCGAAGTATGCAAGGTTTCTCCAAATGAATAATCCTCAGGAGGAGATGCAGATGGAATAGACTCCTCAGCATCAGAATCCTCATAGGAAGGTAAAGATAATTCCTGATCGGAAGAGGAATCAGAAGAAATAGAAACCTGATCTGAAGATTCATAGTCAGTGTCTTGCCTAGGCCTCTTATCTGGAGGGGGATGGGTACCCCTGATCAAGGTAATAAGGTCTTCAGACATTTTGATCATCTGTTTTTTAGGCATAGAGGCCTGCGCACGTGGGTCAGGCGTCGTTTTTTTTTTAGTTTTAGAAGGTGTCTTTGCCTTTGGTTTTGTAGCTTTCGTTGGTTTGATATAAAAATGTTGAGGTCTGACTACACTCTCAGAAGCCGGTGCCTGCTCAGCAGCTCCGGACCCATCCAAGGAAGATACATCCGTCAGTCCAATACCTTGAGTATCTTGCGGCATGCCGGACTCCACATGGGTGTTGGTAGAGGCCTGCGACTGGAAGGTAGCAGATATCAGGGTCTGCAAAAGCACCTCACTGAGTACTGGCGAACTGGCGACTAGCTTAGGAGAAGCTTTGTCATTGGTTTTGGATCTCGACTGCCTTTCTCTATCCTTTTCTTTGCATTTTTTTATGTACTCTGGTAGTCGGATTGCTATCCGACGACATCTCTGGGTAGTTAAATCTGTTTCCAAAATACTTAGATGCAAAAATATACCAACGCTTTAGTGTGTTGGTTAAATCTAGCAGAAAACCGACAACCAGGCACGTTGTGATCAGGGCCTAGGCAAGGAATACAGTATAAATGGAAATCCTTATGAGGTATTTGCTTCCCACAAGTAATACAATTATTAACTTTTTCTGACATTGGTAAAAAGCAAGAAAAAAGTTTCTCCAATGGGGTACTTAGCTTTATTGAAGACTTCGGTCCTGAAACTCAAACGTGAATATTTCAGTAGTCGGCCGACCGGCACTTGCGAAATGCTTCTGCTTCAGGCACCGCGTGGCAAAAAGACTAAAGAAAATGGCATCGGCTGCATGTTTTATACCCCTGACGACCTGACGTCATGGAAGAGGAGACAGCAACTGACGCAGGACCCAAGACTTTGGAATTCAAGCCGACTGAGGGCAACCTGCCAGCAGATTACCCAAATGTAATGACTGCAACAGTGAAACACGAAGAACATCATCCCCACCTTCCGCACCATAGCCATACTATTTCCTATCTCTAAAATACTTGACAAATGTATCCACCAACAACTTCTATCCTTCCTCCTAGACATTAACCTCCTGTCTCCTACACAACACAGTTTCAGACCCCCACCACAGTAACTCTACAGCCCTATCTTTCCTGGACATTATCAAACATGCCCGAGACTCTAGTAATGTTGCATCCTCCCTGTTCTTAGACTTACCTAAAGCATACAATACCATTGCCCACAGCTTACTATTGTCAAAGCTCTCACACCTTAACCTCTCTCCCCCAACTATCAATTGGTTTTCCAGTTACCTTTCAAACAGGCGACAGGCCGTTAAATGGAACAACTGTACCTCTTCCTTCCTTGACACCCTCACAGGAGTACCCCAAGGGTCTATCCTATGCCATCTACTATTCAATATCTTCATTAACAACTTCCATCAGGGCATCCCTAATGCTAAACTCGTCCAATATGCAGATGTCTCTACTATCATCTGCTCTGCTGAATCTGTCCCTAAACTTATGCAAATAACTCAGGCAGCCTTTACTATTACTGAGAACTGGATGCTAAATAACCATCTAGCCCTTAATGCACCAAAAACCCAACTTATGATCTTTACTCCATCTAAGAACTTCACAATAGATAAAAACTCTCTCTATAAAAAGTCAAAGCATGACCCCCTAACTGAAGTAGTCTCCAACACCAAACTTCTCGGAGTCGTTATTGGCAAACATCTGCAGTTCGACATTCACCTTCAAACCAACATCAAGAAAACCCACTAGAAACTCTGCTTTAACCGCTATCTAACCTCCTCAACTAGGCTTACCCTCTCCACCACTTGCCTCCTCCTTTTCTCTCCTCTACAGACACCTATTCTCACCAACCTTCAAACCACTCTCACAGCTAAAGTGGCATCCTGCTACAATAAAATCTCTAAGTTTGCTACAATCTCCAAAATCTTCCTCTCATCACTGCATCTCCTTACACTCTCTGAATTGGTTAGAGCTTTCCAACCATCTCTCTTTCATTCAACTTTCCACTGCCCATAAACTTATTTTCAGTCCTTCCCTCTGCCCTTCCCTTTCCTCCATCCTTACCATGCATTTTCCTGCCCATTCTCTCAGATCCAATAATCAGAACCTGCTTGAACTGCATAAATCTTTACTTTCTCCTGGCCAATCTCTTTTTAGCCTTCTCTCTTGCACAAAAATGGAACCCCCCCCCATATTCAGACTACCCAAAATCTTTCTTCCTTCAAGACCCTATTTCACACTTCTCACTCTTCAACCTGGGAATGCTCCTGCTCCCTCCCCTCCTAAACTTCCACTACATCCATCTTGCAATCAAACACTTCTTAAAAGCGCTAGCTTTCCCCCTACTGTACTTCTCCCACTTGGTCTCATACAATATCTCCATCTAACTCTACCTCTCATCTCCTCAAGAATCTAATTAACCCCTCAGTCTTGTTGTCTTTATATTGTTTTAAATTGCATAATAGCTATGTTATTATGTGTAAAAATGTGTAGAATCCCTGTGACTGTAGTCACAACAGCTTCTTTTATTAATTGTTTTTTTTTTTTTACCACCGATGTATCTATTTTTTATGTATGTACTTGCAGCTTTTCTCCCCAGGCCTCCACTGAAAAATGGCTCACTATGGCCCAATGAACTTTCCCGGTTAACAAACTATAAATAAATAAAATAACCACATAAATAAAATAAAGGTATGAAAGATGTGAATTCAATAGTAAGAACTCAGAGAAAATTTACTCATTACTTCTCAAGGTACAATAATTGGGCTAGACTAGACTGAAAAAGAAGTTAATGTATTTACCATAATGTTCCACCTGTGTTGTTGATCTTCACTTATCCTTGATGTAAGGTACTCTGTTCCAACTCTTGGAACCGGCTTGGCCATTACAACAACTCGCAACAACCACAAACTCTCGAGCTAAGTCCCTACCCAGAATGCCCCTCACTAGATTACCTCAGATCGGGTTTGCAGCTATAAAGGAAGACAGGAAAAATAGTCCTATAACAATTGAAGAGGCTATGTCCAAGGTCGTATATGAAATAAATAACCAGGACTAGAGTCTGTTCCTCCAAGGAGTCTAAAAAGGGGGAAGGAGGGCGGGGTGTCAACTACCCAGATGGAACATTATGGTAAGTACATAACTTCTTTATCTGATGATGTCAATCTTCATTTATTCTTGATGTCTCGGACAGAGTCCCCAGCTACCTTGTATCGTGGAAGGCGTTATGGAAGGATACTCCTGAGTACCACAGAGCCAAAAGATGCTCTTCCCTTGGAGACCAGATCCAATTTGTAATAAGTGATAAAGGTATGTGGAGTAGCCCAGGCTGCTGCGGTACATACTTCATCCATGGAAGCCTTTCAGTGGAAAACAACAGATGTGTCTATTGCCCTTGTAGAATGCGCTCTCATTGGGACTGGTAACTGGAGGTTTTTCTTACTGTAGATGAAACGTATACATTCCCTTAATCACTTAGATAAAGTGACCTTTGAAACTGGTTACCCATGGATGGACCTGAGAAAGAGAGAAATAACTTGCCCGACTTCTTAAATTCCTTAGTTCTGCTGAGATAAAAACGCAATTGTCTGTGAACATCTAGCAAATGTAAACAATATTCTCCCTTGTTAGAAAAATTAGGGAAGAAGACTGGTAAAACAAGAGATTGATTAATGTTAGTTTCTGATGCTACTTTTGGAAGTAAGGATGGGTTGGTTCTTGGCGACACCCTGTCCTTATGAAAAATCAAACATGGAGGTTTTTGAAGATAACACATGAATCTCTGAAGTTCTTCTGGTGGATGTAATGGCTACCAACAAAATAATCTTCCATGAAAAGAAATTCCAGTTACAAGTAGCCGCCAGCTCAAAAGGGGAATGGACAAAAGACTGTAGAAGCATATTAAGATACCAGGAAAAGAAAGGGTCCCTTTAAGGTGGTTTTAACCTCAAGGTTCCTTTCATAAAGACTTTACACAACTTACATGAGATTAATGAATGCTCTTCTAAGCCATCATGGAAGTTAGAAATAGCAGCTAGCTGAACTTTGATGGTAAAAGCAGCAGCTCCCTGTTCGAAAAGCATAGCTAAAAATTCTAAAACCTTTTCAACTGGTGCCAAAAGGGGATCAATTCCATTATCGCATGCCCAAATAGAAAATCTTTTCCACTTAGTGTGATAAAGTTTCCTAGCAGAAGGCTTATGGGAAGCCAACAAAATTTTTTGAACTGGAGATGACAGATTATTTTGCCTGGTGATCAATAGAACTGGAGGAACCAAGCTGTAAGCTTGTGGTTTTTCAGACTACGGCGAACTAGTCCCTGTGGATGGGACAGGAGGTCTGGATCTGGGTCCAGAGTCCATGGACGGTAAATTATGTGAGGCCAAAGAAAGAGGAACCAAACTTGCCGAGGCCAGAATGGAGGAATGACAATCACCTTGCCCTTCAACCTGATGGCTTTCTTCAAGAAGTGAGGTATTAGTGGAATGGGGGGAAAGGTATACAGCAGTCTTGAGGGCCAATCGTACAGGACAGCATCTCTCAGGGATGCCCACTGAGGGGGGAATTAGGGCAAAGTAGCTGCTGCACCTGTTCAGGGGTGATGCAAATAGGTTGCAATAAGGCTGGCCCCAGCGATGGAAAATCTCTTTCACAAGGAGGCTTCGCTACTCTGGGATTGAGAGACCACTCGTAAGGCAGGAGGATGCATCTGCGCAGCTTGTCCGCTATCATGTTCGAGCTCCGCGGGATGTGCATTGCTATCAGAAAGTAGTTAGAAGAGCTCGCCCATTGCCATACTCTGACAGCTTCTCAACAGAGAGGATAAGACTTGGTTCCACCCTGTTTGTTAATACACCAGACTGTTGACATGTTGTCTGAATGAATTGCAATCGTTCCTAGAGGGAGGGCAGCTTGGAAGGCTTGCAACGGTAATAGCACTGCCCTCAGTTCCAGAACACTGATATGCAGTCGACCTCCATTGGGGACCAAGTGCATTGGACTGTTCTGCCCAGTGCCCCCCCCCCCATATGGGATGCATCCCTGGTCACTATGGCCTTGGGCTGGGGTGACAAAGAGTCAGCCTAAAATAATTTCCTCTGATTCCATTCATCAGGAAAAGTCCTCCTTGCAACAGTTGGTGATTTGGATAAGCAGTGTCAAGGGATGAGTGAGGATGGACCATTGGAAGGCTAGTAACCACTGTAGAAGTCTCATGTGAAATCTTGCTAGTGGAACCAGTGTCACAGCCTCTGCCATAAATCCTAGAGCTTGTAGAACTAATACAGCAGATATGCTGTTGTTGGAGAGAATAACATCTACCTGGGACCTTTTCTTCTGCAGTGTGTGAAGAGGAAGGGAAGCTATGCAAGAGGTTGTATTCAGGCAGGCTCCTATAAACTCCAATTGTTGAGTCAGACTTAGTTGGGAGTTCATATGATTCACCATTATACCTATGATCAGTACAATTATGTAGAATAAAATCTCTTGTCTGTTCTAGTAGATGCCTGGTGGCAGCAGTGATGAGCCAGTCGTCTAAATATGGAAACACTCAGAATCTGTGCAGTCTTAAGTGAGCTGTTACTGCTGCCATACACTTGGTGAACACCCGGGGGGGCTGTGGTGAGACCAAAGTCAGAGTCTGAACTGATAGTGACTGGCTCCCAGCTGGAAGTGGAGGAACCTTCTGGAGTGCTTGTCCATTTTTATGTGGTAATACGTTGTCCTGGAGGTCTACACAGCATATCCAATCTTCTTTCCCTAAGAAGGGGAGAATAGACTGAGCCATGACCATAGGGAATTCTGTCTGCTGAAGAAACTTTTCCAAAGGGCTGAGATCCAAAATTGGTCTCCAGTCCCCTGTCTTTTGTGGCACCAAAAAGAACCTTGAGTAGAATCCAGATCTTATCTGGTCTGGTGGGAATGATTGGATGACTCTTTTTCTAGCAGCCCTTGAGTTTTCAGAGCTGCCTAACCTTCTGATTGGGTGGAACATCTGGGATTCTTCTTTCTGTTCTTGGAGTTAGAATGAAGGGAATGTAGTATCCTCTGGCAATGATCCTTAGCACCCAGGTATCTGTGGTTATTTATTACCAGGCTAGTGAGTGCAAGGATAGTCTTCCCCCAACTGCCTTCAGAGGTAAGCAATCGGGCCTCTCTTCAGAAGCACTGGTAGAGTTTTCCTGAGAAGGACTCTCTGAAACTCTGATTTTTGATTTTATGGGCATTTCTGCCACAAGGACAGCATCTTCCATTGGAGCTCCCCCCACTGCCCAAGGGGAGCCACTGCCACTTGTGTCCTGAAAAGGCGCTTGAGTTTTCTTGAACCACATTTTTCCGCTCCTCTGGTTCCTGGAGTGGGAGCAAAGAAATGTACGCCCACTGGAGACAGGGTCTTTCCATCCTTTTCACACCTGGTCAAGGTATCTCTGACTTTGGGGACAAAAAGGGACGATCCATCAAATGGAGCACTGACGAACCAAGACTTAAATGGTTCTGCAAATTCACACAAGCGTATCCAGGCATGCCTCTTTATGGCTATGCTGGAACCTGCTGCCTTACTCGTTCCTTTCACTGCATGCACAGCGAGCCTCATGGAACAGTTAGAAATAGATTCCAGGATGGCAAGCTGGGAGGTTACTTTATCCTGTATCTGCTTAGACACAGCTCCAGCAAATGTATCTGAGAGCTCCTTGATCAGATCCCTCTGGAGTCTGGTGAAGTGTGCCATGAAGTTCAATGACGGTAAGGCAAAGGTAGAAGAAGCGTACATCTGCTTCCCAAACCTGTCTATCACCCTGGACTGTCAGTTAGGGGGATGAACAGTGGAACTCTCTCTTCTGCAAGTTCCTTCTTTGTGGCTGTTGCAACCACCATGGCATTGACTGCTAAACCCTTGACCCAATGATGATGGTCTTCTGGCACTGAAAGGATTTTATCTGGTCTCCTGGGGATTGGCTCTACAGAATCAGGGGCCTTCCATGCCAGCTGTGCAATCAACTTAATGAGATCGTCAGCAGGTGGGGTCACCAAAGAGGTAGATGGGCGTGCAATGAAACCTTGCAGCTACACAGATTCCTCTAAGGAGGGGTCTTTAGGTTTCCAGCCACCCCTCTGCTTTAATATTTCAAGAATTTCTCCAAAAGAGAGATCTTCTGGGGGGTGACTGGGGGAGCTCTGATTTTGCAGGCACTTCTGCCGCAAGGTCAGCGCCTTCCATTGGAGCTCCCCCCTCTGTCCAAGGGGAGCCACTGCCACTTGTGTACTGGAAAGGCGCTTGAGTTTTCTTGAACCACATTTTTCCGCTCCACTGGTTCCTGGAGTAGGAGTACTGGGGAGTAAAGAAATGTACGCCCACTGCAGACATTGTCTTTCCATCCTTTTCACACCTAGCCAAGGTATCTCTACCTTTGGGGACAAAAAGGGTGATCCGTCAAATGAAGCACTGACGAACCAAGACTTAAATGGTTCCGCAAATTCACACAAGCGTATCCAGGCATGCCTCTTTATGGCTATGCTGGAACCTGCTGCCCTACTCATTCCTTTCGCTGCATGTGCAATGAGCCTCATGGAACAGTCAGAAATAGATTCCAGGATGGCAAGCTGGGAGGCTACTTTATCCTGTATCTGCTCAGACACAGCTCCAGCAAATGTATCTGAGAGCTCCTTGATCAGATCCCTCTGTTGAAGTGTGCCATGAAGTTCAACGACCATAAGGCAAAGGTCAAAGAAGCATATATCTGCTTCCCAAACCTGTCTATCTCCCTGGACTCTCGGTTAGGGGATGAACAGTGGAACTCTCTCTTCTGCAAGTTCCTTCTTTGTGTCTGCCCCAACCACTATGGCATTGACTGCTAAACCTTTGGCCCAATGCTGATGGTTGTGTGGCACTGAAAGGATTTTGTCTGGTCTCCTGGAGATTGGCTCTACAGAATCAGGGGCCTTCCATGCCCGCTGTGCAATCAACTTAATGAGATTGTCAGCAGGTGGGGTCACCTAAGAGGTAGATGGGCGTGCACCGAAAGCTTGCAGGTACACAGAATCTTCTGAGGAATGGTCTTTGGTCTTCCAGCCATCCCTCTACGTTAATATTTCAAGAATGTCTCCAAAGGAGACATCTTCTGGGGGTGACTGGGGGAACTCTCCCAGTCATCAAAGTCAGAGTCCCCCCTGACAAATTCATCTGGGGAATCTAGGGGTTTCCTCTTACACGTCCTCTTCCTGGGCACCTCCACAGTGGGAAATTCTGTGGAGAACTCAGAAGAGGTAAGGCCCTGTGCAGGGTTATCTTGTAGTTTTTATGCTTGTCCGGGTGTGGAGGTTGGGTGAAAGCTCTGGATGAGAGGGAGTCCTGGGAAAATTCTCTGATTGGGTAGGAACCGGCTGAGAACCTGCAGAAGGCCTCCTCCATGACCTGGAAGGCAGGACCCCCTGAAGAGAGATGGGAGCACAGAACTGGGAAGGACAACCACTGAACCATGGTCCCACCCTGCTCCCAGGAGACTGCCATTGAGATCAAAGCTTAGGAAGAGCCCATGAACGAGGCATTGGGGCTATGACCCCAGTAGTCCATCGGTTCTGAAGGAACCAAGGAACTCAGGGCAGGCACTGGAGCTGAAGGCATAAAAGCTGTCTGCACCAGAACAGCTGGAACTGGGGAAATTGGAGTCATGGTTTCTAACTCCTCAGTGGAGTTTAGAGGGGGGAATGTCTGGTGGAGTACTTGGACAGAAAGTCCCATCTCCAGAAGGGAGTGAATCCTGGGAAGAGACTGATGGACTCCTAGCCACGAGGAGATGATCCACCAACCTCACAACGTCGACTTCTGTCAGACTCTAGAGGAATGGACAAAGAATGTTGACAGGGATTCCAGTCTCTCTAAAAAGGGGCTTGGAAGGTATTCCACAAAGGGATCTATTGAGGGGGAATACCTAGTCCTGGGAACCGAAATAAATCCTGGTTCCAAAGTTAAGGACTGCACTGTAGAAGGAACTGGTTCCAAAATTACAGATGGCACTGTAGAAGAGGACTGGCACCGATGGAGAGGAAGTCACATAAACAGTCGGCACAGTGGTGGTCAGCACCAAAATCTGTGATGCAGAACTGGTCACCACAGTCAGTGCTGACAAAGTTGGTACCGTAGGGTTTTTGGCACTTAACTTTGGTTCCGCAGTGTGTGTGGGAACCAAATATTTAGGTCTCTCTCCTTTCCATGTTCAATTTTAGACGAAGAGGAAGACTAGGACAGAGGCAAAGATGCATCAGATTTGGACGTCCTAGGCTGACTGGACAAAGCCTCATCAAAAGAAGTCTTAAAAAGTTCTTTCAAAATAAGTTTGTTCTTCCTTTCTATGAGGGCCCAGTGACTAAAAGCATGACAAATAGGACAATCCTCTTGTAAATGCGCTGGGCCCAAGCAGTAGACACAAGATGAATGCCCATCAGAATTGCGCATTTTTCATCTGGAATCACAACACTGTTTAAACCCAGTCGTCCCTTTACTTTTATCTGCCATGTTGACTAGTAGAAAGTATCAACGGGCAGAAAAACACTCTCACAGCTACACACACACACACACACACACACACACACACACACACACAGAGGAAAGAAGGAAGAAAAAAGTAAGAAAGAGGGGAAAAAGGCTACCAACAATGGTAGGTCAGAACTACCAAGAGGTAGGGTGTAAAGACAGAGAGCTACCAATCATGGTAGAATAGACGCCACAAGGTAAGAAGGTAGACAGTACACTCACTCACCAAACAGGGATAGAAATATCCAGCTACAACTATAAAAGAGAAAAACTACCAGCAATAGTAGGGAAGAACACCGAAGTGTAAAGGGAGAGGGCAGTACAAGCAAACAAGGTGAAAAAGTTAACTGGGTAGGTAGAAAAGATTTAGCTTAAGTTTTGATAAAAAAAAAAAAAAAAAAAGAAAATACACTTAGCTCAAGAGATAGTTTGACTGATGCGTCCAGGGCCGGCATTAGCTGAAATGGCGCCCTAGGCGAAGTAGTACTCCAGCGTCCCTTAAGCCCCACCCACTCCATACTAATGCACACCCCTATAAGCCACAACCACAGGTAAGCCACCCTCCAAGAAGGCCACTTCAGTCTTTTCCTTCAATTATTTAAATGCAATCATTCACATTTCAAATTATCCTGGCTGAGGTAATGCATTGCCCATGGAATAAACTCTTTTTTTTAACTCAGGGAATGTGAACTTGCGAAGTTAAATATGCATTATTGAATGTTGGATTTCAACTGATGTTAGAAACAAAGCCAGCATTAGAATGCTTAATATTAATATTTAAAAATCACCTGTTTTTTTTTCTTAAAATTGAATGTAAATTTGAGAAAGGCAGTTGTATTGTGTAAGTGTCTGATAAAATCATAGACATAAACGTCCACCCTGTCCCATAACATAACAATATTGTCCAAGTATATTAAATACAACTTGCAATATTGACAAACAAAAATCATAATTAAAATATTAAATACTTCCCAGGTATAAAGTAGCATGCTTGCATAAAGTGGGTCATATCACCCCCATGGATATTCTTATCATTTGCTTAAAGGTTTCCCCTTCAAAAAAAAAAAAAAAAAAAAAAAAAAAACATAATTTTTGTCCAAAACCATGGAAATGAGATCCATATTATGCTAATTTCTCTCCATCTAATAACATACAAGTTAGAAGGCCTTCGGGAATAATCTGGTCCCTCCTCCGTGGGTTTACAGGTACAAAGACCTATAAGATCAGTTATGAGGGAAACTAAATCTTCATGCCATAGGTTATCCTTTAATTTCCCTTAAAAATTACAACAGCCCTTTAACATATGAATATGTTTGTGAAAAACAGGTTTTAGGATTCTAAAGACTTCACTATAATAGGTGGTCTAAATGGTGGCTATTCAATACCTGATGCACTTTCAGTATCCCCAAATTAGTGGGGGGCCACTGGTTTGGAATTTTTCAAAAACTTACAGTTAAGTGAAATCTTCCTGTCAATAATGTAATCATCTAATTGTAAATCAGTTTTAATATATGAAATATTAATTAGTTTTCTAGACACATAGGTGTAAGTCCTTTCATCTTGCAAAATATTAAACATAACACCAGAATAATTAATTGCATCAGAGATGACAATACCACCTCCTGTCAGATTTCACAATGCAAATTGATTTGCCAGTCTTAACAGAACCTAAAACAGTCTAATTCCTACTGAGGTTAAAGGTGGTAAAATTTAGTTTTCTTCCTGCTAATATATAAAAATCATCCTCAAAGGCTTTTTAAATGCCTGAACAATAGGGTACAAAGCAGGATTAAATACGCTTTTCTTTTTAAATCCTGTACCCCTATATGTATCACCAGATACTTCTCTCTGTGTTTGTGTGTGTCTTTCGGCTTTTCCCGGTTAGGGGTCACCACAGCGGAACTCCAGTCCGCTAATGACTGGTAGTGGACTTTTATGTACCGGGTTACCAGCCCTGACGCACAACCTTCAACGAAGGTACGCCCCATTCACGTATGCCTCCAAACAGAAGACGCTCTAGCTGAGAATCAAACAGGACAATGTCTTGCTATGAGGCGACAACGCTAAATATACTGCTAGATTCAATTTTTTGATGTACAGTTTAAGTTCCAGCAATGACTCAGTTATAGAGTTCATAGAGTTCATAGATTAGTACTAGGTTAACTGCCTTTGTGGACCATTTTAAGCCTAGCCAATTACCCCACATAAGAATCAAACCCTTCACCTTTGGTTTATAAGGCAAATGCCTTAACCATTATGCCAACCAGAGAGATATCCAAAATTGTCTAATAAAATAGACAGATGGCTATAGTTAAAAATATTAAAAGTATTATGTGATAGCACACTGCCATCAAAATCAGATTTAATTACTTCCTCTTCCCTCTTTCCTTTCCTCTGCCCCTGTCCTCCTGCCTCTCAAATTCTGGGAGGGGATACATGGAGTCCTTGACATATCAGGTGTGATTCTATGTTTGAGGTCTTTTCATTTGGTTGGCCTGAATGAGTCTCCAACTACTCCATCTTCTGAAGTGGAGGAAAATCCCTGTGATTATTTAAATTACAATCATAATCAACCTCTTCCCCATTAGCATTTGCCTCATTCTCTCCAGGGAACTGATATTACTAATAATATTATCATTTCTACTGTAATGTTTAGACCTTTGCACATTCTCACCATCAATCTCATGATGTTTTGTATTTTTAATAGGATAACCTACCTTACTTTCATACTGTTTAACATCCTTATCAATTTTCATTTTATGCTTATTAAGAATAATTGCACTTTGCTTATCTACTTATCATATACATTATTGTACAGTCATGCATAATTGTCAAATAGTAAATCATACTTGATTTTGCATGTAAATGTTCAATTTCATAAGTTAAAAATTGTGACAATCAAACAAATTCACAAAAGCAATGTAAATAAGGCTCGCCATTCCCATATTATTAGGAAATTTAGTAGTACATAGACCTTCAGATACAATCTTACATCTCAAGCACTTAGTCAGGTAAGCGTTAGACATCTGGGGGAGGCTTCCTGCAGCACAGACAGTTGGGTTAATAACTGTAGGGGTTCTGCATAGTGCTAAGCAGAACAATATGGACTAATATTTGGACTAAACATTTTTATAATTTTTGATGCTTTGGGTGTGATGTTCAGAGTCATATGAAGTGTTAGGTTCTATAGAAAGTTTAAAGACAGGAAAATTAATTGAGGGTTAATTACCCCAGTATTGATGCTGATTTATTAGGGAGGTTCAACATTATAACAGAAAATGCCTTCTTCCTGCCTACACAAGGCTAAGGGAAGGACTTTTAATTAACTATTTTTAAGCTCTATTTATATGCTAATTTTTGGTTAAATTTAGAGGGTCTGGCCTTCAAAGGAGCATATGAAATTAAAAGACTGATCATACTGCTTAAATGCTTTAAAGATTGTTCAAAGACTTTTTCACAGATAGATATGCAGTCTGACAGTTACTTCACTTTTGTACTAGCGTTTATCAACTAATTCAGCTAATGGATTGCTGAACAGAAGTTACACTTATTGTTAGAACCATTGTGTTACAGCAAAACAAAGTCCAATGCTTTGTTGTTGTTTCTTGCAGGCATTGCTGTCTGTGTGCACTTTGTAAATGTAAGAAAGTAAACTAGGAATTTCAACGTGAGTGCAACAGTAAGCATCAACACATAACTCACACTTAATAACAAGGAAACTGCAATTCTGTTGTTCATTAACTGACTACTAACAGTACTCCAGTGCTTCGTTAACAGCTACTTTTATATTCCACTTGGGATATTAATGGCATCAGTGGTTCACTTAAGCACCTCAAGTACCTCGTAGGATCTAGTAGGAGCAGAAATTACTTAAAAGATAATTGTAAAATGATTGAATAATACCGTGTTTATAGATAGCTATGGTCTATGGCAAGAATTTGGGCTTTTAGAATTTGTCATGTCTAACATTCTTAAGCTCAAATCATCCTCAAACATGTCTGATAAACTTATCTGTGTCTCTCATCAGCTAGCTCCTATGATAACTACATTATATCGTTTTCTAGCTTTTCTTTTTTTGTTATATTTTATTTTCATCCTGAGGTATTGAATAATGGTATAGCTTTAAATTGCTCTGTTCAGTAGTCATAGACTAAAGTTGCAAATGCATTAGTCTGTTGTCATAGACTGTAGCTGGTGTAACACCGTAATCTCTGAATACTTATTCATATATATATTCATATATAAGCCGAAAGACACAAACAAATTGATTCAGTTTAACTGAATGAGCTTTTCATACTGCAGTAGCGTTGTCACCGCACAGTAAGACGTAGTCCCGTTCGATTCTCAGCTAAAGCGTCTTCTGTGTGGAGACATGCATGAATGGGCGTACCTTCGTTGAAGGTTGTACGTCAGGGCTGGGCTCCTTAAGGTAACAAACTTGTGTACCGTAATTTTTTTTTTCCCGAGCCAACCTGCAGCTGTAAGTAAGAGGGAGGGCGCTCACCCCTCTCTCGCTATGGATCAGACTTCCTGAACAGGGAACCGAGCGAGAGGAATTTTTATTAAAATAAATAAATAGTTAAAAGTAGCGCCCTTTCTGAGGCTGGCCTGTACGGCGCCCTAGGCGGTCGCCTAGTTCGCCTATGCCTAAGGCCGGCCGTGGATGCATCTTATGTATAAGAGTGGCAAATGAGATCTGAGGTAATATAGAGAGGGGCATTCTGGGTGGGGACTTAGCTCAAGAGTTTTGGGTTCTCACGAGCTGTTATAAAAGTCGAGATGGTTCTGAGAGTTGGAACCAAGTCCCATACATCAATAAATGAAGATTGACAACATCAGATACATTTCACAGCAACATGTACATTTAAATGAGAGCACTAACAAACATCCAATAACTATTTCAGATCATGCTTCCATAATAACTACGATAAACATGCAGGTTAATAAAGTAAAAATTAGACACTGGTGCTTCCCCACCTAACTCTTAAAAAGGGAGGAATTTAAGGAATGGGTTGTGGAAATAATTAATGAAGACAGAAAATACTCCAGCAATTATATCTAGTGAGTGAGATAAAATAAAAGTGGAGTTTAAATATAGGGTAGACGTAAAAGAAAAATAGATATGGATAAGAAGTAACAAGAATTATTTAGAGGGGCTGACAAAGATTAAAGTACTGCAGAATAAGGGGAATCTCAAAAAAAAAAAAACAACAAGAGGAGATGCAGCTGCAGAGTGCTATACAGAAAATAAGGAAGTACCTAGATAATATGCATGAGTTTAGAAAGATTGCTGTTAAGCAGCTGTTTTTTGATAACTCCAGAGGCACAAAACTTTTTCACATGATGTAAGCAACATAAAGTAGAAAAGGTTTTTGTCAAACTTGAGGAGCCTATAACAAGAAAAATAACCAGAAATCTTATACAGGTATTAGAGAGATTTTGGAAAACTTATGAAAATTTGCATAAAGCAGAAAAATGATGAAATCAAGAAAGCACAAATGGAAGTATTTATGGAAGACTTAAATATGCCATGGTTAGCAGCTCTTGAGGCTCAAACATTAACAATTAAGATAGGAGGAGATGAGATACAAGCAGTTATGCATAACCAATCTTCAGGAAAGTCTCGAGGAACAGATGGTATTCTGGTGCAAGTTTGGATGGCAGGAGGGAAGAAAGTAAAAAAAGATCTGGAAGGTTTTGTTTAACAGTATTTTAAAAGGAGGGGAAAATCCCTTCAGATCCAGCTGCCTATAGGTCCATTTCAATGATTATACAGTGTTTATGTCTATAATAGATAAATGAATGGCAAAGGTATTGCTAAAATTGACAGATATGTATCAATGCGGTTTTGTGGAGGGGAGGCAAACATTTGACAACATTAGTAGAACAACGAAGTTCCAGAGGGAAGCAGAATGTAAGAAAATACTGTTGTTGCTGGATCTTGAAGCAGAGAAAGCATTTGCCAGCTGGGATTATACGAGTAGGCAATGGAATGCATTCCATGATACAATAATAGGGTTAATTTGGATATGTGTGGGTCCAGAGGAAAATCAATCAAAGTGGGAGGGCACTTTCTGACAAGTTCTGTCTGAACAGAGGAACCGGGTAGGGGTGACCTCTTTGTTCTCTGTTATTTGTGTTATATTTAGAACCACTGGCAAAAAAATATATATAAGGGACTCAGAAATTCAAGGATATAATTGATATGGTAATCAAGAAACGTTGGCTTTATTTCCAGCTGACATAACTTTGTACCTGACAAAACCAGAAAACGACATCTCAGTGTTGTGAAACATTCTGATATAAAATTAGTGACGATAAAACAAAGGCTACAACTATAAACAATGTAGCTACCCATGAACTGGTTCAGCAATACTCACATTTATAGGGACATTATAAAATGAAGTATTTAGAAATGTGGGTTAGAGAGGATTTTGTTATGGCAGCTAAGGATATGTGGGGGAGACTAAACAAAAGATAATGCAACAACTGAAAAACTGGATACTCTTGCCTATGGATATGCACTGCAAGATACAAACAGTGAAAATGTTTTTAGTCCATTTAGTTTTATACACAGGGCAGGTAATACTATCAACCAGAGGAGAAGTTGTGGATATTAATTAATAAAGAGGTGAAGGGTTTTAATCTAGGAGGGCAAGAATTAAGTTGGATAAGTTGATCCTTCCAGTAGAACAAGGTGATTTAGAAGTATCTGATTTGAATGTATATTTTAGAGTTACACAGTTAAGGTTGTTATGCATAACCCAAGTAAAAAGCTACAATTCAAAATTAAAAGAAATTAAGTGGTGGGGGGGGGTTCAAGACATAAGGACAGAGTGGGATTTTGGATGCAGATCTTTAAGGAGAATAACAACAGCCATACAGAATAAGATATTCATAAAATAGAAGAATGTAACCTAATAACTAAGCCAACACGGGAATACAGAAAGGAGAAGATTCTGCAGATAGGGATGACCACATTTAAGGATATAGAGAACAGGTAAAAAGGGGGCTGGAATTTACTGGAGGAAGCTGGTAAAGGTATTGAGAACAAATAATTAGAGAGGAAAAGGTAAAAGAATGGGAAGAGACCAAGAAGAAATTGGGACTGCATGATAGAGACTGCCACCCCCATCAGTTACTGATATCAGAGTATAGGCAAATAGAAAGGGATATGGGATTCTTAAGTGAATAACCTGCACTGGTTCAGTTTTTGGTTTAATCTAGAACAGAAGTTGCTGTTAAAAATGGGACTATTAGTAGGTCATATAAAATATTGTGCAATACGTATAGGAATCAATCACAGAAGGTAAAAAAAGATTGTGAAGATAGGTTAGATAAGCAATTCACAAAGAAACAATAGGAGGACATATGTATGTATCCCAAATATGCAACAAAGTCTAGAAGAGTTAGGATTTTTGGCATGGAAATGTTTGTATAGGTACTTTTATGCCCTAGGCAGACTCCAAACCATCTTTCCTCGGGTAGATGGCAAATACTGCAGGTGTGATGGGGTTGAACGATGTACCCAGGAGCAAATGTTTTCAGAGTGTAATGAGTTGTCAGACTTAAAAATTTCATACGCCGGTCTCTGTCAAGAATACTGGGTGAGCAGGAGTTTAACTAAGGACATTTTTTTTTAGATGGGATGCAGGATCTGAATTGCCTAGACATAGTAAAGCCTTGTTAAATTTAATTCTAGTGGCTGCTAAAAAAGCAATTACCCAAAAATGGAAATCTAAGTCTAAAACCAACAGTACTTGAAGTAGTGAATATTCAAATAAGAGATAAACGATGTGATCTTTAGAAAAGGGTAAGGGCAAGTTACAAAGAAAAAGTGGAAATTGTGGGAACAATACATGCAGTAAAAATGTTTTGTAAGAGGAGGTTTAAGAAAAGGCAAGAAATGAACAATTTATGTAATACTGAAGTGATTATACTGTACTGAAGAATATATGTGATACATAATGTCCAAGTTTGCCTATGTCAAAAGTGATAAGTCAATAAAGGCGTTTTAAAAAAAATGAGAACTTACTACACATACATTGTGAGATTAGTTTCATTTGGCCTTTTGTGCAGTGGTCAAATAGTGCCCCCTACCCCACCCCCAAAATGAAACCAAGCATAGTGCTAGACTGTAATAACAAAACCCTTTGAAAAGCTGGATTCTCAAGCTTTAAATGAACAAGGCCATATGTTATTTCCCCAACTGCAGTCCACAATAAAAAATTATGAGCTTCTAATAAGATATTTCTGTACAAAACACACACAGTGACCCAGTAGAATGTACTCTGTCAGACAGTATACTACCTATGACTGTAAAGGAAGATATAACATAAAAATGGCCACATTGCTCATCAACAAGTACTGTTCTCCCAAAGTGACATTGTAACTGCCATTTGCTTTCACTTATCACCTGCCATCAAAAAAAATGATACCCAAATTCTCTATAATTCTGAAGTCTAATAGAGAGAAAAACTCACAGTAATATTTCCATTTGCTGCTATAAGACAACCTACCCCCCACATCCAATGCTATAAAAATTAAATTAAAAAAATACAAGTGTATTGTGCTGTGGTCAGTGTGTGCTGTTAACACTGCCCCACAGATCTCTCTGGTGTTCTGCCAAAAAAAGTAAAAACATCAAATCACGTTAATGAACTTCATCTTGCAGCTTTAATACACTATCTCCACCCCCCCCCCCACCAAGCCAATTAATGATCACTGTACAGTGATCAGCCGCAGCCTGCCATTTACTTTCTTCCCCCAAATGCCTCCCATAACGTTCAACCTTCCATCTCCAAAATATGGAAAATGTAGTCTTACACATAGTGGAATAAATGGACAAACTGTGGAACACTTCCTAACAACTTCAGCTAGGAACTCCACAACATGGTTAATAACAGTTTTTTCATACCTAGTAATTGGTTGTTTTGCTGAAGTAATAAAGATTTAGTATTTGCTATGGCTATTTTTAAAACAAATCACAGCAATGAAGTGTGACAGACATCTTCAATGTGAAACATATCATATCAAACATTCAAAATGAGGAATGTTCCTTGCAATAAGGCACAATTGAGAGCTATGTTTTTCCTCCCTAAACAATCACTCACTTTTGGTGACTAGCTGTGATCATCAAAATTAGTAAAAAAACAGAAATGTATGCTGCTGTACGTGCTACTGCTGGGAACCATTCCTCTCAGCTATTCTGAATTTTGCAGAATGTCCCTGATTTTGCCTCATACTGTTTGCACTGTCCCTGATTTTCAAATAAATCACACATGATTACAGTAAAGTCAAGAATGCTATACACTTTCATACGTCTTATTGTTCTGAAAGTGTATGTTGATGCAAAAGCTCTAGTTCTATTAACTTTTAAGTGAATTCAGAGGTTCATAGGTTCATACTAGGCTATCTGCCCTAGGGCATTTATAAGCCTAGCCAGAGTGTGTTTGGCTTTCGCCACCCATTTTAAATTAATTTTGCTATGCCCTTTAGAGTATTATTGAAAAAAAATGATTATTGGTCTTTGTCCCCACATTATGTTTTGGCTATATCCAGAATTCTTGAACAAAGAAGCTCATGGGGTATAGAGCAGGGAACCATACCTTCAACCCTCCCTCATTTTGTCTAATATTTTTGTCCTTTCCATGACTTTCTGGAACACCAGTGAGGATTACAAGTAAAGGATGTCAGACATTCAAGTTTCATACTTTTTATTATTCAGAAAATGCATGCTACTGCAAAACCCATTATTAACATTTAATGTGAATCAGAGTAATGTTAAAATGTCTCTGAATCCCCAGCTGTTTTTGCTGCATTCAGAATTTTTTTAACACCTTTATTAAATCACTCAAGACACATGCAAACATACACTAACAGAAAAGGAAACAAACCATATTAACATTTTCCCCATTTACATACACTGTACATCACATATCACTTCTTTCCTTGTAACTGGCATTAGTCCAACATTACATAAATTGCTGAATTCTGGACTTCACTCAAACCTCACTCCTCCTCTTGTTTCCTGAACATTATATATGCATTGTTCTCAGTTTCCATGCATTTCTATGCAATTTGCTCCTCCCCTTTTCTAAATATTCATCTTCTACTTCTTTTATCTCTCATAATATTCATATAAACCAAAACAAAAATTGCATATTAAATGAAACAAAAATAAAAATATGCCAGTCCATTAAAGTCAACAACTTAATAAAGCACATTCGTTCCTCTAAATACCGGAACATCACCAGAGTTGAAAATCACATAATTTGCCTTTGTTTAAATAAAAAATGGCACCAAAATCACCCGGCCTTAAAGTGCCACAAACAGCTAAATAAGTGATCTTAAAAAAACAATAATATCTTTACCAAAATTCATTATCCCCTATGTTAAAAGCATTAAAAATATATAAATATATTGAAATCCTAAATTGGTAATCTACTTACAATAAATTAGCTTTCATTTACAACCAATTAATATCATATCATGAATGTCAGAAATAAAAATATATCAAAAAATCATATATGAATATATTGAATACTGAAGACAATAATCTACCTACAATAAATTAGCTTTAATTTTCAATAAACAACCAATTGATACCATATCATTACTGCCAGGTACAGTGGTACAGTGGTAGCATCAAGAAGGATCTGCCAACAGAGCTCCCTTTGTTCCAAAAAATCTCCAATCTCCACCCCTAACTGGGGTTACAGCTTTTTCCAGTATGGCAAAAGAAAACTTCCTAAAATCATTATAATAAATAGAATGTATAAAGCATTTGTAGTACTACTTTTTCAAATAGCATACACATGCTGATATATTCTGGTCTTTAAAGAGCCCTCCATTTTGCCCACATAGAATGCAGGACATGTAGAACGTAGGGCTATATATACAGCACCACTAGTGTTACAATCATAACTACCCTTAAGGGAAATTAACTTGATGATAAAATGAGTACCCTGAAGATATACCTGCATTGTTTACAAGCTCTACATTTCCTCATCCCTGCACTCTTGGTGGAAGTCGACACTTTAGATTGGTTCGGCTCCAAAATAGTTTTCAAATTAAATCTATTTTTGTACACAAATCTTGGAGTTGGACCAAATCCTCCTATCCAATTAAATGCACCAAAAATATTAGTCTAATGACAACTAATTGATTTCTTCAAAGAAGACGCATCCCTGTTATATTCTAACACCAGGTCTTTAGACAAATTCTTTTTAATAGTTTCCTTACATGTCACATCATCAGTCTGATGCAAAAGTGGCTTATATTTGATATTCCTCTGGCTTTTCACCCAATCACTTAATTCTTGTAATAAGTTAAGTGGATAACTTCGATGCAAAAACATATCTTGTAAAATCAACATTACTACTTTTTTTTTAAACAAGAAATATTTTTATTAAATTATCAGTTATGACAAAGGCAATCACACATATATAAATGAAAACAAACCATACTGACATAATTTTTGCTGCAAACATTACACATCATAAACTATATTGACATAATTGTAGTTGCAAATACATCTTTCGGCTCTTCCCATTAGGGGTCGCCACAGTGAATCATCGTTTCCATTTCTTCCTATCCTCTGCATCTTGCTCTGTCACACCAATCACCTGCATGTCCTCTGTCACCACATCTATAAACCTTATCTTAGGCCTTCCTCTTTTCCAGTTACTTGGTAGCTTCATCCTTAGCATCTTTTTCCCAATATACTCATCAGCCCTCCTCAGCACGTGTCCAAACCAACGTAATCTTGCCTCTCTGGCTTTGTCTCCAAACCTTCCAACCTGGGCTGACCCTCTAATATACTTATTACTAATACTGTCCACCCTCGTCACACCCAGTGCAAATCTTAACATCTTTAACTCTGCCACATCCAGCTCTAACTCCTGCCTTTTTGTCAGTGCCACTGTCTCCAACCCATATAACATAGCTGGTCTCACTACATTCTTGTAGACCTTCCCTTTTACTCTTACTGGTACTCGTCTGTCACAAATCACTCCTGACGCTCTTCTCCATCCTGCCTGTACTTTCTTTCTTCACCTCTCTTCCACACTCACCATTACTCTGAACTATTGATCCCAAGTACTTAAACTCATCCACCTTCGCCACCTCTACTCCTTGCATCCTCACCATTCCTCTAGCCTCCCTCTCATTCACACACATATATTCTGTCTTAGTCCTGCTGACCTTCATTCCTCTTCTCTCTAGAGCATATCTCCATCTCTCCAGGGTCTCCTCCACCTGTTCCCTACTCTCACTACAGATGACAATGTCATCTGCAAACATCATAGTCTATGGGGACTCCTGTCTGATCTCATCTGTCAACCTGTCCATCACCACTGCAAATAAGAAAGGGCCCAGAGCTGATCCTTGATGTAATCCCACCTCCACCTTAAACACATCCATCACTCCCACCGCAGACCTCATCGCTGTCACACTACCCTCGTCCATATCCTGTACTACTCTTACATACTTCTCTGACACTCCCGACTTCCTCATACAATACCACAACTCCTCTCAATGCACCCTGTCATATGCTTTCTATAAGTCTACAAAAACACAATGCAACTCCTTCTGACCTTCTCTGTACTTCATCTACACTCTCAGAGCAAACATTGCATCTGTAGTGCTCTTTCCCGGCATGAAACCATACTGCTGATCACTAATCATCACATCCCTTCTTAACCTAGCTTCCACTACTCTTTCCCATAACTTCATGCTGTGACTGATCAATTTAATTCCTCTGCAGTTACTACAGCTCTGCACATCATCCTTATTCTTATAAAAGCCGTACCAAAACTCTTTTTCTCCATACCTCAGGCATCCTCTTACTTTTCAAAATTTCATTAAACAATTCGGTTAAAAACTCCACTGCCATTTCACCTAAACACCTCCATGCTTCCACATGTATGTCATCTGGACCAACAGCCTTTCCATTTTTCATCCTCTTCATAGCTGTCCTTACTTCCTCCTTGCTAATCCATTGCACTTCACGATTCACTATCCCCACATCATCCAACCTTCTCTCTCTTTCATTCTCTTCATTCATCAACCTCTCAAAGTATTCTTTCCATCTGCTCAACACACTCTCCTCGCTTGTAAGTATGTTTCTCTCATTATCCTTTATCACCTTTACCTGCTGCACATCTTTCCTAGCTCGGTTCCTCTGTCTAGCCAATCGGTACAGGTCCTTTTCTCCCTCCTTAGTGTCCAACCTTTCATACAACTCTTTATATGCCTTATCCTTCGCCACCTCTCTCTTTGCCATGCACCTCATCTCCTTATACTCTTGTCTACTTTTTTCATCTCTCTGACAATCCCACTTCACTTAAAATCTATCCAGTCATTGTGAAACATTGCATAGCTCATTCAAATCCTTGTTCCCACAATTCCCATTGTTTCCTATGTAATTTGCTCCTACACTTTTCTACAGATCCCAATTCCAGTTGTTTTATCTCCGTTACTATACTTGCTACTTCTAGTAAAGTTGGTTTAGATTTTGATTTCCGTTTTCTAAAACCACTGGGATGGATGCGGTGTAAGGGTCAGCATTCCTTTCTTCTGCCCAGATAGAAAACCTTCTCCATTTGCTAGTGTACAACTTTCTAGTGGAAGTTTTATGTGAAGATGTGAGAATGTGGGTCACAGAAGGTGAAAGATCATGAAGCCTGACTAGGGATGGAATTGGAGCAGCCACGCTGTCAAGTTGAGGGTGTGGAGGCTGGGGTGAAGACAGCCTGACATGTGTGTCAAGAGGTCTGGCACTGGGTCCAGAGACCATGGGTCGTCTAGCAGATGAGGCCCAAGAAAGGGGCACCAAATTTGAGGAGGCCAGTAAGGAGTGATGAGAATCAATTTGCTTCCCAACAGCTTCAATTTCTGAATCACCTTGGATATGAGAGGAAAGGGAGGGAAGGCATAAAAGAGACCCAGAGGCCAATCATGAACAAGTGCGTCTCTCGGTGACTCCCCTGGGGGGGGGGGGGGGGGTAGGGAAAAGTAGCTGCTGCATTTGGAATTGAACGGACAGGCGAAAAGATCGCAGCAAGGCCGTCTTCATTTGCGGAAAATCTGTTCCGCTATTTCCTGCTTCAGAGACCACTCGTGAGGCATCAAGATTGCCCGGCTGAGTTTGTCGGCTATCACATTGGTTATCCCTGGGATATGCGTTGCCACTATAAAGCGCTGGGAAGATATCACTCACTTCCAAACACGAATAGCCTCCCGACAAAGGGGGTAAGATCTGGTCCCACCTTGCTTGTTGAGATACCATACCAGACATGTTTGTCTGGATTGCTATCGTCCCAAGAGGAAGAAGGTCATGAAGTGCTTGCAACGCTAGAAGCACCTCCCTCATCTCTACGACACTGATATGCAGGTGAGCCTCATGATCTTACCATGTGCCTTGGACAGTCCTGCCTAGATAATGCCCCCACACTATCTGTGAGGCATCCGTGGTCACAGTAGCAACAGGTTGACGAGGAAGGAATGGAGTGCCTGTCGTTAGTTGGTCTGGTAGGATCCAACGGAGGTCCTTTTTGCAAGACTCTGTTAAGATTATGTGGTGGGATAGAGGCAGTTGTTGAAAGGACCACTGGGACGATAGAAGCCATTGAAGAATTTGCATATGTAATCTGGCCAGAGGGACTAGCAATATGGTGGAGGCCATAGTCCCAAGAGTTTCAGCACTGTCTTTGCCTTGACTTTTTGAAGAGGAAGTAAACGAAGAACTTGTTGTATGAGGTTCTGTGCCCTTTCTGCAGGAAGATGAGCTAACATGGTGACTGTCTCTATTTCTGTGCCTATAAAAGTCACAAATTGAGAGGGCAATAAGGCAGACTTTTCCCAATTTTTCCCAACTGCAGTGTCACCCTACGGAACTTGTCCTTCTTTATGGATTTGTTTAGTTTGCTGAGGTCCAAGATGGGCCTCCTGTCCCCTGTACGTTTTGGCACTAAAAAGAATCTGGAGTAAGTTCCGAATTCTACCTGGTCTGTGGGGACGGTTTGGATGACTCTGTGAGCAACTTTTTCACCTCTACAGTTGCTTGATCCCTGTGATTGGGTGGAACATCCTGGATCTTCTTGGGAACGTGAGATGGCAGAGAAAAGGGTATGGAGTAACCTCTGGTGATGATTCTTTGTACCCATTTGTCTCGGGTGATGCTTAGCCAGGCTTCTGGATACAAAAAAATGCGACCCCCGACTGGCTCCAGAGAAGCACAGCCGGGCCCCACATCAGGAGTGCTGACAGGGACAACTTTGAAATGAATCATGGCCTCCCTGGTTTTGGAGGCTGCACCTGCCTCTAGGGTGACGTCTACAATTCACTCCTCCTCCTCTACCTCTGAAAGTGGAGTCACCCTGTGCATCCGGGAAAAATCTCTGTGACTTCTTGAACCACATCTTACCACCTCTCTGACCCTTGGGATATGGTCTAGAAGAGATGGTAAAACATACTCCCACAGCAGACAGTGTTTTCCCTTCTTACTTGCACCTGGTGAGTGTGTCTTTTACCTTAGGTCCAAACAACGAAGAACCATTAAAGGTAGACCTGAATGGCTCCGCAAAATTACACAAGCGCATCCAGGAGTGTCTCCTAAAGGAAACTCCTGAACCCGCTGCCCTGCTAGCTCCATCAGCTGCATAAGAAATCAGCCTCATGGAGGAGTTAACAATGGAATTTAAGGTGGACAACTGAGCAGACACCTTATCAGGGACTCCTTCAGTAGATGTATCTCCCAACTCCTTAAGGAGATCTCTTTGAAGCCTTGTAAAATGTGTTAGTTCAGCAATCTGAGTGTGAATGCTGCTGACGAAAAGATACGCTTCCCGTATCTATCCACTGTTCAAGACTCCTTGTTCAGCGGATGGACAGATGAAGTCTCCGCTAGTTCCTTCTTAGTGGCCACCGCCACCACCATGGCATCTACAGGCACACCCTTGGATAAGAACTCCCTCCCTTTAGGAGCAGACAGAAATTTATTGGGTCTCCTGGGAACTGGCTCCACGGCATCAGGAGTCTCCCACACCTTCCGACTAACAAGGTCGGAAAGTTCATCAAAAGGCGGAGACACCCAAGAGGTTGAAGGTTGAGACCCGAAAACCTTCAGGTACACAGACTCCTTATCAGAAGGGGTAACAGTGGGCAAGCTGCCCCTCTGCTTAAGGATCTCCAAGATGTCTACAAAGGAGACATCATCAGAGAATGACTTGGGGGACCCTTCTGACTCCACGAGGTCAGTGTCGGAGGTAAGACACTCATCCTGGGAGTCTACATGCTTCCTCTTGCATGTCTTCTTCCGAGAGGGTTCCTCAGAAGGATATTCTGGGGAGGTCTTGTAAGACTGGGGGCCACCAATCGGGGGCTCCTAAGGCTGCGAGTCTCTGCTGTCAGGAGAGAGAGAGTAGGTGCTGAGACGGAGGTTGGTGCCCGAGGGGAAGAGTGTTGTTACCCTTGAGTGAAGCTGATGAGCAGAACAGCACAGTCCTCATCATCTCGAAGGCAGCACAGTCCTCATCATCTCGAAGGCAGATCTCTCTGGCTTCGAAGACCTCCTCGGCTCCGAGGAGACAGAGGAAGTCATCGGCTCCAGAGCCATCAGCTCTGAGCTCACCCTAGCCGACACACCGAGAGGGAGATTCGGAACTGAAGAGGTTCAGATACAAGTGTCTCTGTCGGGGCTGACCGGTGAACTTTGGCTCATAGACACCACTGACAGCACCAAAGGTGTCTGAGCAAACTCGACTCCGAGACAGCCTCGAGGGGGGCTGGAACTGAGGGTTCCACAACCAGTGGTACCGAACACTCTGGCTCTGAAAGCCCGGCACGGTTCGGAGGAGGAACCACAACAGAGGAAATGGACTTGGGTGGCTCTGAGTCTGAGCCAGCAGCATTTTTGGCAAGGCAAATGACTTCAGGAGTCTAAGCACTAGTCTCTCCATATCTTCCTTTGATAGGCTCCTGGAAGATCTGGAAAACAGTGTGGGTGATCTGGACCTCTGCAAGATTGGGGAGACCGGCAAGGGATCTCTGGACCAGCTCCGATGTAGTCTCTCAGTAGTCGGCTCCAAAATGCATGGGGACGAAACGTAAGTCTCAGTATCAACAACCTTGATCGGCTCTGAAGGCAGTGGAGCCGAGGAGGTAGAAGTCTTATCCAGCTTAGGAAGTTTAGGAGGCAGTTCCGAAGCACCGGACGGTGCCGGGGAATGCCTCTTGGTAGACTTCATATTCTCTTTTTTTGGAAGAATGTGATTTTGAGGAAGAAGAAGAACTGGCCAAATCTTCCTCTAAGGAAGGCTTGAGGAGACCTTTCAAAATTAGTGTGTTCTTCCACTCTTGGAGAACTCTGGAGCTGAAGGAATGGCAAAACAAAAAGGTTTCCTGCAAATGAATGGCTCCGCGGCAATAAACATAATTACTATGGCCATCCGTAACTGACATTTTCTGGGAGCAATTTTTTAAAACCCGAAGGGTTTATGGTCTTTTGCCTCTTTGGACATAACTGGTGAAGCAGAAACACACAAGCACAATGAGGACTAGGTCCTCTAACTTAACTCATTAACCTAGAGTACCTTCTCATGGCGCCTCCGTGCTTAACACCGAATGTGCCATGAGAAAATACTAATTGGAAGCTGTTACCCTCGAGTGCCTTCCACAAGCGTGAGAAACTGTATTCCAGACTTGTAGGTGACCTTAATGTAAAACATGCTGAAATTGTAACTGAATGTGTAAATTACTTTATATAGTTACAATTCAGCATGTTTCAACATTAAGTTCACATTAAACTTTTTTAGAAAATCCGCTCTAAAAGTTCTTTAACAGCAAGTGGTGGCAGCCAATCGGATTCTTGCAATCCAAGCCACCACTTGCATCACACATCCACCCCCAACACTTAGTGTAGTACAAAATTATTTTGCGTCTTCTGTGTAGAAGTCAGTCATGAATTAATTTCTTTGATAGATGAGCTGATAACATATTTAGTCCGGTGCCATAGTTTATGTCTGATTATTTTGTGTCTTGCCTTTTACCTTTACTTTTGGTAGCTGTTTTTGTTTATATGTAGAAGTTGGTGAGTATTTCAATTGTGTGAGATGAGCCAATTACATCTTTAGTCTGGTGCCGTAATTATTTCCTGTACATTGGCTGGATTGTGGGGCTTCTCATTTTCTTAGTGATAAGGTTTCACCGGGTGGTCTTTTGTTTCTTTGAATAGTTTGCTTTTTATTTTTGCAGTATGTCCAAACAGCATCAACTGTATATAGGAGATGATCTTGCAAGCAAGAAGCACATGTCGGATGTGTGAGTTTTTTTTTTTTGCCTTTTAAACTGTATTGGTTTGCTGAGCTGTTTGTATGTCACTGTTCTCTATCTTTGAAGGCCACAACTTTGGCCTGTGCGCTTTTTAATAATTGGAATTGGTATTGCCATGTTTTAAATGACAAGAGTTAAAAGTATTTTGAAATTCATAACTTATGTTGGTGTTTGGTTGCAGTTAAGATCTTTGGTGACATAGGCAGTGTACATGTGTCTCTCGATAGGCATCTATCGGCAGATGCTCAGAGCGATCCTTGATACTAGGGTGTAGAGTTCTACAGCGTAAAGTCTTCATCAAAGCCTATATTTTCCATGTTTTTTTATATGTGGATAGTAGTAGTTTTACACAGAACAGAGCACGGGGCATATGATTGTATGCTGTGTATGTTTGCCTTTTCTTGAAGTTAGCTTATATGTGCCCATTTGGAACAGCAGAGTAATAAGCATAATGGAAGAACAAAAATAGTTGTTCCATACGATTGTCAAGTTTTTGTGAACATAACTGCACATCTGTGTGTACTTGAACAGCCTTTCTGAAAATATGTCTGTTTACACATTGCTGGTAGAGGAGGACTTTCAATTTCTTGAAATTGACTTGCATGTTAAACTGGATTACATTTCTCTCTGTATATTATCTACTAGTCCTACTAATATATACACATATAAATATATATGTATATATGTATATATATATATATATATATATATATATATATATATATATATATATAATGTGTTTTTCTTTGTCATGTGTATTTTTTTCATTTGTATTTTTACTTGTGGAGCTTCTCTCTCTGGACATCTACTGAAAATGGGTTCCTGACCCAATCAGACTTTCCTGGTCAACAAATGTCAAATAAATAAATGCACACATAACCAAATATCATTCATTTATAATGTCCCCCTACAAATCTTGGCTCAGCCAACACAATCCTAATAAAAATCCTCAACAACAAACTCCTGTGGGAATGCAGTACTCAGAAACTCACTTGGCCATACATAACCAAACTTGTAAACAGTACTTCCCTTATGAGTTCCACAATTTCAAGATATTCCAGCCCCTCTAATATTATAAATGACTAGTCACAATTAAGCTTGACAAATGCTTGCCAAAGGAATACATCAGTCAATTAAGTCATTTTCACCCATGCATATATTATCCTGTAGTTACTTGTAAACTACAAGAGCGAGCTTTTCTCTGAAAACATTGCATGTACTACTTCAGTTTTATTTTTTCACTTCTTTTTACTACTGTGCATCTTCTGAAATGTATTTTTTTATTATTTAATGTACCCTTGTCTAATGTGCCATGTTATACTACTTTTCCATGCATTACTTACTGTAATATATTTCTTTGTAATCTCTGTTATTTTACAGTTTTTCTCTCTGGGATCACCCACAAATCCAGTGGACAACCATACAAAAATAAATAAATAAATGCTTCATCTAATAGATGGATGGATGGATAAACAAATCCCAGCACGAGATGCCCAGGAGAAAATGTTGGGACTATATCATATAGTCAAATTTTTAATAGTTTGAATCACTAAAGGTAGAACTTTAATGATCGAACTATTAAAAAAATCGAACAAAAAAAACAAACATACTTACAGGGAAAAAATGGTTGTATGCAGGGGGGGCAAGCCCCCCCCCCCGCTACTTAAATATACCAACTCCGAGATCGCACTCCATTGAAGTAAAGGGAAATCTCCAGTTACGGAGATTTCCGTTTACTCGCCTGTTCTGCCTTCGAATTTTTAATTGTTCGATCACTAAAGTTTGATCTTTAGTAATTCGAACAATTAAGAATTCGACTAAGTGATAAGAACCCGAAAATGTTAAACTCCCTCAATACATTTCAATTCATGAGGGTAATTTTGTCTTAAAACTGCAGATCATCACCCCTTATTATTGAGTACAGCTACCAGCTAGTTAATTTCTGTTTTGAGAATGAGAGATTTTTTTTTTTTTCCCCAAGATGTTACTGTAATTCCTCTCTACATTATGCCTTAAACACTTTAGCAAGCAGTACTGCAACTTATGAGCTAATGCAACTCAGGAACTCCCTCCCCCCACTAAATAAGGACCCTTTATATTTGGGGTAAAGCTACTTCCAACTTACTGACATTATGGCACACAACACTGCCCCGCTTAGACCATTAATTGCCATTTCAGAATTTTAAAGCACTGTCCCCCCCTGGGTAAAGACCCATGCACTGACAAGATTTATAGGACTGATTTAGAATAAAATTATTTTTTGTTAACAGAGTACTATACATAGTCTAGTGCATTGTAAATAATTGTATAATAGTTAAATGTTCAGCCTACAGCTATTTTGATCAGAGATACATTCCTATACTGTTATAATTGCTGTGGATGATTGTAGTATGTATTACCACTTTTGCAATAAAAACATATTACTCTCATTTAGCATGGCTTCCAAATAGCTTGGCTACAAAAGAGAAGTGGTACAGCTGATGTGGAAGGATAGGGAGGGGGGATTCAAACCACACAGAAATTCAGTACATTTGCAGTCAACCAGCTCAGGAGTTGTGGCATTTTTAGTATTTGGTTTCAATCCTCAGCTAACCTGTAGGTGCATATGAGTCTAGGCTATGTGCAAATCAGAATTTAACTTATTTTCACTGCATAAAAAGGTGAGCATATTTTTAGATGGGAGGGGGTATAAAGATGCTGACTCTTGCATCAATTTGTCATGTAGCATGCATTTTTACTATACCTCACCTTGTTTCTAGCTCAGTGTTATGAATACAGCCTCATCAATTATCCCATCATGTCTATCATTTTAATTAAAATACATTCTTGCAGAAAAACAAAGCAAGATCATGCTGGACTCTGAACAAATCTGCAGAACATTAAAAAAAAACACATTACAGGGAGAACAGTTAGTGGAATTAATGGGACTGCTGTTGATCATACATTACTTTTTGGACAAGTGGAATCATTTTCAGATGCCTCTGTTTGGTCATTAGAAATACATACCAAAACAATAACAACATATGCAGGGTGCAAGTTGAAGAGATTGTAACATTACAGCATATAACGTCAACCTCATTTGGGGATTCAGTGATTGCTCCAAGCTTACTAATTTGGTGAGCCTGAGGACCCCAACATTGGCCTTCACTTCAGAAAAGTATACACCAAACAGGTGAGGTCCCAACACTGAGCCGTGTGGGGCATAGCTAGTAAAAGGTATCTTACTGGAGGTGGATTCACCTATGCAGACAGCATGTGCCCTGTCAGTGAGCCAGTTTGTTATCCATCTGATGTTATTATTTGTCTGATCCCTGAGTGAAAGATTGTATCAAAAGCTTTTGCCAAATGTGTATAAGTAGTATGTACTGTTTTACCCTCAGCCATGTTATATCCAAATACTGTCTTCAAGAACATTGGTGGTAAATAACAGTTTGTAGAAATGTTGGAATGCTGGATAACAAGAACATTGCTGATAAATATATCCAAGGTTCTGCACACATATTTTGGTTCTCCTGAATAATATCAACTGAAAGTCTTCTCTACTGAGGAATGCTGGGAATGTTACGGAAGGGTAGTTTGGGGAAATATTTCATTCAGGTGCTTGTGCATACATCAGCATTTTATTGAAGGAGTTGCTTGAGTGAATACCTCAACGTTCTACTGAAAGGGTCAGTTGGGTGAATCTTTAATTGTGGTGCATGTGCATTTGCAAATGAAATGCAGATACCAGGTCGCTTCTGTGTTTGCATTCTTTACTTTGATAGGATTTGTGGCACTATGCTACCTGAATCAGCCCTCCTTTCCAGAAATGTATGTGAAGGGTTGTTTGGGGGAAACATTTCATTTAGGTGCATGTATCAGGGAAGTGCTTGTGCATACATGGTCTGACTGCTGAAGTGACCGCTGGGCAAAACAGTTTATTGTGTCATTTTGGTGCTTGTGCATATACAATGCAAACAACTGGATGGGTTACTGGGGAAACATAAAAATGAAGTCTGAAAATCACATGTGATTACATTACTTAGAATATAGCACAGAAATGTATAGTGCAATATGCCAGCATACAAGACATAAGATACACCATTGACTAATTAATAGTATAATGTAAAATAAGCAACAAGAAGTCACTTCTGCTTGTATTATTCTATTTGTGATTAATAGTTGCAAGAGTGATATAAAGGTTATCACTTGCTGACTACTGCCAGCATAGAGCTACCATATTTTTGTGCATTTTTCCTGGCTTTGTCAGTCATGTGTGGAATTTAGGTGGGAGGAAGGGGACAGTAATATGTAAGTGTTATACTATTTTACTGAATTACTCAGGTGTTCTCCGTGCTGATAGAGTCTGTGTTACACAACAGCTGCACAAGGTAATATAATGAATGCCTAGTCAACAGGTTATGTGCAGCAATTATCACCTTTGTCTGAGCATGTATAACTTTTCAGTTCTGAAAGGAAGGTCATTATCACATTAGCAATATGTGCAGTTACAATATAGCAGTGAGTCATTATCTCTTTTCTGGTAAAACTCTCAGCTGCTGTAACTATTATTCACATAAGTAGAAGTCGTTATCACATTGATGAATGCACAAGTCATTTTGTGTTTTTTCTCTGCTTGTTGTCCTTGCAAGCCGCCCTCTCATTCTTCATCATCTAGCTAGCCCCCAAACCCTCTGATGTTTTTTCCTGTATGTATATGGGACACTTCAGATGCCCACGACCTGAAGCCCCGTGCCTGTCCTTGGCATATTAGTGGAGTGGTGGTCCTTACCCTGCTTTTTCTGTTTACATGTGCCCTTTTTGTGTTCCCTTGTCAGTCATTGTGTGTAATGTGTTTTCACGGGTGGTAGGTATGTACCTCTACAGCGTCATCACCACTTATGTACCTTATAAAAAGAATAATGCCCTTATGGATAGGAGTGAAGATCTGGATGGTCTAACCAGGTCATGCATTATGATATACATATACATGTACTCTTCTAATAGATCTGTCAAACATCGGTGGCAATCTGTTTGTATTTTATTTCCTATGCAGGTTTGTCCACCTTCTGACATGGGGTCCACCTTCTGATGTGGGTATGTGGCCATTCATACATTCACTGGGCTGCCAGCTATGCCTCCATAACTGAAATCCAGTACAACGTGCGCTTACCCACATCCAGTGTGAAGGTGTACTGGATTGCAAGAAGAGGTATGCATTGGAGTGGACTCCTGCAGTTGTTGGAAGAGAAGTGTTCCATCTACCCTGAGCCCGACATCCTTGTGCTGCCCATTGGAGGGAATGATGTCATCAGTCAACCACTCGGAAGGCTACAGTTTCAATCGGAGCAATTTTTGAACACCGGCAGTCGTGGTGGCCATGTTGTCATTTTGTATGGTCTGACATAATTCCTCAACAGATATGGAAAACAGCAGTTAACGGGCAGCGCACAAGGCCAGACGTTTACAGAATGGGTTCGTGCATAGCTTGATGCAGGGGGTTGGTGGATCTACAATCTGTCATGACAGCATCACCGCAGAAGATGTTCACCTGTTCAGAAGGGATGGTGTTCACCTAACTGAGGAGGGCATTGTGTTGTTCTTGACTAACCTCCACAACAGCGTGAGGAGCGCTATGCAGGACTGGTAATATGCAGCTTGTGAGAAGAATGGAAAACACCCATGACCAAGCTGGGAGCACCTAACTAAGGAGGGCATTGAGTTGTTCTTGACCAACCTCCACAATGGCGTGAGGAGAGCTATGCAGGATTGCTAACATGCAGCTTGTGAGAAGAATGGAAAACACCCATGACCAAGTCGGACTAGTACAGTAAGTAAAATACTATTATGAAATGTGTTGTGTAAAATATATTTTTCTGAGTTTGGCAAATAACTGTGGTAAGGAGCTGGTGAGGATGCTGAGAAAGAACAACTGTTTCAGGAGAGTGCTACCACATACAATCTAATATGTCAGTGACCATCCTGCAATACTTCTTTTTTTAGTCTGCTTTTATCAGGCATGTGCAGAGTTTAGATGACAGGAAGGGCTTACTAATGCAGAAAGGTATCAAGGGGTTAAATAAGTTCATTCCCCTTAAACCCATTTTGAAGTCACATGATTTGCAGCATTAATTGTTAGTACTATTTAAATTGTAACTGTTCAGTAAAGTTTTAGATCTGATGAAGTACCATGCTGGATATGAAAGCGCTAATCTTTTGTTTTTAAAGAGTGTTTTTAACAGTG
Source organism: Protopterus annectens (assembly GCF_019279795.1). Taxonomy (NCBI): domain Eukaryota; kingdom Metazoa; phylum Chordata; order Ceratodontiformes; family Protopteridae; genus Protopterus; species Protopterus annectens. The sequence continues at coordinate 1,213,396,415 of NC_056727.1, forward strand.
TGTTTTTTTAAATACTTTTGCACTACTGCAGTTTGTTTTTTTCAGTTTAAGTATTTTCCTACCGGATTCTGCCCCATCTTTTTTGTTTCTGTTCTAATTTATCTTGTTTGGGGCATGGCAGAAAGTGCAAATTCCGGTGTAGTTGCTACACCTGAGGCTAACCAGACAGCCTCCTTTATGGGACATTTGGATCGTTTACTTACTATGGAAAGGAATCCTTTATTAACTGTGGACACTACTGCTCCAGATGATTTTGTCCGGGAAACAAGATCTGACAAGTACAATGGTTTTCTACAAATGTTCCGTTCTATTGAGAACAACCTTTACAGATACAAGAGAATACAGTGGCAAAGATTGTACCTTGAAGCCTGTCTACGTAGAGGACCTTGAATATGTAAAATGCCTACTTACGGTAATTCTTTACCTGATTTGTTAAAAGAATGGCAAATATATAATCTTGAGGTCAGTGCTGGCTATCTAAAGCTGCTTATAAATTACTTTAACCCTAGAAAAGAATAATTACATGTCAGCATTTCCACTGATGTTTCTAGCATCTACAATAACTTGGAATACTCTGGTTATAAACACAAGCTTGATGACTTATTTTCAGATGTAGACACTTATGAGAAGCGTCTCACTGAAATTAAAAAGAAAAAACTGACATGTGATTTAAAAGATTTTGCAACAGGGCACATATTTTCCTGGGCTCTTGAGAGAACGGAACTCCACAGCTCGGGTTATGCACGTGCAGTCAAAGGAACACTGTCATCCAATAACTAGAACTGTGCTCTAACCATTGAGTCGGAAACAGTGGGTCACACCGATGAGCGTGTGCAGTTGAGCGACCACAGAATGGCGCCACAATCTAGTGATGTGCTTAATCATTCCTCAGGCTTTTCTACTTCTTTTTTAATGGATAGTGCTCCTTGTACGATGGAAGGACTCAGTATTAACAGTGCTACTGCTACGAGTAGCGCGGTGATGACTAGACCCCTTTTTTACAGTTAATGGAACCAGAATTGTTGAAAATGAAGGAGAGAGGGCATTCAACGAGTCAGACTCGCTTCAGCAAGAAGAGATAAAACCTGGGAGCAACAAAAATGGAAGAAATGGTGCGGAACAAAGTACGCAAAACTTAGTGTTCAATTTGTCTAGTATAATTTTGTCTGCTGAACAACTAAAGGTTTTAAACTATGGTCTTAACTTTATACCATCAGGTCATTCTTATTTAACAGAGATTTTGAATGATTTGTGACTGTTTACTAGAAATTTGTCTCTCAGACTCTGTTTTGGTAATAATGATAGGAATGTGGTGGATTTTAAGAAACCCAGTACGTTTGTACCTATAAACCCCCCTTTAGTTGAAGCATTTTACAAACTATGTCAGGATGATATCGATGAGTATTTCTTGAGTAAAAGGAATCTTTGTTTTAAGAACCTTAGTAAAGCAGAATTTTCTGCTTTAATGGAATTAGTATCCTCTAACGCATGTTTTAGACCTGCTGACAAGGGTGGCGGAGTAGTAGTTTTTGATACAATTCGTTACACTAATGCCATGTTGGATATGCTTAGTGACACTACTACTTATTTCTCACTTACTGATTTACAACTTCAGAGATTAATAGCAGAACTACAACAGTGCATTGAGAATTTATTAATGGAGGGTTCCATTGATAAACAGTTATATGATTATTTTTTAGTACAGCACCCCCACAATACCTTATATTCATGGACTCCCAAAGTTGCATAAAAATTCCTTTCATCCACCCATGTGACCAACAGTACCTGGCAGAGGGTGGGTTACAGAGACACTCTCAACTTATGTTGAGAAACAACTTTGTCCCATACTCAATAAAGTTGATTATGTTTTAAAGGACACTAAACATTTCTTATGGAGATTAGATGAATGGAGGTTAAGTGAATTTAACAATCAAGATTGTTAGTTACTATGGATGTTACTTCACTTTTCACTTGTATCCCTAATGACATAGGAGTTGACTTTATCAGGCTTTTTTAGCACAGCACAGTGTGTATAATATTACCAAGGTTCATATGATCTGCTCTCTGCTAGACATTATCTTGGATCATAATTTATTTATGTTTGAAGGTTCTTATTATTTACAACAGATGGGCGTAACTATGGGCACAGTTTGTGCGAATAGCTACGCCAACATTGTCATGACTCAGTGGGAGTCGGAGTTTGTGCTCAATGATAACATGTTTTTCCAGATTTATCCTCCATTATAGTCATTTTGTGGACATTTTCTTTATTTGGGACAATGACTACTGTTCATTATGTGAGTTTGTTGCATATCTTAACAGCAGTATGAATTTTCTGAAGTTTACATTTAGCTCTTCCAATGAAAATATTTCATTTTTGGATGTGCAGGTTGTTTTAGCCCCAGATGGTATTGAGACAGAGATTTACAGTAAATCCTGCAAGACTAATAACATCTTACATGCTAGGAGCATGCATCCTAAATCCATTAAGAGAAATGTGTTAAAAGGGCAATTTTATAGATCAGCTAGGCTGCACACAAAAGACAGCTGCTTGTATGAATCTTTTGAAGGAATTTCCAGTAACTTTAGACAAAGGATATTCACAATATGACATATGCGAAGCACAATACGAGGTTGTCTCATTCAGGGACACTTGTTCGAGGCCTTATTTGAATTCAAATATGTACTTGGTTAATAGTAAGGTAGAGAATCAGTTAAGTAAAGCTAGAATGTTCCTTACCTTTCCTAATGGTTCTTCTGCTATATGTAATATCATTAGGAAACACTGGAAACTACTACAATCTGATGTTAAATGTAAGCAGGTGCTGGGAGAGACACCACATTTTACTTTTAAGAATCAGAAGTGTCTTAAGAGATTGCTTTGTTACAAGTCCAACAAAGCTACTGGTAACAGTAATACAGGAGATAAGTTAGGGACTCTCCCTTGTCAGAGATGCACCATGTGTGCTCATATCAACAATGATGATATATTTGTGCATCCTGTGACTGGGCATGTGTATGAACTTAAAGTCACTGCTGACTGTAATACGATGAATATTGTCTATTTAGCATCTTGTGAACTCTGCAAAATGTTTTATGTAGGCAAAACAAATAGGTGTTTAAGGGACCGGATACGTGAGCATCTGTACAGAATTCGGAAGAATGACAGTAGAAATGCACTTGCAAAACATGTTGCTTTAATGGGCAGTGATCGTTACTTTAATTTTTTGGTTCTGGAGATATGTCAGCCTAGTGTCAGGGGTGGTGACTTAATTAACAAAACAGAATGTCAGGAGATAAAATGGATGTTACTTTTGCAAGCCACAGGTATCAAGGGGTTAAATGAGTTCATTCCCCTTAAACCCATTTTGAAGTCACGTGATTTGCAGCATTAATTGTTAGTACTATTTAAATTGTAACTGTTCAGTAACGTTTTAGATCTGATGAAGTACCATGCTGGGTACGAAAGCGCTAATCTTCTTTTGTTTTTAAAGAGTGTTTTTAACAGTGCGTTTTAAATACTTTTGCACTACTGCATTTTGTTTTTTTCAGTTCATGATAAATGTTGCTTAAAAATGAAAGAAAGAAAAGAAAGGACAAGAAACGTCCTCTCTCTTTGGCTAACAACTTCAGCTTAGAACTGGATTGGGCCACCCCGGGAGGAAGGAAGGAATCCAGGAGCAGAAACCCTACATTCAAAGGACCACACAGGAAAAACGATGCCTCTGGGATTTTACAATGCCAGCGTAAAACCCTCCTCCTATTAACCAACAATGTGGTACAATGCCATCTACAATGAACCCAAAATAAGTAGGCAATTATGGTCACCCAAAACGTTTGGCTAGAATGCAAGCATGCTTTCACTGGGCATGTGCTCCTCCTGAATCCCTGGGCATATGGAGAGCAGTTCCAAAGCTTTCCTACAGGGGATGCTCCTTGCAGCAAGATTTAAGGCAACTCTTTTCCATTACAGGTAGGTGATCCACCTTTGGCCACTCACTCCTATTACTTCTCATCTAGCTTTTTCAGTATCACAGCTACCACTCAACTTAAGTCATCTGGGCCACACAAAGCAATATCCTCTGGGCCATGCAACTGCCCTAGCTTTTGTATATTTGCCCATTTGTCAGGTGTAATCATACTGTTGTACACTGGTGCACTGTTTGGCTCCATTGTGCAAAAGATAATACAAAAACAGAGAAACCAAAAGCACTTGTGTATGGATATGCATAGAAAGACACAAATAATGAAAACCTTTTTAATCTCTTTAGTTTTATATACAAGTCAGGCAAATGTTTATCAACCAGAGGAGACGTTGTGGATAGTAGTTAAAGTTGAAGGATTTTATCTAGAAGGGAAAAAGGGGAAGTTCAAGTGGGATAAGTTGATCCTTCCAACAGTTCAAGGCGGTTTGGGATTATCTGAATTGAAGGAATATTTTAGACCTACACGATTAAGGTTCATGTACATAACACAAGGAGAAAGCTATAATTCTAAGTGGAAAATGATGATGACGAAGCAGGGGGGAATTCAAGAAATATGGTGAGTGTGAGAGTTTGGATGCAGTTCCTTAGAAAATAACAGCCATACAGAATTGGACTTCCAAGATGGCTGCACAATGAGTAACAGCTGGTTTCCAGCTCTCCCAGTGTGAGAACAGAAACCCGGCAGAGAAGGACAGCAGACTTGTGTTTATGGGTAATTTCAGTGCACTGCCTGGATGCCAGGAATAAAGAAATACAGAAGACCTGAAAAAAATCACCTACAAAGAGTACATACATACAAATATTTCAAGCACGGGCATTAATACCCTTCTAGCTTGCCAATATACCAAAACACTTGTTCCCATAAGTATCCAAGCTGTTCTTAAAAATATCTAAACTAGTACTTGCTTTAATGTAACTTGGTAGTCTGTTCCATGCATCAGCTACTCTGTCAGAGAACCAATTAGTACACTTCTCATTCCTATAGAATTTTCTACATAGGTTGTCTGATGATTCTCTAGTACTTTTTGTTAACCTCAAACATTCCCAGAGGTAGTTGTCTCTAAATGCCCTATATACCTGAATGACATCTCCTCTTAGATATCTGTAAGAAACACTGTACTAGTTCAGATATTTAAGTCTTTCATCATAACTTAAATTTTCACATCCATGGATACCCTTGGTATATTTCCATTGTACTCCTTCCAGTTTACTCATGCTTATTTTCTTATAGGGTTTCAATACTGCTATTCCATACGCAAGTCTGGGTCTAATGTAACTAACAAACAATGACGATTATTTTTGATTTCCTAGACTTTATAAATCTTTTTATACAACCTACAGTTCTGTAACTATCATTAACCAATTGTTTGATATGATTAGAAAAATTCATAGCTGAATCTACCTATATACCCAGGTCCTTAAATGAGTCTACAGTTTCAATCACTGAGTGCTGTATTAAATATTCAACTTTCAATTTATGCCTACCAAATCTCATATGCCTAGTTTTGATGAGTAAGGAAGAAACACTGCCTGGGGAAAGTTCTGCATCTGTTCAGCAAAAAGCAATGCAACCTTCAGACATGACTTCCAATAACCTGCAGGAAGATATAAGATAACTGCATACAGACCTTGCTAAAATAAACAAAACACTGATAGAATATATCAACACAAACAACAAAAGACTGGAAAAAATGGAAGAAGCTTTAAGCAGATATTCAGATGAGATGATAAAGCTGCAAAACTCAGAGGTTGAAATGGAGAAAAGGCTGGTTGAATATGAGACTGCTCAAGAAGAGATGTTTAAAAAAATAGAATTAGAGGATAGACCAAGTAGGGAAAACCTGAGATTTTCAGCTATACCAGAGAAGCTGGAAGGAAAAGACTGCATTAATTTTATGAAAGTACAAATAAGCAACTGGACTGGTATTCCACAGCAGGAGTTATTAGTTGACAGGGCACACTGTGTATATGCTCCAAACCTAGCTATATGAAAGCAACCAAGACCTTTAATAGTAAAGATGCCACCCTACTAGCAGAGGGAGTTGATTCTGACAAAACTGTGGCAGAAGGGCAAAATGCTAAAAGTGAGACAGCACAGTGTTAGTGGAGAATGATTACTCATTGTACACCAGGGAAAAAAGAAAATTCATTCCACTATTCGGATAACGTCAAGATGCAGGTGTGGCATTCAAACTGTTTTATCCATCTGTCTTTAAGGTATTCTTCCCTGGAGGGACAAAATCATTTTTTGATCAAGTGCATGCTAAGGAGGAAATACAAAAGTTTGTCCAACAAAAGGTGAGCTGTGAAACAGAAGGAGATTCTGCTTCTTGTTATTTTGGTAATAAAGACCACAGAGACTGTACCTGTGAAACCTTTTTCTGGTATTTCAAAGGAAAATGTTGGAGAGAAAGAAGGGAGCATGAGAGCTGACTAGAAGAATTGAGAGCATGTTGCAAATGAAGCAAAGACAGGATTTGGGCGATGGAGAACGACAGTAATAAAACCGGTAACAATGTGGGATTACAATGCAATAATTATATTTGTGAAATATGACAGAATAAGAAATTCTGGAAATATTGGATGTTTTCAAAATTTGCTTGATTTGTGGAGACTCTAAAATATATGCCCTACTTCATCCCATTAATGTTCAGAAAAATGCTTTGAGGAGCAGAAGAGGGGGAAGAAAGCTAACTAAGTAAAGAAAACACTTACTTTTCTTAACAGTACTGTATTTGTGGTGCATGGTTTCATTTCCGTGCTATTTTTTTTTTTTTTTTAAGTGTAATGAGGATTATAAACAGGTGGTGTTTTTTTCTCCCCTCCTCTCTTTCTTCTTGTACAGCTTTGAGAAATACAGGCAATGCAATGAAAAAAGGCACCTGGATAAAAAGGGATGACAAAGTTAAAATTAATGTACTTTTTTCATTCCTGCATGGGGAAATAACTGGCTTAAGGACCTTAGATTGATTCGTTTCAAGAGAGGGCAAGTGAATGAAAAAATATATTGAATATTATGAGGCTTTTTTCCTAGCAAATGCATGTATACTAAGTATCAGTTCTGCAGCTGGTCTTCATGTCTCCACGGAGACAATCTGATACGAGAATGTAGAGGCAGTCTGGTGGAAGCAGAATGGCTGAGGGAAAAGAAAAAAAACAGAGAAATTGGCTAGAACATAATGTTCCCTGAAAACAATCAGGGGTTTTCCCAGCTGTGAGAGCTTTGAAGATAATACAAAACCAATTAGACTTGAAGTAAAGTTTTCTCAGTTTTTTTTTAATGCAGTGGTGATACTAATATAAACAGGTGCTTTTTTATTTTCTTTGTTCACTTTTAAGAAATGTAGGCATTGCAGTGAAAAAAAGGAAAGGGGGAGAGAGGAAGGGTCTGGTTACGAGTGTGTGACAAAAGAAAAATCAGTGTAGTTTCTCCAAAGCTTGCATATGGAAATGACTAGGTTAAAACCCTAGACATTATCCAGTAACAAGTTTATTACGAAGCATGTAAATGAAAAAGAATATTGATTATTATAAGGCTTTTTTTCTGGTAAACAAGGTACTCTTAGCAATTCTGTGTCTGGTTTGCAAGTCATTAGAAGAAAATTTATCTGACACCTAGTGAGTAAATCTTAACATAATAAAAAGAAACAATAAAACAGTAAAACCTACTCTCTGGCTGTAGCTCTATCCCAGCTTCAGAGTCCCAGTCTCTGATTATTTTTTTCTGGACAATCTCTCCTTGGCTCTATTCTCTCCCCCTTCCTCCTCTCCTGTCTTATTCTTCCCACACTACCTTACCCCCTCAACCAAAGGCTAACTTCCTCCCTGAAGTTTACTTCACGGTGGTGCTTTCTGGGGCACCATTTTTAAAACAGGACTAATCTTGTCCTCTACCCATTGAATCGGTCTTGCAGCTAGGCTGCTCGTCTCACTTCCCGGTAGGTGTAGCACTGTATAAATTTAATGCTAAACTATTGAAACTCTTATTTTTTTAATGATATGAAACTGCTTCCATAATATCAAGGCTGATTTAAGAGACATGCAACAATGCCTGTCTCACCATTAGAACTGGAAATCCTTATAATACTTTTGCTTAATAGTGTAAAGAATTGTGTGTGCTCTTGGCCTTATTGCTTAGCAACTGCTGATGTTTAGCCATGTACAACTAACATATGCATAGAAGTGCCTGTTATTTTTCATTAGAAGCTGCATTTAACGTTAGTTTCTGCTAACTAGTTAATTGCATAGATCTACAGTATATATACTCTAAATGCTCCATAAACTGCCAAGCTGCTGATATTAAGTGAATCATAGAATTACCTCTAGTTATTTAATTCTGCATTTTTTTTTATTTTTTTCCCTAAACGAACTGCTATAGTGTTATCACATTGGCTGCTGAAATGAGCATTGTTAGTTTATAACTGTACTTGGTATAGCACCTAGCTCTGTCCTCTCAACGGAACTGTTGTGTTTGCAATGTTGAACTCCTTGGGCTTACACAAGGGGTAATGCTTTAAGTGTAGTCCTACCTAAACACACGGCTGGTCTGCCTCCAAATTTTTTACTTCTCTGTTTATCATTTCTCTCCCTCTACCTACACTCCTTTCTTTCTCTTTCCTCCTCTACCTACAGTACACACTAGTACTACCCTCCTGCTCTGAACTCCCCTCATTCTTGCCCTATCATTCTACCTTGCACTTTAATTGCTGAACATTTTTTTCTCTCTCTTTTACAGCTTGCTTCCCCGGGTGCTCTCTCTACTCAAATAATTAACAGGGAATACTTCCCCTTCTAAGAGAAGACATCCTTGGATCGCCTGCTCCCCAGGCACCATCAACGGTACCTAGAGTGGTTTATTTTTCCCTCCTTCAAAGAAGCCTCAGTGTATGTAGCTGTATTAAATAAATTCTAGCTAATAAATAAACTTGAGCAGCAATCTACCTTGGTCTGCGTGATAGCAGCCTACTGCAGTCTGCTGCCACTTATCCCCCCTTCTAGTTTTACAAACTACTCCCCTGACCGCTTCTATTAAATACCAAGTATAAGTTTAAACAAACAATGCACTACATTATAATTTCAGTATACCATCTTTTCACCACTAGGTGGCAGCATACACACACTGCAAAAAGACCTACAGTATAACTTTTACATAGCCCCACTAATATATATTTAAACTTCTCTCTACCAGTTAGAGAATCCATGGCATAACCATCACATTCTCGAGCTTCCCTGATACCTAAAGAGTAAATCTTAACATATTAAAAAGAAACATTAAAACAGTAAAACCTACTCTCAGGCTGTAGCTCTATCCAAGCTTCAGAGTCCCAGTCACTAACTACTTTTTTTCTGGACAGTCTCGCCTTCTTGGCTCTACCCGCTCCATTCACCAATTCTCCAAACATTCTACAACCCCTCCTACAATGTTCTACTCATCAACTCTCAATTACTCCACTGGCCCTATTAATCTCTCTCTCCTGTCTGACCTATCTCACACAGTTTCCCAACCCTTACCATACCTCACACACTCCACTGCATCATGCCATCATCCTCACTCCCCCTCTTATTCATCCATCTCACAAGAACTCTTCAGCTCCAACACTACATATCTATTCAAACCTAAGCTACTCCACTCCCCACCCCCCTTACACTCACCTCTTAAATGTGATACCAAAAAATTACTACTCTGACTTAACCCATACTACCCTTTCCCACCACACTACCTCAACTCTTCTCCTCCACCAAATCTCTCTCTCACTTGCCGGCGACATCCACCCTAACCCCGGACCCACCTCTAACATTAATGTCACCAAACCCTCCTCTCAACTCAAAAAAACCCAAATCCATTCACCTCACTACACTTAATACTCAAAGCCTTGGAAACAAAATCCCTAACCTCCATGCCTGGCTCACCCATAACCACCCTGACATAACCGCCATTTCTGAAACCTGGCTCAAATCCTGCATAAAAGATCACAAAATCCTAGCACCAGGTTACCAAATCATTTGCAACAACCGAACCCACAAAAAAGGAGGTGGAGTAGCTATAATCTACCTCTTCTCCCATACCACAACTCCCTACACCAATAAAATTCCAACCTTTGCCAACTCTGAAATTACAACAGACGTATTAAAAAAAATAAACCACAAATCCATATGCATCGCTGTCCTCTACATTCTCCCTGGTGATAACATCAAAACACTTGAGAATATCCTATCCTGGTTCTCCTCTCTCAAAAAAATGAAATCTATATCCCTGGTGATACCAACATCAAGTGGACCATTATTAACTCTGATGCCCCTCCCCATACTATCAATCTATACAATTTCTCCCAGCTAATTCATTCACCAACCAGACCAAATAAAGATGTTACACCTCTGGAACCATCACTGACTGGATCCTAACAACTCATCCAAATCTAATTACCAAAGCCAGAATAATATCAGATCCTCTCAGTGATCACTTACCTGCCTTCACCAACCAGCTCCCATCTCCTCTACACAACCATCACCATTACATTCAAACCCGCAACCTCTCGTCTTTCAATCCCCAAACTTTCTCAGAATGCCTAAAGTGCATTGACTGGTCTCCCCTAAATACCCTCCTACTAGATGATGCTGTATCCTACTTTAACCACTCATTCCTGACCCTCCTCAACCAGCAACCCCCCCCCCCAAGAACCAAACCATCAAAATCAATCCCTGCCCATGGTTATTAAAAGAAACTAAACTAGCCATGCAACAAAGGGACAAAAGATGGAAACAGTATCAAAAACATAAAAACCCAAACTCCCTCCTAGAATTTAAGCAACTCCGAAACTCCACAAAAAAGCTATTAAGTAAAGATCACAAAACTCACTACTCCAAACTCCAGTCCTTGCACTCGACAAACCCCAAAACATTCTGGGACTCCATCTCATCAATTCTTCCCCCTGGTAATAAAGAAAACCCCTGTCCTAATTATACCCTCTCTGACCTTAACATAGCCTCCTATTTCAACTCATTCTTCATAGACTGCATAGTCAAACTATCCACCTCCTTCCCACCCCCCTCCTCCAACCCCAACCCCTCCCCTCCACAACCTCCACCCCAATCACCTAACTCCCTCCACACCCTTCTGCCTTACTCCCATTACCACAAGCACTATAAAACGAGTCCTCCTCAAACTCAAACCTTGCCACAATGCACCTGACCATCTTCCACCTACCTTCCTCAAACTATCTGCAGACAACATTGCCTATACAAGAATTATACATCCCTTGAATCTGGGGCCATGCCTACATCATCCCCCTCCACAAAGGTGGCAAGAATACGGACACCACCAACTTCAGGCCTATTGTCATACTTTCCCCTCTTTCTAAAATTCTAGAGAAAACCATCCAAGTACAACTAATGACACACCTAACCCAAAACAATCTCCTCTCCACTATCCAACACGGCTTCCGCCCTGGCCACTCCACCATGACTGCCCTTTACATCGATATTGAACATGACTCATCTAGATTTGTCAAATGCCTTTGACACAATCTTCCACACCCTACATCTCTCTCCCTCCACCATAGCTGGTTTTCCAGCTACCTGTCCAACTGCCAACAAGCTGTCCAATGGAAAACATCAACCTCCCCCTTCCTACTACACCCACTACCACCCACAGGTGTCTCTCAAGGTTCTGTTCTTGGCCCTCTACTCTTTAACCTGTTTATTAACAACTTTCACCACTCCATCCCAGAGTCATCTGTCATCCAATATGCAGAGGACTCTACTATCATCTACTCAGCCTTCTCACCCTCCGAGCTCCTTGCAAAAACTCAATTAGCCTTCTCCACAACCAAAACCTGGATGCAGTCCAACCACTTAGCCCTGAATGCAAATAAAACCAAACTAATGATCTTTTTCCCTACCAAAAACTCCATTATTGATAAAACCTCATTCAACATAGAGAGCCAGAAAAACACCCCACTTGAAATCATTCCCACCACCAAGCTTCCCGGCATCATCATTGATGAACTAAAATTTGATACCCACATCCACTCCACAATCAAAAAAAGACCACCAAAAGATAGGTCTCCTATACAGACACAACTGCTTCCTCAGCCCCTCATCCTGTCAAACCCTGGCATCCAACTTCTTGTTCCCCTTCCTGATGTATGGTGCCCCTCTGTTCGCAAATCTCCACCTCGGCTTACGAACCAAACTTGAATCCTGCTACCACAAAATCTGCAAATTTGCAACCAATTCAAAGCACTCATCCCATCACTGCTACTCACTCCTCACCCTCAATTGGCTTGAACTCCCCAACTACCTCAATTACGTACAACTCACCATTGCCTCCAAGCTCATCTTTATACCCGCAAACTGCCCATCTCTCGCTACATCCTTAAAACCCTATATACCCAACCACCAACTCAGATTCACAAACCAAAATCTCCTTCAGGTCCACAAATCAGCACGTCCTCCTGGCCACCTACTACTGTCCTACTTCTTAACCAAACAATGGAACCCCCCCCCCACCTTCGCAACCTTCCAAACCATACCAATTTCAAATCTCAGCTATTCTCTCATTTATCAGCCAAATGGGAATGCCCATGTCACACTCAAACATAAACCCTTCTTCACCTGCTCTCTTTCTACCTTGCACTGAAATCATCACCATTTACAAACCCTATTGCTTCATCTCAATCTAAAACAATCTCACCCCTGCCCAGGATTGATTTTCTCTATGCTATCTAATGTACCATACTTTCCATAACAAGAAGTTATGTACTCACCATAACGTTTGATATATGTAGTCCATCTCGCCTCACATTCTTACCCGTGGGTTCGGAGCCGAATATCGGCTCCAACTCGGCCAAACTTTTTCTAGCTCGAAGTCTTTCTATTGGCTGGGCTAAGATGGTATCCCATGCTGCATTGCTCTATATCCCCAGATCTAGTTTGCTGCGAACACCAACACTCATATTCCATGCATAACAATACCCAAGGAATGGAAGAACAAACCAAGAGTGAAGGGAGCTCTGAAAACCAGTCCTAACTTCCAGATCCTCCAGGAAGGGGGAAGTTGGGGGGGGGGTAAGTAAGAATGTGAGGCAAGATGGACTACATACATCGAACGTTATGGTGAGTACATAACTTCTTGATGTTATGTAGTCCAATCTCGCCTACATTCTTACCCATGGGACAGCGTCCCCAGCACCTAAATCCTGGGAGGCTCAGTGGAAAATACTCCTGAGCACTGTGGAACCAAAGGAAGACCTGCCCCTAGATACCACGTCCAACTTGTAATGAGTAACAAAAGTGTGAGGAGATGCCCAAGTAGGCGCAGCACAAATATCATCCATAGACAATCTGGCCTGATAGGCTGTAGATGTAGATACAGACCGAGTAGAGTGAGCCTTGACCGGGAACGGTAGATCTTTACCCCCTGAAGAATAAATGAAAGAGATGCAACTGGATATCCACCTGGACAGAGTGATTTTGGAGACAGGAGACCCAAGTCTGTTTTCCGAAAAGGAAACAAACAACCGATCAGATTTTCTGAGATCTTTGGTTCTGTGCAGATAAAAACGTAATTGTCTGTGTACATCCAATTGATGAAATTTAAATTCTGCCTTGTTTGAGAACTGGGGAAAAACCACTGGCAACTCAATAGATTGATTAAGATTAGTGATAGATGCCACTTTGGGAAGAAAGGAAGGGTTCGGTCTGAGAGAAACTCTGTCCTTATGAAAAATCAAGTACGGGGGTTTTATAGAAAGAGCTTGAATCTCTGAAATTCTTCTGGCTGATGTGATGGCTACTAAAAAAGACAGTCTTCCAGGTCAAGAATTTTAAATCACAAGTAGCTGCAGGTTCAAAGGGTGTTGAAGTAAGAGCCTGTAGAACAAAGTTTAAATCCCAAGGCATGATAGGTACCGAAACAGGAGATGGAGTAACAGAGAGCCCTTCAGGAAGAGTCTGTGAGCCATCAGACTAGGCTCATTAGCAACATGAAAGTTAGAAATCACCGCCAATTGGACTTTTATGGTGGCGGACGCTGAGCCCTGATGAAAAAGCATAGACAAGAACTCCAAAACAGAAGCAATTGGAGCTGTGTAAGGGTCAATCCCTTGGGTATGAGCCCAGATTGAAAATCTCTTCCATTTGCTGGAATAAATCTTCCTAGTAGAGGACTTATGACAGGAAGATAAAATATGAACTACCTCCGGTGACAAATGGTGAAGCCTAACTAATGACGGAAGTGGAGTAGCCAGGCTGTCAACCGGAGGGTCCGCAGAGAGGGATGGAGCTGCCCTGACATGTGTGTCAGTAAATCTGGTTGTGGGTCCAGAATCAAGGCGCGTCCATGATGTAGGGATTGAGGAAAGGGAACCAAACCTGATGAGGCCAGTGTGGGGCAATCAGAATCATTCTGCTTCCCAAGGATTGCGCTTTCTGAATCACTTTTGACAGCAAGGGAACTGGAGGAAAAGCATATAGCAGACCGGAGGGCCAATCATGGACTAGAGTGTCCTTGGGTGACTCCCCTGAGGGGGGATCAACGTGAAGTAGCTGCTGCATTTGGCATTGAGAGGACTGGCAAAAAGGTCGCAGCAAGGCTGACCCCATCTGCGGAAGATCCGTTCCGCAACTAGACGGTTCAGGGACCACTCATAAGGCATCAGAATAGTTCTGCTTAGCCTATCTGCAATCACATTGGACTTCCCCGGAATGTGTGTTGCCACCAGAAAACGTTGGGAAGACACTGCCCACTGCCACACTCGCATGGCCTCTCTGCACAGGGGATATGACGTGGTTCCTCCCTGCTTGTTCAGATACCACACCACTGACATATTGGCCGAGTGGATTGCAATAGTCCCGAGAGGGAGAAAGCTCTGAAGTGCCTGCAACGCAATCAGCACAGCTCTCATCTCCAGGACACTGATATGCAAATGTATCTTGTGCTCTTGCCACGTGCCTTGGACTGTCCTGCCTAGATAATGCCCCCCACCCCATCTGGGAGGCATCCGTGGTCACCGTGGCAATCGGGGGAGGCGGAGCGAAGGGTTTCCCCATGTCCAGGTTGTTGGTGCAAAGCCACCAACTGAGATCCTGTTTGCACCTGTCCGTGAGTAAAATAGGGTGAGAAAGTGGAAGCCTTTGGAGAGACCACTGAGCAAAGAGGAGCCATTGAAGGAGCCTCATATGTAATCTTGCTAGAGGGACTAACATAATTGTCGCAGCCATAGTCCCCAGGAGTTGGAGAACCAGTCTTGCTTTCACTCTTCTCAGAGGGAGCAGGGTGTGAACTTGTTGATGTAAGGCTCTGATTCTTTCCTGTGGTAGAAACGCCCGCATTTGAATGGTGTCTAGTTCTGCGCCTATAAGAATGACACGCTGTGAGGGCAACAAGGCAGATTTTTCCCAGTTCAATGTTATGCCCAACTGTTGACAGAGTGATGGTGGCGTCCCTGGTCTGAATTCGTAGATGCCTGGTGGTGGCAGTGAGGAGCCAGTCGTCCAGATAAGGAAACACTTGGAATCCTTGACATCTCAGGTGAGCCGTCATCACCACCATACATTTGGTGAACACCCTGGGGGCTGTGGTGAGACCAAAGGGCAGGGCTCGAAACTGAAAATGACTGGCTCCCAGCTGGAAGCATAAGTGACTCCTGAATGCCCTGTCCATTTTGATATGGTAGTAAGCATCCTTGAGGTCGATGGAGCACATCCATACTTCTTTTCCCAACAATGGGAGAATTGACTGCAATGTGACCATATGGAACTTGGACTTTTGTATATGGTTGTTCAATAGGCTGAGATCCAATATGGGTCTCAGGTCCCCTGTTCTTTTCGGCACCAAAAAGAATCTTGAGCAAGTCCCTAATCCGATCTGGTCTGAGGAGACATGCTGGCTGGCTCCTTTTTCTAGCAGCTTTGAAACCTCTGAAGCCACGTAATCCCTTTGACTGGGTGGAACCTCCAGGATTTTCCTGACTGGAGGGGGATCTGAAGAAAAGGGGATGACATAACCTCCGGAAATTATTCATAAAACCCATTGGTCCTGGGTGATGTTTTGCCACGCCTCCGGGTATAACGATATTCGACCCCCGACTGGCTCCGGAAATGCACAGTCGGGCCTCCCATCAGGAGCAACGGTAGGGAGAACTGTGAAAGGAATCACGGTCTCCCGAGTTGCGGGGACCTCCTCTGCGTCTAAGGCGGCGTCTTCCTGAATAACTTCCCACTCCTCTGCCTCTGGAGGGGGGCTCACCTTGTGCACCGGGAAAAAACCTCTGTGATTTTTTGAACCACATTTTTCCACCCCTCTGGGCCTTGGGATAAGGCCTAGAAGGAAGGGAAAAATGGACCCCTACAGCACACAGAGTTTTTCCCTCCTGCTCGCACCTGGTGAGGGTGTCTTTCATCTTGGTTCCGAACAAAGAGGAACCATCAAAAGGGGCGTCAGTGAATGAAGACTTGAAAGCCTCCGCGAAATGACAAAGGCACATCCAGGCCTGCCTCCTAAGGGCAACTCCTGAGCTTGCTGCCCTACTCGCTCCCTCGGCTGTGTATGAAATCAGCCTCATGGAGGAGTTAACGATGGAATTGAGGGTAGACATCTGGGTGTTAACCGTCTGGGCCACCAACTCAGAAACGTTACCCATGAGAGTATCTCCAAGCTCCTTGAGGAGATCTCTCTGGAGCCGTGTAAAGTGAGATAAGTAGTTCAGTGACCGTAAGGTAAAGGTCGCTGAAGAGAGGGTACGCTCCCCGTACCGGTCCATGATCCTAGACTCCTTGTTAGGAGGATGGACGGAGGAAGAAGTCTCAGCTAATTCCTTCTGGGTGGCCGCTGCCACCACCATGGCATCCACAGGGACTCCCTTGGACAAAAATTCCTTACCCGGGGGGAGCAGACAAATGTACTGGGTCTCCTGGGGACAGGTTCCACAGAATCAGGGTTCTCCCACACCCACCGACAAATCAAATCTAGGAGCTCATCGAAGGGTGGGGACACCCAGGAGGTGGAGGGCTGAACACCGAAGGCCTTCAGGAAGACAGACTCCTCCTCAGAGGGGGTTTGGATGGCCAGTCACCTCTTTGTTTCAATATCTCTAGGAAGTCAAAGAAAGAAACATCCTCAGAGGATGACTTGGGGGACCCCTCCGATTCCGCGAGGTCAGTATCTGAGGTGAGAGACTCATCCTGGGAGTCTATGTGCTTCCTCTTGCACGTTTTCTTTCTAGGGGGATCCTAAGGCAAACACTCTGAGGGGCCCTCAGAAACTTGGCAACCACTCGTGGGGGTACCCTGAGGCCTTGGGGCTCCACTGTCTAAAGATAGGTGGTGATCAGAGACCCACACCGGAATGCTAGGGGACAGAATGACCGACCCGCATGATGTCGCTGATGATCTGGCCAGCCCACTCCACATGGCCTCAAAGGCTGGTACCCCCCGAATCCAAAGAATGACCAGCCTCCGAGGCCACGACAGGAGTCGGGGTTCCCTGAGCTGAAGCACCGAGAGGGAGACTAGGAACCGAAAGATGTCCCGAGGCCTCTCCCGCGGGCCCGACTGAAGAATCCTGAGTCCTGAATCCCGTGGATGGCGCCAACGGGGTCGGAGCTGACGTCGGCACCGATAAGCCAGGAGGGGCCATCGGAACCAACCTGGAAACATCACACGGAGCCGAGCACTCCAGCTCCGAAGGCTGGGATGCACTCGGAGGAAGAATCGAAGTAGGTTGCAGTATGGGCTACGGAGCCGACTAGGACGGAGCCGAGAATAATTTAGCCAAAACCAGTGACTGAAGGAGTCTCTGCACCACCCTATCGACATCCACATCTGACAGTGTCCTGGAGAATTTGGAGGACAGGGAGGGAGATCGAGATCTCCTCTCAGGTGATACTTGCCTAATACTAGGTGATCAGCTCCGAATAGGTTCCAATATAATTGGAGCCAACGCCGGTTCCATCATCACCGACACTTCCTGCAGCCCCGAGGACAGTGGAGCCGAGGATGTCGAAGCTAATTTAATTACTTTCTCCAGTGGCTCCGAGGAGACTGAAGGACCTGGAGACCTCTTTTTCGATTTAGTGGATCTAGGTTTTGAGCTGGAAACAGATTCCAGACCCTCTTCAAACGAGGGTTTCAAAAGTCCCTTCAGAATTAACTTATTCTTTCTTTCCCAAAGTACCCTAGGACTAAAAGCATGACAGAAGCTGCAAAACTCCTGCAGATGGATTGCTCCCAGACAATAAACACATACCGAATTGTCTATCGGTAATGGAAATTTTATAGCCACACTTTGAGCATTTCTTAAAGCCCGAGGGCTTGTGCTCCTTCGAATCTTTAGACATCTTAAGAAATTACCAACAATCACCCGGACAAAGGATCATAGGTACTGAACCGACTGGAGAAAAACAAACAGTCACAAATTACACCACACTGAGCACGGGAAGAAAACTACCACTAACCAACTTTAACAAAACAATCCTCTGATACACACACACACAAAGGGACTAAGACTAAAACCTCTAATTTAAACGGTTTTAGACCAGCAGTTAGTACACACACGAAGGGGACTAAGACTAAAACCTCTAATTTAAACGGTTTTAGACCAGAAGTTAGAAAACAGCGAAGCAAGGGGACAGACTAGATCCTCTAACTGAAACGGGTCTAGCCCGTTGGAACAGCTAGTGGGATACCACAAAAACAATCACACACATACCGAAAAATCTTTCACAAATAACACCAAACTAGGAATAGCTATTAAAATAGCTTTTGTTTGTAATAAATTCTCTCAAGAAGATGAAAAAAAGTACTTAGCCATAGCCAAGAGCGAGACCACGTCCGAGCTACACGAGCAGCAAATGAGATCTGGGCATACAGAGCAATGCAGCATGGGATACCATCTTAGCCCAGCCAATAGAAAGACTTCGAGCTAGAAAATGTTTGGCCGAGTCGGAGCCGATATTCAGCTCCGAACCCACGGGTAAGAATGTAGGCGAGATTGGACTACATAACATCTAATTTTCTGGTACTCTCTCTATGCAAAATGGTCCACCTAACCTACAAAGGGCTAGTAGCTACTTGTTTAAATGTCAACTTCCAAAGAGCTTATTTGACAGAACTCTCTTCTGCAAATGTTCAGTTTTACCTAACCTGTAAAAGGGCTCGTTACCTTCTGTTTAAATATTAACTCACTAATGGCTTATTACTTAATGTATTATACTTCTGTAATTGTTTTAAATTGTTCTGTACGAATCTGTCATTCCTTTGTAAAATGTAATATGTAAATTTTAATTTGTTGGAGCTTTTCTCCCCGGGCCTTCACTGAAAACGGGTTCTTTATGGCCCAGTTGACTTCACTGGTCATCAAACTTAAATAAATAAATTTGATAAAGAGAAATGGCTTGGAAAAGTGTTTTCTGAAAGCATTCAAGTGTTTTCTCAGCTGGGACAGCTATAAAGATAGACAACATCAAATAGCACTTACTAATAAGCACAGGCTATACCATGCATCTTAACATGACTAACCCTCCTTTTTGGTTAACTCTAGCCAGTCTGTTTGGCTATCGACTTAGAATTTTTGTTCTTATTAGGAAGCAAAAATCAATATTTGAAGATGTACATAATTGTTAGAAAAATATGCATTAATGTGTGTATTAGCCAATATGCTTAGTGCATTTAGAGCTGAAAAAAGAGTTAACACATTCATTCTATTTCATAATGCATAAATCTGTACAAACTGCAGTTGCTTTCTGACCTTGTATTGTTAGCTAATATCTTGCTTGTGCCTTGGAAATTTACTGAGAAGCAGGTGATTTATGCTTGCGTTAGGGGAAAATAATGAATAGAACAATACTACTTGTATGAAACTTAGACAAGAAGTTCCGCTGTGCCATGACAAGATACACAGCTGTAGAGGTTACAGATAATTAGTACAAAGCCTGCTTGAAAATATGAACTGCAATCAGCATTTGCTTGTATCTGTATTAGAAGAGTACCTTGAAATGTAACACTACACAACAGACGCTTGTAAACGGATTAATAGTCACCAAGGCCAGGTTGTTTTTCTGAAAAGTTTCTCACAAATCTAGTCATGTCAGCAGAAAATCTGAAGTAACATCTGCTGTAGAACAATGCTAAAAGTTGTGTTTGATTACGTCAGCTTAGAAGGCCATGTCTTGTAAAATAGTATAAGAATGAACATACTTCCTGTTAGTAGTTAGACAAATCCTTGTATTTGCATGCTTTTGTCTCCTTGCTGCAAGTAAATTAAAGTGCCTTAACTGAACCTTACGTGTATTGGTCTTTGAAGTTTTTTCCTTTGACAATAATTCTGTGTGTTATTAAGTTAATAGATTTTAGGGGGGGGTGTTTGTTCTGTTTGAGGGCTTTCAAAAACAAGTTATGTAAGATGTAGCATAGGCACAAATGGATATGACAAGAAGCAACTGCATAAAAGACCAACCTGCCAAACAGTATATACATGTAACATAAAAGTTGGAACTAGACATTTAACAAAACAGCAGTTATACATTGAAAGGTGGTAATAATAACTATACATGAAATTATAATTTCTGTAATGTCTTTCAATCTGAATGGTCTTACAGATAAATTTAAAAAAGAAAGAGTAGTGAACTATATTAAAAATGGAGAGTGCAAATAACTATGCTATAGGACACACACCTGTAAAGAACTGAACATGTGAATTTGATAAAGAAAGGTTTGCAGGATGGTTATTCAGTGGAATATCTGGGGCAAAGGAAAAGAGGAGTACTTATATTAATTGCAAGAAGATCTCCAATAGTGATAAAATACGAAAAAAAAAAGATAATGGAAGATGCATAGTACTAAAGGGCTACTGACTAGGGAGGAGGATTACACTTGTATGCACTTACATTCCACCCAAAACTGCTATAACGGAGCTTAAAAAAATTCTGGAAGAAATAAACAGCTTTCAGCAAGGAATATTACTTGTAGATAGAGACTGGAATTTGGTTTCCAACAGTGAAGATGCGCCTGGGGGTTATAGAAGGGAAAATATAACAAAGGAGGGTAGATTTTTGAAAAAATGTATAAAAATGTTTGACACGGAAGATGTGAATTCAGTACTAGGAGTTTGGAGTGAACTTGCATACTACTCACAGAGATACAAAAACTGGGCTAGGCAATACAGATTTTATATCTCACAGGAACACGTGCATTTAACTGAAGGCCTTGAAATGACCCAATAACTATTTCAAGCATGCGCCAATAATAACTAAAATAAAAACAAGACACTGGCGCTTTCCCACTTATCGGCTGAAAAGAGAGGAATTACAGAAATTGGTTTTGGAATTAATTCAGGAGCTACTAGAGAAGACAGAATTTTCTTCTGACAATATAGCTAGGGAGTGGAATAAAACTAAAGCGGAGTTTAAAATTAGGGTGGAAATAAAGGAAAGGGAGACATGGTTAAGAAATAACAAGAATTATTTAG
This sequence comes from Protopterus annectens, assembly GCF_019279795.1. Taxonomy (NCBI): domain Eukaryota; kingdom Metazoa; phylum Chordata; order Ceratodontiformes; family Protopteridae; genus Protopterus; species Protopterus annectens. The sequence goes on from NC_056727.1 coordinate 1,213,417,865, forward strand.
AGGGACTGACAAAAATAGGGGAATCTCTCAGAACAAGAAAAGGAACAACCGCAGAATGCTAAACAGAAAATAAGGGATTACCTCCATAACATGCATGTGTTTAGAAAGTTGTTTTTTGATAATAGTTCTAGAACATGAAAACTTTTAGCACAATGACTCAGACAACAGAAAGTGGAAAGGGCCGTCACCAAGTTTAGGGAGCCTATAACAAGGAAGATAACAAGAGATCCTGTAGAAGTATTAGGAATATTTGGGAAATTTTATGAAATTTGTATAAACCACAGAAATATGGAAATCAAGAAAATGTATAAATGGAAATGTTTATGGAAGAATTAAATATGCCAAGGTTAGAGGTAGATGAGGCTGAATTGCTAACAGGATAGGAAGAGATGAGATAAAAATGCCTATGTATAACCAATCTACAAGAAAATCCCCAAGAATAGATGGCATTCCTGTAGAAGTTTGGAAGTTAGGTGGGGAAAAAACAAAAAAGATCTGGAAGGTTTTGTTTAACAGTATTTTAAGAGAAGTACCACCAGCATCCTGGAAAAAGGCAGTGTAATGGTAATACCTAAAGAGGGTACAAATCTATTGGATCCAGTTTCATACAGGCCCATTCATTTCAATACTAAACCATGATTATAAAGTGTCCATGTCTATAATGGCTAAAAGAATGGCAAAAGTGATACCATAATTGATAGATATGGATCAGTGTGGTTTTGTGGAGGGAAGGCAAACATTTGATAATATAAACAGAACACTGACGATCCAGAGGGAAGCAGAATTTAAGAAAAATTCTCCACCAGTAAATTTGGTATTTTCTTAGAAAATACCAAACTTACTGGTGGATTTTGATGCAGAGAAAGCATTTGACAGGGTAGACTGGGACTTCGTGAGCAGGGCAATGGAAGGATTTGCTTTCCCTGATACAATTATAAGGTTGACAGAGTATATACGAAGGAATGAAGGTGAAAATTAAAGCAGGTGAGGTCCTCTCTGATAACTTCAGCTTGATTAGAGGAACCAGGTTCCCCTTTGTTGTTTGCATTATATTTGGAATAATTGGCAAAGAAAATAAGGGACTCAAAAATTCAAGGATATAACTGGTATGGTAGTCAGGAAAAGCTGGCTCTTTTTGCAGATGATATTATTTTATACATGACAAAACCAAAATGGGACATTACAGTGTTGTGGAGCATTTTAAGACGGTTTCACATCTTCTCAGGATACAGAATTAACGAAGCTAAAACAAAGGCAATAGCGGTAAATTATGTACCCACACGAATTGGTCCAACAATATCTATATTTATGGAGACATGATAAAATGCAGTATTGAGGAGTATGGATCAGAAATGGCTCTGCTGTGGCAGCTAAGGATATGTAGGAAGAGACTAAACAGAAGATAATACAAAAATTGAGAAACTTGAAGCTTTGTTACATGGATACTAAAATACATGCAATTAAAATGTTTTTAGTCTCTTTACCTTTAGTTTTACACACAGGTTAGGCATATTTTTACCAACTAGAGGAGAAGCTTTGGATAGCATTTAAAAAAGAGTTGAAGGATTTTACCTGGGAAGGGAAGACAGCAAGGGTTAAGTGGGATAAGCTGATTCTTCCAAAATAACAAGGTGGCCTAGGATTACCCAATTTGAGAGGCTATTTTAGAGCAACACACTTAAGGCTCTTATACATAGCACAAGCAGAAAACTATAATTCAAAGTGGAAAGGAATGATGATGATAGAGGGAAGAAGCTCAAGAAATAAGGAGATATTAGGATTTTGGATGCAGACTCTTAAGAACAACAAGAATCATACAGAGTATTATATTCATAAAATAGCAGGGAGTACGTTACAAACTAAACCAGCACGAGAATGGAGAAAATTCTGCCAATAGTGATGACTGTGGTTAGGGATACAGATAATAGGCAAGAGGGGCTGGAATTTATTGGAGAAAACTGGCAAAGGAACCAAGGTGTTGGGAGCAAATAACTACAAAGGGAAAGGTATAGAATTGGAAGAGGCCAAGAACCTATTTGGACTGCGGGTTAGACATTGCCTTCCCCATCAAGGATTGATATCACAGTATAGGCAAAGAGAAAGAAATAGGGGGTCCTAAATGAAAGCCTAGCACTGGTAGAGTTTTTAATAGAATCTAGAACAGAAGCTGCCTTTAAAAAAGGAATAATTAGTGCAACATAAAAAATATTGCATGATAATTATAAGAATCAATCAGAGGAGCTTAGAAAGGATTGGGAAAACAGACTGGATAAGTAATTCACAAAAAGACAATGGGGATATATGTACTCCCAAATATGCAACAAAGTCTAGATGATTTAGTATCTTTGCCTGGAAGTATTTACATAGATACTTTTATACCCCAGGTAGTCTCCATATAATGTTTCGTCAGGTGGATAGCAACTGTTGAAGATGCAACAGGTAAGAAAGAGGTGACTAGGAACATTTTCTGGGAGTGTAATGAGCTGGCAGACTTTAGAGATTCCCTGCAGACTGCTCTCTCAGAGATGCTGGGCTAGCACATTGGCAAGACTGGGGAGATGATTTTTTGAGCTATGAGACAGAATCGGAATTGTCTAGACATGGTAAAGCCTTGCTGAGTCTAATTATGGTGGCTGCCAAAAAAGCAATTACTAAAAAAATGGAAATCAAAGTCTAGACCAACTTTACTAGCATTAGTAAATATATTAACAGAGATAAAACAACTGGAATTGGGAATCTTTAGAAAAGGGAAGGAGCAAACTACATAGGAAAATTCGGAATTGTGGGAACAATATATGCAGAGAAGGAACAAGATTCAAAAGGCAGGATTTGAATGAACCATATAATGCTTAACTGACAGTAACTAGATAGAGTACAAGTGATGTATAATATTTGCATCTACAGTTGTTTCACTGGTGTCTGTGATATATAATGTCTGCAACTAAAGTGTTGTCATTTTGTTTGTTTTTCACTTGTATAAATATAAGATTGCCTATGTCATAAATGATAATTTAGACTATCCCTTACTGGGCTGCTGTGTCTCCTTGGACTTGGGGGTGGATATTCCTTATGTGGATATTACTTATTATTGTACACCTGGGTTCCTGTCCTTCCCTATCCTAAGAGGCTCTGTGGACATCTTTTAAACACCAGTATTCCAGAATAGGATCAGACATTCTTCTTAACAAAGACTGTCCTCCCAGATTTTTCTGGAAAATTGTACACCTGGGTTCCTGTCCTTCCCTATCCTAAGAGGCTCTGTGGACATCTTTTAAACACCAGTATTCCAGAATAGGATCAGACATTCTTCTTAACAAAGACTGTCCTCCCAGATTTTTCTGGAAAATTGTACACCTGGGTTCCTGTCCTTCCCTATCCTAAGAGGCTCTGTGGACATCTTTTAAACACCAGTATTCCAGAATAGGATCAGACATTCTTCTTAACAAAGACTGTCCTCCCAGATTTTTCTGGAAAATTGTACACCTGGGTTCCTGTCCTTCCCTATCCTAAGAGGCTCTGTGGACATCTTTTAAACACCAGTATTCCAGAATAGGATCAGACATTCTTCTTAACAAAGACTGTCCTCCCAGATTTTTCTGGAAAATTGTACACCTGGGTTCCTATCCTTCCCTATCCTAAGAGGCTCTGTGGACATCTTTTAAACACCAGTATTCCAGAATAGGATCAGACATTCTTCTTAACAAAGACTGTCCTCCCAGATTTTTCTGGAAAATTGTACACCTGGGTTCCTGTCCTTCCCTATCCTAAGAGGCTCTGTGGACATCTTTTAAACACCAGTATTCCAGAATAGGATCAGACATTCTTCTTAAAGACTGTCCTCCCAGATTTTTCTGGAAAGTATGTCCTTTCATTGTACTGCTTAGCTTTACTCACCAGGACATATTCTTGCTCCCCTGCCAGGTAAACCAGCAGCCCCCCCCCCACCAGATTGGCCTTTCTTAGTCCCCTCTCCTTCACTCCCTATTTTTGCCCTTGGTACGTATTTTCCTCTCTCTACCCCATCTCTGGTTCTGTAATCTTGGTTAATCCCCCTCTCCTTCACTCCCTATTTTTGCCCTTGGTACGTATTTTCCTCTCTCTACCCCATCTCTGGTTCTGTAATCTTGGTTAATCCCCCTGCTTGCTCTGTCTGATATTTCTTTCCTAACCTGGCCACTAGGTGGCGCCCTTCTTACCACAAATCCTACTATCTTATTCTCTGGGTATCTCATTGCAAATCCTACTGTCCTTTCCTGTTCCATACTTTACCAGTGCAACTTACTATTTCTCTCTTGAGTAACTCCTCTATCTCACCCAGCACTATTTCATTTACCCCCACTTACCATACAATCTCCTCATACTCTCTACTGTTTAGCTCTCCTTACCTTTATCACCTGTTTCTCTCTTCTTGCCTGATTGTTTTTCGCCTACTCTTTTACCTGCCTTCATACCTTTCATCTACTGCGCCCCCCTCCTTTCAACTATCCCTATCTCCTTTAAACTATCATCTCCTTCTCACTACTATTCTCTCCATGTTACATCTGCCTTACGCTTCTGCTCTAACACTTCTTCCATCCTCACCCCATCCTCACCTTTTAGCTTATTGATCAACACTCTTACTACTGTTTTTTTTACTGTGCTGTACTTCCCTAGTCCTCCCTTTCCCTACCTGTCCCCTCCCCCCCCAGCTCCATTTCCGTTTCTATCCTACAAATACACCCATCCTCTAGCCGTTTCCTCCCTATAGACTATCCCTTACTGGGCTGCTGTGTCTCCTTGGACTTGGGGGTGGATATTCCTTATGTGGATATTACTTATTGTGAGTACTTGGTTTTAGATGCATTTGTGTACTGTTCCTGTTGAGATTATTCTTTTTATTACAATTACAAATTGCCTTATTTGCTGGGTTAGCTGTGTATGCCTGTTTAGATTTTATAAGACTTGTATTTAAGCTGTTGGGAACCACGTGGGACGCCATTTTTACATAGGACCTCCTGCACTCCTCTTGGCCCTGCAGCACTCCTTCATGCATGGTCGTTTTAACCGGAGAACTGCTTTCTCGGTTTCTACTGTTACCAGCGATGATTGTGCCTGTCCCCCATCCTTACACTTAATCAAGCAGCCACAGTGGTAACTCTATCTTTACCGCTTGCTGTAACCTTTAAACTTCTAATGTGTTTTACTACTTTCGAAAGACGCTCAATAGGAGCCAGCCTTGTACTGGTCTACTGACCACAATTTCATAAGGGTTATGTCCTTACGAAGCGTATCTGTACCTTTTTTGTAATTTTCTCTGTCCTGGTTTTTACTTGTATTGGGCGATCAATGCTACACCTAGTGGGACAACCCAGTAGTAGCGTTCTTCCTATAGTCCACTGCTAGCGTGTCGATAGGTGAATCGTAAAGTGCCTTCAGCGGCTTTTTTTTCAAAGTTCACCTAGTAGCAGTTATTTTTTTTTTTTTTTTTTTTCCGCTCGGCAGGCTTAATCATTTTTTAACGATCACTGATACACTAAGTTAATACAACCCAGTGGTATAAATCTTCCTATCGCTCTCTGCTAGCGTGTCTTAGGGGAATGTTAAAGTGCCTTTCAGCGCCTTTTTTAAGGTTCACCTGGTAGCGGTTTCCCGCTCGGCAGGCTCTTATTCAATTTTTTCTTAGTTACTGCTAGCTAGCGACCTAGACCTACTCCTATAGCCTAGGCATCCTGACACTGAAGGGGATAGCAGTATTGTTATCCAGTATCTGTCTTTCATAGGATGTGCCTACCACAGAAATAGTCTTCAACTTTTTCGCTCCTGTAACCGTATATACCATTTTATATCCCCCATAATCTTCTCTATAGCTGTCTCTCTCCCCTTGCTGCAGCTATTTGGCAGTGCCCCTTCCCAGGCAAGCCTCCACGTGGTCTCCCATATTATATTACTGGCGTTCATGATGAGCTATCTTTAGCCATTTATTCTGTTGAAACTGATTTTGACTGTGTTATGATTATGCTTAGTATACTGATTGTATTCAGACATTAGGATTGCTGCTGTCTGCCTATATGTCTTTGTTCTAGCTAGTAACAACTGTTTGGTTTTGTTCCCTGGGGGCCCCACTGTATGTCCTTAGCAGTCTAGCTACTCTGCCTCATACAGCGTGCCCCAGGGTATATCTCTGTACTGTTTTTTTTGTATTTAAAGCATATGTGCTAGTTATGCTGTACACACATGACTGATTAACTACTTATTTCTCCATTGCTTATTTTGTTCCTTCTCTCTCAACCTTTACCTATTAACAGATTGTACACCTGGGTTCCTGTCCTTCCCTATCCTAAGAGGCTCTGTGGACATCTTTTAAACACCAGTATTCCAGAATAGGATCAGACATTCTTCTTAACAAAGACTGTCCTCCCAGATTTTTCTGGAAAGTATGTCCTTTCATTGTACTGCTTAGCTTTACTCACCAGGACATATTCTTGCTCCCCTGCCAGGTAAACCAGCAGCCCCCCCCCCACCAGATTGGCCTTTCTTAGTCCCCTCTCCTTCACTCCCTATTTTTGCCCTTGGTACGTATTTTCCTCTCTCTACCCCATCTCTGGTTCTGTAATCTTGGTTAATCCCCCTGCTTGGTTAATCCCCCTCTCCTTCACTCCCTATTTTTGCCCTTGGTACGTATTTTCCTCTCTCTACCCCATCTCTGGTTCTGTAATCTTGGTTAATCCCCCTGCTTGCTCTGTCTGATATTTCTTTCCTAACCTGGCCACTAGGTGGCGCCCTTCTTACCACAAATCCTACTATCTTATTCTCTGGGTATCTCATTGCAAATCCTACTGTCCTTTCCTGTTCCATACTTTACCAGTGCAACTTACTATTTCTCTCTTGAGTAACTCCTCTATCTCACCCAGCACTATTTCATTTACCCCCCACTTACCATACAATCTCCTCATACTCTCTACTGTTTAGCTCTCCCTTACCTTTATCACCTGTTTCTCTCTTCTTGCCTGATTGTTTTTCGCCTACTCTTTTACCTGCCTTCATACCTTTCATCTACTGCCCCCTCCTTTCAACTATCCCTATCTCCTTTAAACTATCATCTCCTTCTCACTACTATTCTCTCCATGTTACATCTGCCTTACGCTTCTGCTCTAACACTTCTTCCATCCTCACCCCATCCTCACCTTTTAGCTTATTGATCAACACTCTTACTACTGTTTTTTTTACTGTGCTGTACTTCCCTAGTCCTCCCTTTCCCTACCTGTCCCTCCCCCAGCTCCATTTCCGTTTCTATCCTACAAATACACCCATCCTCTAGCCGTTTCCTCCTATAGACTATCCCTTACTGGGCTGCTGTGTCTCCTTGGACTTGGGGGTGGATATTCCTTATGTGGATATTACTTATTGTGAGTACTTGGTTTTAGATGCATTTGTGTACTGTTCCTGTTGAGATTATTCTTTTTATTACAATTACAAATTGCCTTATTTGCTGGGTTAGCTGTGTATGCCTGTTTAGATTTTATAAGACTTGTATTTAAGCTGTTGGGAACCACGTGGGACGCCATTTTTACATAGGACCTCCTGCACTCCTCTTGGCCCTGCAGCACTCCTTCATGCATGGTCGTTTTAACCGGAGAACTGCTTTCTCGGTTTCTACTGTTACCAGCGATGATTGTGCCTGTCCCCCATCCTTACACTTAATCAAGCAGCCACAGTGGTAACTCTATCTTTACCGCTTGCTGTAACCTTTAAACTTCTAATGTGTTTTACTACTTTCGAAAGACGCTCAATAGGAGCCAGCCTTGTACTGGTCTACTGACCACAATTTCATAAGGGTTATGTCCTTACGAAGCGTATCTGTACCTTTTTTGTAATTTTCTCTGTCCTGGTTTTTACTTGTATTGGGCGATCAATGCTACACCTAGTGGGACAACCCAGTAGTAGCGTTCTTCCTATAGTCCACTGCTAGCGTGTCGATAGGTGAATCGTAAAGTGCCTTCAGCGGCTTTTTTTTCAAAGTTCACCTAGTAGCAGTTATTTTTTTTTTTTTTTTTTTTCCGCTCGGCAGGCTTAATCATTTTTTAACGATCACTGATACACTAAGTTAATACAACCCAGTGGTATAAATCTTCCTATCGCTCTCTGCTAGCGTGTCTTAGGGGAATGTTAAAGTGCCTTTCAGCGCCTTTTTTAAGGTTCACCTGGTAGCGGTTTCCCGCTCGGCAGGCTCTTATTCAATTTTTTCTTAGTTACTGCTAGCTAGCGACCTAGACCTACTCCTATAGCCTAGGCATCCTGACACTGAAGGGGATAGCAGTATTGTTATCCAGTATCTGTCTTTCATAGGATGTGCCTACCACAGAAATAGTCTTCAACTTTTTCGCTCCTGTAACCGTATATACCATTTTATATCCCCCATAATCTTCTCTATAGCTGTCTCTCTCCCCTTGCTGCAGCTATTTGGCAGTGCCCTTCCCAGGCAAGCCTCCACGTGGTCTCCCATATTATATTACTGGCGTTCATGATGAGCTATCTTTAGCCATTTATTCTGTTGAAACTGATTTTGACTGTGTTATGATTATGCTTAGTATACTGATTGTATTCAGACATTAGGATTGCTGCTGTCTGCCTATATGTCTTTGTTCTAGCTAGTAACAACTGTTTGGTTTTGTTCCCTGGGGGCCCCACTGTATGTCCTTAGCAGTCTAGCTACTCTGCCTCATACAGCGTGCCCCAGGGTATATCTCTGTACTGTTTTTTTTGTATTTAAAGCATATGTGCTAGTTATGCTGTACACACATGACTGATTAACTACTTATTTCTCCATTGCTTATTTTGTTCCTTCTCTCTCAACCTTTACCTATTAACAGATTGTACACCTGGGTTCCTGTCCTTCCCTATCCTAAGAGGCTCTGTGGACATCTTTTAAACACCAGTATTCCAGAATAGGATCAGACATTCTTCTTAACAAAGACTGTCCTCCCAGATTTTTCTGGAAAGTATGTCCTTTCATTGTACTGCTTAGCTTTACTCACCAGGACATATTCTTGCTCCCCTGCCAGGTAAACCAGCAGCCCCCACCAGATTGGCCTTTCTTAGTCCCCTCTCCTTCACTCCCTATTTTTGCCCTTGCACGTATTTTCCTCTCTCTACCCCATCTCTGGTTCTGTAATCTTGGTTAATCCCCTGCTTGGTTAATCCTCTCCTTCACTCCCTATTTTTGCCCTTGACGTATTTTCCTCTCTCTACCCCATCTCTGGTTCTGTAATCTTGGTTAATCCCTGCTTGCTCTGTCTGATATTTCTTTCCTAACCTGGCCACTAGGTGGCCCTTCTTACCACAAATCCTACTATCTTATTCTCTGGGTATCTCATTGCAAATCCTACTGTCCTTTCCTGTTCCATACTTTACCAGTGCAACTTACTATTTCTCTCTTGAGTAACTCCTCTATCTCACCCAGCACTATTTCATTTACCCCCCACTTACCATACAATCTCCTCATACTCTCTACTGTTTAGCTCTCCCTTACCTTTATCACCTGTTTCTCTCTTCTTGCCTGATTGTTTTTCGCCTACTCTTTTACCTGCCTTCATACCTTTCATCTACTGCGCCCCCCTCCTTTCAACTATCCCTATCTCCTTTAAACTATCATCTCCTTCTCACTACTATTCTCTCCATGTTACATCTGCCTTACGCTTCTGCTCTAACACTTCTTCCATCCTCACCCCATCCTCACCTTTTAGCTTATTGATCAACACTCTTACTACTGTTTTTTTTACTGTGCTGTACTTCCCTAGTCCTCCCTTTCCCTACCTGTCCCCTCCCCCCCCAGCTCCATTTCCGTTTCTATCCTACAAATACACCCATCCTCTAGCCGTTTCCTCCCTATAGACTATCCCTTACTGGGCTGCTGTGTCTCCTTGGACTTGGGGGTGGATATTCCTTATGTGGATATTACTTATTGTGAGTACTTGGTTTTAGATGCATTTGTGTACTGTTCCTGTTGAGATTATTCTTTTTATTACAATTACAAATTGCCTTATTTGCTGGGTTAGCTGTGTATGCCTGTTTAGATTTTATAAGACTTGTATTTAAGCTGTTGGGAACCACGTGGGACGCCATTTTTACATAGGACCTCCTGCACTCCTCTTGGCCCTGCAGCACTCCTTCATGCATGGTCGTTTTAACCGGAGAACTGCTTTCTCGGTTTCTACTGTTACCAGCGATGATTGTGCCTGTCCCCCATCCTTACACTTAATCAAGCAGCCACAGTGGTAACTCTATCTTTACCGCTTGCTGTAACCTTTAAACTTCTAATGTGTTTTACTACTTTCGAAAGACGCTCAATAGGAGCCAGCCTTGTACTGGTCTACTGACCACAATTTCATAAGGGTTATGTCCTTACGAAGCGTATCTGTACCTTTTTTGTAATTTTCTCTGTCCTGGTTTTTACTTGTATTGGGCGATCAATGCTACACCTAGTGGGACAACCCAGTGGTAGCGTTCTTCCTATAGTCCACTGCTAGCGTGTCGATAGGTGAATCGTAAAGTGCCTTTAGCGGCTTTTTTTCAAAGTTCACCTAGTAGCAATTATTTTTTTCCGCTCGGCAGGCTTAATCATTTTTTAACGATCACTGATACACTAAGTTAATACAACCCAGTGGTATAAATCTTCCTATCGCTCTCTGCTAGCGTGTCTTAGGGGAATGTTAAAGTGCCTTTCAGCGCCTTTTTTAAGGTTCACCTGGTAGCGGTTTCCCGCTCGGCAGGCTCTTATTCAATTTTTTCTTAGTTACTGCTAGCTAGCGACCTAGACCTACTCCTATAGCCTAGGCATCCTGACACTGAAGGGGATAGCAGTATTGTTATCCAGTATCTGTCTTTCATAGGATGTGCCTACCACAGAAATAGTCTTCAACTTTTTCGCTCCTGTAACCGTATATACCATTTTATATCCCCCATAATCTTCTCTATAGCTGTCTCTCTCCCCTTGCTGCAGCTATTTGGCAGTGCCCTTCCCAGGCAAGCCACCACGTGGTCTCCCATATTATATTACTGGCGTTCATGATGAGCTATCTTTAGCCATTTATTCTGTTGAAACTGATTTTGACTGTGTTATGATTATGCTTAGTATACTGATTGTATTCAGACATTAGGATTGCTGCTGTCTGCCTATATGTCTTTGTTCTAGCTAGTAACAACTGTTTGGTTTTGTTCCCTGGGGCCCCACTGTATGTCCTTAGCAGTCTAGCTACTCTGCCTCATACAGCGTGCCCCAGGGTATATCTCTGTACTGTTTTTTTTGTATTTAAAGCATATGTGCTAGTTATGCTGTACACACATGACTGATTAACTACTTATTTCTCCATTGCTTATTTTGTTCCTTCTCTCTCAACCTTTACCTATTAACAGATTGTACACCTGGGTTCCTGTCCTTCCCTATCCTAAGAGGCTCTGTGGACATCTTTTAAACACCAGTATTCCAGAATAGGATCAGACATTCTTCTTAACAAAGACTGTCCTCCCAGATTTTTCTGGAAAGTATGTCCTTTCATTGTACTGCTTAGCTTTACTCACCAGGACATATTCTTGCTCCCCTGCCAGGTAAACCAGCAGCCCCACCAGATTGGCCTTTCTTAGTCCCTCTCCTTCACTCCCTATTTTTGCCCTTGCAACGTATTTTCCTCTCTCTACCCCATCTCTGGTTCTGTAATCTTGGTTAATCCCCTGCTTGGTTAATCCTCTCCTTCACTCCCTATTTTTGCCCTTGGTACGTATTTTCCTCTCTCTACCCCATCTCTGGTTCTGTAATCTTGGTTAATCCCCCTGCTTGCTCTGTCTGATATTTCTTTCCTAACCTGGCCACTAGGTGGCGCCCTTCTTACCACAAATCCTACTATCTTATTCTCTGGGTATCTCATTGCAAATCCTACTGTCCTTTCCTGTTCCATACTTTACCAGTGCAACTTACTATTTCTCTCTTGAGTAACTCCTCTATCTCACCCAGCACTATTTCATTTACCCCCCACTTACCATACAATCTCCTCAAACTCTCTACTGTTTAGCTCTCCCTTACCTTTATCACCTGTTTCTCTCTTCTTGCCTGATTGTTTTCTGCAACTGGTCGTCCAGTTCTTCCCCGCTCCGTTCGCTACGCTCACTCCGCTCCCCACCCTACCCCCAATTCCCACCCACCCCCAGGGGTCCTACCTTTATACATACCTAGACACACCCCTAATTACCTAACTTCCTATCTCTACTTCCTGTACAACAACCTTTAACTCCTTTCTCCTAAAACCACACCCTCTCTCTTAAATCAGATCCTTACCACCTCACCCTATTATTTATAAACCACACAATCCTACACATACTAACCCCTTACTCACTGAAATCATGCCTCTAACCCTTAACTCAATCTTTCCTCTTCTTCTCCTTAAAATCCTGTTTTACTACTACACTCTTACCTCCTATGAACACCTTAGGCTTAACCAACCTCCTATATTACACAAACATACTACAACTACACTTCCCGTACCTGACCAAACTCATATTAATATACTTTCAACCTGTCCCTGCCTTCCCCCCCCTACCATAAACTACACCATTACAAATTCACAACCTCCAAACGGTTCTTTATAATACCCATCAAATACACAAAAGTCTTTCAAATCCCACAAACACTTTTATTGATACATGGGGACATCCACCCCAACCCTGGTCCCAATACCATCCTCAACCCCACCCCTACAAACCAAGTTAATAACTATACTAGCTCTCCCTTCTCCACTGACTCCCTCTCTATTGCTCACCTAAATATTCGTAGCATTAACAACAAAGTAACACAACTTCATGCATTAATTCACTTCTATGCCTTTGATATCCTCTGTCTCACAGAAACCTGGCTTAAACCCAGTACCAAAGACAACAATTTACTCCCCTGGCTATACCACCTTAAGGCAAGATCGTCTTAATAAAAAGGGTGGAGGAGTGGCCCTCCTATACAAATCCGAACTGCAGGTAGCCTTAACTGACTCTTTGCCCCCCTCCCCAGCAAATGCTGAAATACTTTGTACCAAACTCCAACTTAATAAATCCAAGGCTATAAACATAATATGTTCCTACATCCCCCCAGGCAAGAACATCAATACCCTAGAAAATATACTTAGCTGGGCCTCCTGTAACTTTCCCCAAGAAACCATAATCTTAGGCGACTTCAACATTGACTGGAACTCTTGCATATCCCCCACTCCCACCATTCACCTTAATCTCTTTAACTTTCATCAAACCATCAACTCCCCTACTAGGATAAATAAATCCACCCACAAACAAACCATTCTAGACTGGATTATGACCAACAACAATCCCCTCTCCTACAAAACAGGAATACTCCCTGACAATATAAGCGACCACCTCCTTACCTTTATCACTAAAGTAAAAATCAACAATCCCAAACCAACTACATACCGTACCAAATACAACAAAACTGAATTCAACCTAGTATCCTTTCAAAATGAACTCAGGGAATATAACTGGTCTACTCTAAAATACCTCCCAATAGATGAAGCAGTAACCCATTTCAACAATACCTTCCTACAAATTCTAAACCAGCACGCCCCATCCCGCTTAGTCAGAGTCAGTTCCAAAGCAGCCCCATGGCTCTCTAAAACAACTAAACAAACTATGCAAGCTAGAAATAAACTATGGTCTAAATGGAGATCCACAAAAAACCCAATTGACCATCAAAACTTTAAGTGTCTGAGAAACAAAACAAAGAAGCTCATCTATCTGGACAAGAAAAACTATCACCTTCAATACCAACAAAACCATCACCAAAACCCAAAACAATTTTGGTCAGGAATAAACAAACTACTCCATCTAGGCAATACCAAAACAACTACCCCAGCCAGCCTAGCACAAACCCAACCTAACATAATAGCCAACACTTTCAACAATTTCTTCTCTCAAACAGTCACCTCACTAGCAAGTACCATGACCTCCCCCCCAACCTTCCAAACTACTCTCACTCAAAACAGCACCCACAAGCTAAACTTTAAAACCATCTCAACAACCTATATACGTAAGCTACTATCTAAACTCAAACCCTGCACCCCTTCAGCAGACAAGCTTCCAGCTGAATATCTGCAACTAGCTGCAACAGAAATAGCCTACCCAGTCTCCATCTTAATAAACAGAACTATAACAGAATCCAAAATCCCATCCTGTTGGAAAATCTCCCATATTATTCCCCTCCATAAAGGGGGAAACTCCAATGAACTCTCCAATTTTCGGCCTACTGCCCTTCTATCTCCTCTATCCAAAATAATGGAATGCTGTATTCACCATCAACTTCTAAATTATCTCTTGAATAACAAATTGCTTGTAGACTCACAACATGGTTTTAGACCCTACCATAGTACTTCCACTGCCCTTCTCTCCTTCACTGACTATCAATAAAAACCGCAACAACAACCTGTTCTCCTCCGCACTATTCTTGGACATCTCAAAAGCGTTCGACATGGTCAACCATAAACTTCTCCTCAATACCTTACAATCCCTCTCACTTAATTCACAAGCATTACAGTGGTTCGACTCATACCTGACTAATGGAAAACAAGCAGTCCTCTGGGACAGCCATCTATCCTCCCAACTCCCAGTTACTATTGGCGTCCCACAAGGCTCCATCCTAGGTCCCCTACTTTTCTCTATTTTCATAAATAACCTGCCCACTTCCCTCCCTACATCCACTTGTATACAGTATGCAGATGATTCCACTATCATCTGCTCTGCTTCGTCCCCAGCACAACTCCACTCTGCTACCCAATTGGTCTTCTCTGCAGCAGAAAAATGGTTTCAACATATCTGTCTCCTCCTAAATCCCAAAAAAAAACAAACTTCTACTTTTCACCCCAACCACTAAATCCACCCTATCACTTTTTCAATTGTATCATGTAACGGCACTGTCATCAAACCAGACTTTTCCACTAAGCTGCTAGGCGTCACCATAGACAATCAGCTAAATTTTGACTATCACATCGACCTAACTATCAAGTCAGTCAATAAAAGATTGGTGCCCTTTACAGACTTAAGCCCTTTCTCACTACTACTTCCCGAGTGGCTCTTGCCCAAACTCACCTCATTTCGACATTATTGTATGCCTCACCTACCTTTATCAACATATCTAAAACTAATCTTCAAAAACTCAATACCGCCTACCATAGTATAGCCAGATTTGCCACTGGCTCTGCATTTCATACTCATCACTGTCTTAATTTAAAGAAACTAAACTGGCTTGAACTTCCAAACCTAATACTCCTTCAGCAACTAATCATCACTTTTAAAATTCTACATTACCCGCCAACACACCCATACTAAATAAACTCATCACACCTTACAAAAATCTCACTACACTTAGATCAGCCAACAGGCTACTAGTTACTACTTTGAAATCTCATAATAAATCAGGTGATTCCTTATTTGCAAACACTGTTGGTTCTATTTGGAATAAACTTCCCCCAGAACTGACCTCCCTAAGTTCATGTCATCTTTTCAGAAAACAGATAAAAACTCACCTACTAACTCACTGGCTATGCCCCTGCTCCAACCCTGACTGACCTCAGTAAATTTTTCACTCTCCCTAGTCCGCTCCTGTGTACTTTTGCTCTTCTGTTCTTACTTAAACTGTCTCCACTGTCCCATTTTTTGTACCATCACTCTTTAGTTCTAAGAACTGTTAGACTCCCCCTCTGACCATGCTGATATTCTGCCTCTTGCTTCTTCATTCTGTCCTCCTTTAATCCTACTACCTCCAGCATTTCACACTATCTTTGTTTTTTTATGTTTTTCCCCCCTTTACTTTACTCTTCCTACTATCTGCGCTATAGCCTTACTCAGTCCATAATATCAGTACCTAACAGAAACTGTATCTCTGTCAACAGTCTCTTTACTTCATTTTTGCCTTTTCCTATACTCCAACTATATTTTATTCTATTACTCTACTAACCTGCTTATTAGACACTTTAGATGAACCTTTTTCATGCTTTCAGCCAATACCTACTTGTTGTCATGACTACTCACCAGTTAAATTTTTTAGCATCAAATTACTTTTTATATGATACTGAAACTTTTTCTGCTCAGCCCCCTCTCTGAATTTAGATTGTCATCTAGTTAGTTTTGTATAAGAAAAACGTATATGAATTTGTTTTTGCCTTATTATATTAGTTTTTTATTTGTATAGTTAGTTTATTTAGTGACTACAAACTCTGTAATGTCTTAGTCTGATAGTGGAGCTTTTCTCCTCGGGCCTCTGCTGAAAATGGACATGTATCCAGCCAGACTAGCCCGGTTAACAAATGTAAAATAAAATAAAATAAAAATAAAATAAAAATAAATAAAAATGTTTATTAAAAAAAATCCATACAGAATATTACATTCATAAAGCAGCAGAAAGTATTCTAAGATCTAGGTCAACACAAAAATAAGGAAAGGAGATTTGACAGGGATGACTGCAATTAGGGGTACAGAAAATTGGCAAGAGAGGGCTGGAATTTACTGGAGAAAGCTGTCAAATGAACCAAGGTATCGGGAACAAATAACCAGAGAGGGAAAGGCAACAGAATTGGAAGAGGCCAAGAAGACATTTGGACTTGCAGGCTAGAGACTGCCTTCCCTATCAGGGACTGATATCACTGTACAGGCAAAGAGAAATGTACAGGGGAATCCTAAGTAAAAGACCTGCTCTGGTAGAGTTGTTAGTTGAATCTAGAATAGAAGCTGCTGTTAAAAAGAGATAATTAGTAGGGCATATAAAAATAAAAAAATCGGCCGCGGTGGTGCAGTGGTTAGCGTTGTCGCCTCACAACAAGAGGTTCTCCCGTTCGATTCTTGGCTGGAGCGCCTCCTGTGTGGAGTCTGCATGTCCCCCCCGTAGTCGAGTGACGTATAAAGACATGCAGGTAGGTGTGTGCATGAATGGGTGTGCCTTCTTTGAAGGTTGGGCTGGCAACTTGGCACCGTAAAAATCCACTTCCAATCATTAGCGAACCGGAGTTCTGCTGTGGTGACCCCTGACTGGGAAAAGCCGAAAGACATTACTAGTAGGGCATATAAAATACTGCATGTTAAAGGACAACGGGATTCTATTATTAAATGCTCAACTTTTCTGTCCCTTTTTCCCTACTTACAGTCCCTGTTATGAATAAACAACAATACAGCATTTAAAATATTTTGAATTAACTGTTTCTCTCCACTAGAACAGTACGTTACCATACTGTGGTGGTTTCACTTTCAAAAAACTTTTATCCTGCCCTGGAAAAGCTTGCTGCAGTCTCCAATTCATTGACGTAATCAAGGCCAATGAATACAGGTAGTTTTCTGGCCAATTCCCTCCCCAAACTGACATCACTACGACTGCCCTAAAACCCCACCCATGCCATGCTGTGATGTCACAGCTCCCTGGTCCTGCCTCTACCCATACAGAAAGTAAAGGCTAGAACAAGGAAGCGATACATGAGTCAATTCTCCTGCTGTAAGCTGTCAATCACAGCCAGTAACAGCTCAAATTACCTTTAGCACTTTGACAGCTAGAGAAGTTAAGTGTGAAGGGGGATGGGAGATGAGGCGTATTAGTACAATTCATGCTTCACAAAAGACAGCAATTTAGTCATTCCAAAAAGAAGCAGCAGTAAAAAGCATTTTGAAAGTCTGTTCTGTGGCATTTACACTGTGTTTTAAGTAGTCATTGAATGGCATGAAATGTTACTTAAAGCTAGCTGACTGAAAGACAGCAGTGAATGCATGTAAAAGCAATGCAGTGTCAGGAGCTTTAGGAATACGAGAGGCCTGCATTATGTCTTTTTACAGACAAGCACTGCATTGTGGGATACCTAGAGACAGACTAAACAATCAGGATCACTTCAAGATGCTAAATCAGTAAATCGGGACATCCCCAGCACCTGCTCCCCCCCTTATCTCTAGTGAGCAAGTCATCATTGCCCTCTCAAAGGCAAAAAATAGAGCCTCCACGGAATCCAATAACCTCCCAGGTTGCATCCTACATGAACTCAGGCACAAACGTGCAGCACCACTAGGCACCCTATTCAACCAAAGCCCGAGTACCGGCTTCATCCTAGCCGAGTGGAGGACAGCCACTGTCATCCCTTTGCACTAAGATAGAGCATCCACTGATCCAAGAAATTATAGACCCATCAGCCTAACTAGCCTAATCTGCAAGGCCATGGAGTGGATTATCATGGACCTCATTAACAAGGACATTGGCAACCTCCAAACACTTGATCCCACACAGTTTGGTTTTATCAAGGGGAGGTCATGCCTGTTAAATTTGGTCAACTTCTTTGAGACAGTCACCAAAGCCATGGACGAGGGGAAGACTGTGCATACCACCTACCTTGGTCTTGCCAAAGCCTTTGATACTATTGCCCACTCGGGTATAATAGATAAACTCTCTCAAACAGGCATCAATCCATATGCTACCAGATGGGTAGCAAACTGGCTCACTGATAGAACCCACCTAGTCCAAACAGGGGAAGCCACCTCAAGCAGTAGACCCATAACGAGTGGTGTACTTCAGGGATCGGTCTTGGGGCCTCTGTTGTTTGGGATATACTTTTCTGAGGTGTAGGCCAAAACCAATGGGCTACAGCTGACCAAGATTGCAGAGGACTGCAAGCTGGGTGCTGTCATCAATTCCCCTAGTGATGTGGTCTCACCCAAACAAATAACTGGTGCCAGAAACATGGCCTCAAACTGAATGTCAAAAAATGTGTCATCATCCCCTTTGGTGTCCCCATATATTATCACATTAATAACAAGGTCCTAAGCACGCAATCAGTCGTGAGGGACTTGAGCACCCAGTTTGATAGCAAACTGACTTTTGACCACCATACTGCCTCCATTGTATGGAAAGCTTTCTACGTGGCCCATCTCATCAATAATGTTATCTCATTCAGGGACAAGGTGGTCATAACATACCTGTATTCTTCCCTTATCAGACCCATTATTGAGTACAATGCCCCTTTTGGCATGTACCTCACAAAGCACATGCAGCAGCTGGAGAGACCACAGAGGTTCCTCACCAGGAGAATCCAGAGCCTCAAACATCTACCCTACACAGACAGGCTGAAGGCCCTGCCCTCTACTTAGTCTCATACAGACTTCTCAGAGGTGATCTCTGTCTGGCATACAAGGCAATCTCAGACCCCGCCCTGATGGTTCTGCTGCATATCCGCAAGTCCAGCTCCACTCAAGTAACCCGCATGCGCAACCTCAACCTGGTCTGTAACATTAATAGGACTTGTTGGTGGGACAGATTTGTGTTCCAGAGACTCTCCCTTTTGTAGAATAGAGTCTCTCTCCGCATTAAGAAGAGTACCTTATTAACCCTTTTTAAGCGCAACCTGGATAACTGGATGGGAAACAGAAGATAAACCTTTGGGATTCTACCGGTGTCCCTGCTGGACAGTGGCATCAGGTACTAACTTGTTGGAACATGGGCCACATTCCTAGCTAGGCTTGTAAGGGCCTCAGGGTCAATAGCCTAGTAACATCCTATGATCCTATGCTAGACTCCATGTGGTCAGACTCAGAAATTAAGTATAAAAATATTTAAAAACCTGCAAATAGTTCCAGACTGGTGTTAAAATGTAAAAAACACCAAACCATGATGAAATAAACATTTTTTTTTAGTCTCTGGGTGTGGTTCTCCTTTAACTATAGGAATCAGAGGAGGTTAGAAAAGAGTGCACATGGAAACAATGGAGAGACATATGTATGGCTCCCAAATATGCAACAAAATCTAGAAGACTTGGGAATTTTCTTGGAAGTGTTTGTGTATGTATTTTATACCCTAAACAGACTCCAAATAATTTTTCCACAGGTACACGGCAAATGTTGGAGGTATGATAGGGATGAAAGAGATAACTGGGAACATATGTTTGGGAGTCTAATAAGTTTGCAGACTTTAAAAATCCCCTACAGAATACTCTGTCAGAAATATTGGATGAGTAAATGGCTGCAACTAAGGAAATTATTTTCTGAGCCGAGATACAGGATCTGAATTGCATAGACATAGTACGACCTTGTTAAGTTTAATTGTTGTGTCTACCAAAAATTAATTACTACAAAATGGAAATTAAAGTCTAAACCAACTGTATTTGAAGTAACAAGAACTGTAGAAATAAAAGAAAAGAAAGTGAGATGTTTAGTAAAGGGTAGGAGCAAGTTACATAAAAAAATGGAAACTGTGGGAACAATAAATGCAGAATAATATTTCTGAGTAAAGTTTAAGGGAAAACATGAAATGAGCAATTTATGTAATTCTGGAACAGATTTGTGTCCCAGAGACTCCCCCATCTGTGGAATAAACTCCCTCTCCACATCAAGCAGAGTACCTCATTATCCCTTTTCAAGCGCAAACTGGATAACTGGATGGGAAACTGGAAATACACTCCTGGGATTCCACCTCTGTCCCTGCTGGACAGGGACTTTGGGTGCTGACTTGTCTAAACTCTTAGCTAAGCTTATAAGAGCCTTAGGGCCAATAGCCTAATAACTTCCTATGATACTATGGATTGACGATAATTGTACAAAAAGATATATGTGATGTATAATGTTTGCAACTGTAAACATGTTAATGTGGCTTATTTTCTTTTATACAAATTAATGTTTGTCTGTGTCTTATATGAAAATTCAATAAATGTGTTAAAAACGATGTTTATGAAAAGGTGATGCAACAGTATATGGATCTTTTATATAAAGGCGTTTTTAAGACTTGGTTATTTTGAAGAAAAATCTACTAGAAAAAAGTAATTAAAAACTGTAGGATTGCTACTTCTTACGGCCTTCCTAAAGTGCATAAAGGTTTTAATAATCCCCCTGGCAAATGTACTGTTTCTTCATGTAACAGTTTTTCCAGTAAAATAAGTATGTTTTACATCACTTTTTATATTACCACACTATTAAGGATTCTGGAGATTTTTCTGAATTTGATAAAGGATATAAAATGGTCCGCTGATTTGTACTGGAATGTTACTGATATAAACAGTTTTTACACCAATAATAAGAATGCTCATGGAGTACAGAATGTTAATTATTTTCTGGGTGGCACCTCTACAACAAACTATGCAAGTAAATTTCCACGAATTATTATTTTATATTTGTTTGTAACGTTGTGTAGGTTTTCTCTGGGTGCTCTGGTTTCCGCTCACACTCCAAGGGCATGCAGTAGGTGAAGTGGCCATAGCATGCATGTGTGGCATGGAAAAACAACCATAATCAGGACTAGCCACCAGGTGGTGTGAATGATGGCTCTAGATGACGGTCACTGTTGATGCAACACCCTGACTCTATGTACAAAATGAGAAAAAGGGGATGATGGATGAATTTAGCATCAATTAAGGGTAATTGCCACAGGGTCTCCTTATCCGCTAATGTATGCAAATTTGATCATGGCCTTATTTGAACAGGAATGTATTTACAATCATGATTTTATCCAAACTGAACATAAACACTTTATTGATGATTTATTTACTTGGTTTTGTCAGGCAAATTACTCTGTTAATAATTTAGGTATAAACTGTTTTTTTTCCCTTTAAAAGGAATATTTTTTTATATCAGACCAAGTGGTATGAATAATAAGATTGTGACAAAACTGCTATCATGCACTTTTTGATGTTAGTTGTCACCCCCCCCCCAAAAAAACAATGACTGAAAGGGAGAGTTTATTAAGAATACATTCAATACCATCATTGAGCTGTTTAACATTATACTACATGAACAAGGTCTGGAATGCTTCCATGATTTCCTGTGTGAATGCACAGAGTTCAACAATGACACTGGTGATGTTTTAGTTTTATGCATGGAATTGGTTCAAAATTCCTCTACATCTTTTTTGAGGTTTACTCTCTCCATCAAAAAATAGGAATCGTCAAAGGCCAATATATTAGAGTGGCCAGAATGGTTTCCTCTCACCATTTTGTGGAAAAATGCGAGACACTGTGGCAGATGTTACTCAAGAGGGGGTAGTACCCTGAGGGCACAATTGCCATGATTCGGGATAATATCATGGAGAAAAGAATGAAGGGAGATACAGTGCCCCTTATACACCCCTCCTCCACTTTGGCCACAGGTGCATTTTCTAGAAGACAAGTGGATGGGCCTATTATGCAAAAAGCCTTTGTTACAGAGTTTTGAAATGGGGCCCCTCAGATTACGGCTATTTTGAGCAAAAACTGGCAGATAATTTTTTTTGTTTAAAGAATTTGGAGACAAAATAGGGAACCATCTAACCGTGGTCTTTAGAAGGGTCAAGACCACAAAAATTATCTTCAGCAGACATCTGTCCAATGTGAATATGGACGCAGTAACAAAAGGGCTGGTACCTATAAATGCAGCTTTTGCAATTATTGTAATGACATACTGGAAGGTGATAACCTGGTGTTCAACCAAATGACAATTAGAGCCAGGAATTTATGTAACTGCAACAGTATGGGGTTGGTTTATGCTGCTGTATGTCAACTGTGTAAAAGTTTTTATGTAGGCAAGACAAATCGGAAAATCAAAGAGTGTATATATGAACACAAAGATGATATTAGAAAATTGGATAGTAAAAATGCCCTTGTTAAACATATTATAGAGTACCCCAGTCACAGTTTTTGATTTTTTGCTTTGGATCAAGTGTTACAAGACCTTAGAGGGGGACCATGGGAGGATGAACTGGAAGAAAGGGAACTGCGTTGGCAGTTTAGATTAAATGCTACCAACCCTCCTGGTCTCAATAAAGGGGTGTCTATAGCTTGTGTTTTAAAGCTTAAATCTTATACTGTGTAGCTAGGTGCTGTTGTTCTGTGCATTACAACATACTATATATAAAAATATATATATATAAAAAAAATATATATATATATATATATATATATAAATCAGGCAAGGATTATTTTTATTTTCATTTTATATTTGAAAACTAACAGATAACACAATATTTTTCAAGTTTTAACTTGTAACATATGTTGCTTTAAGGCATGCTTCTTTCTACAAGTGAGTGCATTGATGATGCAAACTGTCATATGATTATAGGGAGGGGTATTTAAACTTGGTGTTTGTGCTTTTGTAATAGATTCTGATGAAGTATTTTTCTATGAAAGTGCTCAATCTTGTCAATTTTGCTGTGTTTTATTAAACTACTGGAAGCTCTTCTTGGCCTGCATTTTTCATTCCTGGACTATCTTGCTGGTGGTGGAATTTTGCTGGATTTGGTCTTTGTTATTTTGGTAATTAATTACAAGCCGAAATTTATGATACTGGTGAGGTTGTTTTATATACAGGGGTGTGTGTCTTGGTATAATTTTTAATGGGACTCCTCTGAAAGATTGTGGCGAGAAGCCAGAGGATTAATAAAGTGTTGAATATGTACACCTTACTTCTGTCAAACGTTTGTTTTATTCAGTTTGTTGTAGTTTCAATACAAAATAGTAAAATACCCCTTCATTTTCTATCCTCCACCAAATAAAACCAAGAAGCCAACCAATAGAATAGCTGGTATCAATTACATATTATGGCATCTGAGAATGCATGGAAGCAAGGTTAGTGGTGGGGATACCTACCCCTCTCCCAAATCACTTTCAATAATTGTATATATGAGGTCTTTCTGGAAAAAATCTGACACTTCCAGATCCTGATATGCCAATGGGAAAAGAAAGTAATAAAACTGAAAGCCTCCAGCGGGTGATGTTCAGGACAGTCCTTCATTTTAGAAGGTAAAGACAACCTACAAGGAGTGAAAGGGTCTGGTTTCACCAAAACTACAAAGGAAAAATCTCTTGAAGTTTTTCGTGAAGCAAGGCACATAAATCCCACAGCACCCTAAAAATATGAAAAGGCCAATGCAATTATAACAACTGCAACCAATATAGGGAGAGTTTCCAGTGGAGGACTCCCCAACACCATCCTGGCTAGTGCTGGATAAGCTTCTATCAGCCTTAAGGTATACTGTAAGTAGCACAAGTAGCAGTTGCAGGAGATCTAATGCCAGGTGACAGCCAAGACTGAATAAGTAAACCTCCACAAGATGCACCAGTGCTAGGTTAGCTATGGGAAAAAATGTGTCAGATGGCACAGGAAGAAATGGGTCTGATGCTGGGAACACCAGCATTAGCCAAAAGAGCACGGGCAAATTGACAATGGGGTTACAGGAAAAAAGAATACAGCTACTGACATTCTGGTGCCTCTACAACAGAGCCCAGGGTCTCTGAGATGCCAGTCAAACCTAAAGACAAATAAGTGTTCAATGATTAATCTTACACTCAAAAGTGGGACAAAAAAAATAGATCAAATTAGCCTACTGTCAATGAACTTCAGATAAAAAGCTGGAAAACTTATCCTGTAGTTGAAATGGAAAGTCCGGAGAACCAGGACCTGAAGAAGAGAGGCAAGGCCCTCAATGCAGTGAAGAAGGCAATGTAAAAGGACCCAAAGCTCAATAAGTCTCTCAAGAGGAGCCAGAGGGGAAAAGGGAGAGCAGATTCCACTGCAGAAAAATCTGGCTATTGAATGGCTTAATCTAAACAACAAAAAAGCAAAAGTACTGCAACTGGTATATTAGCCAAACAATAAGCTTAAAGCAAAAAAAAAAAAAAAGAAAAAAGAAAAAAAAGGGAGAAAAAAAAAATCACCAAAATACACCAAATACAACAAAATAGGCACCAAGTTGAGGGACAAAATGCTGTAACAAATAAGAATTTGCCTATAAGTATGTAGAGTACAATTTTAAAGCAGAAGAAAACAGAAATGAACTATAAAAAAAGACTAACATATGCTTACAACCTTCAAAACAACGGGGAAAAAGACTTTCTACACCAAAAACTGCCAAAGTGGTCTGGGACTATCAGGAACCAGTAGAACACATTCAGCACCTGGAATAAACTGCAAAACACAGGACAGAAATCTGAGTGCCAATATAAAGGGAGACCCCTGTGTAGCCTTGGACATGTTATATCTGTTGAGCAGAGTACTTAAAGGCCTTTTAGCACATCTTATTTCACACATATAAGCAACAGAATAGTTAACTTTAATCTCCTGATCCTTCATCAGATCCATGGATCCAAAAGCACTTATCCCAATAAAGAAAATCTTCCATTTTGCTGGTGTTGTATACTTTGTTACCCTGGCTGTGGTGAATATGGTAATTATTCTGCTGCTTGAATATTTTGTGTTACACAGTTCTTTAGTGGAAGGCTTCCTACTTTTGTCTTTTGTATTTCACACATATAAGCAAGGTGATAATGTTAAAATATTTTACACATTTGTAAAACATCAAATGAATTATTCAGGGGGAGGCAACATACAATAACAATCTTGATAATTCGAGAAATTCTACTGTCAGTGTGTGCACTAGAGAACTACATAACCTATAGCTGTGTTGTGTGTAATGCAACAGCTTGGCTCATGGAAAGCACAACATCTGGAAAACAAAAAAAAAAAAAAGTTATGTACTCACCATAACGTTCCGTGTTTGTTGTCCAGTATCTCACCTTAATTTTGCTGGTTGGGTTCGGAACAAGCATCGGTTCTGACTCGGCCTTATACTAAAGCTCGAGAGCTCTTTACTGGCTCGAGGCTGCACTCTATCCCATGAAGCCTAGCGGCAGATACCCAGATCTCGTTTGGTAAGCTAATGACACTAGACTGACATGAGAGTTGTGTAATTTAGAAAAAAATTACACACATAAATATAAAGAACTATATACAGATATGTACAACAAAAGGCACAAATCTTAAAGGGCCCCAGAACAAGAGAGGGGGACAAGATATTGGGCCAAAACACTCCTCCAAATCATCCAGGAAGGGGGAAGGAGGGAGGGACACAAGAATGAAGGCGAGATACTGGACAACAAACATGGAACGTTATGGTGAGTACATAACTTCTTTATATGTTGTCCCATCTCGCCTTCATGTTGCTGGTTGGGACAGCATCCCTAGCACCTGCTTTCTTGGGTGGTTCAAGGGAATAAACTCTTCAGAACAGTGGAACCAAAGGATACTCTGTTCCAGGAGGCCACATCTACTTTATAATGAGTAATAAAGGTATGAGGGTTAATCCATGTGGCTGCAGCACAAATTGAATCCAAAGGTAGTCTGGCTTGAAAAGCAGTGGAGGTAGACACAGCTCTAGTAGAGTGTCCTTCAATTTTACTTCGAAGGTGTTTATGTTGAGAGCTATAAGCATAAGAGATTGTGTTTGTAAGCCATTTGGACAATGTAACCTTAGAAACTAGGACTCCTTTTCTGTTTTCTGCAAAGGATACAAATAGTTGGTCAGATTTCCCGAAATCCTTTGTTCTATGCAGATAAAAACATAACTGCCTATGTAAGTCCAGCTGATGGAGTTTATATTCTGCCTTGTTGCCATAATTTGGGAAAAATACTGGTAACTCGATGGATTTATTTAGATTGGCTTCAGAACGCACCTTAGGTAAAAAGAAGGGATTTGTTCTGAGGGAGACTGTCTTTGTGGAAGACCAAGTAAGGAGGACGAGTATACAGAGCTTGTAATTCAGAAACTCTTCTAGCTAAAGTGATGGATACTAGACAGAGTCTTCCAAGATAAGAATTTTAAGGGACAAGAAGAAGCTTGCTCAAAGGGAGGCAATATCAAGGATGCTAATACCAAATTTAGATCCCATGGTGATGGAAGTTCTTTTATAGGAGGCCATAGGAGGAATGTGCCCCTCAAAAAAGCTTTACACAATTTGTGAGACATAGTATTTGAACCCTTGATGCCTATGTGAAAAATAGAAATAGCAGACAGCAGAACCCGAACAGTAGCAGCTGCCGCCTCTTGATTAAAAATTTCCATCAGGAATTCTAGGACGGATCTGTGAGAGGGTCCAACTGGTTTTTGTTCGCCCAAAAAGAAAATCTCTTCCACTTACTCGCATAAAGTTTTCTTGTAGAGCTTTTGTGCGCAGACACTAAAATATGTCTCACTGCTGGAGATAATTCTGGAGGCCTGGCTAAAACTGGAAGTGGAGTAACCAAGCTGTGAGCTGGAGAGTTTGGATGGAGGGATGGAGAGACCAGGACTGATGAGTCAAGAGATCCGGCACTGGGTCCAGGATCCAAGGATCCTCCTGTAGATAAGGCCATAGGAAAGGGAATCATATCTGATGAGACCAGTAAGGAGCAATGAGAATCATCTTGCAACTCAACAATTTTGCTTTCTGGATTACCTTTAGTATAAGGGGAGAAGGTGGAAAAGCATAGAGAAGTCCCGGGGGCCAATCGTGGACAAGTGCATTCCTGGGTGACTCCCCCGGTGGGGAGATTAGGGCAAAAAAGCTGCTGGATTTGGCATTGATGGACGTGGCAAAAAGGTCGCAGCAAGGCCTCATTTGCGAAAAAATTTTGTTCGCAACTTCCTGTTTCAGGGACCACTCCTGTGGCACCTGCTCAGTATGTACGCTATCACGTTGGATTTCCCCGTAATATGCGTTGCAGTGAGAAAGCGTTCAGAAGAGACTGTCCCACTGCCAAACTCTCTGGGCCTCTCGACATAA
Organism: Protopterus annectens; assembly: GCF_019279795.1. Lineage (NCBI taxonomy): Eukaryota > Metazoa > Chordata > Ceratodontiformes > Protopteridae > Protopterus > Protopterus annectens. Next base: position 1,213,445,410 of record NC_056727.1, read on the forward strand.
GGGGTAGGATCTGGTTCCACCTTGTTTGCTGATGTACCATACCACAGACATGTTGTCTGACTGAATTGTAATTGTCCCCAAAGGAAGAGAGTTTTGGAATGCCTGCAATGCCAGTCTCATCTCCAGGACATTGATATGCAGATGGTATTCGTGATCTTGCCAAGTCCCTTGGACAGTCTGTCCCAGATAATGCCCCCCCCCCCCCAATCTGGGAAGCATCCGTGGCCACAGTCGCTACTGGCTGGGGGAGAACAAATGGTCTGTCTAATGTCACCTGTGTAGACTGGATCCACCAACGAAGATCCTTTTTGCATGCGTTGGTTATTAAAATTTTGTGTGACACGGGCAACTCCTGCTTGGACCACTGAGTGAAGAGAAGCCATTGTAGTATTCTCATGTGTAAACAGGCCAAGGGAACCAAGGTTATTGCTGCTGCCACTGAACCCATAACCTTGAGCACAAACCTGACATGTACTTTCTTTTTCCTCAACACGACTGATACCAGATGGCGTAATGTTAGGACTCTTTCTGCGGGCAGTTTTACTACCATGCCTCTTGAATTTAAATCTGCTCCTATAAAGGTAATATGTTGAGAAGGCAACAAGGCAGATTTTTTGAAATTGACTGTAATGCCCAACTCTGAGCAAGGATGAAGTGTAGTGCCCCTCGCCCTGATTAGTAGATGCTCGGTGGTGGCAGTCAGGAGCCAGTCGTCTAAGTATGGAAACACCTGGAATCCTAGATGCCTCAGGTGAGCCGTGACCACTGCCATACATTTGAACACCCTGGTGGCTGTGGTGAGACCAAACAGCAGTGCTCTGAATTGGTAATGACTGGCTCCCAGCCAGAAGAGTAGATATCTCCTGGAGCACCTGTTCATTTTGACATGATAGTACGCATCATGGAGATCTATCGAGCACATCCAATTGTCCTTTCCCAGAAAGGGGAGTATGGAATGCAGTGTTACCATCCAAAATTTCTACTCCTTTACTGACTTGTTTAGTGTGTTGAGGTCCAATATTGGTCTCCAGTTCCTTGTCTTCTTTGGTACTAAAAAGAATCTTGAGTAAATTCCGGATCCTGATTGGTCTGCGGGGATTATTTGGATGGCCCTTTTTCCTAGCAACCTATGGATTTCTAGGGTTGCTTAATCCCTTTGACTGGGTGATATGTCTGGGATGGATTTTTGTGGATTGGGTGGATGAGAGAAGGGAACGATGTATCCCCTGGATATGATTGACTGCACCCATCTGTCTTTGGTGATGTCTTGCCAGGCTTCTAGGTACAGTGATCTCCCCCCCGACTGCCTCCAGAGGTGGACAGGCGGGCCTCCTTTCAGGAGTGTTGGAACGGCCTACCAGAGAACGTATCTCTGTCGCCCTGGTTCTGTGGACCCCCTCTGCCACGAGGACGCCGGCTTCCATTATTATTTCCCCCCTCTGCCCCTGACGGAAAATTTGCCATGTGCATTAGACAAAGCTCCTTGTGATTTGCAAAACCACATCTTTCCTCTCTTCTGCCTTTGGGGTAAGGTCTAGTAGGGGTGGAAAAACGCACTCCCATGGCAGATAGAGTTTTGCCGTCCTATTCACACCTGGTTAGAGTTTCTTAAACTTTTGGCCTGAACAGGGATGAGCCATCAAAAGGGGCGTTTGTAAAGGAAGATTTGAAGGGTTCAGCAAAGTTACAAAGCCACATCCAGGAATGTCTCCTCAGAGCAATTCCTGTCCCTGCTGCCCTACTTGCACCAACAGCCGCATATGAAATCAGGCGCATGAGGAAGTTTGTTATGGAGGTTAAGGTTGCAAGTTGAGTCATTACCGTCTCTGGGAGTGCCTCAGCTGTAGCACCTTGGAGGGATTCTCCTAGCTTCTTATGGAGATCCCTCTGAAGTCTTGTGAAATAAGAAAGGTAATTCAGTGACCTCAGAGTAAACGCCGCTGAGGAAAACATACACTTCCCATATCTGTCTATCACTGAAGATTCTTTATTCGGTGGATGGACAGATGAAGTCTCAGCTAATTCCTTCTTGGTAGCCGCTGCCACCACCATAGCATTTACTGGAACACCTTTTGTAAGAAACTGCTTGTCCTCGGGGGCAGTGATAAACTTATAAGGCCTCCGCAGGACAGGGTCCACTGTCTCTGGAGAGCCTCACGCCTTTAGACTGACTACACCCAGTAGTTTGTCAAAAGGCGGAGACACCCAAGAGGTGGAGGGTCGACAGCTGAATGCTTCTAGGTAAACAGACTCATCCTCAGAAGGGGATAGGGACTTCCATTCATCCCACTGTTTAAGGATCTCCAGGATGTCTGAAAATGAGACATCCTCAGAGGGTGAACGTGGGGACCCTTCCGAATCCTCCAAGTCTGTATCCGACGTGACAGACTCGGGGGGGGGTCTATATGCTTCCTCTTGCATGTACGTCTCCTCAGAGGGATGCTCTGGGGAGGTCTTGGAAGAGGGGGTCTCCCATAACGGGGTAACCTGAAGCATGGGCTCTCTGTGCCTGGCTGGAGCAGTGGAGTGGAGGTTGACACTGTCCCCTTCGGGGGAAGAGTGTCTGAAGCAGAGGGTGGAGCAGACTCAGGGGAAATCATGCTCCTCATCACTTTGAAGGCACCTCGATCCTGGCTCGAGATAGTCTCCGGTTCCAAAGAACCCAGAGATCTCACCCGCACCACCGATGAGGGCTCAGAGGCCAATGCTGGTGCTGAACTTACCTGCGCCAAAGCTCCAAGTGGGAGGAGACCCAGATCTGAACCAACCCCCCCCCCCTCAGAGCCAACGGGTGAGTGTCGGCTCCCAGATCTTTCAACAGAAGCGATTGGAGCGGAAGTCTGTCCAGAAACACCAGATGTGGTTCTCGGAACCGATGATTCCACCACTACGAGCTCCAGACAGTCTGATAGAGTCAGAGGAGGAATAGCTGGTAAAGGAGAAACGGGCTTCAGCTCAACATCCTTTTGGGCTAGGCTAGACAAAATTTCTGCTAGGGCTGGTGTTCTAAGTAACCTCTGTACCACATGCTCCACGTCATCATCTGATAGACTCCTGGATGATTTGGAGGAGCACACTGAGGACTTGTGGCTACCAGCCACAGACTGTAGTAAAGGGGATTGAGGCACCACTGATCCCTTTTCTTTCTCTTGGACGGTTCTGAAGGAGCTGGTGGAACCGAAGAAGATTTGTCTTTCTCGGATTCGACAATCTTCAGGTCAAGGACAACAGTACATGAAGCCAATTGCTTTGCCAGCTCAGAAGCCGGAGCCAACAGTGATTTGGAAGTTGAAGGCTGCTGAAGGGCTTGTTCAAAGGGTCCCTTAAGAAGACCTCTGTTAATAAGTTTGTTTTTGTGTTCCTGCAGAACTCTTGCACTAAATCCATGACAAATGGAACAAATGGTCCTGCAGGTGCACTGCCCCTAAACAATAAACACAGCTGGTATGTCCATCTGTGATGGACATCATCTGTGTACAGGGAGTCACATTTTTTGAAACCTGAATGTTTTTCTTTAGACATAATATAGAAAAAAACAACACCTACAACTGTACACACAACAAGAACAAGTTTTTTTTTGTTTTTTAAATAGGGAAGAAGGGGTTTGAGGAGAGTTCTGATTGAAAAAGGACAAACTTCTCAACCCGAGAGACGCCTCTAACTTAAACGATGCTCTGAAACAAACAACAACAGGGAGAAGCCCTCTAACTAAGCAGGCTATAGGGAACAAAGCAAGGCAAACAGCTCCCCAATCCTCTAACTTAAACAGAAAGGGAAAGCACTAGAAAACAACACAGGCCTAGTAGCAGAAAAAACAAATGACTGCCACAAAGAAATAAACCACAATACAATAAATGGAGTAGACAGATATAGCAAACAACATTAAAAAGGACTTTAAGTAACTTTCAATAAGTTTAAATAACTTTTGGAAGAAAAACATTTTGAAAAACCAGTCTAAGTAAGTAATAACAAGTTTTACTCAGCCTGGGCCAGCAAAGAGGGATCCCGAAGCTTCAAGCGGCAAACGAGATCTGGGTATCTGCCGCTAGGCTTCATGGGATAGAGTGCAGCCTCAAGCCAGTACGGAGCTCTCGAGCTTTAGTATAAGGCCAAGTTGGAACCGATGCTCAGTTTCGAGCCCAACCAGCAAAATGAAGGCAAGATGGGACAACATAACATTGTATTTTATCCACATAAGGAAGATAAATATCTCACTTTATTGTACATCTGCAAAACAAACACCTACTGCACTATGCAATGGGGAAGCAATACAGCACTATTCCACAATACTGAGAAGTAATACAAAGACATGCTGCATGTAGCCGAACAGACAGTGGAGGGGAAGCTTATTTTGCTCATACATTTAATAAAAATATTTCAATTTATTTTGCAGATTTGCAAATATTACCTCGGGTACTGCATTCTGAAGAAGCAACATGTAGCACTATGGTCTTGACTGAGAAGAGGCATTCTGTCTGTGCTATGGACCACAGAGCTAACACAGCCTACATCTGTTTGTGTGCAACAGAAGATCACTACATTGCTGAATATAAATATGTGCTGTGGAGTGGGACAACAGACAAGGAACTCAAAAATTATTTTACCCATATAAGCAAACATAAGAAGGATATTCCACTTTACACATTTGCAAACATCACTTGGTGCACTAACACACTTTAGAAAAAAGATCAATGGAAATCCATGCTTAGCAACATGGTCTTCACTGTTTGGCAAGTACTGTTCTGTGACACCCAACACTGAAAACTAACTGGAAGAAAAAAATGGGAGACAAAAAGAAGTTATGTACTCACCATAGCGTTCCATCGGAGTAATTGACTTCATTTGTCTTCAACCTGTGGGAATACGGATCCATATCGGATCCGAGCCAGCAAAAATTACTAGCATCAGCTCCGAGCTCCAGACTCATCCCCTTACCCATAATACACCTCCACTGCCTTCCATCCCCAGATCGAGTTTGCAGAACTTATACCTAGAACCCGACCTGATAAAGTACAGTTTTGTACCTACCATAAATGTAGATGTTCGAGGATCTCCATTGCTGCAGTCCTTACATATGGGTATTCCGCTGTCCACAATCGGCCCGAATACCAAAGGGCTAGAACCGGCATCGGTCATCGGCGCCCGAGACGGACGTCAGTACGTGCCAGTACAAATGCGCATGACCGACGCCATAACCTCAGTCTTTCTTGCCTCAGACATCAGAATGCAAAAAACACCACCCAAACCCCAACCTAAAAAGAAAAGGGGGGAAGGAGGGAGGGAAAATTGGACTGCAGCAATGGAGATCCTCGAACATCTACATTTATGGTAGGTACAAAACTGTACTATGTTCTTCGTCTCCCATTGCTGCAGTCCTTACATATGGGTAGAATCCCAGAGCAATGGAAAAAAGGGAGGTTGGCCAACTAAATAGCATTAGGAGCTGCTAACATGCCCTGTAAGATTGCAGTGGCAAACCCAGCCCTAAACCTAGAATAAAGAGGTAAATGATAATGCTTTGTAAAGGTATGTACAGAACTCCAAGTAGCTGCCTCTAGAATGTCTTTAGTAGCTACCCCTCTCAAAAAAGCAGTAGAGGTGGCCGTAGCCCTAGTAGAATGAGGCCTGATCCCAACTGGAACCTCCTTTCCATGATGAGAGAAACAAAAAGCAATACAATGGCCAATCCACTTGGAAATAGTTTGTTTCGAGACAGCTTTCCCTCGTGAAGTCAAAGCAAACGAAACAAATAATTGTTGAGATCTTCTGAACTCTTTGGTTCTGAACAAATAATACCTTAACTGCCTATGTACATCCAAAGAATGCAAACTTTTTCCCCTTCATTTTGGGGGTCAGCATAAAAAGTAGGCAAATGTATAGATTGGTTCAATGCCACATTAGAAATCACTTTAGGCAGAAAAGTAGGATTAGTACGTAAGGAAACTCTGTCCTTGTGAAAAATCAGAAAAGGTTCCACTGCCATGAGGGCCTGTAATTCAGATACCCTTCTAGCAGAAGTAACAGCCAATAAAAAGCAGTCTTCCAAGACAACAACTTCAATTCAGCTGTAGCTGCAGGTTCAAAAGGAGGCAGAGTCAGCTTTTCCAAAACAAAATTAAGATCCCAGGTAGGAGTAGGAGCCCTCCGTGGGGGTCTTATATTCTTTGCCCCTCTAAGAAACTGTTTAACCAATGGATGTGAAAATAAAGGAGGGTCACCATCATAGTGAGCAGAAATAGCTGCAGCATGCACTTTTACAGAAGAGAAGGACAAACCCTTGTCCAATAAAATAGTCAAATATTGCAATGTACAACTCAAATTAGGCAATTTGACATCAAAGCCTTTAGTTGAACTCCAAAGAAAAAATCTCTTCCATTTATCAGCATAAACTTTTCGAGTACTAGGACGCCTGGCTTCCAAAATAACATCCAAAACTTGTTGAGGGAGCTGAAGGCCCTCCTTCTCTAAAACAGAATGCGCCAGGCTGTCAGGTGTAGGGATTGCACCCTGACATTGAGAAAATGATTGTTTTCCTGAGACAATAAGTGAGGAATCTGTGGTAATGGCCAAGGTGTTCCATGAATTAAGCTCCTCAACAGAGGGTACCAATGCTGACGAGGCCAATCCGGTGCTATAAGGATCATGCAAGGTTTGTCCCTCCTGACTTTCAACAGCACCTTTGGAAGAAGAGGCAAAGGAGGAAAAGCATACACGTGAAGGCTGCTCCAACTGAAGGATAGTGCATCTATTTTCCAGGCTTTTGGATGAAACAGCCTTGTGCAAAACAGTGGCAGTTGGAAATTCAGAGGAGAAGCGAACAGATCTATGTCTGGAGTTCCCCAAGCCCTGGTCAACTGAAGAAATACCTGAGGGTCCAATTTCCATTCGTGAGGATCCACAATCTGTCTGCTCAGAACATCTGCTAACGAATTTTGTGCTCCTGGCAGAAACTGTGCTCGAAGAGTGATGTGCAGATTCAAAGCAGTTTCCCATAACAGCATTGCTTGTCTGCAAAGAGGGTAAGAATGAGTTCCCCCCTGCTTGTTGATGTACCACATGACAGTTGTGTTGTCTGTTCGAATCAACACCAGTCCTGGTTGAAGTAGGCTCTTGAATCCTTCCAAAACAAATTGAACTGCCAGCATCTCTTTCATGTTGATATGCAAGTGAAGTAGCTCTGGGGGCCAAAGGTCTTGAATCCATTTTCCTCTGAAATGAGCTCCCCAGGCTGACTCCGAGGCGTCTGTCATCAATATCTGACTTGCCTCTGGTTGGGTCACAGAGAGCCCCTTGTTTAGGTGACATTCCTCAGCCCACCACAGAAATTCTTTCTGAATGCAAGGTAGAATCCGAATGACAGTGTCCAAATCGTGGCTGTGTTGAGTCCAAACGCTTTTGAGATACCATTGTAGCTTCCTCATATGCAGTTTGGCATTGGGAAGTACTAGAATGCAAGATGCCATGTACCCCAAGGCTTGAAGGACTGTCCTTGCAGTCAGCCTGGACATTACTGATAGCTGTTGGAAGTATAGGTGAAGATTTCTTTGTTTGTCCGGGGTAAGAAATGCCATCTGAGCAGCTGTATTCAGTCTTACACCCAGAAAACACATCTCTTGTGAGGGTACTAGACTGGACTTTATTTCGTTCACAGAATACCCTAGGCAACTTAAAACTGTCATTACATACTGCAGATGTTGAAGAAGTTCGTGCTTGCCTTGAGCCAGAATCAAACAGTCGTCCAGATAAGGATAAATTTGAATTCCTGTTAGTCTGAGAAAAGCTATTACTGGAGCCAGGACTTTTGTGAATACCCTGGGCGCAGTAGACAAGCCAAAGGGCAATGCAGAGAACTGATAATGCAAATTCCCATTCCAAAATCTCAGGAATTTTCTGCAACTGGGCCTGATAGGAATGTGAAGATAGGCCTCTTTGAGATCCAGAGTCACCATCCAGTGATCTTTGCCCAGCATAGGTAACAGCTGTTGCAGTGTTAACATCTTGAATTTTGGAATTTCCAGAAAGGTGTTTAGAATGGACAAAACCAGAATTGGCCTCCAAGTATTTCCTTTCTTTGGCACTAAGAAAAGACGGGAATAAAACCCTGTGCCTCTTTCTGCAAAAGGTACTTCCTGTATTGCTCCCAACTGAAGCAGAGAAGAAATTTGTGCCTGTGCTTCCAGTCTTTGCTGATGAGGCACATCCGGCATACCTTTGAAAGGAGGGAATGTGTGAAAATAAAATTTGTAGCCTCGATTTATTATGTCCAATACCCATTTGTCTTGGGTAACCAAATGCCAATTCCTTTTGAAAAGTCCCAGGTTTCCTCCTAGAGGAGCTGCCAGCAAGGCAAAGTCCGGCAGCTGAAGACAAAGGTCATTGGGTCTGTTTCCGAAAGGACTGACCCCTGCCCTCCCCAGCAGAAGGGGTAGAAGAACTCAAAGACCTAGAAGTAACAGGGCCCTGAGAGGAAGCCCTACCTCTACCTGCCCCTAGATTGATAATCCGAAGAAGGGAAAGACCATCCCTTAGCAGGCCAATTCCTACTGAACTTAGGGGGCTGAACCTGTAAAAAGTCCTTAACTGTCTGCATAGACTTAGCTTTTTCCTCCATTTTTTTCAAAACTGATTCTACTGGAGGGCCAAAAAGAACATCAGATTGCAGAGGAGCATCCATAATTCGAGCCTTAACATGCTCCGACAAGGTCTGATCTTTAAGCCAGGCATGCCTGCGAACAACTGAACTAGTAGCAGCCACCCTGGAAGAAGCCTGTAAAGCATCAAAACCACACTGCAAAGAATGCTTACCAACTTGGTCTGAAGCATGCACTAAATCCTGAAGCTCCTTACATTCAATACCTTCAGCTAAAGCATCTACTTTATATTTCAATTGGCCCAGCAAATAATTTTGATACCTGAGCATATGAAACTGACAATTTAAAGCTCTCATAGCCAAAGTAGAAGAGGTATACAGTTTTTACCCCACCTATCCAGGGCCCTAGCATCCTTGTCCAGAGGAACTGGATTCCTAACCACAGAAGCCCTAACACCTTTGGGGCCTTGAGTAATAGTTTCTGGATCAGCCCTAGGACTCTTATATAAGTACTTGTGAGCTTCCGAACCCTGTAGTATCTATCTGGTTTAACCGGGCAGGAGGCAGAGAATCTGGGTTAAGGGCAGCCTCAGAAAATACATCCTGAACAACATCCAGTACAGGGGAATAGCCAAGGGCCTATGCTGAGGCAAAAACAAGAATTCTCTTAGCCTTTTTCGAGAATCAGAATAATCCTGGCCCTCCCATTTGAAATGTTCCCTCATGGAATGCAAAGTCTCAGAGAAAGAAAAATCTTCTGGAGGGGACGCAGAGGGAGTAGTGTCCTCAGCCTCCGAATCAGAATAGGGAGGGAAATCCTGAAGTTCTTCTACAGAGGAATCTGACTCATTGGAAGACTGAACCAAACCCTCCAACTCCGTCTCTACCCTGGGCCTTTTCACAGGGGAGGGCATAGAACCCCTAACTAAAGTAATCAAATCTTCAGCCATCTTTAACATGTGCTTCCTAGGAGCTGGACCCTGGGGACTAGCACCAGCAGGGGCAGACGTAGACTTAGAATGGGCTTTGCTTTGAGAAGGAGGAGGCCTAACTACCCTATGAGGGGAGGGAACCACTGACATCAGAGAAGCACCCTCAGCCTGGCCTAACACAGGAGAAGCCACTTCCTGTAGTAACAAAGGCTCCCCTTGAGACTCAGGTAAACTTTCAGAAGGAAAAAAAACTGTTAACACCACAAAGTCCAGTGGCTTACCGACGAAGTTGACTCACAGCAGTTACAAACAGCAGGTTTTAAAACAGCAACTTTTAATGAACCAGGCAAACAACATGGTTCACAGTTTTTTATCGGTCTCTGCCCTGGTGGGTGTTTGTGCTGTCTACTTTTCGTAAACTTTCAGAAGGAGCCGCTGAAGTAGTCAGTGGTTCTCCAGAACCGGCGTCCGGAGTGGACGACTCATTCTGTTTGGACCGCAAAGACTTTTCTTTGCGTTTTTTAGAAGAACCAGGCGTCGGCGAATCCGACGGCATGTTGTAATTACAACGTTTACCAAACACCAGCCTAGCACAATCCAACCGACGTTTAATAGTACGCTTGTTAAAAGTAGCACAAAAGCGACACCCAACAACGTCGTGCTCAGGCCCCAAACAAGGAATACAGAGTGAATGGTAATCCCTATGAGGAATCTGTTTCCCACAAGAAATACAGTTATTAACTTTTTCTGACATCCGTCAATACTGAGGCAAGAAAAGACAAAAGTGTCCCTAGCGGGTACTTAGCCCAACTTGGTCTCCAGTCTGAAACTCGAAAACCGACAATTCCAGAATGCCGAACGGCACTTGCAAATGCTGCTTCTGCTTAGGACCACGCGGCAAGAAAGACTGAGGTTATGGCGTTGGTCATGCGCATTTGTACTGGCACGTACTGACGTCAGTCTCGGGCGCCGATGACCGACGCCGGTTCTAGCCCTTTGGTATTCGGGCCGATTGTGGACAGCGGAATACCCATATGTAAGGACTGCAGCAATGGGAGATGAAGAACATCATACTTGTGACCTATACTACAGCCCGGAGGCTGAACATGCGCCAAGGTCTGGGGGAAGGAGGGAGGGATGGTTGAAGACAAATGAAGTACACCTACTCAGATGGAACATTATGGTGAGTACATAACTTCTTTATCTGAAGTAGCTTACTTCATTTGGTCTTCAACCTGTGGGACAGAGTCCCCAGCTACTAAACTCCTGGGAGGCCCTCATGGAAGGATATTCCAGAGCACCATGGAGCCAAATGATGCCCTCCTTCTAGATGTCAAAACCAATTTGTAATGGGAAATAAACATATGAGATGAGGACCAAGTAGCTGCAGAGCAAATGTCATCCAAAGACACCCTAGACCAGAAAGCTGCAGACGTAGCCATGGACCTAGTGGAATGAGCTTTGACCTCACCTGGAGGAGACATGCCTTTGTCCTTATAGACCTGCAGGATGCATGAAGAAATTCATCTAGCTATAGTGACCTTGGAAATAGATTTGCCCAAAAAGGGACTACAGAATGAAACAATTGATCAGATTTAAGAACATTTTTTGTCCTGTGTAAATAGAATCACAACTTTCTATGAACATCCAACATGTGTAGTTTGTATTCCATCCTGTTGGTAAAATTGGGAGAGTACACAGGCAAATTTATAGTCTAATTGATACTGACTGGTGACGCCACCTTAGGAAGAAAAGATGGGATGGTTCGAAAGGAAACTCTATCTTTATAAAAAATCATGTATGGGAATTTTATGGACAAGGCCTGTAATTCTGAAACCCTTCTAGCAGAGGTAATAGCCAGCAGAAAAGCTGTTTTTCATGAAAGAAATTTTAGATCTGCAATTGCGACAGGCTCGAAAGGCAGAGTGACCAAAGCTTGGAGAACCATAGTAAAGTCCCACGGGGGACAGGATCTTTGACCGGGGGGCATAGCAAAAAAGTGCCTTTAATAAAGGCTTTACATAGTATAGAAGATGCCAAGGATGCAGAATTCTCACCCACATGAAAATGAGAAATGGCAGCCAACTGAACTTTGACAGTAGAAGAACATGCTCTGTGCTGGAAAATATCAGCTAGGAAATCAAGAATGGCAGAAATAGGAGATGTGAAAGGATCCAAACTCCTCTGAGAAGCCCAGAAAGAAAAGCATTTCCATTTGCTGCGATAACCTTTCGGGTAGAAGACTTACGAGTGGCTACCAAAACATACTTAACTGAGGAGAATAGTCTGGGAGTCCTAGCAATCACGGGAACTGGAGCAGCCAAACCATGAGCTTCAGGCTGTCCAGACTCAGATGAGGCACCCCCGATGGGTGTGAAATCAGATCCTGATTGGGATCTAGGATCCAAGGTGGAGCCAGAAGGTGAGACCAAAGGAATGGAAACCATACCTGGCGAGGCCAGAATGGGGCAATGAGGATCACCTTGCTCCCCAGTCGATAAGCTTTCTGCAGAAGCCTTGGGATGATAGGAACTGGCGGGTAAGCATACAGAAGACCGGGAGGCCAAGCATGAACTAGAGCATTTCTGGGGGACTCCGCCGGCGGAGGGATTCAGAGTGAAAAACCTGCTGCACTTTGCATTGGAAGGAGATGCGAAGAGATCGCAGCAAGGTTGACCCTACGCTCTGAAGACCTGTTCTGCTACTGACAGATTCAGAGACCACTCGTAAGGCATCAGAATGGTCCAACTTAGCCTGTCCACTAGAATGTTGGACTGTCCTGGAATGTGCGTTGCGATGAGAAAGTGACCAGTGGAGATCGCCCATTCCCACACTCTCATGGCCTCGTGACAAAGGGGATAAGATCTGGTCCCCCCCAGTTTGTTGATATACCAGACTAATGATATGTTGTCTGACTGAATGGCAATCGTCCCCAGAGGAAGAAAGGCATGAAAGGCCTGCAACACTAGAAGGACCACCCTCATCTCAAGGACACTGATATGCAAGCTGGCATTTTGGGGGACCACAGGGCTTGGACTGTCTTGCCCGAACAATACCCCCCCAACCGAGTTGGGAGGCATCCATGGTCACTGTGGTTTGGGCCAGGGCTGGAACAAAGGATAGTCCATCCAAAATGTCCGGAGAGCTCATCCACCATATGAGAGACGACCGACAAACGACTTATGTGGATAGGACAGTTTAGTGGTAAATCCAACAGAGACCACTGGACCGCTAGAGTCCACTGAAAAATCCGCATGTGTAGCTGAGCACATGGAAGGAGAGTTATGGTCACCGCCATCGAGCCTAGGGCCCTCAACACTGATTTCGCTGTCGGGAGGTGAGAACGGTAAATTAGGGACGCGTGCATCTTGAAGTTTTGAACTCTCTTCGAGGTCAGGAAAGTACAGTTTTGTACCTACCATAAATGTAGATGTTCGAAGATCCACATTGCTGCAGTCCTTACACTTGGGTAGTCCGCTGTCCTCGGTCGGCCCGAATATCAAAGTATTAGGCTGACGTCAGTCAAGGCGCTTAAGACTGACATCAGGACGTCAGGGTATAAATGCGCATGACCGACGTCATATCCTCAGTCTTTTCTTGCCCCAGATGTCAGAAGACCCTAAACAGAAAGGTCAAAAAACCAAAATGCAACAAAAAACAACCAACCACCCCTGTATTAAGCATATGTACAAAATATACAATATTTACAATATGTACAACCCAAACCACACAACCGCCTCTAACTACAGAGGGGAAGGAGGGAGGGTAAATTGGACTGCAGCAATGTGGATCTTCGGACATCTACATTTATGGTAGGTACAAAACTGTACTATGTTCTTCATCTCACATTGCTGCAGTCCTTACACTTGGGTAGAATCCCAAAGCAGAGATAAGGGAGGATGGCAAAACTATAAAGCAGTAGGAGCTGCCAAAATGCCCTGTAAAATTGCAGTGGCAAAACCAGCCCTTGATTTAGAGTAAAGTGGAAGGTGATAATGCTTAGAGAAAGTATGCACTGAACTCCAAGTAGCTGCCTCCAAAATATCTTTAGTTGCCACCCCTTAAAAAGCTGTAGAAGTGGCAGTAGCCCTAGTGGAATGAGGCCTAATCCCAGCTGGAACCTCCTTGCCATGATGGGAATAACAGAAAGCAATACAAAACCCAATCCACTTAGAAATAGTTTGTTTTGACACAGGCTTGCCCTGAGAACCCAAAGCAAAAGAAACAAACAACTGCTGAGACTGCCTGAACCCTTTAGTTCTGTTCAAATAATATCTCAACTGCCTGTGTATATCCAAAGTGTGCAAAATCTTTTCCCCTTTATTTTGGGGGTTTGCATAAAAAGTAGGCAAATGAATAGTTTGGTTTAAAGCCACACTAGAAACCACTTTAGGCATAAAGGAAGGATTAGTACAAAGATACCCTATCCTTATGGAAAATTAAGAAAGGCTCAACTGCCATAAGGGCCTGTAATTCAGAAACCCTTCTCGCAGAGGTAATGGCCAACAAAAAAGCAGTCTTCCATGATAAATATTTCAACTCAGCAGTAGCTGCAGGTTCAAAAGGTTGTAGAGTGAGTTTCTCCAACACAAAATTGAGATCCCAAGCAGGAGTCGGAGCTCTCCGTGGGGGTCTTATATTCTTTGCCCCTCTAAGGAATTGCTTAAACAAGGGATGAGAAAACAATGGTGGTTCACAGTCATAGTGAGCAGAAATTGCTGCAGTATGAATCTTAATAGAAGAGAAGGACAAACCTTTGTCCAGTAACTCAGTAAGATATTGAAGAGCCACACTTAAATTAGGCTTAGAAACATCAAATTCCTTTGCTGCACTCCAAAATAAAAATCTCTTCCATTTATCTGCGTACACTTTCCTTGTACTAGGCCTTCTGGCCTCCAAAATAACATTCAAAACTTGCTGTGGCAGCTGAGACCCTCAGGGTTTAAAACAGAATATGCCAGGCTGTCAGGTGAAGAGAGTGAAGTTTGACATTGAGTAAATGACTGTTCTCCTGAGACAGCAGGTGTGGAATCGAAGGCAAAGGCCATGGAGGCTCCCGTACCAGACTTCTCAGTAATGGGTACCAGTGCTGTCGAGGCCAATCTGGAGCTATTAAAATCATCTTTGGCTTGTCCTGTCTGACCTTCAGGAGTACCTTTGGGAGGAGAGGCAGAGGTGGAAAGGCATACACATGAAGATTGTTCCAGCTGAATGAAAGAGCATCCACTTTCCAAGCTGTGGGATGAAACCTTTTTGTGCAAAACTTTGGCAGCTGGTAGTTTAGTGGAGAAGCGAACAGATCTATGTCTGGAGTTCCCCAGGACACTGTCAATTTCTGAAATACATGAGGATCCAATTTCCACTCGTGGGGATCCATAATTTGCCTGCTCAACACATCTGCTAAGGAGTTCTGTGCTCCCGGCAGAAACCTTGCCTGAAGATTTAGTTGTAAACTGAGAGCAGTCTCCCACAAAATCATTGCTTGTCTGCATAGAGGATAAGAATGTGTCCCCTTGCTTGTTGATGTACCACATGACAGTTGTGTTGTCTGTTAGAATCAACACCTGCCCTGGAAGAAGTAAATCCTTGAAAGCTATTAATGCAAATTGGACTGCTAACATCTCCTTCAAGTTGATATGTAGATGTTGAAGTCTGGCAGGCCACGTGTCTTGTATCCACTTTCCATTTAGATGCGCTCCCCAAGCTTTGTCTGAGGCATCTGTCGTTAGAATCTGACTCGCCTCTGGCCGGGTCACAGAGAGTCCCTTGTTTAGGTGACATTCCTGAGCCCACCACAAAAATTCCTTTTGAATGCAAGGTATTATTTGAATGACAGTGTCCAAATCTTGGCAGTGCTGTGTCCATACATTTTTGAGATACCATTGCAGCTTCCTCATATGCAGTTTGGCATTGGGAAGCACCAGAATACAAGATGCCATGAACCCCAAGGCTTGAAGGACTGTCCTTGCAGTCAGCCTGGACTGATGAGACAATTGATGGAAGTAAAGAGAAAGATTCTTTTGTTTGTCCGGGGTCAAAAAAGCCATCTGGGATGCTGTATTCAGTCTCACACCCAGAAAGCACATGTCCTGAGAGGGTACTAGACTGGACTTTATTTCGTTCACAGAATACCCCAGGCATCTTAGCACTGCTATCACATATTGCAAATGATGAAGAAGTTCATCCTTTCCTTGGGCCAGAATCAGGCAATCGTCCAAATAAGGATAGATCTGAATTCCTCTTAGCCTGAAGAAAGCTATCACTGGAGCCAGAACCTTCGTGAACACTCTGGGCAGTAGATAAGCCAAAGGGCAATGCAGAGAACTGATAATGTGAAGTCCCAGCTCGAAAACGCAGATACTTCCTGCAACTTAGCCTGATAGGAACATGAAGGTAAGCCTCCTTGAGATCCAAAGTCACCATCCAGTGATCCTTGCCCAGCAGAGGTAAAATCTGTTGTAACGTCAACATTTTGAACTTGGGAATGTCCAGATAAGTGTTGAGGATAGATAAATCCAAAATTGGTCTCCACGTGTTCCCCTTCTTTGGCACTAGGAACAGGCGAGAATAAAATCCTAGGCCCACTTCTGGTAGAGGGACCGGTTGTATGGCCCCTATTTGGAGCAGCAGAGAAATTTGCTTGCGAGCCTCTAGTCTTTGTTGAGGAGGAACGTCCGGCATGCCTTTGAAAGGAGGCAAGGTATGGAAATAAAACCTGTAACCTTGGTGTATGATATCCAATACCCATCTGTCCTGGGTAATCAAACTCCAATTTTCTCTGAAGAGTGCCAACCTTCCTCCCAAAGGTGCTGCCAGACAAGAAGGATCTGGCAGCTGAAAAGGTAGGTCATTGGGCCTGTTTACGAAAGGACTGGCCCCTGCCCTCACCTGAAGATTGTGCAGGAGAACTCCCTGTTCTAGGCCTGAAGGAGCTCTGAGCTCTGCCCCTACCACGTCTAGATCTACCCCTAGACTGTGACTCATAAGAAGGGTATGTCCACCCCTTAGCAGGCCAATTCCTACTAAAGTTGCGAGGCTGGACTTGCAAAACGTCTTTAACAGTCTGCATAGACTTAGCCTTGTCTTCCATTTTCTTCAAGACTGACTCAACAGGTGAACCAAACAACACATCAGACTGTAAAGGAGCATCCAAAATCCTTGTCTTAACATGTTCAGATAAATTCTGATCCCTCAACCAGGCGTGCCTGCGAAGAACTGACCCAGTGGCAGCCACCCTAGACGAGGCCTGTACAGCATCAAAACCACATTGTAAAGAATGCTTACCCACCTGTTCAGAGACATGTACTAAATCTTGTAATTCCTTACACTCAATGCCTTCCGCCAGAGCATCTACCTTAGACTTCAGTTGAGAAAGTAGATAGTTCTGATATTTCAACATGTGAAACTGGCAATTCAAAGCCCTCATAGCCAAGGTGGAAGAAGTATAGACTTTCTTTCCCCATCTATCCAAAGCTCTGGCCTCTTTATCTGGAGGAACCGGATTTTTACAACAGAGGCCTTGACACCCTTAGGTCCCTGACTAACAGTTTCTGGGTCCGCCCTAGGACTCTTATAAAGATATTTATGAGCCTCAGGCACCCTATAATACCTATCCGGTTTAACAGGAACAGGAGGCAAAGAATCAGGATTAAGTGAAGCCTCCGCAAACACATCTTCCACAACATCCAGAACAGGAGGTATAGCCAAAGGCCTATGCTGGGGTAAAGCAAAAACTCCCTAAGCCTTTTCCTGGAATCAGAGAAGTCCTGACCTTCCCACTTAAAATGTTCCCTCATGGAATGAAGAGTCTCTGAAAAGAAAAATCCTCTGGAGGAGAAGCAGAAGGGGTTGAATCATCTGCATCAGAATCAGAATAAGGAGAATACTCCTGCAAGTCTTCAGCCGAAGACTCTGAAACATCTGAAGGCTGCTCAAAACTCCCCAACTCTGGTTCCACCCTAGGCCTCTTATCTGGAGGGGGCAAAGAACCTCTAATCAAAGTAATTAAATCTTCTGCCATTTTAAGCATGTGCTTCTTGGGCACAGAACCAGAAGAACTAGGAGTAACACCAACAGAAGCTAAACCTGGCCTGCCTCTGGGAGAAGCCTTAGAAACAGAAGGAGAGGGCCTAACCACCTTAGGAAGGGAGGGAGTACAGTAACCTGAGAAGCCCCTTCAGCCTGACCTGCCTCCTGGGAGGCCACATCCTGCAATAACAAAGTCTCCCCCTGAGACTCCAGAGAAGCCTCCGCGGAACCACCAGTTCCACTGACGCCTCTAAAGAACCGGCGTCCGATGCAGACGACTCTTCTTGTCTGGGTTTAGCTGCCTTGTCTTTGCGCTTCTTGAAGAAGCGGGCGTCGGAGCGTCCGGCGGCATCTTATAATTGCACCGCTTCCCAAAGACTAACCTGGCACAATCTAGCCTTCGCAATAGTGCGCTTATTGAACCTAGCACAAAAGCGACACCCTACAACGTCGTGCTCAGGCCCCAAACAAGGAATACACAAAGTATGATAATCTCTATGTGGTATCTGCTTCCCACAAGAAATACAGTTATTCACTTTTTCTGACATCCGGTAAACCACTGAGGCAAGAAAAAACTTAAATATTCCCCAACGGGGTACTTAGCCAACTTTGACTCGGTCTGAAACTCCGAATTCGAAAAATTTCAGAACGCCGAACGGCACTTGCAACGCTGCTTCTGCATCGGACCATGCGGCAAAAAAGACTGAGGATATGACGTCGGTCATGCGCATTTATACCCTGACGTCCTGATGTCAGTCTTAAGCGCCTTGACCGACGTCAGCCTAATACTTTGATATTCGGGCCGACCGAGGACAGCGGACTACCCAAGTGTAAGGACTGCAGCAATGTGAGATGAAGAACATCACTTTGCACTACTGTAGTGTGTCTATCCTGGCACCAATGTAATCTATCACGTGTACAGGTTCTAGTAGAGACTTTGGCTGTGTTGATTGTGATACCCAAACTCAAGGCAAGTGTCAGAAAGTAATGCTTGGTTTGGGAAAGTAGATGCCTGGTGGGAGCAGTGAGGAGCTAATCGTCCAGGTACGGCTAGACCTGAATCCCCTAAAGCCCCAGGTGAGCCACTACAACCACCATCACTTTAGTAAACACCCTGGGGACTGTGGTGAGACCAAAGGTTAGGGCTCAAAATTGATAATGATTGGCCCCTAGCCAGAAGCAGAGGAACCTCCT
The DNA here is from genome assembly GCF_019279795.1 of Protopterus annectens. Taxonomy (NCBI): domain Eukaryota; kingdom Metazoa; phylum Chordata; order Ceratodontiformes; family Protopteridae; genus Protopterus; species Protopterus annectens. The sequence goes on from NC_056727.1 coordinate 1,213,464,154, forward strand.
GGAGATTCTGTACATTTTTGTGTGATAGCAAGCATCCTGGAGATCTAACGAGCACATTCAGTTGCTCTCTTGCAGGTGCAGCATGGACTGTAACGTGACCATCCAGAACTTTTCTTTGGCAACTGACAGGTTTAGGGTAGAGAGGTCCAGCATGGGTCTTAAGTTCCCTGTTTACTTTGGCACCAAAAAGAACCTGGAGTAGAAGCCCGATCCGGAATGATCTGGGGGGACGGTTTCTATGGCTCATTTTCCTACCAGCTTGGAAATTTCCTGTGCTGCTGCCTCCCTTTGCATGGGTGGAACATCCGGGAGGTGTTTGGGCAATATGGGAGAGCCCACGAAGGGGATAGAATATCCTCTGATAGAATTTGAAGCACCCAGCGGTCTGTTCTTATGGACTCCCATGCCACTGGGTTCAAGGACAATCGTCCCCCGACTGCCTCTAGAGTAAAGCAGCTGGGCAAACCCTCAGGGTTGCTGCCTGGGTCTGTCCGAGAATGGTTCTTGAGACCCGAAGTTTCATGGACTCCCTCGGCCTCTGGGCCGGCGTCCACTCTGTGCTCCTCCGCCTCTAGGGGAAGAAGAGCCCTGAGTGTCCCAAGAATTCTGAAGACGTCCGGAACCACATTTCCTTTTGTCCTCTCTGGTTCTGGGAAAAGGACCTTTGAGGATTAGAGAAGCTGATTCCGGTGGAAGACAGTGTCTTCCCGTCCTTCTCACTCTGGACTAGTTTCTCCTTGACGGACTTACCGAAAAGAGTCAAGCCGTCATAAGGGGCATTGGCAAAGGACACCTTAAAGGTTTTGGTGAATTGGCACAACTTGAGCCAGGTGTTACGCCTCATGGACACGCCAGACCCAGCCACCCTAGCTGCTCCTTCTGTAGTATGGGAGAGGAGTCGCATGGATGTATTTGATACTGCTCTCAGAGTGGCCATTTTCGCGGAGAACGAAGCCTTGTCCTCCTGCAACATGGACTTCAGTGGAGACCCCTCCAGCTCCTTCACTAGGTCGCGCTGTAGTCTCGTGACATGGTCCAAGTAGTTCAGCGCCCTCATTGAAAAGGTAGCTGAAGCATACACCCGTTTCCCGAAGCGGTCCATCATCCGTGACTCTCGTTCAGGAGGAAGGACTGAGGAACTTTCCTGAGATAGTTCCCTCTTCGTGGCTGCTGCTACCACCATGGTGCCACTGGGGAGCCCTTGTTCCAGGAAGGTTGTCAATAGGGGGACTTAGAACCTTATCGGGGCACTTGGGGATCCACTCCATGGTATGTGTCCTTCCACACCTGTGAGGTGATACAATCCACTAAAGGATCCGCAGGAGGGGACACCCAAGACGTAGACGGGCCTGTGCCGAAAGCCTCCAGAAACAGACTCATCAGAGGAGGGCTTGGGGGCAGACCAACCTCCCCACTGGCGCAGGATCTCCATGATGTCTCCAAAGGAGATCATCAGGATGTGATCTTGGGGAGCCCTCCCCATCATCTAAATCTGTGTCCTCGGTTAGGGACTCGGGGGAGTCCAAGTGCCTCCTCTTGCACGTATGCTTGCGAGGCACAGCTCTAGTGGGGCTCTCTGGGGAGCACTTGCAAGCCATCTGTTCCCCTGGGGCTCTTTGGGCACAGGCTGTCCTTCTGGTAAGACAATGGGGACCATAGACAGAGCCGAGGGGGGTCTGGGCGGTCAGGGGTCTCAATCTGATAGAGAGGACCCATTCTACCACACTGAATGCCAAAGGAGAACGGACCTCCTGGGAAACTAATAAGGAGGCCAGTTTCCCCGGATCCAACACAAGAATCGGAGCTGGACCCAAAGTAGACAGAGCTCCGAGGGAGGGAACCTGGGCCAATGGAAAAGGTTCCACTCCCTCGGATCTGACACCCAGGCTCTGGCTCCGAACTGGTCAGATCCAATATGCTCCAGGCAGCTGTCGGTGCCGAGGAAACAAGGAGCGTCGGTGCCAACCCCCTGACCAAGGCCAACCTCGGATCTGAGAAGTCCAAAGCTGAAGGTCAAATTGGGGAAGGAGAAATGGGCTGAAAAAAGGGAAGCAAGCTCCCCACTCCTGAGGGAGGGGGGCTGGCAAGACCCCCATTTGGATCTGTGTACGGATAAAGCGCTTCATCATCTTATCCAGATCCATGTCCGATAAAGAATGGGTCGACCGAGAAGAGGCCACAGACTCCAACCTGGCCGGTCGGGGAACCGAGGCCTGAGAGACTGAACATGCCTCCTCCAGCTCCAGGGAGAACCTTGGGGACTGGAGCCAAGGGGAGTCACGGATCCAAGCAGAATTACTTGGGGATGAAAGGTACAGGGACTTCTTCCTCTTTTCCTTCGTCTTCGACTCTCTCTCCCACTTTCTATTTCTCCTCTGCTCCACTACCACAGGCTTAGATGCAGGAGTTTGAGTCCCAGCCTGGGAGAGGAGGCCAGAGGAGGAGAAGTGGGAGAGGCGGTGACTGAAGCCGAAGACAAGGAAGGAGGTTCAGTGGCAGGCAGAAGACCTCTGTGGGCCAACTTGGCCATTCTATCCTTCAAAGCTCAGGGACTGAACCCCACACAAATGGAGCAACTCCACATTAAGGTGGGCCACACCCAAGCACAACACACACAGAGTATGGCCATCCGCTGGGGAGAGCTTATGGCCACACACTGTGCAGCGCTTAAAGATAAGCTTTTCAGCCATACTATAAAACAGAAGCCTTAAAAAAAGGAGACAGACAAAAAACTTTCTTTCTTTAGGCTAACACCACACCCACTCACCACACTAAACTGACTAAAGGGGGGGAGGGGCACCATGGACAAACTACTTTAAACTAACAACTACAAACCTACACTCGGTGCCAAAGCGATGGGAGGGGAGAAAGGGTACCTATACTAACCTGAAATGGCTAAAAGTAAAAGAAAATTAGAAAAATTTACAATCAGAATCACCCTGATAGCTGGATCTCTAGAGATACGATGTTCTACAAATCGCAGCAAATGAGACCTGGGGATGGAAGGCAGTGGAGGTGTATTATGGGTAAGGGGAGGAGTCTGGAGCTCAGAGCTGATGCTAGTAATTTTTTCTGGCTCGGATCCGATACGGATCCGTATTCCCACAGGTTGAAGACCAAATGAAGTAAACTACTTCAGATCTTATTTTACTAATAAGTAAACAGAATATTTTAGCAATATCTCATGGCTGGTTGGGGGGAATGCTTGGTTTGCACACACTTGGTGTGGGGTGGCCACAATCTTGGATGAACTTAAGCACTCACACCCAGTCAGGGACTACTGCTATTAGAAAAATGTATTACGTCTGTGTGATATTATGTCAGTTGTATATGCACGTTCTTCCATTTTGCTGTAGGAAAAAATAGTTCTCTACACCAACATCACTACTTAAGAATTGTGCAATTAAAGTATTTAACAAAAAACACATCTCGAGTTATTCAATTTTTAAATAATTCAAGCCAGTTCTTTTGTTAAATACATAAAACACTGGCAACTGAAAATGCAGAAACTGCAACTTGCAATTAATGCAGTGTGTTTGTGATAAATGCACTTAAATTAACATTAAGTAGACATTAAAGTCTTACAGTTCACCATTTACATCTGCCTACTACGTTCATCCTGTTTAGTACAATAAATCAATAAGTCTTTCGTACTGGTCCCCTCTCATTTTTCCATTTTACTTTGTAAAAGATATACAACTTTTCTGCACACTTCAAATAGTTTCCCAGTGATGCTTTTTTCATTTATATAAACAAAATTTTCACCTCTGTGATCTTAATGCTGCAACTAAGAGTGTAGAGCTACTATAGATACTGCATATATCCTTTGTCAATTTCAAGTTGCACAAGGTAGCCGCACACTTCTTCCTGTGGGCAATGTTCACTTTAAACTGGGTACAATGATAATTCTGTCCAATCAATGTGCACGTTTAATATAAAGGACTTTTCATTGTACAAATCACTTTATTTTATGTATCTAAAAAATTAAAGTTATGTACTTACCATAAAGATAGATCAATGTTATCTGATTTTCATCTGTTACAACATACATCTGATTGGATCTGACCACAACACTGAATTTGAAGCTTCCTGGGCTCTGACTTCCCCATACCCATAATTCCCTGCACTGCACTCCAATACCTCAGATCAAGTCTGTATAATAAAAATTGTGTGCACCTACTAAATGGAAAAGATAACGTCCAAATGCAGAAATGAAAATGGACTAGGCAGACAGGTTAACAATGTGACAGACTTGATCACAGACATGGTATAGAAGGCCAGTTCACCTGAACATCTCAAAGCTATCCATACAAACAATTTGAAAAGGAGGATGGAGGGATGGGAGGTTGAACCAGATGGAAATCACACATGGATCTGTTGTTATGGTAAGTACACAACGTTGGTATCCAATGTTGTCGATTAACATCAATTCAACTTCTGGGACAGATTCCAAAGTTGTCTTACTGGGTGGTATCAAGGAAGGACATTCCTGCAGATGGTGGAGCCAAAAGAAGAGCAAGATCTGGATTGTATATTCAGTTTATAAAGGGATACAAAAATATGCATAGTGGACCAGGTTGGTGCTGCACAGATGTGGTCACTCTTTAGTCTCTTAGAAAAGGCTGCTGAGATAGCCGCTGTTCTGGTAGAGTGGGGCTTAGGTTTGGACTGTAACTATAAACCTAGTGAGGCACAGACAAATGAGATGCAATTTGACAACCAGCTGGACAGAGTAACTTTTGTAACAGCTTTTCCAAGCCTAGCATTAGAGTAGGTAATAAAAAGTTGATCAGATTTTTTAACTTTCTTTGTTCAATGCAGACAGAATCTCAGCAGGCGATGTGAATATATTTTCCTTTGTCCAAAAGCTTAGGAAAAACACTGGTAACTATAAGTGTTGATTTAAGTTAGTTATGGATGCCACCTTTGGGAACAAAGAATGGATTAGTTCTGAGCAAGACCCGATCCTTATGGAAAACTAAGAATGGATGCTTACATGAGAATGCCTGTAACTCCAAAATTCACCTTGTGAAGGTGGTAGTAACTAAGAAACTTATTTTCCAACTGAACAATTTAATATTTGCAGTAGCCACAGGTTCAAAGGGTGACTGAGTTAGGGACTAGAGGATAACAGTTACATCCCATGAAGGTACTGAATCTCTAATGGCGGGGGGGATGCAGCAGAAAGGTTCCTCTAAGAAAAGCTTTTGAAATTTTTAAGGAAGCCAAAGAAGCATCACTTTGTTCAGTATGAAAGTTGAAAATGCCTGCCCTCCTAAATGGGAGCAGAGAAAGGGACCAAACCCTTGGCTGTAGCTCAACATGAAGACTTTTACCATTTACTGTTGCAGATCGTAGTAGTAGTAGATTTCTGGGAAGGTATTATATCAACAACAGTACTGGGAAACCTGGCATATCTGGCTACAGTCAAAACTGGAGGAACCAAGCTGTTAGTTTCATGGTAGTTTGATCCAGTGGTGGCAGTCTGGATGGGTGAAAAAGATCTGGATCTTGATCCAGCATCCATGGTGGATCTAACAGCACAGGCCACAGAAAGGGGTTTGTCAGGGTCAAAACGGAGCAATAAGAATTACTTTGGCCTTGCACTGTCTGGCTTTCTGAATGAATTTGTTCATGAGGGGTAATGCGGGGGGGGGGGGGGGAGCACACAGGAGCCTTCGGGACCGGTTGTGGAATAGACCCATCCCTTGGTGATTGACTCTGTGGAGAGATCAGGGTAAAGTTAAGTGCTGCACTTGTTGTTCAGGTAGGACACAGACTGTAGCAAGGCTGGCCCAGACAGCTGAATATTAATGTTGCCACTACTGGGTTTAGGGATCACTTGTGAAGGGTCAGAACAGTTCTGCTCAACTGCCTGCTAGAACACTGGAATAGCCGGGAATGTGCTTTGCTATCAAAAAATGGTGTGACGACATTGCCCACTGCCAAACCCTCATGGCTTCTCAAAAAAGCGGGTAAGAAAAGGTTCCTCCTTGTTTGTTGATGTTCTACACTACAGACATATTGTCTGTGTGTATAAATATGACATCCTTGGAGAGGGCATTCTGAAAAGACTGCAACATGAGGAAGACTGCCCTCATCTCCAAGACACTGATGTGAAGATTAGCCTCTAAATCTGACCATGCACTCTGAATCATTCTTCCTTCGAAATGTCCCCAATCCTAGAAGGGAGGCGTCTGTGGTCACTATTGCTTTTGGTGTGACTGGGTGAAAGGGTAGGTCTTGTGTTACTGTCAGTGAGGTAATCCACCAGCGATTTTCTGTCTGTAAATTTTTGTAGATGAATTCTGGCAGGCAAAAAATGAAACTTCTGAGACCACTGGGCTGCAAGTGCCCACTGAAGGATCTGCATGGTGTACCAAGCCATGGGACCTATTAATATGGCAGAAGCCATGAGGCCTAGAAGACATAGTATCAAACTCACATGGCAGCAGGGATGATTTAACACCCGTGAGGCTGTTTGATGTAGGGAGACAACTCTGTGTTGTGGAAGAGTGACAATTTAAATAATGGTGTCAAGGTGGCATCTGATAAACTTTATCTGCTGTTTTGGGGATAACTGACAATTGTGAAAATTCACTGACATACCTAGATCCAGTAAATAGGGTCTATATTATATCATCGAACGCTTAAAAAAGCGAACGCTGATTGATCGACCTAATTTAAGCGAAAGCTTACAATCTCGAACTGTCAGATCAGCGATTTTTTTCCCAGGGAAAAAAATCGCTGATCCAAAACACATACACACAACACAAGCACAGCAAACAAACAGAAATCCACACACGTACACCTAAAATCTGATACCTAACCCTTCAATAAATTATGCTCACACCACTAACTACCCATTTACCTTAACCCAAACCCTAACCCTAAGGTCAGTCACTATCGCACACTCACCTCACTCGCTCCCTAACCCTAACTCACTTAAATCCACCCTAACCCTCATGTCCACTCAATCGCACACACACATAACCCGAGCCCTAACCCTAACTCACCTAAATCACCCTAACACTCACATCCACACAATCGCACACTTACCTGAATCTGACCGGTAACTTTCCACCATAACACTGAAAATACCAAAGCAACAGAAACAGACAACAAATTCTTTCCCTAGGAAAAAATTTAAGTTTCTGCTGCTTCGATATTTTGTAGTTTCGCGAAAATAAGTTTGATCAATCAGCGTTCGCTTTTTTAAGCGTTCGAGGATATAATATAGACCCAGTAAATGTTGTAAAAGATCCAGGTGATGGTGACAAACCAGAAGATGCCTTGATGTAGCAGTTAGGAGCCAAACATCTAGGTAAGGGAAAACTTGGATCCCAAGAGTGCACAAGTGAGCCTCCACCACTGTCATTATCTTGGTGAACACCCTGGGGCTATGGTAGGACTGAATGACGGGGCTCTGAATGGAAAATGATGGCTCCCAGCCAGAAACAGAGAAATTTCCTGAACTGCTTCTCTATTTTTATGTGATAATAGGCACTCTGGAGATCTAAAAAACAACCACCACAGTCCACAAGCGCAAATAAATCCAATCCTTAGGGTACGAAGAAGGTACTTTAATCAACGGTACACAGCAAGCAATATAACGCTCATACAACGTTTTCATCTTCAACTTTATCAATACACACATACTTGATAATTGAACCTATATATATATATCCCAGAACTCCCTCCAAATAAATTAATTATCCAATAAAAGCATTTCAATAGTCTAAAAATCAGTGGAAAGCAAGTGAATGTTCATTAACTTATTAAAAGAGTTAATAACTAATGTTTATGCATACTAGCTTCAGGTATGCTCTCAATTGCACCCATACTAAAACTAAGGGCTGCAAAACTTTAGTTAGTATTTTAAAGTTTGTTTTAAAGGTTATTTTCCTTGTTTCTATATCACTAAATTATATTAATGTCACTATTTACGCAATGTACAATTTATTACACACTCTCCATAGTATTTCCACATTTTTAAATATTTTTAAATCATTTTAAACATTCATATTTTATTAATTCAATTTATTCTCACAAGAATCTGGTTATTTCAAGTTAGCCACTAGATGGTGCTATTTAGCTGCTGTCATTCACTATATTACATATGAAAAATGTATTTTTTATGGTTTGGTCTTATGTATTTTATATGATTGGTTAAGGAATTATATATTTATTATGTATTTTAACAGGTATTTAAATGAAGCTAGTATGCACAAACATTAGTTATTAACTCTTTTAATAAGTTAATGAACATTCACTTGCTTTCCACTGATTTTTAGACTATTGAAATGCTTTTATTGGATAATTAATTTATTTGGAGGGAGTTCTGGGATATATATATAGGTTCAATTATCAAGTATGTGTGTATTGATAAAGTTGAAGACGAAAACGTTGTATGAGCGTTATATTGCTTGCTGTGTACCGTTGATTAAAGTACCTTCTTCGTACCCTAAGGATTGGATTTATTTGCGCTTGTGGACTGTGGTGGTTGTTTTTTGGTTCTTTGTATTTTGAGCGCCACTTGCTTTACATTTTTATCACTCTGGAGATCTATCGAGTACATCACATCGTTCTTCCTCAGAAGAGGTAGCATGGACTGAATTGTGACCATCTTGAATTTTGTCTGTTTTACAAATGGTTCAGATAACTGAGATCCAAGAAGATCCCCGGTTTTCTTTGAAACTAAAAAGAACCTTTGGTAGACTCCAGATCCTAGTTGGTCTTTGGGGACCAGATAAATGAATCATTTTTCTAGCAGCCTGGAAATTTTCAGCGCTACTGGTTCCCACTGATTGGGTGTAATCAGGTATCCCCTTTTTTCTTTATAGGAGGACAAGAAAAGGGAATGGAATATCCTCTGAAAATTACATTTTGCACCCACTTGTCTCTTGTTAATTTTAGCCAGGCTTGGAGATGATGGGATGTGTCTTACCACTGCCTTTAGAGAGAAGCAGTCAGACAAATCTTCAGGGACACTGACAGAAAGTACAGTTGTGTACCTACCATAAATATAGATGTTCGAGTGTATTCACTGTTGCAGTCATTACACTTGGGTTATCCTGCTGGCAGGCGACCCGCAGTCGGCCCGAGTTCCAAAGTCTTGGTCTGGCATCGGTTGCTGTCACCTCTTCCCTGACGTCAGTGCGCCAGGGGTATAAAAGATGTAACCAATGCCATTTTCTTCAGTTTTTCTTGCCCCAGATGTCAGGTGCCCCCAGATAGGAAGGCTGGAAAGATAAAATTATGCCAAAAAAAAAAACAAGCATATATTACTATAAACATTTCCTTCATCTACAAGCAAATACACCACATAGGTTGTATAGAATTGAGAAGTACAGAAAAGTCCCAGCAATGAAAAGGGGGATGGTGGGTAGGTAATCTGAACTGCAACAGTGAATACACTCGAACATCTACATTTATGGTAGGTACACAACTGTACTATGTTCATCGTGCTTCACTGTTGCGGTCATTACACTTGGGTAGAATCCCAAAGCTGAGGTTGGGCGGCTGGGTCTAAACTGGATTTGGAGAGGCTACCAGGCCCTGCAGAACTGCAGTGGCAAAGCCTGCTCTGGATTTAGAGTAGAGAGGTAAGTGGCAGTGCTTGGTAAAAGTGTGCACTGAGCTCCAGGTTGCAGCTTCTAAAATGTCTTGGTTAGTACTCCTCTGAGAAAAGCTGCTGTAGTGGCTGCTGCTCTGGTAGAATGTGGCCTAATGCCCTTAGGCACTGATTTGCCATGTTGTGCATAACAGAAGCGGATGCAGTGTCCTATCCATTTTGAAATTGTCTGCTTTGTAATAGGCTTTCCTTGTGATCCTGCAGCATAGGCTACAAACAGTTGCTCAGCTTTTCTAAAAGCTTTTCTTTTGTCCAAGTAGAATCATAGCTGTCTGTGTATATCCAAAGTGTGCAGAAGTCTCTCCCCTTTATTTTGGGGATTTGCGTAGAAAGTTGGTAAATGAATGGTTTGGTTCAAGGCCACATTGGAGACCACTTTTGTAATGAATGTTGGGTTTGTCCTAAGAGAAACCCTGTCCTGATGAAAAATGATGAAAGGTTCCACAGCCATTAATGCCTGTAACTCTGAGACTCTTCTTGCTGAAGTTATTGCTAGGAGCAGAGCAGTTTTCCATGATAAGAATTTTAGATCAGCTGTGCTGGCTGGTTCAAAAGGAGGCATTGTGAGTTTTTCCTAAAACAAAATTGAGACCCCAAGTTGGTACTGGTGCTCTCCTTGGGGGTCTTAATTTTTTTTCCCCTCTAAGGTACTGTAGTAGAAGAGGATGTGAAAAAATAGGAGGTTCCGTATTGTAATGAGCTGAAATGGCAGAGGCATGGATTTTAATTGATGAGAAAGATAGGCCTTTGTCCAGCATCTCAATTAGATATTGTAAAATCTGAAGTATATTTGGGACAAGTGGTTCGAGCCCTTGTGCCTGGTTCCAAGCACAGAATCTCTTCCATTTTTCTGCACAAGATTTCCTAGTGCTGGGTCTCCTGGCTTCTAAAATGACATCCATAACAGCTTTAGAGAGAGGTGCAGTCTGTGTGGCTACATTATCTGCCATGCTGCCAGATTTAAGGTTGTGAGTTGACTGTGCAAAATCTGATTGTCTTGTTGAGTCAGAAGATGAGGAATTTGAGGTAGAAGCCAAGCTGGGCTTTGAGACAAGCTCTTTAGGATTGGGTACCAGTGCTGGCGTAGCAGGTCTGGGGCAATCAGGATCATTTTTGGCCTGTCTTGTCTGACTTTTAGGAGCACCTTGGTAATAAGAGGCATCGGAGGGAAGGCATAGACTGTCAGGCCTTTCCAACTGAATGATAGAGCATCCACTTTTCATGCTTGAGAGTGATAAATTCTTGTGCAGAATTTCTGTATTTGGTAATTGTGAGGGGAGGCAAACAGATCTATGTCTGGATGCCCCCATTTCCTCGTTACCATGCTGAACACTTGTGGATCTAGTTTCCATTCGTGAGGATCCATGAGATTTCTGCTTAGTTCGTCTGCCAGTGTATTTTTTGTTCTTGGCAGGAATTGTGCCTGCAGATGTACTTGATAGGTCAGTGCCATGTTCCACAAAGTCATGGCTTGTCTGCATAGGGGGTAGGAATGTGTGCCCCCTTGCTTATGTACCACATAACTGTGGTATTGTCCGTCTTTATTAAAAGTTGTCCTGGATGCAGAAGGTCCTTGAAAGCTGTCAGGGCATTCTATACAGCTAGCACCTCTTTTTGATTGATGTGAAGATGCATTTGTTCCTTGGGCCATGTGCCCTGAATACATTTTCCTGCCATATGTGCCCCCCAGGCATAATCCGATGCATCCGTTGTTATTGTCTGCCTGGCTCTGGGTAAGGTGAAAGGCTGTCCCTTGTTGTGGTGACAGGCCTGGGACCACCATCGAAACTCCTGCTGTAGGCAGGGAATTAAAGTTATGATTGTCTCCAGGCTGTGACAATGCTGAGTCCAAACACTTTTTAGATACCATTGTAGTTTCCTCATATGCAGTTTTGCATATGGAATTAGTAGAATGCAGGATGCCATGAAGCCCAGGGCCTGCAGAATTTTTCTTGCAGGGAGCTGGGTTTTTGTTGCCATCGTTTGAAAGTAATGAGTCAGTTGCCTTTGTCTGGCGTGAGATAAGCCATCTGGGCAGTTGTATTTAAGCTTGCACCCAGGAATATTATCTCTTGAGAGGGCACTAGTTTTGATTTCTTTTCATTTACTGTGTACCCTAGGCAAATTAGTAATCTTTTTACAAACGCCAGATGCTTTACAAGAATGTCCTTGCTCTCTGACTGAATAAGGCAGTCGTCCAAGTAGGGATATATTTGAATTCCTTTTTGTCTGCAAAATGCAATTACTGGTGCCAGGCATTTTGTGAAGACCCTGGGCGCAGTAGATAAGCCAAAGGGCAGTGCAGAGAATTGGTAATGCATTGAACCTGCTATGAATCTGAGGTATCTTCTGCAAGATTGTCTGATTGGGACATGCAGGTATGCCTCCTTGAGGTCCAAAGTAACTAGCCAAGCCTTCTTGCCCAGCATGGGCAGAAGTTGCTGTAGTGTTAACATTTTGAATCTTGGAACATCCAGGAAAGTATTTAGGATTGACAGGTCCAGTATTGGTCTCCAGGCTTTGTCCTTTCTGGGTACTAAGAAAAGTCTCGAGTAAAATCCTTGTCCCTGTTCTTGCTGAGGAACTCTTTGAATAGCTCCCATGTCCATAAGAGCAGCAATCTGTTTTTGTGCATCTGCCCATTGGTTTTGTGGCAGGTCTGGCATACCTTTTGATTTTGGAAGCGTGTGAAAGTGGAACCTGTAAACCCTGAGAAACAATATTCAGTACCCATTTGTCCTGGGTGATTATGTGCCAATTTTTTTGAGAAAAGTGCTAGCTTTCCCCCTAGGGGTGCTACCAAAAGGTAAGTGCTTGGCATCTGTAGAGGGAAGTCATTGGGACTGTTTCCTATTAGGCTGTGATTTGTCTTCTCCTCCTTTGGGGGCTGAAGCACCCCATTGTCTAGGTCTGTAGGAGCCTTGGAGCAGAGATCTGCCTCTTGGGCGTCTGTATCTGCCTCTTTGTGGTCTGTCTGACACTGGAAAGGACCAATTTTTTGAAGGCCAGTTTCTGCTAAATTTAGGTGGTTGAACCTGTAAGAAATCCTTCACTGTCTGCATTGATTTTGCTTTATCCTCCATTTTCTTTAACACCTCTTCTGTATTAACATCAAACAAAGTATCATGCTGTAGTGGAGCATCCAATAATTTTACTTTAACATGGTCAGGTAAACTTTGTTCTTTCAACCGAATAACAGCCTGTAACTGCGGCTTTACAAGAAGCCTCTAATGAATCAAAACCACATTGCAGAGTATGCTTTCCCACTTGTTCAACTTAATGCAATAAATCCTGCATTTCCTTACTGTCAGGTCTTTCTGAATTTGAAACCATTTTCTGTTTTAGCAATGACATGAGGTACTGTCGATATTTAAGCATGTGAAACTGGCAATTTAAAGCCCTTACAGCTAAAGTAGCAGAAGTGTAAACTTTTTTCCCCCATCTGTCCAGAGCTCTGGAATCCCTATCCGAGGGGACAGGATTTTTAGCAGTAGAAGGCTTAACCCCTTTAGGACCCTGGGAAATTGTTTCTGGGTCTGCAGCGGGGTTTGTGTAAAGAAATTTATGAGAGTCAGGGACCCTGTAGTACCTCTAGGGGCCTGTGCTGAGGCAATAAACTGAAGTCTCTGAGACTTTTCTTGGATTCTGAATAATCCTGGCTCTCCCAATGGAAATGTTCCCTCATGGTGTGCAGGGTTTCCCCAAAGGAATAATTCTCAGGCGGAGAGGCTGAAGGTATAGACTCTTCTGCATCAGAGTCCTCATAGGGAGGGAGAGAATATCCCTGATCAGAAGAGGAATCAGAGGAAATAGAAATCTGGTCAGAAGAATCATAGTCAGTGTCTTGCCTAGGCCTTTTGTCAGGAGGGGGATGGGAACCCCTGATTAAAGTAATTAGGTCTTCGGCCATTTTAAGCATCTGTTTCTTTGGCATGGATGACTGTTCTGAAGAATAATGTACTTGTTTCCTTATCTTTAATGGTGTATTTGACTTTGCCTTGGCAGCTGTAGTGGGCTTAATTGTAAGCTGTGAAGGTCTGAAAACACCCTCAGAAGCCAATGTCTGCTCAGCGGTTCTGGACCCATCTGAGGGAATAGTTTCCGTAGGCCCAATACCTTGAGTGTCCACAGGCCTCGGTGTCTCCACGTGGCTGTCGGTTACGGTCTGTGGCTCTGAGGTAGCGGGTGTCAGGGGCTGCGAAAGCGCCTCACTGAGAACCGGCGACTGGACTAGAAGAGGCTTTGTCGTCGGTTTTGGACCACGGATGCCTGTCCTTTTCTTTGCCTTTGCGTTTTTTATAGATTCCAGTAGTCAGTTGTTCCGACGGCATTATGTAATTAAACCTTAGGCCAAAATTATGTAAAGTAAAATCAAACCGACGTTTAATAGTGCGTTTACTGAATCTAGCATAAAACTGACAACTGGTAACGTTGTGGTCAGGGCCTAGGCAAGGAATACAGTAAGAGTGGAAGTCCTTATGAGGTATTTGCTTCCCACAAGAAATACAATTATTAACTTTTACTGACATCGGTCTGAAGCAAGAAAAACTTTCCTCAACGGGGTACTTAGCTTTATTGAAGACTTCGGATCTGAAACTCAATTTTGAAAATCTCAGGAGTCGGCCGACTGGCACTTGCGAACTGCTTTTGCTTCGGGCACCGCGCAGCAAGAAAGATGGAAGAAAATGTCGTCAGTTGCATCTTTTATACCCCTGGTGCACTGACGTCAGGGAAGAGGCGACAGCAACCGACGCCGGACCAAGACTTCGGAACTCGGGTCGCCTGCCAGCAGGATAACCCAAGTGTAATGACTGCAACAACAGTGAAGCACGATGAACATCCTCTCAGTAAACGGACCATGAAACCCTGATTGTACGGTCCACCTCTGCCTCTTGGGCATTGTCCATTAACATTACCTCCACCTCTGCCACATGGAGGTTTATCTCCAGCAAAATCTTGGTAAATGCTCTGTGACTTGTGAAACCACATCTTTTTCCTTCCTTCTGGTTGTCTGGAATAGGACCTTTGAGGGGTGGAAAAACAAATGCTTACTGCAGTCTCTTATCATCCCATTGACTCCTGGTCAATGTATCTTTAACTTTGGGCCCAAAAGTGTGGAACCATCATAGGGGTCATTGATGAAGGATGTCTTAAAGCCTTCTACAAAATCACAAAGATGCATCTAGGCATGTCATTTAACTGTAAGACCTGTGCCTGCCTCTCTGGCCAAGCCATCAGCCACATTAGATATGAGACACATGGCTACATAAGAAGTTGATTGCAGAGTTGAAAGCTGGGAGCCCTCAGTCTTTTAGATGTCTGCAGACAAAACTGCAGAGAGAGACTTGCAAATTTTTTTGGTCAAGCCCCCTGAAAACTGATAACATGAGCAAGAGAGTCCAGATGAGTATGCCCATTTCTCAAATCTGCCCAACGCCCTAGAGTCCCTGTTAAGAGGATGAGTAGAGGAACTCTCCTCAGGTGATTCCTTCTTTGTGGCTGCTGCTACAACTATATCATCTACCGAGGGACCTTTACTCTAATAACTTCTGTCCTTGGGAGCTTGCAAAATTCTGTCCACTTTTCTGGCAATGGGCCCCACAGTGTCAGGGTCCTTTCAAGCCTATTGGGCCATAAGATCAACTAGTGGATCAATGAATGGTACCACACAAGACAAATTTGAGCCGGAACCAAGTGCTCCTAGGAATACAGACTCCTTAGGAGAGGGATCTTCAATGGATTAAACCCCTCTCTGTTTCATAAGTTCAAGAATCTCACCAAAGGTGATGTCCTCTGAGGCAGACCTAGGTGAACCCTTGCCTTTATCCAAATCGGTATCTTCTGTGACAGACTCTGGGGAGGAGTCTACGTGCTTTTGCTTGCAAGTCTGTTTCTTGTGAACTGACTCTGTTGGGGAAACAGAGGGTTCATTCAGAATCAGACTGGGAGCTGACATATCAAGTAGTTCCAGAAGCCTGTGGTGTTGACTGTCTCTGTCTGGTAGGATGAGTAGAAAATGGAGTCACAGGATCCATATGGGGTTTGGGTGGAACCAAGCTCCAAGACAGTGACTTCTGTTTGGGTAAGTCCAAAATCCTTTCAACTACCTCAAAAGCTGAAGATGCCACTGGAATCAAGGATCCCTCTGGATCGGAAGGGGATAGAAACCCTGGCTCCTGGCATCCTCCGCCCCCAAAGTAGACCTTGAACTAGAGCTGTCCAGTCCTGAGGCTCCTAAAGGAAGAGACAGTTCAGAAATTCTCAGGGTCGAACTCTCCCTCAGAGGTTGGCATGACACTGTGGCTCAGAGTCCCTTACCAATCCAAGGTTACTGGAGTTGATAGGGAAGCGGTCGGTGTTGAAGTCAAAGGAATTGTTGGCACCTAAGGAGACACTTCAGGATGGGTCAGATCCAGGACTGTCAGAGCTAGAGGATGGACTGTAACAGGTGAAAGGAGTAGAGGGGCAGGATGGCCAATGGTCGGTATGTTCCCTGAGGATGGTACCAAAAAAAAAGTAAAAAACTCAAGCTGAATCTGTGTCCTCAGAAACTCATCATCCTGTCAACCTCATACTCTGCCTAGCTCTCAGACAATCGGATAGACGAAGCAACTGAAGTAGAACTGCAGTTGCTTTTCTCCTGTAAGACAGGAGAGTGCAATCTGGGGCTAATTAGTTCCTGGGGAAAAACCATGGCTGAAGGGAGGGATGTCGGGACCAAGAAGCTGTCAGTTCCGATTTCCTAGCATACCTTAGTGCAGGTCTGGTTGGAACGGATGGATCTGAGGATCATTTAGAAACAGAATTGTGTTGTCCCTTTTCTTTAAATTTAGCCTTTTCTTTATCCTTATCCTTTTCTGGTGCCTTGCCTGAAGACTGAGTCCTGTCTTGTTTCTTAGCAGGGGAGGTAGAAGAGGAAAGGTCAGAAGTAGTAGTCCCTGTCTGTGGAGGGATAAACACCTTCACCACTAATTTGTCATGGCGAGCTTTTAAGGCTCTAGTACTAAAGGAGGCACATAGAGTGCATTGTGTGTCCAAATGAACAGAAAGCACCCAGACAATAAACACAAACAGTGAGGATCTTAAGTAGGCAATTTGTGCCCACATTCTGAACATTTCTTAAAGGTCTGAGATTCAGACATGATAAAATCTGGAGGTAAGATAGGGAAAATACTACAATGGATCATCAAAAACAACAGTATGCTAAATTCTAAGCTCTACAAACAGTGATAATTGCAGTAAACAAACACTATTCAGAGACAGAACATGCTAAATTAATAATCCTAAACTATTATTAACATACCACTATGCTAAAACTATAAAGATCACACTAAATCTGAAGGGAGATAAAAGTCCTGGCACAGAAGGAGCAAAGTTATTTAACTACAAAGCTATTTAACTATATAGCTGTTTCAAAATGTCAAAGTCTTTCAAATCATAAAGGATATGAGCCCTTGAAATTACATCTAGAAACTTCAGAAGGCAAACAAAATACAGGGTATTGGAGTGCAGAGAATTATGGAAGTCAAAGCCCTGGAACTGAGAAAGTTTCAAGTTCATAGGTTCATAGGTTCATACTAGGCTATCTGCCCGAGGGCATTTGATAAGCCTAGCCCATTGTTTTGTGGCTTACACCACCCCTTTAGTATGGGGAACTATACCCATTATTTTGCTGTGCCTCTGTCGAGCAGTGACACTGAGGTAATTCCTGGGGTATATCTGCGATCTCCCATCCATTGGTCAAGATTTCTCTTGAACAAGGCCAGCGAGGTGCTCTGCCTCACATGTACCGGGATTTTGTTCCACAGCATAGGGAGTCTTTGGGTGATGAATCTATCTCTCCAGCACGTCCTATTAATAGCCGTGTCGAGGTTTAAGTCTCCCGCCCTTGTGGCTCTGATGGATCTAGATTTTTGAGGTGAAGCATATTCATCAAATCTGGGTTTGACATGGCCTTGTATGTTAGGCAAAGGTCACCTCTGAGCAAGCGGTGGCGACTGAATAGAGCTGGAGTTCTTTCAGTCGGGCAGCATAGGACAGATTTTTGAGACCCTTTATCCTTTTGGTGAGGAACTTTTGTGGCCTCTCCAGCTGCTGCAAGTGTCGGGTCAGATACATTCCGAATGGGGCATTGTACTCAATCATTGGTCTGATGAGTGATGAGTAAAGGGAGACTATGACCTCCCTTGATCTAGATGAGAATCCCTTCATGATAAGGTGGGCAATGTAGAAGGACTTCCTAACTACTTTAGCTACATGGGTGTCGAATGACAGACTACTATCAACCTGGGTCCCCAGGTCCCTGATAACTTCTTCTGTGCTCAGTGGATTGCCACCTAAAAGGTAGCTAGGGGTAACCTTGTTTTTCCCGAAGGGTATGACTATGCATTTTTTGGCATTTAACTTTAGGCCGTGGCTCTGGCACCAGTTATCCGTTTCTGTGAGACCCTTCTGAAGGATATCTGTGTCAGATGTGTTTTCTACTATGGCGCCCAGTTTGCAGTCATCTGCAAACTTTGTCAGCCATAACCCTCCTGTGTTTGCTTGTACTTCGGAAAAGTAGATGCCAAACAAGAGTGGGCCCAGGACTGAGCCCTGTGGGACACCACTTGTGACAGGCTTTGAGTCTGACATGGCGCCAGCAACTCTGACCCTGTGGGTTCTGTCACTCAGCCAGTTTGCAACCCATCTTGTGATGTATGGGTTAACATTTAAGCTGATGAGTTTTTCAATGATACCCGAGTGGGGTATTGTATCGAAGGCCTTAGCCAGATCGAGGTAGGCTGTATGGACTGCCTTTCCTCATCAATGGCTTTGGTGACTGTTTGAAAAAGTCAACCAAGTTTAAAAGGCATGATCTGCCTTTGACAAAGCCAAACTGGGTTGGATCCAAAGTCTGCAAATTCCCTATGTCTTTATTTATGAGGTCCATTATGATCCTCTCCATGGCTTTGCAGATAAGGCTTGTCAAGCTAATGGGCCGGTAATTTCCAGGGTCTGTGGAGGCACCGCCTTTGTGAAGTGGGACCACAGTTGCAGTGCGCCACTCCTGGGTATGTATCCAGAGGTAAGACTTTGATTAAACAGCTGTCCTAGCTGTGGGTTTAATTCCTCATTGAGTTCGTGGAGCACACAGCCGGGGACACCATCGGGTCCCATGGATGCTGTGTTTTTTGTTTTGGGGAGAGTAGTTATCACTTGTGAGCTGGAGATGTTTGGGGGCTGCACTCATTTGGTATAGATATCTCTCCTTTGGGGAGGGGAGAAGTTTGCACTGAACCTGTCAGCCAGTATGTTGGCAATGTCTGTAGGATCAGTAATCTTCACATCATTTTGAACTAGTTCTGAGCATATCTGGGAGTTTCCTCCTAGGTTTCTAACATAGCTAAAGAAGGCCTTATGATTGTCTTTTGAGTCTTTAGCTATTTTTCTCTCGAAATTTGCTTTGGATGATTTTATGAGAGCTCTTAGTTTTTACTTATAGTGATCAAGGGTGTCTTACCTTTTAAGGATTTTGCTCTATCTTGTAGTAGCTTCCTCCTTTTGTTGTAGAGTTTGTTTATGGCTGGGGTCCACCAGACTGGACGCTTGCCTTTGGTACAAAGAGTCTTTGTTTTGCTTGGGATTGCCTTATCCATGCAGTCCTGCAGGTGCTGGTAGAAGGCGTTTGTAAGTGATTCAGCGGCTTGAGTATTGTTTTCCGCCGCTCGGGGCCTGAAAGGAGACCACACTAGTCTTTAGAAGTGTGAAGTCGGCTTTTGAGAAGTTCTTTACTGTGGTCTTTTTATTTCAGGTGGGGTGGGATGAGGACCTCCAGCGAGATTAGTTTGTGATCTGATCTCACCAGTGAGGGTATACTTCGGTGTTGAACATTGTGCTCCCATGTTCGTGATGATGAGATCAAGTATGTTATCTCCTCTTGTGGGGATGGTGACTAGTTGTTCCATGGCATTTGAGTTTATGAATTCCAGGAACTTTTGGGCTAGGGTGTTTGGGCTTGAGTAGTGTTCCCAGTCTATATTAGGGTAATTGAAGTCACCTAGTATGATGGTGTTTGGTGATACATTTATCCCTCTAGTGTTTTCAGGAAGGCCATGTGAGTTTCCTGAGTTTGTGAGGGTGGCCTGTAACATGCTACAATTTGCAGAGCAGTCTTGCCTATGGTTAATTGCACCTGGATGGTCTCCGATGCATCGCGTTGCCACCAGTCTTGAGGTGTGGGTGTCCTTGATGAATATGGATACCCCCTCCTTTCTTGGTATTGTCCGGATTTTGGGGCGGAACGCATGATATGAGGTAAAACCTGATAGCGCTGGGGTGCTCTCAGGAGCCTTGAACCAGGTTTCTGTCACAGCACAGACATCGATGTTCTCCATACTGAGAAGGGCCTCGAGTGCGTGCATTTTGAGATTTAGACTTCTGGCATTGAGCAGCATTACCCTTAGTTTTTTCCTTTTTGTGTTCTAGGGTGGTAGGTTTAGAATTTGAGCCTTGCCTAAAAAGGCACTATGGGGTGGCAAGAGCCTTTGCCAATATCCGAATCCCAGGGTGACAGGTGCAAGCCGTCCCTTGCGGCAGCGTGGCTTGTCCAGCATGTCATCCCAGGCAGACAGATACTGGATCCCCTTTGAATGACACCAGTGTTTAAGCCAATTGTTAAAGCTGATCATCTTATCTCTGTATTGTGGCATCATTCTTGGTGAAGGTAGGATACTGCTCAAGGTCAGGGTCATACCTGCCTGGGCTACATAATCAGAGAGCTCCTCAATGTCTCTTTTCATGTAGTCCAAGGAGGTACGTCTCAGGTCGTTTACACCAGCGTGGACAATGACTGAGTCATATTTGTACCTGCTGTTGAGAGACCTGAGTGCTTGCGTTATGTGGCAGATTCTAGCGCCCGACAGGCAGCTTACTGTGACCTTCTCCTTACTCAGTCTGGTGAGCGGGACATCAGTGTGTCTGGCATTGTGTTTGGCCTTAAGGGCTGTGACTGTTTGACACTCTGACTGTGAGGTCTATGTGTTGCGGGTGTTGTGTTCTGAGGTGGTGGTTGTTTGGGTGTCTGCTTTGGTGGCCTCTGCTGTTTTGGTAGATTTTTGATCAGAGCCTCCGAGTATGTCTTTGTGTGTTTATGTGTATGATTTGAGGTTGTAATGGTACTATGTGAGACTGGGTCTATAGTGTGTGTGGTAACCTTCTCCTCCTGACTGGTCTTGCCAGTCCTATGTTGAGAGACCTCAGCCTCCAGTTTGGCCGTATAGTTGCATCTCTCGCATGTATTTGTGTTTTGTGGGAGGAGGAAAGGGTTGTCTGTGTACATGAGGCAATTGAAACATTGCCTCAATATTCCCAGGTTCACCAGCTGAGCAGGAGAGGACACTAGCAACTGATCCCTCGACATGCTAGAAGGGTAGACGAAAAACTTTAAAAAAAGATTCGTGCGGTCGTGGGTGACCGGGAAATGGGGGTTGCCTTTTGGGGTACTATGACAAGAGTGCCGTATCAAGGTAATAAGTACTGTAGGAGCAAGTGCTAGGTTTAATAGATAGAGAATAGTCTACTTGGAGTCAAGTAGAGTTGATCTTTTAGTTATAGGATACGCTGATTTGATCAGTAGTATAGTTCGAGGAAGGTAGTTTTAAGGGAAAATTTGAAGAGTGGACTTTAGGTAGCCCGAATAGTTTAAACCTGCTTAACCGGCACTGCCCTAGTGTGCAACAGTGGCAGGTCCGCTCTAAATCGCGCTAACGCGCGTTTAGCGCGTTTTATACCAGGGGGCTGGAAAAAGCTAGAAACTGGCCCAAAACGACCAATAAACTACTAGTTACTGGCTGAAACCTCACAAAACTGGACAAAAGGCAGCTCAATGCTTCCCACTCCCACTGGTAAGCAAGGTAGCTTTCCTTCCCCCAAATAAGGCAAGGAAACAGTACACAGGAACTACAACCAAAGCCCAGGAATCAGCAACTCTGAAACTGGACTAAACTAGTAAAGCAAGGTAGCTTCCCTTCCTCCAAATAAGGCAAGGAAACAGTACACAGGAACTACAACCAAAGCCCAGGAATCAGCAACTCTGAAACTGGACTAAACTAGTAAAGCAGGAAAAACAAGAGATACTTTTTTTCTTTTTTTCACAAAACAGGCAGAAACAGGTACAGCAAACACTTATAAATGCTATGAATCAGCTACTACAGCTTACACAGAAGAATTTGCTACAAATACAGTCAAATAGTAACAAACAAGGATTCCAAGTGCAATATTAAGTTAAACGCAGTAAAAACAGCTTCAATGTAACAGAAAGGCAGGCGAAATACAGTTGCTAGGTATTCAGATGTGGAAAGCAACAAAAAATATACTTAGTATCAAGAAAAGTCACTTATTCAGCTCTCTGCAGCCTGGATTACTCTGCTGGCCCACGTGGAGTCTGTGCTGAGTAGGTACAAGCTGAAAGTTTTATACCAGGGGGCTGGAAAAGCTAGAAACTGGCCCAAAACGACCAATAAACTACTAGTTACTGGCTGAAACCTCACAAAACTGGACAAAAGGCAGCTCAATGTTTCCCACTCCCACTGGTAAGCAAGGTAGCTTCCCTTCCCCCAAATAAGGCAAGGAAACAGTACACAGGAACTACAACCAAAGCCCAGGAATCAGCAACTCTGAAACTGGACTAAACTAGTAAAGCAGGAAAGCAAGGTAGCTTCCCTTCCCCAAATAAGGCAAGGAAACAGTACACAGGAACTACAACCAAAGCCCAGGAATCAGCAACTCTGAAACTGGACTAAACTAGTAAAGCAGGAAAAACAAGAGATATTTTTTCTTTTTTTTTTCACAAAACAGGCAGAAACAGGTACAGCAAACACTTATAAATGCTATGAATCAGCTACTACAGCTTACACAGAAGAATTTGCTACAAATACAGTCAAATAGTAACAAACAAGGATTCCAAGTGCAATATTAAGTTAAATGCAGTAAAACAGCTTCAATGTAACAGAAAGGCAGGCGAAATACAGTTGCTAGGTATTCAGATGTGGAAAGCAACAAAAATATACTTAGTATCAAGAAAAGTCACTTATTCAGCTCTCTGCAGCCTGGATTACTCTGCTGGCCCACGTGGAGTCTGTGCTGAGTAGGTACAAGCTGAAAGTTTTATACCAGGGGCTGGAAAAGCTAGAAACTGGCCCAAAACGACCAATAAACTACTAGTTACTGGCTGAAACCTCACAAAACTGGACAAAGGCAGCTCAATGCTTCCCACTCCCACTGGTAAGCAAGGTAGCTTCCTTCCCCAAATAAGGCAAGGAAACAGTACACAGGAACTACAACCAAAGCCCAGGAATCAGCAACTCTGAAACTGGACTAAACTAGTAAAGCAGGAAAGCAAGGTAGCTTCCCTTCCCCAAATAAGGCAAGGAAACAGTACACAGGAACTACAACCAAAGCCCAGGAATCAGCAACTCTGAAACTGGACTAAACTAGTAAAGCAGGAAAAACAAGAGATATTTTTTTTTTTTTTTTTTTCACAAAACAGGCAGAAACAGGTACAGCAAACACTTATAAATGCTATGAATCAGCTACTACAGCTTACACAGAAGAATTTGCTACAAATACAGTCAAATAGTAACAAACAAGGATTCCAAGTGCAATATTAAGTTAAATGCAGTAAAAACAGCTTCAATGTAACAGAAAGGCAGGCGAAATACAGTTGCTAGGTATTCAGATGTGGAAAGCAACAAAAATATACTTAGTATCAAGAAAAGTCGCTTATTCAGCTCTCTACAGCCTGGATTACTCTGCTGGCCCACGTGGAGTCTGTGCTGAGTAGGTACAAGCTGAAAGTTTTATACCAGGGGGCTGGAAAAAGCTAGAAACTGGCCCAAAACGACCAATAAACTACTAGTTACTGGCTGAAACCTCACAAAACTGGACAAAGGCAGCTCAATGCTTCCCACTCCCACTGGTAAGCAAGGTAGCTTCCTTCCACAAATAAGGCAAGGAAACAGTACACAGGAACTACAACCAAAGCCCAGGAATCAGCAACTCTGAAACTGGACTAAACTAGTAAAGCAGGAAAGCAAGGTAGCTTCCCTTCCCCAAATAAGGCAAGGAAACAGTACACAGGAACTACAACCAAAGCCCAGGAATCAGCAACTCTGAAACTGGACTAAACTAGTAAAGCAGGAAAAACAAGAGATATTTTTTTTTTATTCTTTCTATTTTTTCACAAAACAGGCAGAAACAGGTACAGCAAACACTTATAAATGCTATGAATCAGCTACTACAGCTTACACAGAAGAATTTGCTACAAATACAGTCAAATAGTAACAAACAAGGATTCAAAGTGCAATATTAAGTTAAATGCAGTAAAACAGCTTCAATGTAACAAAGGCAGGCGAAATACAGTTGCTAGGTATTCAGATGTGGAAAGCAACAAAAATATACTTAGTATCAAGAAAAGTCACTTATTCAGCTCTCTGCAGCCTGGATTACTCTGCTGGCCCACGTGGAGTCTGTGCTGAGTAGGTACAAGCTGAAAGTTTTATACCAGGGGCTGGAAAAAGCTAGAAACTGGCCCAAAACGACCAATAAACTACTAGTTACTGGCTGAAACCTCACAAAACTGGACAAAAGGCAGCTCAATGCTTCCCACTCCCACTGGTAAGCAAGGTAGCTTCCCTTCCCCTAAATAAGGCAAGGAAACAGTACACAGGAACTACAACCAAAGCCCAGGAATCAGCAACTCTGAAACTGGACTAAACTAGTAAAGCAGGAAAGCAAGGTAGCTTCCCTTCCCCAAATAAGGCAAGGAAACAGTACACAGGAACTACAACCAAAGCCCAGGAATCAGCAACTCTGAAACTGGACTAAACTAGTAAAGCAGGAAAAACAAGAGATATTTTTTTTTTTTTTTTTTTTTCAGAAAACAGGCAGAAACAGGTACAGCAAACACTTATAAATGCTATGAATCAGCTACTACAGCTTACACAGAAGAATTTGCTACAAATACAGTCAAATAGTAACAAACAAGGATTCCAAGTGCAATATTAAGTTAAATGCAGTAAAACAGCTTCAATGTAACAGAAAGGCAGGCGAAATACAGTTGCTAGGTATTCAGATGTGGAAAGCAACAAAAATATACTTAGTATCAAGAAAAGTCGCTTATTCAGCTCTCTGCAGCCTGGATTACTCTGCTGGCCCACGTGGAGTCTGTGCTGAGTAGGTACAAGCTGAAAGTTTTATACCAGGGGCTGGAAAAAGCTAGAAACTGGCCCAAAACGACCAATAAACTACTAGTTACTGGCTGAAACCTCACAAAACTGGACAAAGGCAGCTCAATGCTTCCCACTCCCACTGGTAAGCAAGGTAGCTTCCCTTCCCCAAATAAGGCAAGGAAACAGTACACAGGAACTACAACCAAAGCCCAGGAATCAGCAACTCTGAAACTGGACTAAACTAGTAAAGCAGGAAAGCAAGGTAGCTTCCTTCCCCAAATAAGGCAAGGAAACAGTACACAGGAACTACAACCAAAGCCCAGGAATCAGCAACTCTGAAACTGGACTAAACTAGTAAAGCAGGAAAAACAAGAGATATTTTTTTCTTTTTTCTTTTTTTCACAAAACAGGCAGAAACAGGTACAGCAAACACTTATAAATGCTATGAATCAGCTACTACAGCTTACACAGAAGAATTTGCTACAAATACAGTCAAATAGTAACAAACAAGGATTCCAAGTGCAATATTAAGTTAAACGCAGTAAAAACAGCTTCAATGTAACAGAAAGGCAGGCGAAATACAGTTGCTAGGTATTCAGATGTGGAAAGCAACAAAAATATACTTAGTATCAAGAAAAGTCACTTATTCAGCTCTCTGCAGCCTGGATTACTCTGCTGGCCCACGTGGAGTCTGTGCTGAGTAGGTACAAGCTGAAAGTTTTATACCAGGGGCTGGAAAAGCTAGAAACTGGCCCAAAACGACCAATAAACTACTAGTTACTGGCTGAAACCTCACAAAACTGGACAAAAGGCAGCTCAATGTTTCCCACTCCCACTGGTAAGCAAGGTAGCTTCCCTTCCCCCAAATAAGGCAAGGAAACAGTACACAGGAACTACAACCAAAGCCCAGGAATCAGCAACTCTGAAACTGGACTAAACTAGTAAAGCAGGAAAGCAAGGTAGCTTCCTTCCCCCAAATAAGGCAAGGAAACAGTACACAGGAACTACAACCAAAGCCCAGGAATCAGCAACTCTGAAACTGGACTAAACTAGTAAAGCAGGAAAAACAAGAGATATTTTTTCTTTTTTTTCACAAAACAGGCAGAAACAGGTACAGCAAACACTTATAAATGCTATGAATCAGCTACTACAGCTTACACAGAAGAATTTGCTACAAATACAGTCAAATAGTAACAAACAAGGATTCCAAGTGCAATATTAAGTTAAATGCAGTAAAAACAGCTTCAATGTAACAGAAAGGCAGGCTAAATACAGTTGCTAGGTATTCAGATGTGGAAAGCAACAAAAATATACTTAGTATCAAGAAAAGTCACTTATTCAGCTCTCTGCAGCCTGGATTACTCTGCTGGCCCACGTGGAGTCTGTGCTGAGTAGGTACAAGCTGAAAGTTTTATACCAGGGGCCTGGAAAAAGCTAGAAACTGGCCCAAAACGACCAATAAACTACTAGTTACTGGCTGAAACCTCACAAAACTGGACAAAGGCAGCTCAATGCTTCCCACTCCCACTGGTAAGCAAGGTAGCTTCCCTTCCCCAAATAAGGCAAGGAAACAGTACACAGGAACTACAACCAAAGCCCAGGAATCAGCAACTCTGAAACTGGACTAAACTAGTAAAGCAGGAAAGCAAGGTAGCTTCCCTTCCGCCAAATAAGGCAAGGAAACAGTACACAGGAACTACAACCAAAGCCCAGGAATCAGCAACTCTGAAACTGGACTAAACTAGTAAAGCAGGAAAAACAAGAGATATTTTTTTCTTTTTTTCTTTTTTTCACAAAACAGGCAGAAACAGGTACAGCAAACACTTATAAATGCTATGAATCAGCTACTACAGCTTACACAGAAGAATTTGCTACAAATACAGTCAAATAGTAACAAACAAGGATTCCAAGTGCAATATTAAGTTAAATGCAGTAAAAACAGCTTCAATGTAACAGAAAGGCAGGCGAAATACAGTTGCTAGGTATTCAGATGTGGAAAGCAACAAAAATATACTTAGTATCAAGAAAAGTCGCTTATTCAGCTCTCTACAGCCTGGATTACTCTGCTGGCCCACGTGGAGTCTGTGCTGAGTAGGTACAAGCTGAAAGTTTTATACCAGGGGGCTGGAAACAGCTAGAAACTGGCCCAAAACGACCAATAAACTACTAGTTACTGGCTGAAACCTCACAAAACTGGACAAAGGCAGCGCAATGCTTCCCACTCCCACTGGTAAGCAAGGTAGCTTCCCTTGCCCCAAATAAGGCAAGGAAACAGTACACAGGAACTACAACCAAAGCCCAGGAATCAGCAACTCTGAAACTGGACTAAACTAGTAAAGCAGGAAAGCAAGGTAGCTTCCTTCCCCAAATAAGGCAAGGAAACAGTACACAGGAACTACAACCAAAGCCCAGGAATCAGCAACTCTGAAACTGGACTAAACTAGTAAAGCAGGAAAAACAAGAGATATTTTTTTCTTTTTTTTCTTTTTTTTCACAAAACAGGCAGAAACAGGTACAGCAAACACTTATAAATGCTATGAATCAGCTACTACAGCTTACACAGAAGAATTTGCTACAAATACAGTCAAATAGTAACAAACAAGGATTCAAAGTGCAATATTAAGTTAAATGCAGTAAAAACAGCTTCAATGTAACAAAGGCAGGCGAAATACAGTTGCTAGGTATTCAGATGTGGAAAGCAACAAAAAATATACTTAGTATCAAGAAAAGTCACTTATTCAGCTCTCTGCAGCCTGGATTACTCTGCTGGCCCACGTGGAGTCTGTGCTGAGTAGGTACAAGCTGAAAGTTTTATACCAGGGGGCTGGAAAATCTAGAAACTGGCCCAAAACGACCAATAAACTACTAGTTAAAGGCTGAAACCTCACAAAACTGGACAAAAGGCAGCTCAATGCTTCCCACTCCCACTGGTAAGCAAGGTAGCTTCCTTCCCCAAATAAGGCAAGGAAACAGTACACAGGAACTACAACCAAAGCCCAGGAATCAGCAACTCTGAAACTGGACTAAACTAGTAAAGCAGGAAAGCAAGGTAGCTTCCTTCCCCAAAGAAGGCAAGGAAACAGTACACAGGAACTACAACCAAAGCCCAGGAATCAGCAACTCTGAAACTGGACTAAACTAGTAAAGCAGGAAAAACAAGAGATATTTTATTTTTTTATTTTTTTTTTCACAAAACAGGCAGAAACAGGTACAGCAAACACTTATAAATGCTATGAATCAGCTACTACAGCTTACACAGAAGAATTTGCTACAAATACAGTCAAATAGTAACAAACAAGGATTCCAAGTGCAATATTAAGTTAAATGCAGTAAAACAGCTTCAATGTAACAGAAAGGCAGGCGAAATACAGTCGCTAGGTATTCAGATGTGGAAAGCAACAAAAATATACTTAGTATCAAGAAAAGTCGCTTATTCAGCTCTCTGCAGCCTGGATTACTCTTCTGGCCCACGTGGAGTCTGTGCTGAGTAGGTACAAGCTGAAAGTTTTATACCAGGGGCTGGAAAAAGCTAGAAACTGGCCCAAAACGACCAATAAACTACTAGTTACTGGCTGAAACCTCACAAAACTAGACAAAAGGCAGCTCAATGCTTCCCACTCCCACTGGTAAGCAAGGTAGCTTCCTTCCCCAAATAAGGCAAGGAAACAGTACACAGGAACTACAACCAAAGCCCAGGAATCAGCAACTCTGAAACTGGACTAAACTAGTAAAGCAGGAAAGCAAGGTAGCTTCCTTCCCCAAATAAGGCAAGGAAACAGTACACAGGAACTACAACCAAAGCCCAGGAATCAGCAACTCTGAAACTGGACTAAACTAGTAAAGCAGGAAAAACAAGAGATATTTTTTCTTTTTTCTTTTTGTCACAAAACAGGCAGAAACAGGTACAGCAAACACTTATAAATGCTATGAATCAGCTACTACAGCTTACACAGAAGAATTTGCTACAAATACAGTCAAATAGTAACAAACAAGGATTCCAAGTGCAATATTAAGTTAAATGCAGTAAAAACAGCTTCAATGTAACAGAAAGGCAGGCGAAATACAGTTGCTAGGTATTCAGATGTGGAAAGCAACAAAAATATACTTAGTATCAAGAAAAGTCGCTTATTCAGCTCTCTACAGCCTGGATTACTCTGCTGGCCCACGTGGAGTCTGTGCTGAGTAGGTACAAGCTGAAAGTTTTATACCAGGGGCTGGAAAAGCTAGAAACTGGCCCAAAACGACCAATAAACTACTAGTTACTGGCTGAAACCTCACAAAACTGGACAAAGGCAGCTCAATGCTTCCCACTCCCACTGGTAAGCAAGGTAGCTTCCTTCCCCAAATAAGGCAAGGAAACAGTACACAGGAACTACAACCAAAGCCCAGGAATCAGCAACTCTGAAACTGGACTAAACTAGTAAAGCAGGAAAGCAAGGTAGCTTCCTTCCCCAAATAAGGCAAGGGAACAGTACACAGGAACTACAACCAAAGCCCAGGAATCAGCAACTCTGAAACTGGACTAAACTAGTAAAGCAGGAAAAACAAGAGATATTTTTTTTTTTTTTTCTTTTTTCACAAAACAGGCAGAAACAGGTACAGCAAACACTTATAAATGCTATGAATCAGCTACTACAGCTTACACAGAAGAATTTGCTACAAATACAGTCAAATAGTAACAAACAAGGATTCCAAGTGCAATATTAAGTTAAATGCAGTAAAAACAGCTTCAATGTAAGAGAAAGGCAGGCGAAATACAGTTGCTAGGTATTCAGATGTGGAAAGCAACAAAAATATACTTAGTATCAAGAAAAGTCACTTATTCAGCTCTCTGCAGCCTGGATTACTCTGCTGGCCCACGTGGAGTCTGTGCTGAGTAGGTACAAGCTGAAAGTTTTATACCAGGGGCTGGAAAAGCTAGAAACTGGCCCAAAACGACCAATAAACTACTAGTTACTGGCTGAAACCTCACAAAACTGGACAAAAGGCAGCTCAATGCTTCCACTCCCACTGGTAAGCAAGGTAGCTTCCCTTCGCCCAAATAAGGCAAGGAAACAGTACACAGGAACTACAACCAAAGCCCAGGAATCAGCAACTCTGAAACTGGACTAAACTAGTAAAGCAGGAAAGCAAGGTAGCTTCCCTTGATCAAATAAGGCAAGGAAACAGTACACAGGAACTACAACCAAAGCCCAGGAATCAGCAACTCTGAAACTGGACTAAACTAGTAAAGCAGGAAAAACAAGAGATATTTTTTTTTTTTTTTTTTTTTACAAAACAGGCAGGAAACAGGTACAGCAAACACTTATAAATGCTATGAATCAGCTACTACAGCTTACACAGAAGAATTTGCTACAAATACAGTCAGATAGTAACAAACAAGGATTCCAAGTGCAATATTAAGTTAAATGCAGTATAAACAGCTTCAATGTAACAGAAAGGCAGGCGAAATACAGTTGCTAGGTATTCAGATGTGGAAAGCAACAAAAATTATACTTAGTATCAAGAAAAGTCACTTATTCAGCTCTCTGCAGCCTGGATTACTCTGCTGGCCCACGTGGAGTCTGTGCTGAGTAGGTACAAGCTGAAAGTTTTATACCAGGTGGCTGGAAAAGCTAGAAACTGGCCCAAAACGACCAATAAACTACTAGTTACTGGCTGAAACCTCACAAAACTGGACAAAAGGCAGCTCAATGCTTCCCACTCCCACTGGTAAGCAAGGTAGCTTCCCTTCCCCCAAATAAGGCAAGGAAACAGTACACAGGAACTACAACCAAAGCCCAGGAATCAGCAACTCTGAAACTGGACTAAACTAGTAAAGCAGGAAAGCAAGGTAGCTTCCTTCCCCCAAATAAGGCAAGGAAACAGTACACAGGAACTACAACCAAAGCCCAGGAATCAGCAACTCTGAAACTGGACTAAACTAGTAAAGCAAGGTAGCTTCCTTCCCCAAATAAGGCAAGGAAACAGTACACAGGAACTACAACCAAAGCCCAGGAATCAGCAACTCTGAAACTGGACTAAACTAGTAAAGCAGGAAAAACAAGAGATATTTTTTCTTTTTTTTCTTTTTTCACAAAACAGGCAGAAACAGGTACAGCAAACACTTATAAATGCTATGAATCAGCTACTACAGCTTACACAGAAGAATTTGCTACAAATACAGTCAAATAGTAACAAACAAGGATTCCAAGTGCAATATTAAGTTAAATGCAGTAAAAACAGCTTCAATGTAACAGAAAGGCAGGCGAAATACAGTTGCTAGGTATTCAGATGTGGAAAGCAACAAAAAATATACTTAGTATCAAGAAAAGTCGCTTATTCAGCTCTCTGCAGCCTGGATTACTCTGCTGGCCCACGTGCCAAGGTTGGATCTGATCAGATCCAATGTCCCATATGTTGAATCAGATGAAAATAGACAATACTGGATCATCACTTTGTGCACTGTACAACAGGGAAGCAATACGGAGTTGAATAACAAACATCAATCTGTGGTACCCAACTGGGGGCATAAAAAAAGCATTCAGAGACTGGATTACTGGTACCTCATTAATGCACTACTAAAAATCACTGGGAAGTGCCATTCAGCAACATTGTGTTTGCTCTTTAGCAAGTGCTATTCTGTGATACCCAGCAGTGAAAAGAAAAAGAAAGCTGCATTGGATATAGTTGGACTGGTGACACTAAACATGTTACCTAAGTAAACAAGATAAATATTTTACTTTATTTTATATATGTTCAAGCATCAGTTGATGCTCCATCGAACTGAGAAGAAACATATGGCAAAATGGTCTTCAATGTTTCAAGGGCACTATTTTATATGTGCTATGTAGTATGTCACAGAACTAATAAATCCCACAGTTGTGCTGACCACAATAGATAGCACTGCACTGTAGAAGGGAAAGTTGTGTTCTGCACAAGACAGTACATGAGGTGATCAGGAAACTTGTTTTACCTATTCAAGCAGGAGGAACATTTCACTTTATATGACATCTTTGGAAACACCACTTGGTATATTGTGTAATGGGGACCAAAACATAACATTATTTTTATTGTCTGAAATGAAGTACTCCGTTTTCACTATTGCCCCCACCATCAAATACAGATGACAGTTGCAGTTTGATTAACAAAGCAGCACTATACTGCTGAACACAAAGCTGTGTACAATAAAAGTGACTGGTAAAAGAAATTTATATTACCCATATAAGCAAGAAAAATACTTCACTTTATTTTAAACTTGCAATCACTATTTATATACTGTGTACTGGGAAAGACAGTGTTATTCTATAATGTCACACCCAAAACTCAGAAGTAATAGAAAACTGTGTTGTGTGCACTGAACATAAGGGGTTATGGGAAACAATTTCTGCATATAAAGAAGGGGAGTATTTCACATCTGCCAACACCACTTGGTAGACTGTGTAATGGAATGGCGACATAAAGCAATACTGTCTTGGTTGAGAAATACTATTCTGTCTCTGTTGAGTGCCATAAAAATAACATAAGCTGCAGCTGTACTGTGTGCAACATTATCATCATCCTGACAGAAAGCTGTGCTGTACACAGTAGAACACAGAATGGATGGGACATTTATTTTATCCATATAAGCAAGAGGAATATGGTACTGCATTTTAAATGCTTGCAAACACTATCTGCTGTACTGTACAATGCGTAAATAACATGGTCTTTATTTTTTTTGAGAAGCATTATTCTGTCTGTACTGTGTACTAAAAACTAATAAAGCCTACGAATGCTATTCTGTGTGCATTCCAAATAACAGAGATGGGGAATAGGAAACCGATTTTACCAAGTGATAATGATTCTGGTCTGCACTACATGATCATGGAGAACAACATACACAATTTTACAATGACAATGGAAAAGCAACATTTATCATTATACTGGTGGGTAAAAAATAATAAAGCAGACATTTCAGAAAGGAGGAAAATGTGTTTGATTTATACTTTACACTGTAAGACATAAAAAAAAAACAGTTAAATGAAGTGCAAAACAGTAAAATAAATATATTGTTTGTATTAATGAAAATGTCAACAGCAGAGCATTCTGGACATTTATTAACTTACATATCAGCATCCCACAATCTCTGCTGATTTGCAAATACATATATTTTGATGTATATGATCCTGCAGAAGCAGCTTTATGACTGAAGCAGAACACTGCTCTTAAGTTTGCATACAAGTTAACACAAAAAGCTAAAATAGCAAACCAGAACTGTTTACCTGCAAAGCCACAAGGATATTAGCCAGAGCCTGTCCATAGGTGTCATGACAATGCACAGCAAGACAATTAACAGGTACTTCTTTAATTACTGCAGAAAGCATCTTTGCCATATTGCCTGGAGTCCCAACTCCAATGGTATCTCCTAGTGAAATTTCATAGCAACCCATGGAGTAAAGTTTCTTGGCTACCTAGAGCAATGCAGAAAAGAAAGACAAGTTAAAAGTTAATGACTTTCTGTTTCACAGCAATGTGAAAATAAGTCATAATATTCCACTGGTCCCTATCTGTAGAGATTATCTCTTACAGTTAAACTACTGAGTAAAACGACAAGAATTCATTCATTCTTCTTCCTAAAAACATGTTATTATTATTAGCAATAATAAAATAACTTTTAGTTGATTGAGGGCATCTCAGAATGCTTCTTTGAGGGTTTTTTCCTCTCATCTTTGAAGACGCTCTCTCAAGCTACAGAAGTGTTAAAACCTACATGCCATAGTTGCATCTTGCTAAAATATCATCATTTCAGCATTATCAAGCAAACCATTCCATACATGTTAGAGAAATAAGGAATAATTCAAGGTAAGAAGCAGATGGTTAGCTGCAAGAGTGGTTTTGTCCCCTCTGCCACAAAATATGATGACTGCAGAAAGCCATGACATCTGCAATGTCTGACATCCCAGCATCCTGTTCTGTTATGCTGGTATATTTTCCTGGTTGCCTAATTCAAAAGAATGACAGGTTCTCTCTAATGTGTACTACTTTCAATTCCCAATGAACTTACCAAAACAAAGCTGGTTTACTTTACACAAGTGTGAAGACAAAAAAATAAATGGCTGAACTAAAACTGTTCTCTCACTTTTCAGCAGCAACAGTTTAGGTTCCCAGTTTTCCTATCTGCATACCCATTATTTGTATACTCAATAGCTAGTGACACCAGGCTGACCAATCCTCTGCTGTTAATTTTTCTAATAAAGGAAGACCGACAAATACTCAACACATTAGAGGAGAGAGTCAATTATCAGACATGTCAATTATCTGAACACAGCCTTCCAAAGTTTTTGGGTAGGAAAAATCATAAAGTCTAAATATGGAAACGTTAGATGTGCTCGCCTGTAATCTACTCGCGTGTGAAATTCTTTATTATCCACTGGAATCGCTGAATGGTTTAAAAGTGTATTCTTTGCATGCAGAAAAAACAAGATATTAGGTCCCAATTAGTATGGATAATTGACTCTCTACTGTAGCATTCAATGCCAAAATAAATAAATGAACAAACAAATAAAGTAAAAATCTTTGTAAACAAAAACTGCAGCTATATTGTTTTATCTTTTTTCAACTGCACCATACTCTCCTGCTATCGCTGTTAACTTCCAGAGCACCACATATAAAAATAATGATACTAGGCAATATCGATGTAGTCATACACAGCAGGTATGTCCAAACACTTCATGTTAGCTTTCCAAGTCTTACATATTAGTGGGTGTTCAAGTTAATTATTAAAGAAAGATTTTTCCTGAAATGCAAAAAAAAAAAAAAAAAAAATTCAGTAATGGTCTTTGTTTAATTAAGTCTATATATCACAGATTCAAAACATATTCCTGACCATTTTGGTTTACACGCTGATCTGATATACCGTGGTAGACAAGCTGTAGAGGCTGATTTGTCTATCTTCTTACATCAGTTTGAATCTTCTGAAAGTAAACTGTTTTGTTCTTTATCTGAGACAATATTGTTACAAGTAGAGGCCATGGCATTTATAATTTGCCTTGGTGGTAGCTTGGCTGACCTGCAAAAGCTCTTGGATCTTTTTTTTTTTTGTTTGTTTTGTACAGATATGTTTTACAGATTGATTGTTATCCCGGACTTTAAGTCTATATATCAGGGATTCAAAATATATTCCTGTCCATTTTGGCTCACATGCTGACCCGATATACTGTGGACAACAAGCTGTAGTGTCTGGCTAGTCTTATCTTCTTACATCAGCTTGAATTTTTCCCCAACCCTCCCATCCTTTTGCTTTTGTTGCTTTAAAAGTTCAGTGTCTCTAGCTTTCACCCTTTATTGTAATCTGATTACCAAAGCCCCTCCCTTCCCCTTTTGATTGCTACCGTCAGTTGTGTAAGTAGTTTTACATAGATCCGTCATACTGAGAGCCCACTCAGCAAATAAGTATTGCTCTTTAGCTAACCTCCTTTACTACAAATCATCATTTTCACACAGTTTCCATCTGCTCAACATACTTACCACACTCTTAAGAGGGTCCTAAATAAATAGTCTCCCATCCCAGGCAGGTAAAAAAATGTTACTGTTTTGCACTTCACTTAACTACTTTTCTGCCAATATTTGCACTTTAAATATTTTGCAAGTACCTATCATATTCTACTGTTTGACGATTGCTGAAAACTAAACTTTTGCGAAGTTGTACTGGCAGTGTTACTGTTAAGATGATACTTTGTATTTTTGTTGGTAATTAATTTTTACATTATTGGAACTGTGGCCCTACTAAAGGGCTTCCACACAGCTCCTTTTGTTTTAAGTGCCTATACAAATGTGGCGTGCTTGAAAGGCTCTTGGCTGATTCCCACAGAACACCGCAACTCCTGGTGTCCTTGCCTGAGCCTCTAAAGTGATTTGCTTGCATCATGTGCCATCCAGGTACAAGCTAAGAACTTGTCTTTAAAAAAAATGCACTTCCAGAAGCTATTTTGGTGATCAACTACTGATTTCTTGTTTTATTTGTGAATTTATCTTTATTTAAGGCTAACTTACTGCACTCGCTCAAAATGTCTTGCTATTGGTCTGATTGACTTGGAATGGTCTTCTCTGTCAAGTTTGTTAAAGTTGTTTTCTGGTAGAACTCCCACTCAAGCTATCTTTTTTGTGCTTTTACATTCAGAGGACTGGGATATTCCATCTAGTGGCAGTAGGTAGTGACCTGATCTGAGTTGAAAAACACAGAAATTAATCTATAAATCTAGCACTGGACTGTAAACTTGTAGTTTAGTGATGCACTGCAGATAGTCAAGCTCAGAGCGACTAGCCTGAGCATCTGATATCACTATTACCATATCCTAGCACTATTCAGCTCTAGTCCCTAACCACATAGACTACTCTAGAAGACCTCTATAAAATCCAGTCTTCAAACCTAATAACCCACCCTAATACAGGCCCAGACAACATGGCTATGTAATTTTCAACTGTCTCTGTAGCCAGATTGGTAGATATAAGCATCCTGAGACAAAGTAGCAATTGTCTCATGTTCACTGACAACTTTTTAATCCTTAAAGAAACCAACCCCGTATGCAAAAGATGTACACACAATTTGCTTGGAGGCAAAAATCTCACATACACCCAAGGTTGTCAGGAACATGCACTACATCCCCAACACATACAGCCCATCTTATGCTGAGGCACTAAAAATCAGTCCTCCCAAACCTCAAAGACCTCCTAAACCTGCAAACAACAATGCCTACTCTCAGCAATTTCTAAAGCATACACCAAACACAACAGCAACACCAAATACCACACATAAGCCTACACTCCATGGACCCGCAAAAACATAGCCCATAAGGCAAGCAGTTTATGCAGAAATCTTGTTATAGAGGGCTCTACTGTATGAAACACAGATGCTTCACTTACCAGACTGGACAAGGAGAATATTACGGTCAATGCACCACAGTTACCAATATGATTCTATCATAGTCCATGTGGGCTTAAATGACCCGAGACATACCTATCTGGATTATATGAGGAGAGGTGCTAACAACCTCTCTGAATATGTTTCTCAGACTGATATGTGCCATGAACTAAGAATCATTTTACTTTCACCAAGGATGTGACCAAAAATGACAAACAAACAATTGGCTTACTTTCTGGTGCAAGTCCAGAAGAATTCAATATCTATCAACCTTGGAGGATACAGTCAGCAGACCATGATGACCTGCACCTGTCCCCCTTGGGCTTCTGGATTTTGGCTAAAATTTTATCCCCCCTATTAGAGACATTTTTAGGCAATGCCAACATGTTAAACCTACCAACAAAGCAAATAAATCCCAAATAAACCTTACGGTGTCACTGATCAACATAAGGAGCCTTTAACAAAAAACTCAACATCCTATAAGCTCTCCTCACTCAGGAAGATATAGACATCTGTGCTGTTACTGAGACATGGTATTAAAGCCAAAGGAAGCACTCCAGGAATGCAAGCCTATAGTGCTTTCTACACATTTAGACCATCAGCTGCACAGACAGGGACTAAAGGTGGGGGGTGTCTCAATCTATATTAGCAACAAGTATACATTAAGGTCAGTTAATTAGGATGCTACCCCGGAGTTCATCCATGTGTAAATCACTTTAGAGTCCTTACCATAGCTTAGCAGGCTACAGATAACCATCTATGTCTCAAGAATCACACAACTCTTATCTAGACCTACTGCAGCCACTATCCATCCAATCTAACATTCTATTCATGGGAGACTAACTACTCCTCTATAGACTGGGACACCTACACTGCCAACAATATGCAGGCACACAGTTTCCTGGACTTTATTAATAATACCCCCCCATGTCACGTCCTCACTGGTGAGGTCAGATCATAAAGGTGTCTCATTCAAAATAAAAATCAGCTTGGAAAACCAATTTCAATACCACGCCCAATGCAGAATTCTTGACAGAAACACTGTACAAATATGTAAATGGCTGCACAGAGGCTATTCTACCTACCAGCCATAACCCCAAAATAAAGCCCAAAGGCAAGCCACACTGGTGGAATCCAAATCTTAACAAGGTGTATAACAAAAGGAAAAATGTCATGGCCAAAGTCAGAAACATCAACTCTGATAATAAGAGCTCACTAATAAAACTAAACAGGAAAAGAAAAATGACTAATTAAATCCAACAAGGCCAATTACAAGGTCAAGATAGCTTCTCAGACTGAAGACAACTGCAAAGCCTTCTACAGCTATGTTTGAAACCGCAAAGGTAACATGCAACAGTGTTCTAAACTTATAGTAAATGGTACCACTCTCAAATGAGCAGAGTGGCATACTGAATCTGCTGGACAACAAAGTCAGCTCAAATTTTATCTTTCTACTCACTCAACACATCCCTACCAACATAACCCTCCAACTATCAAGTTGCAGGAAGCAGGTCATAGCAGCGCTCACTAAGGTTAAAAATCACAGACTCAATGAGGCCTGACAATACCCCAGGTGGCTTCCTAAACAGCCTGAAACATGAGGTATCAGGACCACTTGAGTCACTTTTCAACTAAAGCCTCAAAACAGACTACATACCAAATGAATGAAGGATGGCAGTGGTTAACCCTCATATACTCAAGG